>NC_064616.1:540222601-540847601 GCF_023898315.1 Schistocerca nitens
ACCCCATCACATAAATATGAAGTGATATGCAATTCAATTTCTTATATTATCTTTAAAACTACGACTCAATGCGTGACAACTGTGGACAACTAGCAATTCACATACTGCCTCTCTGTACTACTTTCATATCAAATCAATCATCAACTTCATAATTAACATAGCCGGCCGCAGTGGCCGAGCGGTTAAAGGCGCTACAGTCTGGAACCGCACGACCGCTACGGTCGCAGGTTCGAATCCTGCCTCGGGCATGGATGTGTGTGATGTCCTTAGGTTAGTTAGGTTTAAGTAGTTCTAAGTTCTAGGGGACTTATGATCACAGCAGTTGTGTCCCATAGTGCTCAGAGCCATTTGAACCATCATAATTAACAGTTACAATACATTTATTATCTTTGACATTTTATGTTCTTATATTTCTTGGAGCTATTTCCTCTGCACCGCCCGATCTATGTAACTCCTATCTTCAAGTCAGCAGGTAGGGTGTTTCAGTGCTTCCCTTTTGCGGACAGTCACTAGAATATCAGCTCTGGTATCAGCACCAGCGATTTAAAACACGTCAGTACTGTTATGCTCTGGGAGTCCTTTGGCTTTCGGATTGCGCATATTAATTTCTACATACGGAAGTACATGCTTTTACATTAAGCTACCTGGGGTAACCGGCTTCGCTCAGGGGACTGATATAAAAATGTTGTAGTTGGAATAAAAGAATAAACTTTAAGATATAAGACTTAAAAAATTTTCTTTCAAAACATATTCTAACTTTTTACAATACTTTTTGAAGAGTCTTCAATTCTTTCATTTTGTCGTTCTTCCGTTTCTTTGCTTCTCACGGTGCTCATTGTCGTCCGTTGGGAACATAAATGTGCTTCGTGCTATTCGTTTGTTTAGTTTTTTTGCTTTCCTTTTTATTTTGTCTGTTTTCATTCACAGTTGGCGACATCTCCATTTCTTTTAGGTTTGGGCATCGCCACAGACCAATGGCGCGGCACTATCCTGTACAAAGGGAATCTTTATTAGATAAGTGAGTACGGCTTCGGTACCTGCGTCCGGGTACGAGATGTCATTTAATGAAAACTTCTTTTCCTTGAGTATAGTTTTAATGTACACTGCAGGCAGGGACCTATAATTCACAACTTGGACGGCACATTTAAAAAATAGTCTACCGAGCTGTTGGCGTATCCGTGTGAAATTTCTGTTTGTTAATACCCACGTCGGCGGTCGATACATTGCTAGAGTATTGCCAGTTATGCACAAAAATGTGCAAGCATAATTAAATCCCTACCCTTTGCAACGTTTCCAGTAGCACGCCTTATAATATGACTAAACCATAGGAATCTTGCATATTCGGATACGGACATCCGTCCTAGCTCGGACCACTGTGCTCTCCAGACTAAAGGTATGCTGTGTGGCCATGTGGCTGAAACCTTGAAAACTGAGTATTATTTCCACTTACAGGATTTGGATCATGGATGAAGTATAGCAACGGCTAACGTTTATGTATAATGGCAACAATCTACACCATTAAATAACGGTAGGAATGCTGGGAAATGCTTTCAGAATAGACTACTTCACATTCAAATTTCTATTCTACATTTTATGTCCGTTCTATTTCAACCACCATCATTTATTTTCCCAACAACATAGCAAACAATTATTAACCTGTCATTTCCTTACCGCCGGCCGAAGTGGCCGATCGGTTCTAGGCGCTACAGTCTGGAACCACGCGACCGCTACGGTCGCAGGTTCGAATCTTGCCTCGGGCATGGGTGTGTGTGATGTCCTTAGGTTAGTTAGGTGTAAGTAGCTCTAAGTTCTAGGGGACTGATGACCTCAACAGTTAAGTCCCATAGTGCTCAGAGCCATTTCCTTTCCTAATTCCCTCGTCATCGCCTAACCTAACTCGCCTACAGTTTATTTATTATCTTTCAGTTTTAATGTGTGCCTCAACAGAAAGAAGTGGAACATTTACGCATAATATTTATGCGTAGCCATTCAGGATTATTTGCAACTTTATGAAGAGAGGGTCCGATGAACGATCGTTTGAATTTCCTCTACACTCCAGACCGAAATAAACATAATACTAAGTGCAGCAGGATTATCATCGTCAGCATGAGCAGAGCATGACGCAGTCCCTGATGCTGGTCCATCTTCCTCCGAATTAACTTCTTTGTAGCCCAAAAGGAATATTTAGTACAAAAATATCAACATATTCGTATGGGAATTACTATTGGTGTGTAACTGGTAGAAATAGAACGCTTTGCTACGTTAGGTGGCGTTTAATATGTGGCCAACGATATTTCAAATTTCGCACCGTCTCCCGATGACACACAGAATGCATTCCACATTTCTCTCACTGTTGCCTGCCTGCAGATATCTCCTTACAACCGTAGATAATCTAATCGATTTAGCTGCTAATTGTTCCGTACCTCGATTAGAAAATAAAAGAGGCCGCTTCTTATGGCGATCCTGATGGCAGCAGGTCCTAGACAAAAACACAGGGCGTAGTAACATTGCATGCATATATATACTGTTTAGTGGAAACATGCGTAACTGCCCGCCCATCATAATGATTAAAATGCGTCTGGCATCGAGTTTCACATATTACACGTCAAAATGCATTGATATATATAACAGAATATAGTCGAGAATTCCGCAGACGTTTAGTTAGACTCTCTTTTATGGCTGTAAACGCTAATTGCTCGCCTATGCAAAACAACACTTAGCGTTTATTAATCATATTTCTCTCGTTCCACTCACAAAGATACTAGAATGATCCTGATATATGTTTGTGATGAACTATTCCCTGCCGACCTCACGCGTACTCACTCGCTCAATGAGTTGCTTTTACGGAAGGCGACGGTCTCCGCCACCTTCTTCTCTTCACGTCTCGTGTCATCGCTCACTCCCAGCCCACGGCCTATGAATAAACAACTAAATTGACAGATATAACGGATAACAGAATGTTAATGAAATACGTTTCCCCTTCAATTAAGTGTTAACTAAACACAATTTGAGGGGGCATTTTTCAATCAATGCTCAATTCTATTTATGTTTCCAATATTGTTATGAGGACTAACACCATAATACGTGTAAAATGTATCTTAACGAATACATTTGCATGCGCCAAGGCTATAATATATCTCAAACCAATTGAATCTTATCTCTTTGTCTTCCATTTTGTAATGAACGTAATAAAGACAATTGTCATTTGTTAGCAGCAGTGAAATTAGAGGAAGGACAAAGAAATAGACAAACATTCAACAAATGTAGCTTCTGACCGGAATCGAAACCATGCAACATAGCATACAACGCTAGGACTTTACGGACGTATTTTAATGGATGAGAAAATCGTCTTACCGACATTCCGAGGACGATATCTCCTTACCGAAGTCCCACCTGGCTGAAAAGCTTTAGGGCATGGTAGCTGACACCTCAGACGACATAACCTTTCCGTCCACTCTCCGACCTCTCTCGGCGACCACTTGCATGCCCTTTGTGTACGTCCCCTGTCAGGCAGGCTGGCAAAAACGAGCACGAGCGATCTAGGATAAAAAATTAACAAAGTATTACAAGCACAAAAAACTTTAGTCACTTACTAAAATCACATGCTGCTGTGGAGGTGGATATAACATACGTGCCAAAGGCGTCGTCAGTATTTAAATTTAAAATATCTTCTCCATCCGTACAATATATTTATGAAGAGATGGTCGATGCAAACACTGCATACTATCAGTACTTAGCCTGTGAACTAGCGTGTTTTAATGGTTCTGTTATATTTTATTTATTAAAACAGAGACTTTTAAGTAGCATAACCCTTAAAATTTTGACGCGCATGAGTATGTAACACGGGTTTTAATTTGGGCGAGTTTTTCGCGCCTACCACAAGTGCCCTCTCTCGGTAAAACTGTCTGCACTAGTGCTTCTACACCCTCTTCACGCTAGTTCACGCGCTAAATACTGTTAGTAAGCTGTGTTCCATCGCCCATGTCTTCATAAATATGCTGTACAGATGGAGGGTATATTTTAATTTTAAATACTGACGTCGCATTGGCACGACTGTTTTACACACCTCCACTTAAGGATTTGATTTTAGTAAGTGATTAAAAGTTTTTTTGCTTGTAATACTTTGGTAATTTTTATGGTAATTAAAGCTATTACTGTTTGTTATTTCTTCAATCTCAGTTATGTATCTAAGTTTATTGCTAATAATGGTGTCTCCCTGTTCAGGTGTATTTTTGCTTCTCATGAAAATATATTTACATATATCTAAACCATAGCCAAGGATTTCAATAAATCGTTATCCAGCAACTGTTTGGCTGTTACCATTGACCGCGAAGATTTTCAACAGTTACTGCTTCAGCTGGGTTTCAAATTTTGCTGTATATAATTGTTAATCTTACACAGTAAACTTTCTTCGTGGATACATTGTTTCTCTGAAAAATACTCAATTAGTAATAATGAATTATTAAATTTCTTCAAGAAGGGGCTGAGGAGACGTATAAAGTAGAGGTATTTATTTTATCAACTACTGTTTGCTATTATCGCTGAAAAATTTTCATAAAGTTTCAGTAAAGTGAATCAGTGACACTTTGCAAATATTCAAGAAATGTACCTTCGCCACAGAAGATAGAGGTGAAGTCCATGTAAGACAGAGCCGATTAAGGCAGCCACTGGCATGACCGACCTCCTACGGCCCTCTGCTCCTCTGGAACGACCGGGAAGACGAAGAGGGGCGAGTGTCTCAGCCAATGAGACATTCTCATTCCCCACTATATATAGGGGGCGGGACTGGGCATGGTCTGGGCGGAGCTTACAGCTGTATACCTTCTGAGATGTGATGTTCTCCTATTACGTAGCACAGCCCCGACCGCTTGACGTGCGTCGTGTCCAGCAAGCTGCATAACCGCAAGGAGATAAGAAGAGAGACGTCAGTGCTGGTCAGCGTTACCTGCTTTCGGCTGGGAATTATTTCGTCTCGGTAGTTAGTCTGCGTTCTAGGAAACACTGAAATATTCTCAAGGGAAACATGCATGCTTATTACAATCCTCAATTGGTTTTATTCTCCAGCGTCTATTGTAAGTAGATACGAAACATTAATTATTTTCTGTTTCATATGTGCTATTGGTTATAACATCAGATCAAATGGCTCTGAGCACTATGGGACTTAATTTCTATGGTCATCAGTCCCCTAGGACTTAGAACTACTTAAACCTAACTAACCTAAGGATATCACACACATCCGTGCCCGAGGCAGGAACCGAACCTGCGACCGTAGCGGTCGTGCGGTTCCAGACTGTAGCGCCTAGAACCGCTCAGCCACCCCGGCCGGCGCATAACATCAAATGTACCTTTATGGCACTAGACCTAATGGAAACTTGGTTTTTCCAATCACATTGATCACTTTCTTTATCTTTATGAAATTGAAAGTTAATATTTGTCTGTTTGATAGCTAGAAGGCAAACTGATACATATTAAAAATATCCGAAGCTTGCATGAAGCTATGCGCTGTAAATACGAGAAGTATGCTGTTAAATACCAGATATACGCCATTAAAAATTGGAAACTAAAAATATATTAACAGTGCCCTGCAAAGGAAGTTATCTGTATCAAATTAGGTTAGATTTAGAGGGATGGTAGGAAGAAGTAATGTATTTTGTCTATAGTGTAAAACAAGTAAGTTAATTTACACGTGATTCCATTTCGCTTCTGCTCACATTATCGACGGTTAAATGTCATTGGTACTTAGGCTGATCAGGCTGCAAACGCCGAAGGTTTCGGATTCGACTGTCATAAAGGTCATTTTCAATTATTTTTACTTTTCACAGCGTTTACAACACAACCCAGCACTAAAAGGTGATAAGAGCTTCTCACCCCAACACAAAATTTGTCCAGATAAATCAAACTTGTCACATATGTATCAAGTTGCTCCCGGCATTACAGGGCCTTCCTTAAAAGTCACCAAGTTGTCGCCACGACCCCCACAAATAGGAGTGTCTTATCCTCATCTGTATCTACATCTACCTTCATAGTCTGCAAGCCTCCCTATGGTGAGTGCCATTACTACTCATTTCCTTTTTTATTCCAGTCGCAATGAGAACTAAGGAAAACGACTGTTTATGTGCCTCCACATGAACCCTTATCTGTCTAACCTTATCTTACGCGAAATGTACATTGACGGCAGCAGAATCGTTGTGCACTAAGCCTCAAATATCGAATCTCTATGTGATTCTTGAGTTTCTCCTGGCGTATTTGATAATCAAAATATCCACGGGTGTACTGCCGGTCTACATTTTGATTATTGAATCTCTAAATTTTCTCAACAGAGTTCCTACAGTGATTCCCACCTGAGTTCTCTAAACATCTTCGTAATACTTGCGTGTTATTTGAACCTACAGGAAATAAACCAAGCAACCCATCTCAGAACTGCATGGATGCCTTCCGTTTGATCTGACCTGGTGTGGATCCAAAACACTAAAACAGTACTGAACAATACGGCACACTAGCGAACTATGTGCTGTCTCCTTTACAGATGAAACACACTTTCCTAAAATTCTCCCAATAAACTGAAGTCGACCAATCACCTTCGCTGCTACATTTCTTGCATGTTCATTCAATTTTGTCGTCATTGTGTCAAGCATCACACTACTAATTCTATATTCGAACATTATAAATTAGTTTTTCCCACTCATCTACATTAACTTACATTTTTCTACACTTAGTGTTAGCTGACATTCGTCACAGCAACTAGTAATTCTCTCTAAGTCGTCTTATATCCTCCTACAGTCACTCAACTTCGACACCTTAGCCTATACCACGACATTAGCAAACCACCATAGATTGCTGCCCACCTTGTCCGCCAAATAATTTACGTATATAGAGAATAATAGTGGTCCCATCATACTATTGGGGGGAACTCGTGACAATACTCTTGTCTCTGATGAAAATTGCCGTCGAGGACATCATACAGAGTTCTATAACTTAAAAAGTGTTCCACTACCCACATATTTGTGCCCCTATTCCATATGCTCGTACCTTCTTAAACAGCCTGCAATGGGGTACACTGACAAATGCTTCATGAAAACCTAGCAATATAGATTCCGCCGTTGCCCTACATCCATGGTTCGCAGGATTTCATGTGAGAGAAGGACAAGCTGAGCTTCGCACGAGTGATTCTTTGTAAAACCCAGCTGATCTGTGGAGAAACGTGTTTCTCTCTCAAGGAAATTTACTGCAGTCGAAATGAAAATATATTCGTGGATACTGCAGCAATCAGATGTTAAAGATAGTGGTCTGTAATATTGCGTGCCTGTACTTTTACCCTTCTTATATGCAGTAGTCAACTGCACTTTTTTCTATCGTTTCCGTGATTTCATTGAACCAGAGCTTTACGATAAATGCAAGCTAAGTAAAACCCATATATTGTAGCGCACTTTTTGTAAAGTGGAATTGGAATTCCATCAACACCTGGCGACTTATTTGCTTTCAACTCTTTGAATGCCGATTCTTATTGCAATGTCCTCCATACAGTGGTCTGTACGATATTCAAACGACCGTTTAAGCATGTTACTGTTTCTTGACTTTAGGACAAGGTCGCTTAGCATATCATTTTAGTTTTCCTAAATTAGCTGTCGCCACAAGGCTAACAGGATGAGTGTGCAACTCACTTGTATTTATTAGTGGTGTAATCTGTCGTCGTTTTGAATCCGTCCCTTACATCGGAGTCCTGTTAGCCATCCCCACCCCAGCCCTACTTCCAACATAGTGGTTATGTCTGAAACGGTCCCTCATTGCTTTAGTTCGAGTTCTAGAAAAGCGGTGAATTCTGTCCTCAACATCGTCATTCAATGTGGGAGTTACTGTACAGCTACTTCTACACCTACATTTAAACTCCGCATGCCACCCAACGGTGTGTGGCGGAGGGCACTTTACGTGCCACTGTCATTACCTCCCTTTCCTGTGCCAGTTGCGTATGGTTCGCGGGACGTACGACTGCCGGAAAACCTCCGTGCGCCCTCGAATCTCTTTAATTATACATTCGTGATCTCCTCGGGATGTATAAGTAGGGAGAAGCAATATATTCGATACCTCATCCAGAAACGCACGCTCTTGAAACCTTGACAGCAAGCTACACCGCGATACAGAGCGCCTCTCTTGCAAAGTCTGCCACTTGAGTTTGCTAAACATCTCCATAATGCTATCACGCTTACCAAATAACCCTGTGACGAAACGCGCCGCTCTTCTTTGGATCTGCTCTATCTCCTCCGTCAACCCGACCTGATACGGATCCCACACTGATGAACAATACTCAAGTGTAGATCGAACGAGTGTTTTGTAATCCACCTACTTTGTTGATGGACTACATTTTCTAAGGACTCTGCCAATGTATCTCAACCTGGTATCCGCCTTACCAACAATAATTTTTATATGATCATTCCACTTGAAATCATTCTGCATGCATACTCCCAGATGTTTTACAGAAGTAACTGCTACCAGCGTTTGTTCCGCTATCATATAATCATACAATAATCTATCCTTCATTCTATGTATTCGCAATACATTGCATTTGTCTATGTTAAGGGTCAGATGCCACTCCCTGCACCAAGTGCCTATCCGCTGCAGATCTTCCGGCATGTCACTGAAATTTTCTGATGCTGCAACGTCTCTGTATACTATAGCATTATCCGCGAAAAGCCGCATGGAACTTCCGACACTATCTACTAGGTCATTTATGAATATTGTGAAAAGCAATGGTCCCATAACACTCCCCTGTGGCTCGCCAGAGATTACTGTAACGTCTCTATTGAGAGCAACATGCTGTGTTCTGTTTGCTAAAACTCTTCAATCCAGCCACCCAGCTGGTCTGATATTCCGTAGGCTCGTACTTTGTTTATCAGGTGACAGTGCGGAAGTGTATCGAACGCCTTCCGGAAGTAAAGGAAAATGGCATCTACCTGGGAGCCTCTATCTAATATTTTCTGGGTCTCATGAACAAATAAAGCGAGTTGGGTCTCACACGATCGCTTTTCCGGAATTCATGTTGATTCCTGCAGAGTAGATTCTGGGTTTCCAGAAACGACATGATACGCTGGCAAAAAACATGTTCTAAAATTCCACAACAGGTCGACGTCACAGATATAGGTCTATAGTTTTGCGCATCTGCTCGACGACCCTTCTTGAAGACTGGGACTACCTGTGCCCTTTTCCAATCATTTGGAACCCACCGTTCCTCTAGAGACTTGCGGTACACGGCTGTTAGAAGTGGGGCAAGTTCTTTCGCGTGCTCTGTGTAGAATCGAATTGGTATCCCATCAGGTCCAGTGGACTTTCCTCTGTTGAGTGATTCCAGTTGCTTTTCTATTCCTTGGACACTTATTTCGATGTCAGCCATTTTTTCGTTTGTGCGAGGATTTAGAGAAGCAACTGCAGTGCGGTCTTCCTCTGTGAAACAGCTTTGGAAAAAGGTGTTTAGTATTTCAGCGTTACGCGAGTCATCCTTTGTTTCAATGCCATCATCATCCCGGAGTTTCTGAATATGCTGTTTCGTGCCACTTACTGATTTAACGTAAGACCAGAACTTCCTACTATTTTCTGTCAAGTCGGTACATAGAATTTTACTTTTTAATTCACTGAACGCTTCAAGCATAGCCCTCCTTACGCCAACTTTGACATCGTTCAGCTTCTGTTTGTCTGAGAGGTTTTGGCTGCGTTTAAACTTGCAGTGAAGCTCTCTTTGCTTTCGCTGTAGTTCCCTAACTTTGTTGTTGAACCACGGTGGGTTTTTCCCGTCCGTCAAAGTTTTACTCGGCACGTACCTGTCTAAAACGCATTTAACGTTTGCCTTGAAGTATTTCCATAAATACTCAACATTGTCAGTGTCGGAACAGAAATTTTCGTTTTGATCTGTTAGGTAGACTGAAATCTGCCTTCTATTACTCTTGCTAAACAGATAGACCTTCCTCCCTTTTTTTATATTGCTATTTACTTCCATATTCAGGGATGCTGCAACGGCCTTATGATCACTGATTCCCTGTTCTGCGCTTACAGTGTCGAAAACTTCGTGTCTGTTTGTTATCGGTAGGTCCAAGATGTTATCTCCACGAGTCGGTCCTCTGTTCAATTGCTCGAGGTAATTTTCGGATAGTGCACTATGTATAATGTCACTCGATGCTCTGTCCCTACCACCCGTCCTAAACATCTGAGTGTCCCAGACTATATCTGGTAAATTCAAATCTCCACCTAAGACTATTGCATGCTGGGAAAATTTATGTGAAATGTGTTCCAGAGTTTCTCTCTGTTGTTCTGCCACTAATGCTGCTGAGTCGGGAGGTTGGTAAAAGGAGCCAATTATTAACCTAGCTCGGTTGTTGAGTGTAACCTCCACCAATAATAATTCACAGGAACTATCCACTTCTACTTCACTACAGGGTAAACTATTACTAACAGTGACAAACACGCCACCAAAAATTTATCTCTGGTTTCAACCAGCTTTCTGTACCTATAACGATTTCAGCTTCGGTGATTTCTATCAGCGCTTGAAGTTCCGGTACTTTACCAATGCAGCTTCGACAGTTAACAATTACAATACCGATTGCAGCTTGGTATCCGTATGTCCTGACTTTACCCCGCACCCTTTGAAGCTGTTGCCCTTTCTGTACTTGCCCGAGGCCATCTAACCTAAAAATCCGCCCAGTGCACGCCATACAACCCCTCTTACCCGTGTAGCCGCCTGATGTGTGTAGAGGACTCCTGACCTATCCAGCGGGACCCGAAACCCCACCACCCTATGGCGCAAGTCGATGAATCTGCAGCCCACACGGTCGCAGAATCGTCTCAGCCTCTGATTCAGATCCTCCACTCGGCTCTGTACCAAAGGTCCACAGTCAGTCCTGTCGACGATGCTGCAGATGGCGAGTTTTGCGTTTACCCCACTAGCGAGACTGGCAGTCTTCACCAAATCAGATAGCCGCCGGAAGACAGAGAGGATTTCCTCCGATCCATAGCGACACACATCACTGGTGCCGACAGGAGCGACCATCTGCAAATGGGTGCACCCTGTACCATTCATGGCATCCGGAAGGACCCCTTCCACATCTGGAATGACTCCCTCCGGTGTGCACACGGAGAGCACATTGGTTTTCTTCCCCTCTCTTCCTGCCATATCCCTAAGGGGTAACGTATGTTGTCGATATTAAGCGGAGCTAACGGTTTCAGCATTGCTCTCAATATTCTGAAGATATGTAGAGAAGACTTTTGTATACGTTGCCACATGAGGCCTCATGTGTAGTCGTTGCCTCACTCATATCACACTGTTTACAACTGTTAATCTTACATAGCATACTTTCTTCGTGGTTATATTGCTTCTCTGACAACTAGTGAATTAGTTGGTTTGGGTTGGTTTGGGGAAGGAGACCAGACAACGGGGTCATCGGTCTCATCGGATTAGGAAAGGAAGTCAGCCGTGCCCTTTCGAAGGAACCATCCCGGCATTTGCCTAGAGCGATTTAGGGAAATCACGGAAAACCTAAATCAGGATGGCAGGACATGGGATCGAACCGTTGTCCTCCCGAATGCGAGTCCAGTGTGCTAGCCACTCCATCACCACGCTCGGTGGTGAATTAGTAATAATGTATTATTAAATTTCTTCAAGAAGGGGCTGAGGAGACGTTTGTAAGTTAGAGGTACTTATTTTATCAGTTACTGGTTGCTTTTATAGCTGAAGAATTTTCATAAACCTTCAGTAAAGTGAACAGTGACACCATTCAAATATTCAAGACCCATCTAGTACCAGAGTTTTCTGGGTTTCTCGGCAAGATCTGTTGCCAAGGACCATTGGAGAAAAGTCGCTTCGCAACACAAGATAGAGGTGAAGTCCGCGTAAGAGAGCGCCGATTAAGGCAGTTTTGAACCGAGAGTGCTACAGCCTTTGCTTCCTTATCATTTCTTGAATTTCGCTGTTAGACTACGATAAGTCTTGTCCGTCCTTAATAAATTTACTCGGTACATATTTCACCATAATGTGATTACAACCCATTTAAACTTCCCAAATAATCTAAGTTCATCGTACTGGAACTAAATGATGTCGATTCATTGTCGAAGTAGGATTCTGACAAGTGTCTATCTGCTCTTTCTTGCAGAAGAAAACTCTGTGCCTTCTTGATTGACTTACTTTAGTAACCAACGTCACAATGACGACATGATGTTCACTGATACCTCTCTCTATGCTGACGGCGTATATTATTAGGTCGGGCATGTTTGTAGCTAAGAGGTCTACGATTTTTCCACTGCGTCTGGGCTGTAGAACCAGCAGCTTACGTCAGATTCCGGAAACGTGTTGGAAAGAATTTCGCTAGACTGTCTGTCTGTATCACCTGCAATGCATCCATAGACATCCCAGTCTAAGGACTTCTGTCTCCTCTGGCAACCCCCAAATTGTGAGCTGCTCTTGCACCCTGAGCAAGAGGCCATCAGCCTTCACCACTTCCACCAGCTTTCTGTGTGGACTGAGGATGGCACCGGAACTTAAAGGGAGGCACCGTTGTTACCAACGTACTCCACATCTTTCAGATGACTGTAGCCTGCCCGTTCGATAGCTACAGGCAAGACGTCCTCCACGTTGTGGATGGGACCTTTGGCAGAAATACCGAGTGAACATTGGCTTTCTTTCTGGCCCTGACCGCAGTCTACCAAAGGTGCTGTATAAGGCACCTAGTGTTGGGGACCCTAATAACTTGGAAGCCCCTACCCATGCATGCCTGCTCGGACCCTGCTCAGCGAGCGGCCAGGGGTCAACTCACACAGTAAATGGGCTAGGTCAGATTTCCAGCTTCCTCATTGGCCCTCCACTTGGAGCAACGGAAATGCGCCACCACCTGCCACTCATTCTCTCATGAGGGCACATCCACCAATTGAGGTACACTAGGAATTGCGTCTGCAGTAGAGAACTTCGGCGAAGCATCTAACATCAGAGGTTTTCGTGCAACGCGCCAGCATCTCCGCCATCAATGCACTCCGAGGCACCAGCCTGAAGACAACACACCGTGGAAAAAACAACACTCATGTGTTCGGGCACTACGGCCAGCTTCTCCTGTGTCCACACATACTACGCACACATACGACACATTCCAGGATTACTGACTTAAGAAGTGACTATAAAGGTACTGACAGAAACCTAGATATGGAACCTGCTATACTCCTGACGTGTTACCAATGGAAGCTTACATCTTTTGAGCTGTGAAACTGGCTGTTCAGCAAAAATTAGAACTGCTCTACAGATTGCCTGACAACATTTCACAGTTGTCTCCCTTTACTAAGACATGTAGATACTAAGCCTGAACTAAATAGCTTGGAGTGTCCCAGAACTACACTCCTGGAAATGGAAAAAAGAACACATTGACACCGGTGTGTCCGACCCACCATACTTGCTCCGGACACTGCGAGAGGGCTGTACAAGCAATGATCACACGCACGGCACAGCGGACACACCAGGAACCGCGGTGTTGGCCGTCGAATGGCGCTAGCTGCGCAGCATTTGTGCACCGCCGCCGTCAGTGTCAGCCAGTTTGCCGTGGCATACGGAGCTCCATCGCAGTCTTTAACACTCGTAGCATGCCGCGACAGCGTGGACGTGAACCGTATGTGCAGTTGACGGACTTTGAGCGAGGGCGTATAGTGGGCATGCGGGAGGCCGGGTGGACGTACCGCCGAATTGCTCAACACGTGGGGCGTGAGGTCTCCACAGTACATCGATGTTGTCGCCAGTGGTCGGCGGAAGGTGCACGTGCCCGTCGACCTGGGACCGGACCGCAGCGACGCACGGATGCACGCCAAGACCGTAGGATCCTACGCAGTGCCGTAGGGGACCGCACCGCCACTTCCCAGCAAATTAGGGACACTGTTGCTCCTGGGGTATCGGCGAGGACCATTCGCAACCGTCTCCATGAAGCTGGGCTACTGTCCCGCATACCGTTAGGCCGTCTTCCGCTCACGCCCCAACATCGTGCAGCCCGCCTCCAGTGGTGTCGCGCCAGGCGTGAATGGAGAGACGAATGGTGACGTGTCGTCTTCAGCGATGAGAGTCGCTTCTGCCTTGGTGCCAATGATGGTCGTATGCGTGTTTGGCGCCGTGCAGGTGAGCGCCACAATCAGGACTGCATACGACCGAGGCACACAGGGCCAACACCCGGCATCATGGTGTGGGGAGCGATCTCCTACACTGGCCGTACACCACTGGTGATCGTCGAGGGCACACTGAATAGTGCACGGTACATCCAAACTGTCATCGAACCCATCGTTCTACCATTCCTAGACCGGCAAGGCAACTTGCTGTTCCAACGGGACAATGCACGTCCGCATGTATCCCGTGCCACCCAACGTGCTCTAGAAGGTGTAAGTCAACTACCCTGGCCAGCAAGATCTCCGGATCTGTCCCCCATTGAGCATGTTTGGGACTGGATGAAGCGTCGTCTCACGCGGTCTGCACGTCCAGCACGAACGCTGGTCCAACTGAGGTGCCAGGTGGAAATGGCATGGCAAGCCGTTCCACAGGACTACATCCAGCATCTCTACGATCGTCTCCATGGGAGAATAGCAGCCTGCATTGCTGCGAAAGGAGGATATACACTGTACTAGTGCCGACATTGTGCATGCTCTGTTGCCTGTGTCTATGTGCCTGTGGTTCTGTCAGTGTGATCATGTGATGTATCTGACCCCAGGAATGTGTCAATAAAGTTTCCCCTTCCTGGGACAATGAATTCACGGTGTTCTTATTTCAATTTCCAGGAGTGTATACTGAATCATATACACGATGATATAAGATTATAAATATGGATATCTATATCTTATTAGCTGCTTCACTGTAAACGAAAGCTACTTAGTATTAGCACGTTTTACTGCTGATTTGATTTCGTTCATTAAAATCCGAAAAGTCTTCGTCATTTCTGCCAGTAAAGCTGTGAGATCGGGCGTAAGTCGTGCTTTAGTATCTCAGATGGTAGAGCACTTGCCCGTGAAAGGCAAAGGTCCCGAGTTCGAGTCTCCGTCGGGCACACAGTTTTAATCTGCCAGGAAGTTTCATATCAGCGCACACTCCGCTGCAGAGTGAAAATCTCATTCTGGAAACATCCCCCAGGCTGTGGCTAAGCCATGTCTCCGCAATATCCTTACTTTCAGGAGTGCTAGTTCTGCAAGGTTCGCAGGAGAGCTTCTGTAAAGTTTGGAAGGTAGGAGACGAGATACTGGCAGAAGTGAAGCTGTGAGTACTGGCCGTGAGTCGTGCTTCGGTAGCTCAGATGGTAGAGCAGTTGCCCGCGAAAGGCAAAGGTCCCGAGTTCGAGTCTCGGTCGGGCACACAGTTTTAATCTGCCAGGAAGTTTCATATCAGCGCACACTCCGCTGCAGAGTGAAAATCTCATTCTGGAAACATCCCCCAGGCTGTGGCTAAGCCATGTCTCCGCAATATCCTTTCTTTCAGGAGTGCTAGTTCTGCAAGGTTCGCTGGAGAGTTTCTGTAAAGTTTGGAAGGTAGGAGACGAGATACTGGCAGAAGTGAAGCTGTGAGTACTGGCCGTGAGTCGTGCTTCGGTAGCTCAGATGGTAGAGCAGTTGCCCGCGAAAGGCAAAGGTCCCGATTTCGAGTCTCGGTCGGGCACACAGTTTTAATCGGCCAGGAAGTTTCATATCAGCGCACACTCCGCTGCAGAGTGAAAATCTCATTCTGGAAACATCCCCCAGTCTGTGGGAAGACATATTTTTACAATTTGCTTTCATTTAACGCCGGTTTCTGAATAAGACTGCCTCATCTTGGCCGTTTCCCCGCCTTTCAAAAACCATCACAGCTTCAGTCTCTTTGTTGGTTTGTCTTTTAGTTAAACTCGTTTCTGGATAATGGTTCACAATTATACTCCTTATAAACACTTTACAGCAACAATCATTACTGCCAAAGTATTTCCATATGCTTTTAAAACATTCCTTATAGCATTTACAGTGTTTACAACAACATGTTACTATAATTAGGATAATTATAGCTATAGTTATATATGTAAGCACTGAATAGAGTGTGAAGTATCGAAATTATTTCAGTTCCTCCTCTTGTCTTTCTGCCATTCTCTGGACATCTTCCAGTCATTTTCCTGCGGATTTTAAATCGTCCAACAGTGTTAGTAAATCTAACGTTAACACTGAGACATTTCTCTTCATTCACTATACAACAATCGAATTGTACTCTACATGGGCTCACAGTTATTTCTTGAGTTCGTGCGTGGCTTACACGGTGCCTCGAACTATTGCAGCTCATTCTTCATTCCCTATCAGCTTTTCCTTCTCCCTCTCCCCTATACCCGCTCCTTCCCCGTTGCCACCTCCTTCCCCTCTCTCAGTGTTCTGCCTTATGTCGGCCTGGCTATTCCCCTAGTTTCCTGTATTGGATGCAGTTTTGTTTCTCTTGCAGTTTCTTTCACCCTTTTGGCGTTTTGGTCCCCACTTGAGGTTTACTTCCTCTTCTAAATGTCCTGTTTTTAGTGTGAGCCATATGGGGAAGAACTCGCTCCCTAGAATCTACAGTGTGGATTCGTCTCCCCTCTCCCTGGCACTCCCCCTTCCCTGCTAGGTAACCAGCATTTGTAGCCAGTCCATATGGCTGAGCCACATGACAACACAGGGATCACACTACTGATACCTGAGCTTTTCCCTCCCTGTGTATGCCAAGGAGTGGTTGCTTGTCTTCTTGGAGCATCGGAACTCCGTGCAGTGACCACTGTGCCAGATGGTCCTTGCTGAGCCAGGGTGGCGCCCATGGTAGGAGTGGTTGCTATCAGGGTGGATACTTGGCGGCCGGCCGTAGTGGGTGAGCGTTTCTAGGCGCTACAGTTTGGAACTGCGCGACCGCTACGGTCGCAGGTTCGAATCCTGCCTCGGCCATGATTGTGATTGATGTCTTTAGGTTAGTTAGTCTTAAGTAGTTCTAAGTTCTAGGGGACTGATGACCTGAGAAGTTAAGTCCCATAGTGCTCAGAGCCATTTCAACCATTTGATACTTGGCGCATGAAGCATATCAAGCTCTAGCCGAATCCTCAGGTTACCTACTACTTAGAACAATTGATTTAGATATTTTTCATCGAGGATAGTATATTAGGCTATGTAATCAACATTCCCTTGACAGGTAATAATATTTTCAAGTTGTATAGAGTACTTCCAATACCTGAAGAGATTACAGAAATGAAACGGAGGTATGTATACATGGAGCTAGAAAAGGAATTTTTACTAATAGATACATCCAAAAGGCAATACGCGAAACTTTCCGCGGAGCAGCTGAAATGCATGGAAATCATTAAGAATAGATGACTGTGGAGACAGTCGTTTGCCTTGTTGTCAACATTCGATCACGAAGAGTGTGAAGCTACGTTCATGCAACCGTTGAGAAAAATTCCGGAACATTGGGTGAGAAAAGTGGTCGCACTGAATCAAAGCATTTGCTCACATCTAAACTGCAATGAGTGGTTGTACGTAGCGACAAAAGATGAAGGCCTAACGGTACCACGTGGAAAGGAACCACCGTGGCACCTAATAATGAAAGGGGTGGGTAATAAATGCTTCTGCAGTAAATGTAAGCTATATGGAACCAGAGTGTTCATAGAGACAGACAGAGAAATCCATAGTAGTACCACAAAGAAAGGGGTAGTGCATCAGATTAATCTGGAATTCGATTAATTGATTGATTGATAAATTGAGACAGTATGGGACCAAACGGTGAGGTCATCAGTCCCACGATTCCAAAGGGGCTTACATAAGGAAGAAAGTCTTCTAAAAGTGATCGGATTCAGTCAAAGGAGTCCAGTTATAAAAGAATGTACATTAAATACACACAGTATAAGCATAAAAGGTGAGACTAAATCTAAAAAAGTGGAAAAAAGGGGGGGAGGTGTCCGTCATGGGGTCACAGACAGTAGAGAGCGCTATAGGAGTCCCTGTCACAACCAACAACCCGCGCCTGCTCCAAGACGAAAGGAGAACCTTATATCTGAAAGAAAAAATCACTTTCACGAAGGTAACCAAGGACCAGATCCACCATCCTTGAACAAATTAAAACACTATAGAGAGAGGCCTGAGAAATCAAAAGGCACTCCGTCTTCAGGCCAAAAGTGTCCCCCATCGGGACCATCCGACCGCTGTTTCATCCTCAGTTGAGGATGCGGATAGGAGGGGCGTGTGGTCAGCACACCGCTCTCCCGGTCGTTATGATGGTTTTCTTTGACCGGAAGTATTGTAACAAGGCCGGTACCATTCCAAAATACCGTTATCCATGATGGCGGCCATGACGTCAGAGTCATTATGAAATGTTTTCATAACACCGTCACCATTCCAAAGCATCGTTAGTCGACAACAACAAGGTCGCACGCAGTGTATCCGGGACGTGTTGACTCTCTAGTCTTTATTACCGTAGCGGGTTGTGACATAGAGAGAGAGAGAGTTAGCGCCATCTCTCTCTATGTCACAACCCCGCGGTAACATACACGCGCTAGGCAGGACCTATACAAATCAGTGCCCGGCCCACCTCACTCTCACACTGCTCGTATACTTCGTTCGTCCAGTACTTGTCACGTCTTCGTAATTAAACATGCAAAAATGAAGCGTTCAAGTGTAACTGCACTCACTAAGAATACGATATTACTTATTGCCTAATCCACTTCCTCTTACGTCATCACGTACAATACATTACAATTATTTTACAGAAATACATTTCTTAAACAAAATTTTCAAAACAAAATTATAAAAACAATCATGATGGTCTGTTCCTGTGGATAAAATAAAGGTTTATTAATTTAGTCATCCCATCACCACATGGTCCCTAACTACTAATTTCTCTATTTCTACTTTCTACAGTTGACGTCAACATGCCGTGACCTTTTATAGTAAACTCCTTTCCCTGGCGTCGCTCAGTTGCTGCTATTATCTGCGAACAATTAAAAACATTTGTTGCACATTATTGTAGGTTACTGTAACTCCGAATTTCTCCGATACCCCTTTGATGTTACGCTTGTTTGACTGGTTATGGCATTGGTCTTCCGCTCCTAGTCTGCTTCTGTCTATAACGGTAGGCTCAATTCAACGTCATGCTTATCTGTTGAACAAAACAAGAGTTAGTTTTGCACGTTACAGCAAGTAAAAATCAGTGATAGTGGTCAAGGTTCATGGCTGGACTTGAGAGCATCTATCTTTTGTGGTGACCTTCATTATCATCCTTTAAACGGACTGGCGTGTTGTTTTAGCGTCTCTGCTTAACTCAAATAGTTAAGCCCAGACTCGGCTAGCGTCTCTACAACACTCCTACGGCCCAAATCATCAATAAGCTCTGTCGATCACGCTATTGCGTGCGACCAACCACCTGATTTACGTCTTTCTATGACGGCTCAAAACTCGCCTTTTCACACAACATCCTCATCGCACCCATTACGAATTATCCATGTTTGGTGCGTCCCTATCGCCTAATTTCGATTGACTGGCCACCGGATACTCGTTTTGATCACCGTACTCACACTATCAACACAATTGAGATAACAGGTGCGTCTCGAACACTACTGCGTCGGACAGACCACCTCATAATTATCACCCGAAACACCCACAATCGCCATACGCCGATAACGCAACGGGTGGGTCCTGAACACTACCGCGTCGGACATCATACCCTGCACTCGTCTCAAGAAACGCAACACATTCGGTGGGACGCAATATCCACCTACCACATCACAACACGATCAACACACCCCAAATCCATCCACCACAGATCCAGATTTTATCCTGAAAGCTCTCCTGTCCAATAGCCTTGCCATAAAATTTTGTATAGGAAGTTATCTACATAAGATAACCCCTTCTATAATTAATCTAATACTTCTAAATATTGTTTGTGTCATAGCTGAAACAAATTTTCTACACTAAGCGACCCAGTGGCCTCCATACAACAAAATTTAACATCAAACACATAATATACACACAATCCATACCAAAATAAGACAAGCACATGAAAATAGGAAAATAAATACACACAACATAAAACAAATAATCACAAAACAAAAATAAAACACTGCCTATACTAATACAAATAAACATCGCCAACAAATCACAAAAATCTAATCTAATTACACACTACTTTGTTCCCGGCCGCGTTCTTCCGCTGCCGAGTGTGCCGCCCTAGTCATTCTTGTCTGTTTTGCGCAGTTTGCGTACGGCAAGTGTTAGCCGGACGTATTTTGATTATTTGTGTAGGTTCTGGATTGAGGTCTTCACTCGCTCTCCAGTTCTGCACTGGTTGATCCCTTCCATTTATATTGGCTGGTTTCCAGTTATTATTACCCTGGTTCCACCTACGTTCCTGTGGCGGATAATGTTTGTCCTCTATTATCGCGCCACTGTGGGTTGTTTCCCCTATTGTTACCGTTACCGGCATAGTTATTCCTCATCTGGTTTCTGTTTCTCTCTATATTCACGTCTTGGCCTTCCTCATGCGGTCCCCTTTGCTTCTTCTTCTCACGCACCTGCTGGTCGTTATAGGCAAACTCCAGTTCCCTAAGAATGCCCTTAAATGCTTCTACTTCATTTCCGCATCTGCCAGCTAGCGTCTGCTGATATGTAAGTGGCAACTTCATATAGCATACGCGTATAATCTCCCCAAGGCTGCACGGTTCGTCCAGATACTGATTCTTTTTCAGCATGTTCTATAAAAATTTCACAACACTTAGGAAACCTGAGCTCTCGAAGTCGCGTGTCATGAGAATTTCTTGTTTAATTCTGTTTTGGGTCTCCTTTGACCAATATCTGCTCATAAATGCGTCGCGGAACTCTTGGTATGTTCTGCAACCTTTAGCAACACTACGCATACTTTCCGCTGATGCACCTTCCAAGTGCGCACACACAAAGTCAAGTTTGTACATTAACGGCCACTGTGGTGGTAACGTTAGGTCAAACTGTCCAATGAACGTTTTTGGATGTAACGTATTATTATCATCCATATAGTGCTGGAACTTGTGTACCGACAGAAAGTGTTTATAATCAAACTGCCTAGTTTCATCTTTATGCTGTGGCGTTTCGATGTTTTCATAAACTACCTCCGTGTGCGCCTCCTGGATATCCTGTGGCTCTTGCAAGTGCGAGGTGGATCGCCTAAGCGGGCAGCAATTGCTTGCGCCAGTTGTTCTGCTACTGAACTCCGCCTCCGGCAAATCACTTACTACACGCGGTACCTCCGTACGTGTGCCTCGCGGTTCATAGCTGCCATGACGTTCTAACGGTCTGGTTTCCAGCATGCATGCTTCATTATCACGTCGGTTCACAACTCCTGTGACAGATACTGTGTCCCGTTGACGTACTTCCGAGGTTACCTCTTCCGTGGATACTGTCTGAATATCGGCTCCAGTTTGTCCTGTATTTGTAGAAGTTCTGTCGACTGACAGTGCCTCTAACCTGCTCTCGATTTGTCGTTTAAATTCGGCAAATTCTGCCATCAGTGGTGCCTCTCCGGCTTCCTCCTTCCTGCTCGACACGGTTTCTTCAATCTTTTTCACTCGTGTCTGCAGCATATTTATAACAGTTTTGCCGACCTTGCTCTTGTTCTCTATGTCCTCCTTCGTTTCTCTCGATATTCTCTTGGCTCCCCGCGCAATTAATTTCGCCTCATTGGCGGTTCTTTTCGCTTCGGCTATCTCTCGCTCTAACTTCATCCTTCACACCGCATGTTTCACGCTTTATGATGGCAAGCTGTGCCCGGGTTTCCTTTCTACACTCCTGTATGCTGCTGTGTGTTTCTTCTTTCCAGACTAGCTTGCCTCTCCTTTCTACACGTTTAAATTCTTTCCTGCATCACTTTCGTACTAGCGTCTTTCTTCTGCATCATACGCTCCAAGAATCCAGCGATGCCTGAACCGTCTACCGCCAAGTCTCCCCTTTCCGCATGATAACTACTGTCATGACTTGCAGGTGATCCCCTGCTCATTCTTCCGTCTCCTGTCGAGTAAGGTCCAAACCCTGCTCGGTACGACAGTGTCGGACTGCAGTCTTCGACATCGCCACAGCAACAAAGTTTTCATTGAAGATGGTGGCACGCTTACAATTTGGCCTGGCTATACATTTTCTAACGCCATAACGCCCTTCCCATGCGGTTCTAATAACAATATCACGTTCATTTCTTACATTTTGCATAGTTTTCCCGAAAATGGAATTATTCATTAATTTATAAAAGTCTTATTTAAAATCATTACTCGCGACCGCCCTCTTTTCAGTATTTAGTTCAATATACTCCTTCAACCAGGGGGATTGCTTGAAGGAGATTGCCCGGGTGATTTTAATGAGCTCCATTCCTAATCTGAGGCACTGCTGGAAGTTACGATAATGAATAATATACCTCTGCTTATCCCCAACAGTGGCCAGCAGTTTAGGGCTGGTGCTTCCTCGTGGAATTTGTTACTCTGAACATAACGGCAAGTCGCTTGTCTCTCCATGCAAATTATTAGGGTACGCGATGTCTGCCTCAAGCACATACCCTACATCAGAATCGGCCGCAAGACCCATTATCTGTCCACCTAATCCCTTCAATTCGTCTTCAGGCACCAATTGGAACCCGGCAACCGGCAGCGGTTGCTTCATAGCATGCCCATATAAATTGTTAACATCTAAGTACAAAATGTAACTAGAATCAAGGGATGCGTTGTACTCGACACCCATCCGCGGGTTATTTGCCTTGGCGTGCCTGTGAACACATTGAAAAAGTTCGCCGCGGATCCCTCGCTCAAAAATAGAAGCATCGAAGCATCAGTCAAAAGTTCAATGTTGCAATCCGTTTTTTTTGAGCATAGCGTCCCAGGACAACCGAGGTGCCGTGTAATAAAAGGCAGGGTCCAGAGAGTACGTGGTCATACATACACTCCGGAACTTTTCGAAAACATCTGCAAGTAAACGAACGTCCGTGTCCATGTATAACCTTGCATATTCTCCCAAATTGGGGATGTTGAATTCCTGCCAGACATTAACGGCATGCTCATAATCTGTGATAGTTATGGTATCGCCTGTGAGAGTACTGGTAAAAGAAGTTATTTCGGGAAGCCTTGTTTCATTGAGTTTTGCCATACTATCAAGATACTCGTACGGGAAAACTCCTTTCCTCGTCGCAAGTTGAAACTTTTCCTCATCGGTAAATACAGATCGAGTGATATGCATATCATTCCGAGGTAAAGTCTCAACCAGTTTCTGGAGCGAAGTCTGCATAAATCGTAGAGTCAAGGAAGCGGAGCGTAATTTTCGGCGTCATTCGTTTTGAAAAAGAAATGTACTTTTCAACACTTTCAGGCAGGATACTGAGCTGATCATTCTTCATACCGAACTTAGCCAAGTGCTCAACGAGAAAATGAGCGTCATACCCGCTCAGATTATGAAAAAGACGGGTATGTGTGTAGGTAACTGATACTTCAAGTTGCATGCTTTGTGGGCTGCACCGCGGAACTTACCCGTAGGATGACAATGGTCTCTACGAGGAGTCTCCGCTTTTCTATCTAAGGCCAGCCCGCAAATATGACAATTAACAGCCTTTTCATACAAGTCATCATTTTCCGTTGATTTGGTCATGGGAATATTGATGCTGTAGAGCTTGTGAACTTGCCATGAAAGTTTTTCAAGCTCAGTGAGAAGCCAAACCGCCGGATCGTCCCCTACATAAGACTGATAGCTATTAAGTTTACAATCATACGCGCATACAGCTTGGAACGCCGCCGCATAAGGTACGTGTTTTTGTGTGAAGGTTGTGTGTGAGGCTAAGGGGTTCCCTTCACAACGAGTAATAGGAGCCAGCAAGCATTCAAAATCGGCGTACACAACAAAAGGACAACGCTGCTGGTGGTGAGCATTTTTAAATTTAATGAAGTTATTTTCTTCAGTGGGCATAACAACACGTACCGGGTCCTTGCATGCACAATCTAATAGATGTGTCGCTAATAACTCTTGAGATGAAAAATAATTCAAACACCTTATACAAATATGTTGTTTATGTTCATTTTTACTTAACTGGGAGGAAATGAGTCGGGACATGTCTTTGATCCAGACGTAGTGAAAATTATCACGTTCGGAGAAGAGCAGCATGTTGACATGCAACTCTCGCTCACCTGCAAATTTTGAGAAATGGAGGGGGTCTACTACTGTATGCTTGTTCTGCTCATCTGACTTGCTTTTCTTCTCCAGGCCATAAACGTGGACCGATATGGCGGTATTCTGAGCCTCAAACTTAGGTATGTCCTGGATTCTTAAAGGGAACTCTATTCCGTCAAAGTTATACTGTCTCTTAATATCTTTGACTTTGTAACTGCTGGGACGCTCGGGATGATGGTTGTAATTGTAATTTCTCTCGCAAGCCAGGACTGACCATGCAAAACACGTATTATCACAGTTATTTTGAACATTAATGCACGACTGTTTTTTCTCAATATCTATAGGGGGTTTAATATAACTGGACCCTCCATTCATTGGATCATAGACATGTATATGGATGTCGAGGTGCGGTATACTGCTGAGCGCTTTAGCGGATCCACGTACTTCCATCTCGGAAAATCGGGCCATAATAGCGCTCAAGGTGGATTCTCGGTACCACTCAGCAATCGATGTGCTCCGAGAAATAACGTCATTGTCATCCCATATACAATGCAGAGTAGCCGTCTCCGCGTCACCTTGATGTTTAGGGGGGTGACTCAGTTCACAGCATAATACCGCACTACATTTAATGGCTTTAAATTCCGGATCATCTAAGAGTTTGAGGAGCTCGGTCTCCAAGACGGGGAGGCACGCCTCCAAAAACCTTACAGGATCGCGATACCTCCCGCCTGGATTCTCAATTCTGGTGAAAGAGATTCGCCCCTCAAACGCTCTAGCAACTGCTGAGTATTCTAAGGGAGTCATTACGCCGTCATTCTGATCGAATTCATTATCGATAGGACGGGGGAGAGAACTACCGCTAGCCATAGGGAAATTACTATTATTACTATTGCTACAACTAGGAGTCCACCCGATAGATGAAGGGACTGGTGACGAGGGACTGTAATCATCATCATTTGCGGGGAGAGGTATACGTCTCCGAACGCATACCTTGCGTGGGCGGCGGCGGCGGCGAGCTGCTGCTTCCGGAGGAGGAGGGGGTGACAGACGGCTTGAAGGGCCAGGCTGTGGCGACGGCGGACCGGTCCGAACGTGATAATTATCACTACGTCTGGATCAAAGACATGTCCCGACTCATTTCCTCCCAGTTAAGTAAAAATGAACATAAACAACATATTTGTATAAGGTGTTTGAATTATTTTTCATCTCAAGAGTTATTAGCGACACATCTATTAGACTGTGCATGCAAGGACCCGGTACGTGTTGTTATGCCCGCTGAGGAAAATAACTTCATTAAATTTAAAAATGCTCACCACCAGCAGCGTTGTCCTTTTGTTGTGTACGCCGATTTTGAATGCTTGCTGGCTCCTATTACTCGTTGTGAAGGGAACCCCTTAGCCTCACACACAACCTTCACACAAAAACACATACCTTATGCGGCGGCGTTCCAAGTTGTATGCGCGTATGATTGTAAACTTAATAGCTATCAGTCTTATGTAGGGGACGATCCGGCGGTTTGGCTTCTCACTGAGCTTGAAAAACTTTCATAGCAAGTTCACAAGCTCTACAGCATCAATATTCCCATGACCAAATCAACGGAAAATGATGACTTGTATGGAAAGGCTGTTAAATGTCATATTTGCGGGCTGGCCTTAGATAGAAAAGCAGAGACTCCTCGTAGAGACCATTGTCATCCTACGGGTAAGTTCCGCGGTGCAGCCCACAAAGCATGCAACTTGAAGTATCAGTTACCTACACACATACCCGTCTTTTTTCATAATCTGAGCGGGTATGACGCACATTTTCTCGTTGAGCACTTGGCTAAGTTCGGTATGAAGAATGATCAGCTCAGTATCCTGCCTGAAAGTGTTGAAAAGTACATTTCTTTTTCAAAACGAATGACGCCGAAAATTACGCTCCGCTTCCTTGACTCTACGATTTATGCAGACTTCGCTCCAGAAACTGGTTGAGACTTTACCTCGGAATGATATGCATATCACTCGATCTGTATTTACCGATGAGGAAAAGTTTCAACTTGCGACGAGGAAAGGAGTTTTCCCGTACGAGTATCTTGATAGTATGGCAAAACTCAATGAAACAAGGCTTCCCGAAATAACTTCTTTTACCAGTACTCTCACAGGCGATACCATAACTATCACAGATTATGAGCATGCCGTTAATGTCTGGCAGGAATTCAACATCCCCAATTTGGGAGAATATGCAAGGTTATACATGGACACGGACGTTCGTTTGCTTGCAGATGTTTTCGAAAAGTTCCGGAGTGTATGTATGACCACGTACTCTCTGGACCCTGCCTTTTATTACACGGCACCTGGGTTGTCCTGGGACGCTATGCTCAAAAAACAGATTGCAACATTGAACTTTTGACTGATGCTTCGATGCTTCTATTTTTGAGCGAGGGATCCGCGGCGGACTTTGTCAATGTGTTCACAGGCACGCCAAGGCAAATAACCCGCGGATGGGTGTCGAGTACAACGCATCCCTTGATTCTAGTTACATTTTGTACTTAGATGTTAACAATTTATATGGGCATGCTATGAAGCAACCGCTGCCGGTTGCCGGGTTCCAATTGGTGCCTGAAGACGAATTGAAGGGATTAGGTGGACAGATAATGGGTCTTGCGGCCGATTCTGATGTAGGGTATGTGCTTGAGGCAGACATCGCGTACCCTAATAATTTGCATGGAGAGACAAGCGACTTGCCGTTATGTTCAGAGCAACAAATTCCACGAGGAAGCACCAGCCCTAAACTGCTGGCCACTGTTGGGGATAAGCAGAGGTATATTATTCATTATCGTAACTTCCAGCAGTGCCTCAGATTAGGAATGGAGCTCATTAAAATCACCCGGGCAATCTCCTTCAAGCAATCCCCCTGGTTGAAGGAGTATATTGAACTAAATACTGAAAAGAGGGCGGTCGCGAGTAATGATTTTAAATAAGACTTTTATAAATTAATGAATAATTCCATTTTCGGGAAAACTATGCAAAATGTAAGAAATGAACGTGATATTGTTATTAGAACCGCATGGGAAGGGCGTTATGGCGTGAGAAAATGTATAGCCAGGCCAAATTTTAAGCGTGCCACCATCTTCAATGAAAACTTTGTTGCTGTGGCGATGTCGAAGACTGCAGTCCGACACTGTCGTACCGAGCAGGGTTTGGACCTTACTCGACAGGAGACGGAAGAATGAGCAGGGGATCACCTGCAAGTCATGACAGTAGTTATCATGCGGAAAGGGGAGACTTGGCGGTAGACGGTTCAGGCATCGCTGGATTCTTGGAGCGTATGATGCAGAAGAAAGACGCTAGTACGAAAGTGATGCAGGAAAGAATTTAAACGTGTAGAAAGGAGAGGCAAGCTAGTCTGGAAAGAAGAAACACACAGCAGCATACAGGAGTGTAGAAAGGAAACCCGGGCACAGCTTGCCATCATAAAGCGTGAAACATGCGGTGTGAAGGATGAAGTTAGAGCGAGAGATAGCCGAAGCGAAAAGAACCGCCAATGAGGCGAAATTAATTGCGCGGGGAGCCAAGAGAATATCGAGAGAAACGAAGGAGGACATAGAGAACAAGAGCAAGGTCGGCAAAACTGTTATAAATATGCTGCAGACACGAGTGAAAAAGATTGAAGAAACCGTGTCGAGCAGGAAGGAGGAAGCCGGAGAGGCACCACTGATGGCAGAATTTGCCGAATTTAAACGACAAATCGAGAGCAGGTTAGAGGCACTGTCAGTCGACAGAACTTCTACAAATACAGGACAAACTGGAGCCGATATTCAGACAGTATCCACGGAAGAGGTAACCTCGGAAGTACGTCAACGGGACACAGTATCTGTCACAGGAGTTGTGAACCGACGTGATAATGAAGCATGCATGCTGGAAACCAGACCGTTAGAACGTCATGGCAGCTATGAACCGCGAGGCACACGTACGGAGGTACCGCGTGTAGTAAGTGATTTGCCGGAGGCGGAGTTCAGTAGCAGAACAACTGGCGCAAGCAATTGCTGCCCGCTTAGGCGATCCACCTCGCACTTGCAAGAGCCACAGGATATCCAGGAGGCGCACACGGAGGTAGTTTATGAAAACATCGAAACGCCACAGCATAAAGATGAAACTAGGCAGTTTGATTATAAACACTTTCTGTCGGTACACAAGTTCCAGCACTATATGGATGATAATAATACGTTACATCCAAAAACGTTCATTGGACAGTTTGACCTAACGTTACCACCACAGTGGCCGTTAATGTACAAACTTGACTTTGTGTGTGCGCACTTGGAAGGTGCATCAGCGGAAAGTATGCGTAGTGTTGCTAAAGGTTGCAGAACATACCAAGAGTTCCGCGACGCATTTATGAGCAGATATTGGTCAAAGGAGACCCAAAACAGAATTAAACAAGAAATTCTCATGACACGCGACTTCGAGAGCTCAGGTTTCCTAAGTGTTGTGAAATTTTTATAGAACATGCTGAAAAAGAATCAGTATCTGGACGAACCGTGCAGCCTTGGGGAGATTATACGCGTATGCTATATGAAGTTGCCACTTACATATCAGCAGACGCTAGCTGGCAGATGCGGAAATGAAGTAGAAGCATTTAAGGGCATTCTTAGGGAACTGGAGTTTGCCTATAACGACCAGCAGGTGCGTGAGAAGAAGAAGCAAAGGGGACCGCATGAGGAAGGCCAAGACGTGAATATAGAGAGAAACAGAAACCAGATGAGGAATAACTATGCCGGTAACGGTAACAATAGGGGAAACAACCCACAGTGGCGCGATAATAGAGGACAAACATTATCCGCCACAGGAACGTAGGTGGAACCAGGGTAATAATAACTGGAAACCAGCCAATATAAATGGAAGGGATCAACCAGTGCAGAACGGGAGAGCGAGTGAAGACCTCAATCCAGAACCTACACAAATAATCAAAATACGTCCGGCTAACACTTGCCGTACGCAAACTGCGCAAAACAGACAAGAATGACTAGGGCGGCACACTCGGCAGCGGAAGAACGCGGCCGGGAACAAAGTAGTGTGTAATTAGATTAGATTTTTGTGATTTGTTGGCGATGTTTATTTGTATTAGTATAGGCAGTGTTTTATTTTTGTTTTGTGATTATTTGTTTTATGTTGTGTGTATTTATTTTCCTATTTTCATGTGCTTGTCTTATTTTGGTATGGATTGTGTGTATATTATGTGTTTGATGTTAAATTTTGTTGTATGGAGGCCACTGGGTCGCTTAGTGTAGAAAATTTGTTTCAGCTATGACACAAACAATATTTAGAAGTATTAGATTAATTATAGAAGGGGTTATCTTATGTAGATAACTTCCTATACAAAATTTTATGGCAAGGCTATTGGACAGGAGAGCTTTCAGGATAAAATCTGGATCTGTGGTGGATGGATTTGGGGTGTGTTGATCGTGTTGTGATGTGGTAGGTGGATATTGCGTCCCACCGAATGTGTTGCGTTTCTTGAGACGAGTGCAGGGTATGATGTCCGACGCGGTCGTGTTCAGGACCCACCCGTTGCGTTATCGGCGTATGGCGATTGTGGGTGTTTCGGGTGATAATTATGAGGTGGTCTGTCCGACGCAGCAGTGTTCGAGGCGCACCTGTTATCTCAATTGTATTGATAGTGTGAGTACGGTGATCAAAACGACTATCCGGTGGCCAGTCAATCGAAATTAGGCGATAGGGACGCACCAAACATGGATAATTCGTAATGGGTGCGATGAGGATGTTGTGTGAAAAGGCGAGTTTTGAGCCGTCATAGAAAGACGTAAATCAGGTGGTTGGTCGCACGCAATAGCGTGATCGACAGAGCTTATTGATGATTTGGGCCGTAGGAGTGTTGTAGAGACGCTAGCCGAGTCTGGGCTTAACTATTTGAGTTAAGCAGAGACGCTAAAACAACACGCCAGTCCGTTTAAAGGATGATAATGAAGGTCACCACAAAAGATAGATGCTCTCAAGTCCTGCCATGAACCTTGACCACTATCACTGATTTTTACTTGCTGTAACGTGCAAAACTAACTCTTGTTTTGTTCAACAGATAAGCATGACGTTGAATTGAGCCTACCGTTACAGACAGAAGCAGACTAGGAGCGGAAGACCAATGCCATAACCAGTCAAACAAGCGTAACATCAAAGGGGTATCGGAGAAATTCGGAGTTACAGTAACCTACAATATTGTGCAACAAATGTTTTTAATTGTTCGCAGATAATAGCAGCAACTGAGCGACGCCAGGGAAAGGAGTTTACTATAAAAGGTCACGGCATGTTGACGTCAACTGTAGAAAGTAGAAATAGAGAAATTAGTAGTTAGAGACCATGTGGTGATGGGATGACTAAATTAATAAACGTTTATTTTATCCACAGGAACAGACCATCATGATTGTTTTTATAATTTTGTTTTGAAAATTTTGTTTAAGAAATGTATTTCTGCGGGACCATCCGACCGCTGTTTCATCCTCAGTTGAGGATGCGGATAGGAGGGGCGTGTGGTCAGCACACCGCTCTCCCGGTTGTTATGATGGTTTTCTTTGACCGGAGCCGCTACTATTCGGTCGAGTAGCTCCTCAATTGGCATCACGAGGCTGAGTGCACCCCGAAAAATGGCAACAGCTCATGGCGGCTGGATGGTCACCCATCGAAGTGCCGGCCACGCCCGACAGCGCTTAACTTCGGTGAGCTCACGGGAACCGGTGTATCCACTGCGGCTAGGCCGTTGCCGAGAAACCAAAAGGAGTTCCCTGTAAATGGTTAGAAGTTCTGCTGTAAATACACTACATGATCCTAGCATCAAACGTTTCTCTAAGCTGGTAGGAGATGTGAAAGCATATCTCACCTTATCAGTAGTCTTAGAACCATCAGTGTAAAGGATGATGGCACCCTGGAACTCTGCAAGGATGGCACATACAACTCGCTAGTAAACCATAGAAGCAACAGACCTTAGGACCCTGGAAGAGAGCGGTCATAATCCATGGTCTTGGCACCATCCAAGGGGGGGGGGGGGGTATGGGAAGAAAGACACAGGGCGCAGTCCACAGCAGTGAGTGAGAGCAGATGGATATCCCGGGAGAAGGCAGTGAGAGTAATGCTAACAGGCAATCATACCCGTGGACGGGTGTTAGGAGGGAGACAAACCTGATTGACGAAGAGCATAGGGTATACAGGATGGTCAGAGAACTGGCGAATGGCGACTGCATAAGAAACAAGGAGTTGGCTCCGTCGTATGTGTAGAGGGGGAACCGCTGCTTCTGTGAGGAGATTAACAACAGGACTAGTCCGAAAGGCACCAATAGCCAGATGCACCCCAAAATGATGGACAGGGTCAATGAGTAAGAAAGTGGTAGCAGCTGCTGTTCCATAAACCTGACTACCATAATCGAGTCTGGATAAAACCAGAGCACAGTAAAGATAGAGAAGAGTGGAACGGTCTGTACCCCAAGATGTGTGCGCCGGAGGCGGAGAGCATTAAGATTCTGCATGCATGTAGTATTTAGGTGACGAATGTGGGGCAGCCATTATCAAAAATAAGGCCCAATAAACGGGAACGTGTTGCAAAATCAAGGAGCTGGTTCCCTAAATAAGTTTCTGGATCTGGGTCAACGACAAAAATGCATAGCGTTCGTTTTGTAGGAGGAAAACTGGATGCCGTGGGTGGTGGCCCACGTAGAGGCCCATCAGATGGCGCCTTGGAGCTGGCTCTCAGCAGATGCCATAGAGAAGGAGCTGCACCAGATGCAAAAATCGTCAACGTACAACGCCGGGGCAACCGGAGGCCCAACAAGCATCACAAGCCCATTTATGGCAATGAGGAAGATCGTAACCCATAGCACAGAACCCTGTGGGATACCGTTCTCCTGAAACTGAGGGGTGCTGAGTGAAGTGACAACTCGAACCCAGAAGAGCCGTTAGGATAAAAACTCGCGGATAAAAATCGGAAGGGTACCATGGAAGCCACAGTCATGGAAGGTAGCTAAAATGCGATGGCGCCAACCATGCCATACGCCTTATGTAGGTCAAAGAACACTGTGACAAGGTGCCAGTGGTGAGTAAAAGCCTGTCAGATGGCTGATTCCAACCAGAGTAAATGGTGAGCTGGAGATCGCCCTGCCCAGATGCCACACTCTTATGGTGACAAAAGGTCCAAAGATTCGAGTACCCAACATAATCTGGAGTTGACCATTCTTTCAAGCAGTTTACAAAGCACATTTGTAAGGCTAATGGGGCAGTAGCTGTGGAGAGACGTTGGGATTTTCCCAAACTTAAGGACGGGGATAACTACACTTTCTCGCCAGTGTGACGGAAAAGTAACCATGAGCCAGATGTGACTGAAGACCTGGAGCAGCTGTTGCCTCTGGGGAATGTCCTAGTGTTGAGTCATTTGACTGTGAAAGAAGTCGGGCACTTTGGCTGTGTCTCGTGAAGAGCTAAGAGCTTGCACCAATTCTCTTTCGGTGAAAGGAGCCATGTATGGCTCAGCGTAGTGAAGGACGAAATGGAGGGTGTGTGTTCAACTCAGCATTTGTGCTGGAGGAAGGCAGCACGATATGAAGCGGACGACGATGCCATCACAAATTGTGTCGCAAAGTGTTCTGCAAGGACCAATGGATCAGTGCACAGAGCTCCTTGGATGTTCAGACACAGGACAGCTGACTGTTGCTGGCGGCACAGAACGCTACAGACATTCGACAAAACCCGCGATAAAGAGGCATTTGCCCCAGTGAGGAAACATAGCACTCCCAGCATTCCTTTTTATTCCGCTTAATAATGTAACGAGCCTTAGCAGGAAGACACTTAAAAATGAGGAGGTTGGTCTGGGAGGAGCGTCGCTTAAATCGCTGCAGCGCCTGTCGGCAGTCCTGGACAGTGACTGCGACATCCTTGGTCCACCACAGTACCGGCCACTGACGAGGGTGCCCTGTGGACAGGGGGACAGCAATGCCAGCAGTATGAAGAAGAGAGGCAGAGATGTATTGCACGACTACATCAATGGAATTCGAGAGGGAGGTATCAAAGCAGACAGCAGACCTGTATAAAGGCGAAGTGGCACTGCAAAATGCCCAATGTGGGGGCCTGTCTGCCTGGCGGCAGCCGGGGAACGATAGTTTCACTGGGAAGTGGTCACTGTCATAAAGGTCATAATGGGATGACCAATGTAGGGAAGCCACGAAGGCAGGGGAGGAGATCGCAAGATCGATAGGAGAGAACGTGCCATGAGCAGCACTGAAGTGGGTAGGGAACTATCGTTGAGGAAACACAAATCAAAGTCCATGATAAGTTGGTCGATTAGGATACCCCAAGCCATTGATATAACACTCCCCCACAGTGGATGTTGGGTACTGAAAGGCCCAAGGAGGCGAAACGGGGGCTGGAGTTGCTGAAGTAAGGTAGATAGTGCAACATAATCTAGTGGCTTACCTCAAGGGAGGTAGACATTGCAAATGGTGATTGCCAGAGTCGTTTGCACTCTAACTGCTATCACTTCCAAGGTGGTACGTAGAGGGATCCAGTCACTAAGGACATCGGAGCGAACCAAAGTGCAGACCCTAGCAGATGCTAACCCAGGGCCAGCACGGTTCCAACAGAATGGCTGATAACCGTGTAGAGTGGGAGAGTGGTCGTTACTGAAATGCGTGTCTTTGAGAACAAGACAGAAAGCAGAATAAGAGGAGACAAGACGTTCCATTCCCAGTAGGTGACGATAGCAGCCGTTGCAGTTCCACTGGATGATCTTGTGGCATGAGTCCAAGGTAGGTAAGAAGGAACCCAGGAAGAGGTCAGGTCACTTAGTCAGTAGTTGTCACCGACAAGGATGGGGTGACATCCGTAAATAAAATGTCAGAATCAGGTTGCGAAAGGGGAGTTGGCACCTCCAGGGGGCACGGGAGACACCTTCTCTTCGGATTTATGTTCTTCTTCCTCTCTTTCTGAGGTGGAGGAGGACAGAACACAGGGGGAGTACAGGCGTCTGCAAGATCGGGAACCGAAAGAGAGTGGGCGACCTTGGGGCCTCATGGCTGAGTGGTGGTAACAGTCTTCTGACATGAGAGACGCTGGGGAGAGGGTTCCCAGGAGGGAGCCCAATAACTGTCAGATGCCGAAGAAGAGTGGCACTTCTTCAGCTGGGCTGGGGGAGCGGTTGACTCCCTGATGCAAGGTCATGGGAAGATCAGGGGTGGTGGAGGGGAGAGTGGGGCAGGGCTGGGGTAAGGAGGAGGGAGAGGGAGGAGGAGGAGGAGGAGGAGGAGGAAAGGAAGTAAAAGAGGGAAAAGTTGAAGATAGTGAGACCGGTTGTAGTCTCTCAATCTTTAGGTGAGCCTCAGTGTAAGACAGGCAATCCACGGACTTACATTCTTGTATCTTCTTTCTCTCTTGCAAGCTGGGAAATGCGGTGATTGAGGGGAGTGGCTGTCAGCATAATTAACACACACAGGTGGTGAAACATAAGGGGTTCCCACATGGACGGGGTAACCACAATCACCACACAAAGGGTCCTCCGTACAATGGGAAGACATATGTCAAAAACGCAAGCATCGAAAGCACCATATAGGTGGAGGGATGTATGGCTTCACGTCACATCTGTAGCATATAATCTTGCCCTTCTCTAGTTGGGTATCCCCCTTGAAAGCCAGGATGAAGGCGGATGTATTTTTGCGGTTGTCTTTGCGACCCTTCTGCACGCCTCGAACAAAATGAAAGCCACCGCTCCAGATTAGTTTTTAGGGTACAGCCCATATCAAAACAGTCTCTGAACTGGTGAGGAGTGCTAGACACTGAGACATTGCCAAGGATCCAGGCATGTAGAGATGCGGATTGGGTGGCAGGGAGCCCGACTGCATCTTACTAATAGACTCCACTTCACCAAACCTGTCCTAGATATATTTCACGAAAAACAATGGCTTTGTGGCGGTGAATATGTCTCCATCGGTCCTAGTACAGACGAGGTAATGGGGAAAAGGTTTCAGCCCAAGATGGCGAGCCTAAGGTGGCTGATCATATGAGACTGCATTTAAGGATCCTTTAACACTCGAAGAGATGGGCGTGTGAGAGATTTTGCAGCTTCATATGCTTCATGCGCCAAGTATCCACCCTGATACCACCCACTCCGACCATGGGCGCCACTCAGGCACAGCAAGGACCATCTGGCACAGTGGTCATTGCTGGGAGTTCCGATGCTCCAGGAAGACAAGCAACCACTCCTTGGCATACACAGGGAGGGAACAGCTCAGGTATCAGTAGTGTGATCCCTGTGTTGTTATGGGGCTCAGCCGCATGAACTGTCTACAAATGCTGGTGACCTAGCAGGGAAGGGGGAGGGCAAGGGAGAGGGGAGACGAATCCACACTGTAGATTCTAGGGAGGGAGTTCTTCCCCATATGGCTCACACTAAAAACAGGAAATTTTGAAGAGGAAGTGAAACCTGAAGTGGGGACCAAAATGCCAAAAGGGTGAAAGAAACTGCATCCAATACAGGAAACTAGGGGAATAGCCAGGCCGACGAAAAGCAGAACGCTGAGAGAGGGGAAGGAGGTGGCAACGGGAAAGCAGCAGGTATAGGGCGGAGGGGGGGAGGGGGAGGGAGAAGGAAAAGCTGATAGGGAATGAAGAATGAGCTGCAATATCTCGAGGCCCCGTGTGAACCACGCACGAACTCACGAAAGAACTGTGAGCCCATGGAGAGTAGAATTCGATTGTTGTATTGTGAATGAAGAGAAATGTCTCAGTGTTAACGTTAGACTTAACATTAGATCAGGTAGTAACACTGTTGGAAGATTTAAAATCCGCAGGAAAAAGACTGGTTGATGTCCAGAGAATGGCAGAAAGACAAGAGGAGGAACTGAAATATTCTCGATACTTCACTCGCTATTCAGTGCTTACATATATAACTATAGCTATAATTATCCTAATTACAGTAGTAAGTTGTTGTAAACACTGAAAATGCTATAAGGAATGTTTTATAAGCATATGGAAATACACTCCTGGAAATGGAAAAAAGAACACATTGACACCGGTGTGTCAGACCCACCATACTTGCTTCGGACACTGCGAGAGGGCTGTACAAGCAATGATCACACGCACGGCACAGCGGACACACCAGGAACCGCGGTGTTGGCCGTCGAATGGCGCTAGCTGCGCAGCATTTGTGCACCGCCGCCGTCAGTGTCAGCCAGTTTGCCATGGCATACGGAGCTCCATCGCAGTCTTTAACACTGGTAGCATGCCGCGACAGGGTGGACGTGAACCGTATGTGCAGTTGACGGACTTTGAGCGAGGGCGTATAGTGGGCATGCGGGAGGCCGGGTGGACGTACCGCCGAATTGCTCAACACGTGGGGCGTGAGGTCTCCACAGTACATCGATGTTGTCGCCAGTGGTCGGCGGAAGGTTCACGTTCCCGTCGACGTGGGACCAGACCGCAGCGACGCACGGATGCACGCCAAGACCGTAGGATCCTACGCAGTGCCGTAGGGGACTGCACCGCCACTTCCCAGCAAATTAGGGACACTGTTGCTCCTGGGGTATCGGCGAGGACCATTCGCAACCGTCTCCATGAAGCTGGGCTACGGTCCCGCACACCGTTAGGCCGTCTTCCGCTCACGCCCCAACATCGTGCAGCCCGCCTCCAGTGGTGTCGCGACAGGCGTGAATGGAGGGACGAATGGAGACGTGTCGTCTTCAGCGATGAGAGTCGCTTCTGCCTTGGTGCCAATGATGGTCGTATGCGTGTTTGGCGCCGTGCAGGTGAGCGCCACAATCAGGACTGCATACGACCGAGGCACACAGGGCCAACACCCGGCATCATGGTGTGGGGAGCGATCTCCTACACTGGCCGTACACCACTGGTGAACGTCGAGGGGACACTGAATAGTGCACGGTACATCCAAACCGTCATCGAACCCATCGTTCTACCATTCCTAGACCGGCAAGGGAACTTGCTGTTCCAACAGGACAATGCACGTCCGCATGTATCCCGTGCCACCCAACGTGCTCTAGAAGGTGTAAGTAAACTACCCTGGCCAGCAAGATCTCCGGATCTGTCCCCCATTGAGCATGTTTGGGACTGGATGAAGCGTCGTCTCACGCGGTCTGCACGTCCAGCACGAACGCTGGTCCAACTGAGGCGCCAGGTGGAAATGGCATGGCAAGCCGTTCCACAGGACTACATCCAGCATCTCTACGATCGTCTCCATGGGAGAATAGCAGCCTGCATTGCTGCGAAAGGCGGATATACACTGTACTAGTGCCGACATTGTGCATGCTCTGTTGCCTGTGTCTATGTGCCTGTGGTTCTGTCAGTGTGATCATGTGATGTATCTGACCCCAGGAATGTGTCAATAAAGTTTCCCCTTCCTGGGACAATGAATTCACGGTGTTCTTATTTCAATTTCCAGGAGTGTACTTTGGCAGTAATGATTGTTGTGGTAAAGTGTTTATAAGGAATATAATTGTGAACCAGTATTCAGAAACTAGTTTAACTAAAAGACAAAGCAATAAAGAGACTGAAGATGTGGTGATTTATGAAAGGCGGGGAAACGGCCAAGATGAGGCAGTCTTATTCAGAAACCGGCGTTAAATGGAAGCAAATTGTAAAAATATGTATACCAAAGTTTAAGTTATGAGATGAAAAGTTAATGTAACTATATCAGTGTATTAATACGATTATATTCACCAAGGTTTAATTAAACGGTTTTATGAATATGTAATGGGTTAAGTAAATAATGTTCTATCAAGTGCTAATGAGAATATATCATGTCAAAGTGTTTATGCAAGAAACCAAAATAAAACGTGCGATGTATGTAATAAAAAGAAAATAAAAAGAATTCCAATTGACGCTACCCTGAAGAGTAACGCCGATTCTACTGGCGGGGTAGGTGTTATATCCATGAGCGAAACCAAGTCTGAATTGCACTAGTAACTACAAAACGGAGAATTGTTAAGGTGTTGTTAATTACCGAATTGATAAACTATAAAGAAGAAACAGTGATGTTTGTAGTCGTGGCTAGAGAAGCCACAGAGCCAGAAGCGGGCTGGCTAGTCGGGGCCAGGATGATGGGCAGTCCTGTTGACAGCAATCTAGCAACAGTAATGTGATTTGGCACGGCAAGAGGAGCCACAGACCCGAAAGGGTGATGGCTAGTCAGCGCCAGGCTGAGGGGCAGCAGTCCTGACAGCATGCTAAAAGATATAAGTCATAAAGGCACAAGGAGGCCTCTATGTACACTTCTGGTAACAGGACCTTGAGAGGGAGAAAGAGAGATGGCATTCTGGTGGGGACAGCACTACATAATGAGAAGCCAATACGGAGCTTCGGACGCGGTGTATGACCATATTAAGAGAAACACCTCAACACTTCACCCTGCCGCTGAAGAATAGCGCACAATAACAGCCAATAAGGAAGCAAGTAGCCCTGGACATTACGTCCCGGCAATAGCCGGCGAGGTCGAAGGGAAGATGATATAAAAATCGCCAGCAAGACGCTCCGATGGGGGAAGTAGACAGAGTTAAAGAGACAGGGAGTTAGTCGGAAGAGGCAGTCGATGTGCTCGGCTGTCAGGAAGTTGTCCGCAGCCGTCGATAGGCAGGAGCTGTGGGACTCTGATTTTAGTGTGGATCCCATTCTAAGAGTAGACGGAAGGACAGTGCCATTGCGCTGTCTCTTTATCAGACTTGGCCGCTCATAGGACACATCTCCGCCAGAGCTGTAGGGTTCAGTCTATATACTTTCTAATAAACTTCAGATTGCTGAACGTTCGGGAGAGTTGCTGGATTATCTCCCAGCCATTAGTTACCTTCACATCATTTATTGCCACTTCTTAGTCAGGTCAAAGTCTCCCTGTCACTAAGGCCAACCAGCTAATTTGTGGTTAGGAGCCGTGACGCACAGTCTCTGGAAAAACCCGCACTTGGCATGCGCCATAAGTAAGGGATGTACTGTTTATCTTTTGGTTCGAATAATTGACTCTAAATCCTTTAATGGTGATATGAACTTGAGAAAATTAATTCATACGTTAAAATTTACGCTTACATTTAATGTCGTCGTACAAGCATCCAGGTCTGGCGAGTCTAATAAAGAGAAATCTATATTAGCGATTTCTATTGTATAACTGATATGTGCTGTCTCTGTGACGGCGTTCCATTGTAGAACAGGCAAACCCACTTGTAGCATTTAATGCGTATTGTAAGAAATTTTCTTCATTAGCATTACTAATGAGTAATCAGAATTACTCTTATTTGTATTTATCAACAGTGTTGAGATCATAGGGTTTCAGTGGTTGCAAATAGCAATTTGTTAGTTTAATGCTATACAAGATCTACACTCCCTTGTATAGCATTTCTTTGTTGAGAATGTAAGTGTGATATACAGTTCCTACAACCCACTGCCAAACCAAAGCAGTTCACATCTTATACCGACAACGAGCGTAAATATTTCAGTATATTAATCCTCATAGGAAGACCTTTCCCTTACTGGAATCCAATTTATTTTGCCCTCAAGACGTGATTCTGTGTTTCCCTGTATGGTACAGTCAGTCTCAAGACGACATAGTCATACCGTTTAGGCGTCATGTTGAGACTGTGAAACTGAGCGCTACAAGCATCGAAAGGTCCTATCGTAGATTGTCCGTTAGTCAGGGAAAAAGCTGACATCTTGGGTTGTCGGGTGTTCTGCCGGATATCAGCGTCGTACTTGCACGATATTTCGGTCACGTAGCTCGTAACCTTCATCAGGTGCAACCTGAGACTCAGGTCGCACCTGATGAAGGTTACGAGCTACGTGACCGAAATATCGTGCAAGTACGACGCTGATATTCGGCAGAACACCCGACAACCCAAGATGTCATTAGATCGCCGGGAAAGCCTGAAGAGTTACAGGGAAAAAGCTAATTACCCTGTTCCTCTCTAGTTGTGTCGATCAGATCAGCTGGAATTACGATGGCAACTCGTAACTGCGATCACAACCCGACAACTGACACCTCCATGTCACTGCTAAGGTAATCTGCCATATAATTTTGCATTTCGCCTTCAGTAATGTCTCCATCGGTCACCCTCAGCCAGGTGTGTAATTTCTTTATTTTCTATCCACTGATTACTTTTATGTGGCGTGTTGTTTGATTTAGTGCTGCGTAGCACTCAAGTGATAATTTTCTAGTAATAAAAGAAAGCGTAATCGGCGATACCGGAATTTTGATGTTTAGGAGTTTCATAACCTATAGAAGAACCGTTCCTTCTCATGGTAACAGATAAATTCACTAATATGAGGAAAGGAGAAGAATTGTTTCTGTTTCCTATCTCAAATTGAACCATGGAACTTCTTTGACACAGTAGCGAAAGGCTTAAAATTCTTGCATCATGAAGCGATTTCTGTAATGTTTTTAAGCTCTTTCAAGAATACAATTTTTTAATGAGACGCCATTAGGTGGCAACTTGGAAAGTATTGCGAATATACTTTCCTTAAAGTTCGATGAAATATTAAAGCAGCCATGGTAGATTGTATAGACTTAAAGTCAGGCAGACTCTTACATTTAAAATCTGCGTACACGCAAAGGACGCAAATTAAGTAGCAAATTAGGTGAATTTCTCAACAAATTACATCAACATTGTTAACGTCATGTGTGACGAAGACTTTTAGGACCTAAATGAACAAAATCAAATCAGCAGTAAGACGTGCTAGTACTAAGTAGCTTTCGTTTACAGTGAAGCAGCTAATAAGATATAGATATCCATAATTGTAATCTTATTTCTTCGTGTATATGATTCAGTACAGTTCTGGGACCCTCCAAGCAATTTCGATCAGGCTTAGTATCTACATGTCTTAGTGAAAGGAGACAACTGTGAAATGTTGTCAGGCAATCTGTAGAGCAGTTCTAATTTTTGCTGAGCAGCCAGTTTCACAGCTCACAAGATGTCAGCTTCCACTGGTAACACGTCAGGAGTTTAGCGGGTTGCATATCTAGGTTTCTGTCAGTACCTTTATAGTCACTTCTTAAGTCAGTAATCCTGGGATGTGTCGTATGTGTGTGTAGTATGTGTGGACACAGGAGGAGCTGGCCATAGTGGCCGAACAGCTGAGTGTTGTTTTTTCTACGGTGTGTCGTCCTCAGGCTGCTGCCTCGGAGTGCATTGTTGGCGGAGAAGCTGGCACTTTGCACGAAAACCTCTGATGTTAGATGCTTCGCCGAAGTTCTCTACTGCGGACGGAATTCCTAGTGTACCTCAAGTGGTGGATGTGCCCTCATGAAAGGATGAGTGGCAGGTGGTGGTGCATTTCCGTTGCCCCAAGTGGAGGGCCAATGAGGAAGCTGGCAATCTGACCTAGCCCATTTACTGTGTGAGTGGACCCCTGGCCGCTCGCTGAGCAGGGTCCAAGCAGGCATGCATGGATAGGGGCTTCCAAGTTATTAGGGTCTCCAACACTAGATGCCTTATACAGCATCTTCGGTAGACTGCGGTCAGGACCAGAAAGAAAGCCAATGTTCACTCGGTATTTCTGCCAAAGGTCCCATACACAATGTTCACACAGAAAGCTGGTGGAAGTGGTGAAGGCTGATGGCCTCTTGCTCAGGGTGCAAGAGCAGCTCACAATTTGGGTGTTGCCAGAGGCGACATGAGTCCTTAGACAGGGATGTCTATGGATGCATTGCAGGTGATACAGACAGACAGTCTAGCGAAATTCTTTCCAACACGTTTCCGGAATCTGACGTAAGCTGCTGGTTCTACAGCCCAGACCCAGTGGAAAAATTGTAGACCTCTTAGCTACAAACATGCCAGACCTAATAATATACGCCGTCAGCATAGAGAGAGGTATCAGTGAACATCATGTCATCATTGTGACGTTGGTTACTAAAGTAAGTCAATCAAGAAGGCACAGAGTTTTTTTCTGCAAGAAAGAGCAGATAGACACTTGTCAGAATCCTACTTCGACAATGAATCGACATCATTTAGTTCCAGTACGACGAACTTAGATTATTTGGGAAGTTTAAATGGGTTGTAATCACATTATGGTGAAATATGTGCCGAGTAAATGGATTAAGGACGGACAAGACTTATCGTAGTCTAACAGCGAAATTCAAGAAATGATAAGGAAGCAAAGGCTGTAGCACTCTCGGTTCAAAACTGAACGGGCCAAAAACAACAGGCAAAAGTTAACAGACATTCGTGCATCTGTAAGAAGATCGATGGGAGAAGCTTACAACAACTACTACAGTCATACCTTGGCAACAGATCTTGCCGAGAAATCCAGAAAACTCTGGTACTACATGGGTCTTGAATATTTGAATGGTGTCATTGATCACTTTACTGAAGTTTTATGAAAATTGTTCAGCTATAATAGCAACCAGTACTGATAAAATAAATACCTCTAACTTACAAACGTCTCCTGAGCCGCTTCTTGAAGAAATTTAATAATACATTATTACTAATTCACTAGTTAACTGAGAAGCAATATATCCACGAAGAAAGTTTGCTATGTAAGATTAACAGTTGTAAACAGTGTGATATGAGTGAGACAACGACTACACGTGAGGCCTCATGTGGCAACGTATACAAATGTCTTTTCCACATATCTTCAGAATACTGAGAGCAATGCTGAAACCGTTAGCTCCGCTTAATATCGACAATATACGTTACCACTTAGGGATATGGCAGCAAAAGAGGGGAAGAAAACCAATGTGCACTCCGTGTGCACACCGGGGGGAGTCATTCCAGATGTGTAAATTGTCCTTCCGGATGCCATGAAGGGTACAGGGTGCACCCATCAGCAAATGCTCGCTCCTATCGACACCAATGATGTGTGTCGCTATGGATCGGAGGAAATCCTCTCTGGTTGCAGGCGGCTATCTGATTTGGTGAAGACTGCCAGTCTCGCTAGTGGGATGAAAGCAGAGCTCACCATCTGCAGCATCGTCGACAGGACTGAATGCGGACCTTTGGTACAGAGCCGAGTGGAGGGTCTGAATCAGAGGCTCAGAGAGTTCAGCCATGGTGTGGGCTGCAGTTTCGTCGCCTTGCGCCATAGGGTGGTGGGGTTTCGGGTCCCGCTAGATAGGTCAGGAGTCCACTACGCACAGCAGGCGGCTACACGGGTGGCAGAGGTTGTGTGGCGTGGACTGGGCGGTTTTTTAGGTTAGATGGCAAGTGCAGAAAGGGCTACAGCCTTAAAGGGTGCGGGGCAAAATCAAGACATACGGATACCAAGCTGCAATCGGTATTGTAATTGTAAACTGTCGAAGCAGCATTGGTAAAGTACCGGAACCTCAAGCGCTGATAGAAAACACCGAAGCTGAAATCGTTATAGGTACGGAAAGCTGGCTGAATCCTGAGATTAATTCTGCCGAAATTTTTACAAAAGCACAGACGGTGTTCAGAAAGGATACATTGAATGCAAACCGGTCGTGGCGTGGTTTTTGCTGTTAGTAGTAGTTTATCCTGTAGTGAAGTAGAAGTGGATAGTTTCTGTGAATTATTATGGGTGGAGGTTACACTCAACAACCGAGCTAGGTTAATAATTGGCTACTTTTACCGACCTTCCGACTCAGCAGCATTAGTGGCAGAACAACTGAGAGAAACTCTGGAATACATTTGACATAAATTTCCTCAGCATGTAACAGTCTTAGGTGTAGATTTAAATTGACCAGATATAGACTGGAACACTCCGATGTTTAGGACGGGTGGTAGGGACAGAGCATCGAGTGACATTATACTGAGTGCACTATCCGAAAATTACCTCGAGCAATTAAACAGAGGACCGATCCTTGGAGATAACATCTTGGACCAACTGATCACAAACAGACGCGAACTTTTCGACTCTGTAAGAGCAGAACAGGGAATCAGTGATCATAGGGCCGTTGCAGCATCCCTGAATATGGGAGCAAATACGAATACGAAGAAAAGGGAGGAAGGTTTATCTGTTTAGCAAGAGTAATAGAAGGCAGATTTCAATCTACCTAACAGATCAAAACGAAAATTTCTGTTCCGACACTGACAATGTTGAGTGTTTATGGAAAACGTTCAAAGTAACCGTTAAATGCGTTTTAGACAGGTACGTGCCGAGTAAAATTGTGAAGGACGGGAAAAACCTACCGTGCTTCAACAACAAAGTTAGGAAAATACTGCGAAAGCAAAGAGAGCTTCACTGCAAGTTTAAACGCAGCCAAAACCTCTCAGACAAACAGAAGCTGAACGATGTCGAAATTAGCGTAAGGAGGGCTATGCGTGAAGCGTTCAGTGAATTAGAAAGTAAAATTCTATGTACCGATTTGACATAAAATAGTAGGAAGTTCTGGTCTTACGTTAAATCAGTAAGTAGCTCTAAACAGTATATCCAGAAACTCCGGGATGATGATGGCATTGAAACAAAGGATGACAAGCGTAAAGCCGAAATACTAAACACTTTTTTCCAAAGGTGTTTCACAGAGGAAGACCGCAATGCAGTTGCTTCTCTAAATCCTCACACAAACGAAAAAATGGCTGACATCGAAATAAGTGTCCAAGGAATAGAAAAGCAACTGAAATCACTCAACAGAGGAAAGTCCACTGGACCTGACGGGATACCAATTCGATTCTACACAGAGTACGAGAAAGAACTTGCCCCTCTTCTAACACCCGTGTACCGCAAGTCTCTAGATTAACGGAAGGTACCAAATGAATGGAAAAGAGCACAGGTAATCCCAGTCTTCAAGAAGAGTCGTCAAGCAGATGCGCAAAACTATTGACTTACATCTCTGATGTCGACCTGTTGTAGAATTTTAGAACATGTTTTTTGATCGCGTATCATGTCGTTTCTGGAAACCCAGAATCTACTCTGTAGGAATTAACATGAATTCCGGAAACAGCGATCGTGTGAGACCCAACTCACTTTATTTGTTCATGAGACCCAGAAAATATTAGATACAGGCTCCCAGGTAGATGCCATTTTCCTTTACTTCCGGACGGCGTTCGATACACTTCCGCACTGTCGCCTGATAAACAAAGTACGAGCCTACGGAATACCAGTCCAGCTGTGTGGCTGGATTGAAGAGTTTTTAGCAAACAGAACAAAGCATGTTGTTCTCAATGGAGACGTTAAAGTAAGCTCTGGTGAGCCACAGGGAAGTGTTATGGGACCATTTCTATTCACAACACATATAAATGACCTAGTAGATAGTGTCGGATGTTCCATACGGCTTTTCGCGGATGATGCCGTAGTATACCGAGAAGTTGCAGCATTAGAAAATTGCAGTGAAATGCAGGAAGATCTGCAACGGATAGGCACTTGGTACATGGAGTGGCAACTGACCCTTAACATAGACAAATGCAATGTATTGCGAATACATAGAAAGAAGGATCCATTATTGTATGATTATATGATAGCGGAACAAACGCTGGTAGCAGTTACTTCTGTAAAATATCAGGGAGTATGCATGCAGAATGATTTAAAGTGGAATGATCATATAAAATTAATTGTTGCTAAGGCGGATATCAGGTTGAGATTCATTGGGAGAGTCCTTAGAAAATGTAGTCCATTAACAAAGGAGGTGGCTTACAAAACACTCGTTCGACCTACACTTGAGTATTGCTCATCAGTGTGAGATCCGTACCAGGTCGGGTTGATGGAGGAGATAGAGAAGATCCAACGAAGAGCGGCGCGTTTCGACACAGTGTTATTTGGTATGTGTGATAGCGTTACGGAGATGTTTAGCAAACTCAAGTGGCAGACATTGCAAGAGAGGTGCTCTGCATCGCGGTGTAGCTTGCTGTCCAGGTTTCGAGAGGGTGCGTTTCTGGATGAGTTATCGAATATATTGCTTCCCCCTGCTTATACCGACCGAGGAGACCACGAATGTATAATTAAATAGATTAGAGCGCGCACGTAGGTTTTCCGGCAGTCGTTCTTCCCGCGAACCATACGCAACTGGTACAGGAAAGGGAGGTAATGACAGTGGCACGTAAAGTGCCCTCCGCCACACACCGTTGGGTGGCTTGCGGAGTATAAATGTAGATGTACAAGTAGATGTACAGTAACTCCCACATTGCATGACGATGTTGAGGTTCTTCGTCTCTCACAGTTCATGAAACTGAAGTGGATGTGGATCACGTTCTAAACTACAAAACATTGATTTTATTACTCGTACAGTTCGAGTGTTCACCGCTTTTCTAGAACTCGAACTAAAGCAATGAGGGAAAGTTTCAGACATAACCACTATGTTGGAAGTAGGGCTGGGGTGGGGATGGCTAACAGGACTCCGATGTAAGGGACGGATTCAAAACGACGACAGATTACACCACTGATAAATACAAATGAGTTGCACACTCATCCAGTTTGCCTTGTGGCGACAGCTACTTTAAGGAAACTAAAACGATGTGCTAAGCGACCTTGTCCAAAAGCCAAGAAACAGTAACATGGTCAAACGGTCGTTTGAATATCGTACAGACCACTGTATGGAGGACATTGCAATAAGCATCGGCATTTAGTCGAAAGCAAATAAGTCGCCAGGTGTTGATGGAATTCCAGTTCCACTTTACAAAAAGTGCGCTACAATATATGTGTTTTACTTAGCTTGCATTTATTGTGAAGCTCTGGTTCAATGAAAACACCCAAGCGATAGAAAAAAGTGCAGTTGACTCCTGGATATAAGACGGGTAAAAGAACAGGCACGTAAAATTACAGACCACTATCTTTAACATCTGATTGCAGCAGTATCCACGAATATATTTTCATTTTGACTGCAGTAAATTTCCTTGAGAGAGAAACACGTTTCTCCACAGATCAGCTGGGGTTTAGAAAGAATCGCTCGTGCGAAGCTCAGCTTGTTCTTCTCTCACATGAAATCCTGCGAACCATGGATGTAGGGCAACGCGGATTCCATATTGCTAGGTTTCCATAAAGCATTTTTCAGTGTACCCCATTGCAGGCTGTTTAAGAAGGTACGAGCATATGGAATAGGGGTATAAATATGTGGGTAGTGGAACACTTTTTAAGTTATAGAACTCTGTATGTTGTCCTCGAGGGTAATTGTTCATTACAGACAAGAGTATTGTCACGAGTTCCCCCCAATAGTATGATGAGACCACTATTATTCTCTATATACGTAAATTATTTGGCGGACAAGGTGGGCAGCAGTCTATGGTGGTTTGCTAATGCCGTGGCATAGGCTAAGGTGTCGAAGTTGATTGACTGTAGGAGGCTATAAGACGACTTAGAGAGAATTACTAGTTGCTGTGACGAACGGCAGCTAACACTAAGTGTAGAAAAATGTACGTTAATGTAGATGAGTGGGAAAAACTAATCTATAATGTTCGAATATAGTATTACTAGTGTGATGCTTGACACAATGACAACAAAATGGAATGAATATGCAAGAAATGTAGCAGCGAAGGTGAATGGTCGACTTCAGTTTATTGGGAGAATTTTAGGAAAGTGTGTTTCATCTGTAAAGGAGACAGCACATAGTTCGCTAGTGTGCCGTATTGTTCAGTACTGTTTTAGTGTTTTGGATCCACACCAGGTCAGATCAAGAGGAAGGCATCCATTAAGATCTGAGATGGGTTGCCTGTAGGTTCAAACAATACGCAATTATTACAGAGATGTTTAGAGTATTCAGGTGCGAATCACTGTAGGAACTCTGTTGAGAAAATTTAGAGATTCGATATTTGAGGCTGAGTGCACAACGATTCTGCTGCCGTCAATCTACAGTCATGCTCAAAAGTATCCGAACGACCTGAATTGTTTTTCGCCTGATTCGCATGCAACCCACATAACGCAGCTGTCTGGCAGGTCCCCTAATCGCTCGTTGGTACAGTCGTTTGACTATTGAAAATGGTTCCAACTAGTCACCACTAGAAAATACTACTCTGTATCGCAATAACTCAAGATGTAAAGTAATACTACGATACTACAAATATCAGGGAACAACTTATCACAGGTAAGACTGTCCTTAAGGCTTGTAAGCTCACATCTATTACAATAAATGACATACCTGAAATGTTACCACTCTCACTATTGCGTCAGATGGGTAATGCACGGAGTAAGTTCGTCGTATTCATGATTTACTCTTCAAAGTAACACACCGTACTTATTATTTAATACAAAATGACATTAAAAACTTAAGTTATTCACGAGCAGCTAGTTGAGAATATGTATGAACTTCAAATGACGAGGGTGCGATTTGTACTTTTACCAGTGGGGGGGATGTCTTCGGGGATTATAAGAATTATATCTGTTACCAGCTTGGACCGTGGCGTTACGCATTGTTAAACAGCTATTTATAAATAGATGTTAATGCCGAAACTCACTATTCACGCATATGCACTATCAGAAAAGCCATACCTTGTTATATCTTTAAAAGTACACTATAGGTAAAGCTTACTTACAGAATACTCTACATACAGGTATACGAGGGGAATTCAAAAAGTAGAGGCACATTTGTGAAAAGCTGTACTTATTCTGATGATAGAAAACTGAAACATATTAATGGTATTAATAGTAAGACTTATTAAAAACTTCCAGTATTCGGCTCCACAAATTTAAATTATATGTAAAGTTTTACTCCAGTGCTTGTGAAATAAACATCCCAGGTTGGGACGCATAAACAAAAACCAGAGGATGGGATGGTCTGGTGCAGAGGGGGGAAATCCCTCCCATCCCTCCCCCCCCCCCAAACCCTGCAAATCACACACTGCAAATGACACGACAAACCGTCTCGTTCTGCATCTGGATTCAAACTCGGGTCATGCAGAGTAAGCAAAGATTTCGTGACTGACGGAAACTAAGTCATTCCTGATTAGGCATACAGAGAGTGATATACCTCGATTGTAGACAGTATCAGTCAGCAAATCCCAACTTTAAATTACATAACGCAAACATTTTTAACGGACGACAATTCCTACCCAGCACCCATTGTCCCCGTAAACGAACTACGAGAGATGTTAAATATTGCTTCTTAACAAGTAACTTAATTGAAATGCCGTAAGATAAAGCTTTGTGTTAGACAGGGATACGAACCCAGAACCTAATAAGATAATTATCAAAGCACAATCAACTGTGACATATCGCATTTTCACGGCAGTAGCTAGATGTTTTAACTGAAATGACGAGACGAAACATTAATTGTTTCCTTCCAAGAACTCCAAACCAGCGCCTATCGCTGTTGTATTCTAGAGAAACCGAACGTTAAATATGGGTTTGTTGCACCAGCAGCGACATGTGAGCATGTTTGAGATAGAAATAATATGACGAAGAGTTCAGAGCTGACTGGGAATAGAGCTCCACACACATCGTTGTTGGCTACACACAAAGAGACGTCAGCTACCGAATTTCTCTCCACCAGCAGCTCGGAATAACATCTTGATCTTATGGTGATCTCGCAGATAGTTCTGTGTCTTACTGGGAGTCAAAAACGTCAAATATCGTTAGTGTTGACAACGAATGAATATACATTGAACATCGAAATTATTATCCACCAGCAGAAAGGTGTTCCCACGGTAGAGCTTGATAATACATAATGAATTCTTTAGTGCCGGCTCAGGATTCGAACACATTCACGCTCAATAAGTGGAGATGTTGAGGAATCTGCAGTTTTGAACAAACAACAAATTGTAGCCGAGCTCTATTGTGACGAAGGGAACAAATTCCGCGTTAATGGCGGTCTGAGTTGCATTCCCAGTTCAGAACCAATTTAATAGACATGCAGATGCTCAGATAAAAGATGGAATAAGTGTCCTGTGAGCACACATAGCGTTTGTTTCGTCACTAGAAATAAATAACTAGTATAAGAAAAGTTACTGGTGGTAGTGTTTCTACATGTTGCCACTCAAGACTTTATTGTGGCTCAGCCTAACGTCTACTTGGAAGAGAAAGAATATCATTTTTAATTTGAATTTCAGACCTCAATGCCATTAGATATTCTTCACTTGGTGTAACCAGAAGAGAATGGAATCTGTCTCTCCCTATCTAAAATCACTGACCGAAGTTGGAACCGAATCCAGACCATATATACATGAACCTATCATCAGCCCGACAGACCACCAAATCCTCTATTTTGCGGATCATTATTCTATCATAACGCCGTTGTGCCACACTGGCTGAGAAATCTGACACACACGCTCCCTGTATCAATTTGCAGCATGTTCAGTAAATTCATTTACTTCATACAAGAAAATCACCATGAACTAGCTGCCTCGGCTACCCAATGCATACATTAAACTTTATTTTGTAATCACCAAAATAAAGTCATGTAACTGCCACCTACACAGAACTGCCAACAGTGTAAGATGCAAAAATTTAAATAGGAAGTGTTCCTTTCAACTTGAGCTACTCTGTTGCGCTATTTGGTGGTTGAAAACGTCGTGCAGCGTAGAAGAAAAGGGATAACTGTTTGTCTCTCATAAGTATTGAACTGACTATATGCATTATCCCACAGCGCTGTGGAATGCAGAAGTTCTGGAGGAATTGTTATTAACTTCTGGAGCTGCTATAGCTACGTGTCAGCTAGTAACATAATGGTAAGAATCGCGCATGGCAAATAAGATGTCGCGAGTTCGAATATATGCACGGCTTTATTTTTTATAACGCAATTCTGCTGTCTGATAAAGCTATCAATCTACTGGAACTTTTAACATAATTCCCTTCACTTCTCAACTCAAAATACTCGTATGTGGAAAAAGGGCTAACTTCTGCGACATTTTGTTCATTTCAGGTTTAACAGGCAGCCAGACAGTAGATGCAACTCGAAACTTTTGTATTATGTATGGGTAGAGCGCATCGTGCCAAAATACGTCGGAAAAGTATTTTCTACATAAGCTGTCGTCTGGTAATGCCATTTTATTCTTCTTCAAACCTTGTTTGACAGCTTTAAGTCAGAACAAGTTTTCTACATGCATGTAATCAATAAACTGCATGTGCATTTTCAGACTATTATAGATAACATCAGAGAATTCGCATATATCGTTGATGATTAATTCCTCTCTCATGTTTACTATTGTTTTAACAACATTAAAGGAGACCTTACGAAAATTGTTAACTGTATTATAAAAAATGAAATACGACTACCCACGATAACCTTAAGACGAAAGTCTGTTTTAATAAAACTGAGTATCTGTACACAAGCGTGCCTCTATCGTCACGATTTGGTAAAATGGTACTCACTTAGATTTTGATTGGGTCTGTGTTTAATTGGTATGCTGTGTCATACTCACGATGGATGCAAATGTGGCATTTCATAAATAAAGTTATGTATTCCTAGAAACACAAACTTTGCTTGTCAGCAGCGGAAGGAGGCATTACCTGTTGTGCAGCATTGTAAGATTTTCACCATGAGCAGGAAGTATTTTCTTGAGATTTCCTTAGCGATGTCTGATCTGACTGCCTGTAGCTCTTTCACAGAAGCGATCAAAACGCTACACTCAGTGAGACTGGAACTGCGAACCATAACAGACGCTTTTTCACAGGTCTGCACGTAACCACAGCGCTGGTGAAGAAATATGTGTCTTAGCTTCCTCTTACGAGACTAATAGTGGCTGGAACTCGTAAACCGCTATTTAAAAGATGAGATTAGTTGCAATTTCCACGTGCAACGACTTTCCTGGGCTGAAAACCGTAAAGTTACAATCTTTTGTTACACCTCAAGCGATAATAACTCAGATTATTCAATGGAAATGACAGGTAAAATCAAGTGAACTTTGAGGCTTAATTCCGTTCACACCAGGAAGTAACTCGTCGATCACAGAGTTGCCAAACATACATTGCCTTGTTGCCAAATGTCAGTTACAATACCAGCAGGAAGAAGACGAACCGATGTGATCTTACAGCGGGCTTGGAAGTAACCATAGCTCGTGTCTCCAAGTCGAGTTGCATCGGCTTGGAATACGTAATTCTCATTTCTGCAACTAGATTTAGGAACTGGAGCGTAGTTACTAATAATACTCAGAAGTGACTGCAAACTAAGCATCATAAATCATTAACGCTCATAGTTGATTTTATATTTCTTTCGTAAGTGCATTCAAAACTTAGAAATTCATTCACAGACGTTTTGGTGCCTCGCCGATAGTCGGGCACCACAATTAAATAAAAATAAAAAAAGAATGTGTGTGTGTGTGTGTGACAGAGAGAGAGAGAGAGAGTAAAAAACTGTATAGAAACTCAATCATGGTATGTAATGAAATCATTCATTAAAATGGCACATTCCACATCATTACGAAATATCGTATTCATGATGTATGAAACAAGATTTAATCTACTGTAATCTAATCTAATCATATCATATTGATGACTAGCCATGAAGAGTCATGAATTACCGAAAGTTTTGCTAATACCAGTAACGAAATCTAAACTTGAAAATAAATGACGACAGTTTGTGTAATAAACTGGGACTTCTATCAAGACCCTTTCGTCCCTGTTAACTAACCACGAAAGATGTTTGATATACCTCTATTCTAAAGTAACAAAGTGTGCATGCATTTGCCGGCCGCGGTGGTCTAGCGGTTCTAGGCGCTCAGTCCGGAACTGCGCGACTGCTAGGGTCGCAGGTTCGAATCCTGCCTCGGGCATGGATGTGTTTGATGTCCTTAGGTTAGTTAGGTTTAAGTAGTTCTAAGTTCTAGGGGACTGATGACCACAGATGTTAAGTCCCATAGTGCTCAGAGCCATTTGTGCATGCATTTAAAGATGAAGTGCATGCTGTGAAGTTCTGTGACGGAGATAGGAACACAACATGTAATCGGATTGTTAACTAAGTAAAATCAAATATTTCGTTTTGGTTTTTCGTACCAGCTGCTAGGTATTTGATTCTAAAATAAGGATACAAAATTTTGTGCCTAAGCGACAATGGAGCTGCACACCTACCGTGCATCCACGAATATAGCTTAAGTATCAGATTCTTACTCACCAATAGTAAGATGTGTGCGTGTTTGACCAGAACTAACGACACCTATTGCGATTGTTGGCAACACACGAACAGACATTAAAAATGTAAGTTAATTTTCACTAACAGGCCTTTGTTCACGTGATAGGACTTGAAATGAAATTATGAGTATTTTTGTACTGGATCAGGATTCGGACCCATATACTTACCTTTGAAGAGGACCTGGAGAAGATTGGAGACTTGAGAAAAGGAACGAAATTATTGAACTATACTGTTCGGAGAGATTCAGATCCTCGAAAGAGGAGAAACGAATTCGAATCACAGTCCAGCACCAAATTTTTCAACGTCTCTAGTTCAATCAAGTACAAGTAAAGTAAGAGCCCTGTTCCTTTAAATGGCTATCGATTCATCAAATAAGATAAAATTTTCTAATGTAAGTAAGTTTACTGGCGACTGTATTTCTGTTTACCGTGACTCCGCTATGTCATTTCCCAACGTAAACCGGCTCTGCCCAGTTAGTAATGAAGGAACGTGATGTTTAATGCGGATTCTGGATCAAACGTCTTTCTCTTGATGTTACCAGGGGTAAAGTAAATCTGTTTGTTCCTTTTAAAAGTAAAAGCCTGAACCCACGCATTGCACCTGTGATAGTTCGTTCTGCCAGACCATTGTGGCCACATTTCCCAGCCCCAGGAATGTGATGTAACAGATGATGTGCTTAGCTTACAAAATTAGTCACGGTGGAAAAAACGCGAGTCTATTGAATGGTTAAGTCGAAGGAAGCTTCTGAAGCGGAGATTATGCAATTCTCATGTCAGCAGTATGTAAAGACTCTACTAGGCATCATAGGCTCGATGTGAAGCTATTTTGAAATTTTCACAAATTCAGCAAATTTCTTAGTTCGAGAGAATCCACTGGGAAATGTGAAGTTACCGGATAATTCGATTGTTACCGTCATTATTACTATCAATTTCTTCATACCGATGCTGCAACACTGTACTTGAAAGCCATTTGATGCATTTTGGTCACTATAGAAGTAGTTTCCCAAGATTATGTTCTTTCCCTGTCTACGGAATCATTTTCATGTTAATATCAAACAGTAAATACTCGTAGATTACATTAAAACTAAAGTAATTGATGAAGACATGGCTTTCTTCGTCTACTTGCTCCTAGAAATGGCTATCGAGTATTGCCAAACCAAAAGGCAAGAGATCTTACAGCCTTCCGATATACGTCGCTGTCAGTTCTTCCATATGATTTGGTCGACATGACCTGTTTCAAGTTGTGTACGACAGACAATGTTTTAGAAAATTAATTGTTTTCCTTTGCAATAAACAGAAAGATTTTCATTCTAAGCTATCCAAGTACAAAATTCTCGCAACATTAGTTCACATTTAATATTCGCTTCTATAATGTAGGAAAGTATTTCACAGTTGCAAAACTCGCATCCGTCTCATTGACCTTACACTTAGTCGCTGACCATAAATTCAAGCTCAGAGTGACACCAGTTTAAGTAACCTAATGTAGCGAAGACTGTTTGCCAGTGCTCTTTCTCTCCGGAAAATACGCAATTCACTCATTGGGCTCCATAAGTACACTGTAACAGTAATTTCTGTGTGTATGCAATGCATACGGATTAGAATTTAGTGGTGCTCTCTCTCTTCCACTCTGTATACAATATGCCTGACCTAAACGGTCCCTTTATCATTACAGGCCCTGGGCAGTGCAACATCATACTGACAACAGTAATGTGCTTATACTGAGAACCTGACTGTTCGTTTTACCTGATTTTGTAATCATTTAAATAAAACAACATGACCTTCCAGTAGGAGATATTACGTCCCCCGTTTCCTTCTGCGAAATTTGTTAGTAAGCTTTTTCCCTTCCAACCAGTGAAATGCGGCAGATTACGGCCGGTAAAAGAGTCACAAAGCACGATTTAGTGCCGTTAAGACGATTTATTTAAATGTCACAAGACTGCACATAGGTGCACTCGATTTCGAGGTGCAAAGTGTTTGTTATCTTACTTTTGTGACAGGTGGGCATAAGTGATTTCCAAAGACTTTTTATTGTAATGAAATAATCTTTTGTCACAAAGTAACAACGTAAGTGTTTTATTCGTAAATATTTTGTAGGAAACTGTAATCGTGATGGAAGATTATACACCTGAATGTTTGGCATAACTGGTAGGAGAAAACGCTGCATATTAACCAAACCCAGCGCCTGCTCTCCGTATCCTCCAATGACGCGAGCACGGGATTCTCCTCGCATACTGCTACAGAGCTATTCCTAGCACATCTGAGAATTGGCAACATCGTGACAAACATTAGGCAACACTGTGACAGTGCAATCACTTCCACGTATGGTACTGAATTGAGTTGCTAAATTTACTTGATATTCCCTTTCCATTTGAATGACTCGCTCTATGTAATCCTCTTGCAAACTAAGACACTGAGACAGAAAATTAAATTTTTTGCCTAAAGAAAAGCTATTCTTCGCATAATTGAAAACTTTTATTATCTTTCACGAGGCGTTATGAGGCTGAGCGTCCAACACCATGATGATAGTGGCGTGCTGGCAGCAGTGTGTCTGTAGCCGCGTGGTACCACCCATGTCTCGTGTCGCAACGGTTCATGGAGTCGTCAGTTCTTATCGTGGTAGGGGCCATCATGTGCACGCATTTTTCTGATTTATTTTATGGGGCTGCGAATTTCCAGAAAAAATTCTGTAACGAAATCAGGAGAACACCTTTATACATCAAATCCTCTTGGTAGCTCAACACAGTAAGTTGTGTTAATGGTCATAGATCTCGGCTTTCTGACTGCCAAACTGCCTCACAATACAAGCGTCTCCGAAGAAATACGAATCGACCGTCAAGGATACGAAATTCAATATTGTTCTTCACTTAAGAGTCACATGCCAGGGTGATAAGTATGAAGGAAAGAAACCTCTTGGTTACTATAGGGCCTCTATGCTAAATTTCACAGTAGCAATTAGGAACTCTCTGCAGACATTTGCTAACAGCGGCTCTAGCAACTTACTTTTTCTCTGGCTAGCTTCAAATATGGGCAATTTTGTCTCCTTAAATCCAATTGAATATTTTAAATATCACTTTTGAACAATGTTCACTTCTCCATTACTTAATATATGGACCTCAAAACAAGCAATTTGCCTTAGTAGCTATAGAGCAGGTTCTGAAAGGTATTGAGACAATGTTTTGCATTCATTTGCCATAGGGAATCAAAGAAAGAAACCAAACACATTAGACTGCATTTACTGTCTGTTCCTTGACTAACACATATGAATCCTAGACAAAATTAAATTATTTGAAGAATCTCCCGTGAAAGGAGAAAGAACAGAATGTTACGCTTTAAGTATGGCACACTAGATCAGAAACAATGAATTTAATTCTGTGCCACATTGATGTATTGCATACTAGTATAATAAAATACTCATCAAATAAAAACGGTTTTGTGTCTCCTTTGCTATCAAGAGTGAAACACAAATCGTGGACAGATTTTATGGGTCACCACTCAACAACATTAAAGCATTTTACATGGCCGAGAGTGCGGAGTGGAGCAGAAGTTGTCAGCAGAAGGCGAAACAATGCAGTGCCTCAGCCCCCACCGGTAAGCAGTAAACGGGTCCCCGAGAACTCAGACGCATGCGGTGTTTAGAGGCAGATGGTCGGCAAAGAAATCTTTCGCTAAAACATTGTGGGACCAAACTGTTATTACCAGTGTGACAGAAAGCGAAATATATTGTAGACTCGCTTGAATTACACTCATAGCTTCAGCACCGAGAGGAAAGGGGCGATTAAAACTTTGTCGACGTGTGCTTTTAGTTACCAGACGTCGTATTAGCTAGTCTCGCGTTTTACCTCAACACTACGGTCGTAGTCAAGAATAAAGTACTAAGACTGAAGTCAAGACTTCCTCTGGGAAGTGCCGCAGTCTACAATGTTGCCAGATCGAGCATATTGCCGGACATAGGATTCTGAGAGGAGCACGACTGTATTACCCACCTTACGTGACCGACTCGGTGGTCAATTCTTTGCTCTAAGACTGTATCTACAAGACATATTGCACGCTGAAGTCCCAGAAGAATTAAAAAACAAAAGTAGTTTATGAGAGCAACGTTAACTATAGCGTTCGAAGTATTCATAGTATTGTATACGTGTGTAAACGCATTCCAATGCCCACTCAAGGAAGACGAGGATACACAGTCTAGCTTCAATATTATCAATTCGCCTCAGTTGGCAGATGAACTCAGACTTAGGTTGATAATCATTTTCAATATTTAGCAGTACTGTACCCATTGGGGTCAAACTCGTTTTCAACCAATGATTCCCACAGCTTCAGGAACATTACTTGTGATACCTCATAGACAAAATACTTACGCAGTGCTATCAGACGAAAAGATCAACCTGACACAAACTGTGGGAAGTTTGCTTTACAACGTTCGTACCTGGATAATGAGCTTTTTCCTATTTGAGATGTCTGTGAACATTGCTGCTTGACACGATTTAAGACGAAACTAAATCCCTTCCGCTACGACAATGTTTAAAGAAATCGTCTTAACGGCACTAAACCGTGGTTTGTGAATCGTTTACCGGCCGTACTCTCTCGCATTTCGCTGGTTGGAAGGGAAAAAGCTTATTGACAAATTTCACAGAAGGAAAAGAGGAACGAAATGTCTCCCACTGGAAGGTCATGTTGTTTTAATTAAATGACTACAAAATCAGGTAAAACTAACAGTCAGGTTCTCAGTATAAGCACATTACTGTTGTAAGTATGATGTTGCACTGCCCAGGGCTTTTAATGATAAAGGGTCCGTTAAGGTCAGGAATATTGTATACAGAAGTGGAAGAGAGAGCACCACTAAATTCTAATCCGTATGCATTGTATACACGCAGAAATTACTGTTACAGTGTACTTATGGAGCCCAATGAGTGAATTGCGTATTTTCCGGTGAGAAACAGCACTGGCAAACAGTCTTCGCTACATTAGGTTACTTAAACTGGTGTCCATCTGAGCTTGAATTTATGGTCTGCGACCAAGTGTAAGGTCAATGAGTCCGATGCGAGTTTTGCAACTGTGAAATACTTTCCTACATTATAGAAGCGAATATTAAATGTGAACTAATATTGCGAAAATTTTGTACTTGGATAGCTTAGAATGAAAATCTTTCTGTTTATTGCAAAGGAAAACAATTGATTTTCTAGAACATTGTCAGTCGTACACAACTTGAAACAGGTCATGTCGACCAAATCATATGGAAGAACTGACAGCGACGTATATCGGAAGGCTGTAAGATCTCTTGCCTTTTGGATTGGCAGAACTCGATAGCCAATTCTAGGCGCAAGTAAATGAAGAGAGGCACCGCGTTTTTGTTATCAAGTAACGTCCTCATCAATTACTTTAGTTTTAATGTAACCTACGAGTAATTGCTGATGTTTAATATTAACATGAAAATGATTCCGTAGACAGGGAAAGAACCGTGTTGGGTTCGTATCTCTGTCACAGAACTTCACATCATGCACTTCATCTTTAAATGCATGCACACTCTGTTACTTCAGAATAGGGGTATACCAGACATCTTTCGTGGTTAGTTAACAGGGACGAAAAGATCTTGAGAGAAGTCCCGGTTTATTACAAAAATTGTCATTTGTTTTCAACTTTATATTTGGATACTGGTATTGGTAAAAACTTTGGTAATGCATGAATGTTCGTGGCTAGTCATCAATATGATATGATTAGATTAGATTACATTAGATTAATTCTTGGTTCAAAAATGGAGCTGAACACTATGCGACTTAACTTCTGAGGTCATCAGTCGTCTAGAACTTAGAACTAATTAAACCTAACTAACCTAAGGACATCACACACATCCTTGCCCGAGGCAGGATTCGAACCTCCGACCGTAGCGGTCGCTTGGCTCCAGACTGTAGGGCCTAGAACCTCACGGTCATCTTGTTTCATAGATCATGAATACGATATTTCGTAATGATGTGGAACGTGTCAATTTAATGAATGATTTCATTACATACCAAGATTCAATTTATTTACAATTTTTTACTCTCTTTCTATCGCTCTCATTCTTTTTTTTTTTTTATCTCTCTCTCTCTCTCTCTCTGTCACACACACACACACACACACACACACACACACACACACATACACACACACACACACTTTTCTTAATTTTTAATTGTTTGTCTTGCTCGACTATCGGCGAGGCACGAAAACGTCTGTGAATGAATTTCTTAGTTTTGAGTACACTTACGAAAGAAATATAAAAACAACTTTGAGAGTTACTGATTTATGATGCTTAGTTTGCAGTCAGTTCTGAGTATTAGTAGTAAGTACGCTCCAGTTCCTAAACCTAGTTACAGAAATGCGAATGAGACGCATTACGTATTCCAAGCCGTTGCAGCTCGACTTGGAGACACCAGCTACGGTCACTTCCCAGCCCACTGCATTCCGGCTTTGTCTGTCGCTGCGGTCGGACGTGCTAGCTGGTTGCTCCGCATCGTCGGTGTCCTGGCCAGTGTATACTGTTTGCCGTTTTGTGTTTCTGTGTTCCGAGTGATTCACGTGTATTGTACTTTTTTGTGGTCGTCCTTTTCGTCAGCAACTTGCCGATTTTGTACAGGATTCGGGTTTGACCGGATTCCCTACAGCTGCAGCGCCATGTCTACCACCATCCGGAAAAACACCCTGGTATTTGGCTTTGACAAGGATACCCGCCGAGCTCAACCGACCGCCCTCGAGATTCATGGTTCAAATGGCTCTGAGCACTATGGGACTCAACTGCTGAGGTCATTAGTCCCCTAGAACTTATAACGAGTTAAACCTAACTAACCCAAGGACATCACACACATCCATGCCCGAGGCAGGATTCGAACCTGCGATCGTAGCGGTCTCGCGTCTCCAGACTGCAGCGCCAGAACCGCGCGGCCACTTCGGCCGGCCGAGATTCATGACTGGCTCACCGAGGTAATAGGTATCACTTCTGATTCTGTGCATACCACCCAGCTAGATTCTGATCGTTATTGCGTGTTTGTCAAGTTTCTCACTCCAGTAGCAGTTGATCGACATTTTGAAAAAATCGGCAAACAAGTCCCTTTTGTTCATCGCGACGACACCACTAGTATGGTTACTGTAACACGTGCCGATACCTCGATTCATACAGTTCGAGTACTTAACTTGCCCATAGAGATAGACAATGCTAAAATTAAAGATGCACTTTCTAAGTTTGGTGAGGTTAAAGAAACTGTCAACGAAAAGTGGTCGTCCCGCAACAAATTACAATGTTTCAATGGGATTAGATCTGTGGACATGGAAGTAAAAATGAACATTCCTTCTTACATCACGGTCGATGGTTATAAGGCTCACATTATATATTCTGGTCAAGCCCCCACCTGCCACATCTGCAATGAATTAGGCCAACTTCGCCAGGACTGTCCCCGCCGAGTTTTTGTCTTGAAAAATAATCTCCAGCCGCGGCGTAGATTAACACCTGACGAGGTAATGGCAGTAGATACTTCTGGTTCTTCTGCACACCCTGATGTTGATGCTCCCCAGGCAACAACCTCCGAGATCCCGCCCATAACCGCTGATGCGTTTCCACCACTCGTAGGACGGCAAACTCCTTCGCCAGTTTCTCTTGAAAGTGAATCCCAACAAAAGAAAAGGCCGCTGGAACATAGTGATGAGCATTCAGATGAGGAAGTATCTCACACTACTCCTGCAACCCGGAAACCAAAACCATCAATCGCGGAGGATTTAGTACCCGATGATGTTATGCGGGTCGACTTTGAAGACAGTGCGGATGGACTTGAGGGCATGCCGAATTCTGAGACGCCAGGTCATGAACAGGAACCTCCAATTATGCGTGCCGCGCCCGAAGGACAACAGCCGCTACAACGCACACATAGTGAGGAAGTGTTGTGTCAACAACGCGATACAGCTGACGCCCGACAACAAGTTCCGGGCGGAAGTACACAAGCGAAAGTGTTTACCAACTTGCCAGCTGCCGGCGGCAGTGCTGCGACAACGGCACCACCGCGTCTCAAATAATCCACAAAAACTCCGGGACCTCAAAACGCCCCACGACGAAGGCTCAATCCACAGCCAAATCTCTCCGTTCCTCACAACAAGGGCAATTCCACTTCGTCGCCAGCGGATGTAACACCCCGAAATATTAGTTATGAAATTGTGAGGGAAAAATTCGGTGATGACAACAGCAAAGAACTCGGCGAAGCTCATCCCCCACAGTAGTAATTCCGTTGGTACAAGGTTTGTTCCGTGCTGTCGCCTAAGGTTGCAAAGCTTCTTCGTGTTTCTTTCTGTCCTCTTATCCGGTTATGGTTCGCAGCATTCACTGTGTCGTTTTTGCTTCAACCGGCCTATGATTCATAGTGTATCACTTGTTATGGTTTTTATTAACTTCTTGATCCAATAATCCTCTCATGGCTGCTCACATTATACCTTTTTCAATCCTGCAGCCGGCACTCTTGAGACCCATGCCATCGTTTTGTTATACCTTTACATCTCATTATCTATATGCTACAGGCCTACACTAACACCTCCCTTAATATCAATAGGATTATGTCAGAGTTAAAACTTACTTTATTAAAACAATTTTTGTTTGACTCTGGTATATTGCCCTTTTACAAGAGGTCGCCACATGGCAAATTAACATTCCCGGCTATGTTGCAATAATCAATTTCGCTCCCGAATTAAGTGCTGGCATAGCGGTTTTAGTCAGGGAAGGAATACCTCTAACCGATGTCGAAAAGTTAGACTCTGGACGGCGGATAGGCGTGAATATCATGGGCGTCAGTGTAACCAATCTGTATGCACCATCAGGAAGTGCACGACGCGCTGACAGATCGAAGTTTTTTAAGGAGGATATCATTTACTTATTGCGGAGGGACTCTCCAAACTTGATCATTGCAGGCGATTTAATTGTGTATAGCACCGTAAAGATCAATCCCCCAATTTTAATTATTCCCCTGAATTAACCTTTCTTGTCCCCCAAATGACATTGAGGGACGCGTGGGAAGTTAAGTATCCCACGCTTGTGAAATACACGCACATTTCACATAATTCCAGCAGCAGGATTGATAGAATCTATATGTCGACTCACATAGTGAGAAATTTGCTACAAGTGGATCACTCCAGTCAGTTTTACTGATCACTGTAGTGTGAGTGCCTGCATGAACTTAGACCGGCAACCAACTCACTGGTGTAGGAATCAGTGGAGCATGAACATCGGCCTTTTGACAGACGAGCTCGCGGCCGAATTAAAAAAAGCTTAGGAATTTTGCTTGTGCTCTGTACACAACTTTCCGAGTGTTTTGGAGTGGTGGACCCGCAAGGCGAAGCCCAAATTACGGAAAGTAAGTATATCTTATAGTGTTGAGAGATCTCGGGCAGTTCACCGTATAATGGAAATTTACTACATGGTTCTACGCGACTTGTATGATCAGGCAGATGGCTCAGACAGGCGATTGGTTGACATCAAGAAAATTAAAGCGACCTTATTAAGCTTAAAGAGAAAACAACTGGAGGGTCTTAAAATTAAGTCAAATGCGAGTACGAAACGGCTGCGTTATATCATCCGATTAAACACCGCAAGAACCGACGACGGATATTCATAGGCGAACTTAGATTAGAAAACGGTACTGTCCTCACTGTGCAAAACGAGATAATCAGAGATATCCACAGGTATTACAGTGCCCTGTATGAGGCAGAAGCAACGCAAGAGGACGATTCGGATGAGTTATTTGCGTTTACAACCTCCACAATTACGGCCGACGACAACGCCAGCTTATTTTCGGTTTTTGGTCCAGATGATGTCTCTGAAATAATTCGGGGCTCCCTAAAAGGATATCGCCGGGTCCTGATGGCCTACCGGTCGAATTCTATCAATGACATTGGAGTATCATAGGTGATCAGTTGACACAAACCGTTAACTACGCCCTACGGGGAAAGTTTGTACCACCAGAACTTAAAGAATGTAAAATCGTGTTGATTCCTAAAAATAAGGGATGTAAAAGATTAACAACTTCCGGCCGATTTCTCTTCTTAATTGAGATTATAAGATTATTGCGAGAGCTTTAAACAAACGAATGATGCCGTTGACCGCAACCATAATTGTGCAACAGCAAAAACTTGTGCTTATTGGCGATCAATATTTCAGACTACAGCACAATATAGAGATATAGTCGCTCTGTCGTCTGCCAGCACCATTAATTGCGACCTCCTTTTTGTCGATCTTGTATAAAGCATTTGATCGTGTCAGCCACAAATACCTCCTCGAAACGATGCGGAGGATAGGCTTCCGGCATGACTCTATCACTGTCGTGCGCAATATGATCACTGGTCTGGCCGCCACGATCTCCGTCAACTGCCAGCACACAAGACCAATTACCATCGCAAGGGGTTTCCCCAAGGAAGCCCTCTTTCCATGTTGGTCTTTGTCATCTCACCAGAACCATTGCTGCGGCTAGTACAAGAGCACAAGGCGGGAATAACGATCGTCGGGAAGAAAACTGCAGTTGGGGTATATGCTGATGATGTCGGCATCGTCGTGAGGAACAGGGAAGATGTGATTCAACTGGAGGCAGACTTCCGAAGCTATTGTTCCGCTTCTGGCGCAAAAATGAATGAAACTAAAAGCAAAATTTCTAACTATAAGGGGACTTGAAGATGTCGGCCTAGAATGGGCTAACCATGTTACGGAACACAAATCTCTTGGGACGATACTGACGGTCCCCCCACAAAGGATGATAACGGCGAATTGGCGGGATGTCTCGCTCAAAGTCAAGCGTGCTTTAATAGATAACGTCTATCGCAGCATGGACCAAATTCAGAGGGTTAAATTTATAAATACATGTATCCTATCGCGAGCATATTATGTGCCACAGGTCTTTCCAATCCCCACTGTCATAGCCAAACAGATAATGAGCAAGTTGACCAATTTTCTGTGGCAGGGGGCAATATTTCGAGTTGACGTGAAGACTGTGACCCTCGACCCTCTGCATGGCGGTATGGGTCTGAAAAGCGTAGAACCACCGATCAATGTGCACACGACCGACAACCAGCTCTCCCACATCCGCACATATTATCTGGAAAAGAACTACTTGAGCGAGGTCCTTCTCCAACATCGACCCTTAACCGCCAAGGACATTCTGGAGCACAGGAAACAATATGAGGGCAAGAACAAAATCGAACAAAAGCATACTGGTGTCAGTTGGGATGTCCTGTGGGCGAACATCAGCAACAGTGTACTTCCGTCCTTGGTCAGGTCGACATGGTACAAAACGGTCAACAACATTATCAGCACAAATGAGCGCCTGCGTGCGATTGGGCCAAGCGACACATCCCATTGTCCAGATTGTCACCAAGTGGATACTGTTCCCCACAGATATACTTGCATTCACCGCATACACAATTGGCAATGGGTTCGTCAAAAAGTCGCCCTTATAACTAGGACTTCTGAAAATAACATAGGCACGAACTTACTGCACAGACCGGACGTCTAATATTTTCCGCCAACGAAAAATAATGCCGTCATGTGGCTGTTGGGCCACTATACAAGACATGTCTTCAATCGGCTGACGGGCGACGATTACAGCGAATTTCTGTTACACATGGAAACGGAATATATTAATATTAGGCACTATGCGGATCACCGTCGCAAGTCCGGTAATATGCTCCATATTGCATTCAGTAGAACAGGTATTGGATGGCATGTGGAGTCCACAACAGCTCCCGAGCCGGCGCAGTCGACAGCATATTCGGTAGCTATGGGACGGCCATTGACTTGTGTCAACAACTTCAATGTAAGTCGAGGACTCACAGTCCAATATACTTTTAATTCTGTTTTACTCTATGGACTTCCCCACTATTGGTGATGATATTTGGTCTTTTTAGTCCGTTTAATTCATGACATAGATTTTACAACCTGATGATGAGAGCATTGTCTCTTGAAACGCGTTGTTAAAATATGTATAAGAATCGCGGTTGAATGCTAGCAGTGATAATCAGTATAACGACAACTGCTACCTCGACTCCATAATGGATTATATAAAATAGCTCATGGTGATTTGGTGTATCAAGTAAATGAATTTACTGAAAATGCTGCATATTTATACAGGGAGCGTGTGTGTCAGAATTCTCTGCCAGTGTGGCACAACGGCGTTATGATAGAATAATGAGCCTCAAAAAAGAGGATTTGGTGGTCTGTTGGGCTGATGATAGGTTCATGTGTATATGATCTGGGTTCGGTTCCAACTTCGGTCAGTGACTTTAGATAGGTAGAGACAGCTTCCATTCTCTTCTGGCTACACCAAGTGAAGAAATATAATGGCATTGTGGTCTGAAATCCACATTAAAAATGATATTCCTTCTCTACCAAGTAGACGTTAGGCTGAGTCACAATAAAGTCTGGAGTGGCGACATGTAGAAACTCTATCACCAGTAACCTTTCTTATACTAGTTATTTATTTCTAGTGACGAAACAAACGCTATGTGTGCTCACAGGACACTTATTCCATCTTTTATCTGAGCATCTGCATGTCTATTAAATTGGTTCTGAACTGGGAATGCAACTCAGACCGCCATTAACGCGGAATTTGTTCCCTTCGTCACAATAGAGCTCGGCTACAATTTGTTGTTTGTTCAAAACTGCAGATTCCTCAACATCTCCATTTATTGAGCGTGAATGGGTTCGAATCCTGACCCGGCGCTAAAGATTTCATTATGTTGAAAGGTGGCTACACTGAGTCACAGCGCCAGAGATGGCGCCAAAGAGTATTATTCCGCCGCCTCCACTAGCACAGTAGTTGTTCGGAGAATGTCGTGGGCAGTGGTAGTGCAGAGGTTGCCGTGGTCAGTTGTAGTTCAGAGGTTGCCGTGGGAAGTGCTTGTTGAGAGGATGTCGAGAGCAGTACTAGTTGAGAGCATGTTGTGTGCAGATGTTCTGTTGGGCGAGCCAGTAGATGTTGTTCGGTTCGTGTAATGTATATATGGAAGATGTTGCAATGATCACAGTGTACTTTTCGTCAATATATATGAAGGAAGCAAAAAAATTTTTATTTTAAATTTCCTAAACAACAATGCCTCTTGGTAACAGGTTCAGTCAACAAAGCATCTGGCTCGTGTTCATGTATTAGACTGTAATTCTGGTTTCCATGTGCAATTATAGTATTTCTGGTTTTTTAATTACTTCATTGTAAATTGTGTTTAAAATATCTTGTCGTATTGAGGAAGAGCTGTGCCAGATACATGTACGCTGAATCACACTTCCACACACAGAACAGTTACACTTGTGCTCTGTTGTTTCGTTGCTTTTATAGTTGCTGGGGACTTAATTAATCAATTGTGTTAAAGGAAATTTCCATTCATTATTTATTGTCATTTTATGCAGTCAGATTGCGTACTAATACTAGTCAGGGCCAACCGGTTACGAGACTTCGTAACCGGACACACAGCAACTAAAATTAATTTTTATTTTTAATTAAGCCCCCATGCAATGTATTATCAAGCTCCACCATGAGAACACCTAGCCGCTGGTGGATAATAATTTCGATGTTTAATGTATATTCATTCGTTGTCAACACTAACGATATTTGACGTTTTTGACTCCCAGTAAGACACAGAACTGTTTGCGAGATCACCATAAGATCAAGATGTTATTCCGAGCTGCTGGTGGAGAAAAATTTGGTAGCTGACGTCTCTCTGTGTGTAGCCAACAACGATGTGTGTGGAGCTCTATTCCCAGTCAGCTCTGAACTCTTCGTCATATTATTTCTATCTCAAACATGCTCACATGTCGCTGCTGGTGCAACAAACCCATATTTAACGTTCGTTTTCTCTAGAATATAACAGCGATAGGAGCTGGGTTGGAGTTCTGGGAAGGAAACAATTAATGTTTCGTCTCGTCATTTCAGTTAAAACATCTAGCTACTGCCGTGAAAATGCGATATGTCACAGTTGATTGTGCATTAATATCTACCTTATTAGGTTCTGGGCTCGAATCCCTGTCCAACACAAAGCTTTAGCTCACGGCATTTGAAGTATGTTACTTGTTAAGAAGCAATATTTAACATCTCTCGTAGTTCTTTAACAGGGACAGTAGGTGCCGGGTAGGAATTCGCGTCCGTTAAAAATGTTTACGTTATGTAATTTAAAGTTGGAATTTGCTGATTGATACTGTCTAAAATCGAGGTATATCACTCTCTGTATGCCTAATCAGGAATGACTTTTAGTTTCCGTCAGTCACGAAATGTTTGCTTAGTCTGCATGACCTTGGTTTGAATCCAGATGCAGAACGAGACGGTTCGTCGTGTCATTTGAAGTTCATACATATTCTCAACTAGCTGCTCGTGACTAACTTAAATTTTTAATGTTATTTTGTGTTAAATAATAAGTACGGTGTGTTACTTTGAGAGGAAATCATGAATATGACGAACTTACTCCGTGCATTACCTATCTGACACAATAATGAGAGTGGTAACATTTCAGGTATGTCATTTATTGTAATAAATGTGAGCTTACAAGCCTTAAGGACAGTCTTACCTGTGGAAGGTGTTCCCTGATATTTGTATTATCGTAGTATTACTTTACATCTTGAGTTATTGCGATACAGAGTAGTATTTTCTAGTGGTGACTTGTTGGAACCATTTTCGATAGTCAAACGACTGTACCAAGGTGCGATTAGAGGACCTGCTAGACAGCTGCGTTATGTGGGTTGCATGCGAATCAGGCGAAATGCAATTCAGGTCGTTCGGATACTTTTGAGCACGACTGTATATTTCGCGTAAGATAAGGTTAGAAAGATTAGGGTTCGTGTGGAGGCACATAGACAGTAGTTTTCCTTAGCTCTCTTTGCGAGTGGAATAAAAAAGGAAATGAGTGGTGATGGTACAGTGTACGCTCCAGCACTCACCACAGGGAGGCTTGCAGACTATGAAGGTAGATGTAGATACAGATGAGGAAAAGACATTCCTATTTGTGGGAGCCGCGGCGAGAACGTGATTACTTTTAAGGAAGACTCTGTAATACCGGGAGCAACTTGATACATATGTGACAAGTTTGATTTATCTGGAGAAATTTTGTGTTGGGGTGACAATCTCTTATCACCTTTTGGTGTTGGTTTGAGTTATAAATGCTGTGAAAAGTAAAAATAATTGAAAATGTGAAACTTCCCCTTTGAATAATTTTACATGACTGTGCTTAAACTGACACACAATATTTTTTAGCGCAACGCAATCTGACTTTCAACACACAATATTTTGTTAGCGCAACGCAATCTGACTTTCAAAATTCTCTACAAGAGAATGGCCCTGACTAACATTAAACTATCTCTTTCACAAATCACTTACCTCACAAAAATCTTCGCTGCTCAAGCTACTGCAATACAGCGAGCGCCACTACTGCCAGCTAAATAAAAGATTCGAACTATGGAAGGCACTAACTACTCATAGGGATAGTTAGCAAATAAAAGATATTAATAGAGAACCAACAATGTATTTACCTTGATATCATGACAAATTACAAAACTCCGCCATCTCTCTCCCCACATCCACCACTGCTGGCGGCTCACCTCCAACTGCCCAGCGCTACGAGCTGTTCACAGCCAGCTGCCTAACACTACAATGGTTGAGTATTACAACAATGCAAAGCAGCCACAGACTGCACACGGCACAGCCGGTGATTTTCATACAGAGGTGGCGTTACTAATAAAAAAACCTAAACAGCCTACTTACATAGCCCCCATGCTCCCCACAAAAAATTTTACAAATTTTGTTGGGCACTGGCCAATACATATTTGTTAAATTTTTTTCACAATTACAATATCAAAGAAATCAAATGCACACACTTATTGATACAATGTTGGTCAAAAGCTAAACTTTCTCACAGTCCATAAAGACAGTCCTAATCGTTCATCACAGTAAAATATCAGTGTTTTTCTCAAAGACTGAGCAGTAAAAGACAATGCACACAGATGTAGTGGATTTCCATGCAGTCTTGAAGTAGTAGTGTTGTCCTTCCAACGGAAAGACAGTGCTGACTCGACATGCAGACAGGTAATGGGCCACAACAGAATAAACCCACAGCAGAGTCAGTCGACGTTTTGAAGAACATTGGTAGGTAGGTCATCACAGAGTAGACCCACTGTAGTCCTGGTAGAGATTATGGTATTGGTGGGCCACCAGAGGCGCAGACCCACTGCAGTCCTTGTAGAAATAATGGTATTGATGGATCATCAAAGATGTAGATCCACTGTAGTCCTTGTAGAAATAATGGTATTGGTGGGCCACCAGAGGTGCAGACCCACTGTAGTCCTTGTAGAGATGGCCAGCAACCATCTGTTGTGACTGTGCAGGTGCACAATCACCATCGAAGAGTCTTGTGGATAATGTAGCAAGTCCATAACCACCACTTGTGCACTCACAAAGTTTTTGGAATTGTCCTCAGAACCAGCAATGCTGTTATCCAGTCCCTTGCTGAATCATTAAATCACATGCAAACACTATCACTCCCTACTTCTCACATATTGTCCATATACTATGACCAACAGAAACGTGTGCAGTGAAATGTAACTTACAAGTTACTTAATTTGATGACCTGGTGTCAATTACAATTTTATAACATAAGAATACAATTACAAGGGTACAGAAAACATCATTAAAAACATAATAGTAGAGATAACATTCGTAGTAATAGGGGCTTTACAAAAGAATAGAAATAAACATATACATCAGTGTTACAAAAATAATGACATAAGTACTTACATAAAGATCAGAATAACTTTTGAAACATCACCTCCACATATGAGCAACAAAACAGAATTTACCAAGTAAATAACATAGTATTAGAAAAATTCTACAACATAGCTCTAATCAGCTAAACACATAAAGACAGGAAAAACACAAATACACAAGGGTACACAAACACATAGAGGGCTGACACAAAAGGAATGGATAGGGTTCGTTTTCAGTGTAACTTTTGGTACTGCAGTATTGTGCGAACAAAACCTTTTTTGTTCTTGGAGATCTCCCTGTGTTCATCATTATTCCCAAAAAGTCCTATCTGTACCTCTTTTCTGTATTCCAACCATAAGTCTTTCAAAATAAATATGGCTCATTGTACAATACTCATTTAGGCCCAAATCTTTTTTTATATATACCTTGTCAATGCATTGCTTCCAATTCATCATAGTTAGTTTCTTATATAGTCTACCCCCTCTTAAGCTAACTTAAATCTACTGAGCTCAGATATATATACCAAGGGACGAGGCAATGCAGCATCACATAAAACAATCAACATCAATGACAAAAATTTCAAACTGGCAAAGCAAGCTACAGTAAATCTAAATTACCAAGCAATTCAACATTACAACTAATATGAGGCAATGCGCAGCAAACAATAAAATAATCATTAGTAAAACTGGCTTAACAGCGTAATACAAAGTCAAATTCAGTAACATGATGCCTGGCAAACAGCAGAAGCAAAAGCAATAAATTATATCTACACATGACAACGCTCAAGCAGAAAAATATTACAGTAAAGACAACAATGCAGATAAGGGAAATGTATAATCACATCTTAATGTCTAAGTAATTAAAGTGGTGCACCACAAAAACTAATTCTACAAAAAATTACTCAGTAGTTGAAAAGAAAATTATGTATGCAGTCCCTGGTATTAGTCCCTTCTTATTGTTCTTTCCATTCCAAGAGCTCCTTTTTCGAAGAATGTGGATTACAAAATTATTATTTAATAGATCTGCAGACAGAAAATATTTATATTAGTACATCTATAAAATTTTATTTTAACCAGTGCTGCAGTGCAGCTAGAAACTAGATATTAAACAAAATGGGCAAAGCAAGGCGTGAAACGTCATTCACTAGCCATATGGCATTTCTCTCAATTAGCACGACAATAGCCATGAAATGTTGCGATGCTTTCTACAAAGGAACGTCAATAGCGATTATAATGGCCTCTTTTTTCTTCTACCTGTGCCGCTGGAAGGCTAATGGTTTTTTTTGTTCGGGCGGCTGTCGCCCAGGTGTCTGACACAGCTGTGTGCCCACGACGTATTACGTGCAGGTGGTCACTTAACTTTCGTACGGAAATATTTACGACAGCAGTTTCCGCTACAATGGCAGTCTTAAATAAAAATATTTCACAGGTCAAGAATTAGCGTTGCAAACCTGTAAAAACAAAATCCCATGAATATAACAGTGTCCAAAAAATTTTCGTCGGCATTGTGATACATTCACGCATTTACACACATTTCATAATTCTAAAAGTACGATTCTCGGTTTCCAACATACGTCTTCACAAGGCAGAGTTCCTAACCGCTACTCATTACTCCTTACCTTATTACACATATACAAATTCGTCGACGCTTCTTCAATACTTCATCATTAGATACATAGCATAATCAAATTCTTCATATAACATTAGCTTACTAATCATAAACATACCTCAACAACATAATACACATCGTCGTCGTAAAAAATAACATCATAACACCTCAGTCAAATCTCAAAATCGTCGTAGCTTCCTCCAATAGTTTCAAAACCTAAAAAAAATTCTCTGCTCATTTCAAAAGTGTCATCTGCCTCAAACGTACTTTAAAATCATGATTCCATACCAAACACATCATTCAAAGCTCACATTGTATCACAATGGTTCCGAAAAAATATGAACAGTTTACAAAGTACAGACAAAATACAATTTCCTACGTATGAAGTTATTCAACTGTGTAATTACGTAAACATCTGTCACTGACGTAGTAAAAAAAATGTTTGTCTCTCTCAGTTAAATGATCTGATAGCTGTGTAATACTGTGTTGGAGAAATATGGTACCGATGTGTAAAGTTGTATAAGCAAATACCATATTAGCTAGGGTTCCTTGTGGTTGCCACACACATGGTACACAAAGTAAGCGTGTACCCCCCTGAGGATTAATGTAATTATACCCTTAGGTGTTACAGATTACAGCAATGGAGTGAAATATATCTCAGAAAACTTTCTTTGTAATTCAAAAATCTTTAAAAATAAATGTTTTAAGTACAAAATTAATCACTCAAATATGTGTCCTGTAGCGCTAAACTGTGCGTCATGTTGTAAGATAATCTCTGTGGAAGTCTCGTAGTTATCGTCCTCCGAAAGCTAAGTTCTGCAGAAGTCAATGTACTTACCTGATGATACACAAAAGTGAAATGCTTTGCGTATAGATATCTCAGTTATTACGCTTATTGCCGTGATGAGGAAAGTACTGTACTGTAACGTATTGTTGTGCAACGAAAAAGGCTGTCTCATTGTTGCTATACCACAAAAGTTACTACTAAAACATGTTTTAATTTCTTGAATAATGCCGAAAAACTGTGCAGATATAAAACAGATACACCGCAAAAGCAACATTGTAAATTGTCACTCATTAGTAACGTCGTGATAAAATCCTGTAGCTGTCACATAAACTAACCACTGTGTCATCTAGTATCTCTCAGAAAGCACTTTAAATCCAGAATGTATTTTCAAATAAACCAAAATGTTGCATTAAAATCTCAAGTTAAAAAAGCACATTATCTCTCAATAAACGGTTTTACGTGTGAAATGTGGTGTAAACCTATGCTCTTCCTAGTATGCAGAGTTTCAACTTTAACGCAATTGTCAAGTAGTATACGTCGGTAAAGAATACTGGAATTTTTTTTCTCAAGGTTAGCGCTATGTTATTTTTCTCGGAGCCAGCCGGCGCAGGTGTCTGCCTGCAGTGCGGGTCATTGTCTGTCTCTCCACTGGCGCGCGTCGCTAATGGGATTCGGAGACCGAACCTCCACAAATTCGCCTTGCCGAGAGGGCCCAGCTCTGTTAGAATCCCGCCAGTTCTGATGCAATTCAGGTCTGTCGTTATGTCGGTAGTTTACATAGTTTCTTGTTTGTCGGTCATGTGGTGGAGAATCTCTCCCGGAATCGCAACTGCGCGCCGAACCGTCGCGTCTGAAGTCATTCTGCCACCCTTGATAATAATAATTGTTTTGGTTCCCATATTGTCTGTTTCTATGATTGTCTCTGTCATAGTCATTACTACGGAAATGCGATCTTTCTCTGTAACTATTATTCTGCCAACGGTTGTCATAAGGGTGGTGTCTGTTTTGGTCACGATTTGTGTTGTGAGAGTAGCCTTGTCGTGTCCATTTATTATTTCTGTCGTCACGGAATTGTGACGGATGTGACCTGTAGTGATTGTTTTCCTGTTTTCGCATCCCGCAACTGTCAGTGTCAATTTCCAGTTCTTGTAACAGTCCCTGAAAAGCTTCAATGTCGTCTTTACAACGTCCTGCTAAAATAATATGCCGTAAATGTTCAGGTAATTTCATTAAGCAAATGCGGATGAGTTCTGAAGGGCTGTATGGGTTTGAAAGATACTGATTCTTATGCAACATGTCTTCAAAATATTTCACAAGACTGGAGAATTCAGATTGTTCGAAATGTTTCATCATTATGATGCCATGTTTTACTCGGTCTTGTGTGGCTTGAGACCAGTATGCGGAGAGGAAGGCATGGTAAAATTCTCCTTCACTGTGGCAATCGTGAATGACCGATCGCATTCTTACAGCTGGTTCATTCTCTAAGTAGCCACACATAAATTCTAATCTGTGTTCTAACGACCAGTTGGGAGGAAAACAATGAGAGAATTGATGGAGCCATGCTTGTGGATGAATGTCGTTGGCAGAATTCTTAAATGTTTTAAATTTACGTGTAGTAATGAACAGCTTATAGTCAAAATCATCGTGTCGGCGAGTAGCATACCGGTCATTGTTACGTCGTGTCGGCGGTTCCATCTCAAAATTCGGTGTGCCTTGCCAATTTCTTTCATAATTTCCGAAGTGTCTTGTGTTATTATTTTGTGGTTGTTCCGTATTTCTATGTCCCTCTTCCCGTGTTGGGGCGCGAGTGTCCTCTGAAATACGTAATTCTTGTACTACTTGTGCCAACTGATCTTGCACTTCCCGGATTTCTCTTTTGTACTGTGTATTGATTTGATTTTCATTTTGTTTGAATTTTCTAATTTGTTCATACTCTTCAGTGTCAGTGAAGGCTACAGGTGTTGTGTCATTCAGATCATCATCTACCTTTGTAGATAAGTTAGTGAACTGATCTGAAAGTTCGGCTACTTTATCCGATAATGTACTTATTTCCTCAGTGTGTTTTTCTGCTGTGTCTTTTAAGTTTTCCTGGGTTTTTGCAAGTTGCGTAACCGAATCGGTAGATGCAACTGAGTCAAATTTAGCTTGCAAGGTCTCATGATTTTCATGAACAGTAGTTTGCAGTTCTTTTATGGCTGCTTCGTGATTCTGTAGTGCATTTTCATGCCGCGAAAAAATAGGTTGGAAATGTTCACAAATTTGTGTTTTTACGTCATTACAGACTTTTTGACATTTCGATTCAATGTGATGTAACTCATTAGTTAAATCCTCACGTGTTTGTTCAAGTGTGGTATCTAACTTTTTAAGATTTTGTTCCACTGTGTCTAACTTTTGAAGATTTTGTTCCATTGTGTCTAACTTTTGAAGATTTTGTCCCATTTGTTTCATTTCTCTCTGATTTTGTTCCATTTGTTGCATTAATTGCAATAATAATGCACTGGTGTCTGAAACACGTTCCTCAGTGCTTTTCGGCAGTGAAGTTGCACCGGCAACATTCACATTTTGACAAGCAGAAAATGTGTCTTGACTTATTTGAGAAAACGGTGAGGACCCAAAACCTGAATCTACAGTATTTGTGAGATCGTCTCGTGTCATTTCGGATTCCTGAGCCGAGCTATTGCCGACCGATCGATCGATAATGCTTCCCTGTTCTCTAATTGTTTCGCTGTCTACACCATTGTTTGCAACCCGCTCCATCTCCCTATGCGCAATTACCAAATTACCACTTTTAACATTAGTTAATTCATTACTCTGCGGCGCTAACATACTGCTTTCGTCTTCGCTGTCAAAAAAATATTGTGTGTCAGGTTAAGCACAGTCCTGTATAATTTTTCAAAGGGGACGTTTCATATGGCGACCCTGCCAGGATACCTCACTGGAATCTTCTGATTTTTTCTTATAGTTTGTGTAATTAGTGTAGCTGTTTGCAACCCGCTCCATCTCCCTATGCGCAATTACCAAATTACCACTTTTAACATTAGTTAATTCATTACTCTGCGGCGCTAACATACTGCTTTCGTCTTCGCTGTCATTTCTCAATTTACTTTGGAGCCTAGTGTTACGCTTTTCACACGCCATTATTGTCACAGTATTTCACACGACAACACAGAAAAAACACAATTTGAAGAGCAAAAATAAGAGAACACATTAACATAACACTGAAAATAATATCTAGTTAATTGCAGCTGCGAAATACTTGGTGCAAATCTACATGCATGCCACAACTATTTTACTACACAACACTGAAAAACTACAACTACAATGGAGATTCTCTCTACAATTACGCGCTAGCAATAAACAAAATCTACACTAATTATACAAACTACAAGAAAAAATCAGAAGATTCCAGTGAGGTATCCTAGGCTAAGGGTCGACATATGAAACTTCCCCTTTGAATAATTTTACACACGACTGTCCTTAAACTGACACACAATATTTTTTAGCGCAACGCAATCTGACTTTCAACACACAATATTTTGTTAGCGCAACGCAATCTGACTTTCAAAATTCTCTACAAGAGAATGGCCCTGACTAACATTAAACTATCTCTTTCACAAATCACTTACCTCACAAAAATCTTCGCTGCTCAAGCTACTGCAATACAGCGAGCGCCACTACTGCCAGCTAAATAAAAGATTCGAACTATGGAAGGCACTAACTACTCATAGGGATAGTTAGCAAATAAAAGATATTAATAGAGAACCAACAATGTATTTACCTTGATATCATGACAAATTACAAAACTCCGCCATCTCTCTCCCCACATCCACCACTGCTGGCGGCTCACCTCCAACTGCCCAGCGCTACGAGCTGTTCACAGCCAGCTGCCTAACACTACAATGGTTGAGTATTACAACAATGCAAAGCAGCCACTGACTGCACACGGCACAGCCGGTGATTTTCATACAGAGGTGGCGTTACTAATAAAAAAACCTAAACAGCCTACTTACAAATGAACCTTATGACGGTCGAATCCGTAACCTTTGGCGTTTCTACCCTGATCAGTCTAAGTCCCAATGACATTTAACCGTCGATAATGTGAGCTCGTGTTTACAGCAAATAGATTCATGCAAGCTTCGTATATTTTTAGTATGTATCAGTTTGCCTTCTAGCTATCAAACAGCCAAATATTAACTTTCAATTTCATAAAGATAAAGAAAGTGATCAATGTGATTGGAAAAACCAGATTTCCATTTGGGCTAGTGCCATAAAGGTACATTTGATGTTATGCTGGCTGGCTCTGAGCACTATGGGACTTAACTTCTATGGTCATCAGTCCCCTAGAACTTAGAACTACTTAAACCTAACTAACCTAAGGACATCACACACATCCATGCCCGAGGCAGGATTCGAACCTGCGACCGTAGCAGTCCCGCGGTTCCGGACTGCGCGCCTAGAACCACGAGACCACCGCGGCCGGCCTGATGTTATGCGCCGGCCGGGGTGGCTGAGCGGTTCTAGGCGCTACAGTCTGGAATGGCGCGACCGCTACGGTCGCAGGTTCAAATCCTGCCTCAGGCACGGATGTGCGTGATGTCCTTAGGTTAGTTAGGTTTAAGTAGTTCTAAGTTCTAGGGGCCTGATGACCATAGAAGTTAAGTCCCATAGTGGTCAGAGCTATTTGATTTGATGTTATGCCCAATTGCACATGTGAAACACAAAATAATTAATGTTTTGTATCTACTTACAATAGACGCTGGAGAATAAAACCATTTGAGGATTGTAATAAGCATGCATCTTTAACTTGAGAATATTTCAGTGTTTCCTAGAACGCAGACTAACTACCGAGACGAAATAATTCGCAGCCGAAAGCAGATAACTCTGACCAGCACTGACGTCTCCCTTCTTGTCTCCTGGCGGTTATGCAGCTTGGTGGACACGACGCACGTCAAGCGGTCGGGGCTGTGCTACGTAATAGGAGAACATCACATCTCAGAAAGTATACAGCTGTAAGCTCCGCCCAGACCAAACCCAGCCCCGCCCCCTATATATAGTGGGGAATCAGAATGTCTCATTGGCTGAGACATTTGTCCCCATCCGTCTTCCCGGCCGATGCCAGAGGAGCAGAGGGCTGTAGGAGGTAGATAATGCCAGTGGCTGCCTTGATCGGCTCTGTCTTACATGGACTTCACCTCTATCTTCTGTGGCGAAGCGACTTTCCTCCATTGAGTCTTGAATATTTGCAAAGTGTCACTGATTCACTTTACTGAAACTTTATGAAAATTTTTCAGCGATAATAGCAAACAGTAGTTGATAAAATAAATACCTCTACTTTATACGTCTCATCAGCCCCTTCTTGAAGAAATTTAATAATTCATTATTACTAATTGAGTAGTTTTCAGAGAAGCAACATATCCACGAAGAGGGTTTACTAATTAAGATTAACAATTATATACAGCAAAATTTGAAACCCAGCTGAAGCAGCAACTGTTGAAAATCTTCGCAGTCAATGGTAACAGCCAAACAGTTGGAGGATAACGATTTATTGAAATCCTTGGCTATGGTTTAGATATATGTGAATATATTTTCATGAGAAGCAAAAATACACCTGAACAGGGAGACACCATTATTAGCAAAAAAACTTAGATACATAACTGAGATTGAAGAAATAACAAACAGTAATATCTTTAATTACCATAAATATTACCTGCCCTGTCAGGCAGGCTGGCAAAAACGAGCACGAACGATCTAGGATAAAGAAATTACCAAAGTATTACAAGCACAAAAACCTTTAGTCACTTGCTAAAATCACATGCTCCTGTGGAGGTGCATAAAACAAATGTGCCAAAGGCGTCGTCAGTATTTAAAATTAAAATATCATCTCCATCCGTACAATTTATTTAAGAAGAGATCGTCGATGCAAACACGACATACTAGCAGCATTTAGCCTGTGAACTAGCATGTTTTAATGGTTCTGATATGTTTTATTTATTAAGACAGAGGCTTTGAAGTAGCATAACCCTAAAACTTTTGACGCGCATGAGTATGTATCACGGGTTTTAATTTGCGAGAGTGTTTCGCGCATACCACAAGTGCCCTCTCTCGGTAAAACTGTTTACTCTAATGTTTCTACACCCTCTTCACGCTAGTTCACACGCTAAGTACTGATAGTAAGCTGTGTTCCATCGCCCATTTCTTCATACATATGCTGTACAGATGGAGGGTATATTTTAATTTTAAATAGTGACGACGCCTTGGCACGACTGCTATACGCACTTCCACTTAAGGATTTGATTTTAGTAAGTGATTAAAAGTTTTCGTGCTTGTAATACTTCGGTAATTTCTTTATCCTAGATCGTTCGTGCTCGTTTTTGCCAGCCTGCCTGACAGGGGACGTACACGAAGGACGTGCAAGTGGTCGCCGAGAGAGGTCGGAGAGTGGACGGAATGGTTATGTCGTCTGAGGTGTCAGCTACCATGCCCTAAAGCTTTTGAGCAAGGTGGGATTTCGGTAAGGAGATATCGTCCTCGGAATGTCGGTAAGACGATTTTCTCATCCATTAAAATACGTCCGTAAAGTCCTAGCGTTGTATGCTATGTTGCATGGATTCGATTCCGGTCAGAAGCTAGATTTGTTGAATATTTGTCTATTTCTTTGTCCTTCCTCTAATTTCACTGCTGCTAACAAATGACAATTGTCTTTATTACGTTCATTACAAAATGGAAGACAAAGAGATAAAATTCAATTGGTTTGAGATATATTATAGCCTTGGCGGATGCAAATGTATTCTTTAAGATACAGTTTACACGTATTATGGTGTTAGTCCTCATAAAAATATTGGAAACATAAATAGATTTTGAATCATGAGCATTGATTGAAAAAACCCTCAAAATTGTGTTTACTTAACACATAGTTGAAGGGGAAACGTATTTCATTAACATTCTGTTATCCATTATGTCTCTCAATTCAGCTGTTTATTCATAGGCCGTGGGCTGGGAGTGAGCGATGACACGAGACGCGAAGAGAAGAAGGTGGCGGAGACCGTCGCCTTCCGTAAAAGCAACTCATTGAGCGAGTGAGTACGCGTGAAGTCGGCAGAGAATATCTCATCACAAACATATATCTGGATCTTTCTAGTATCTTTGTGAGTGGAATGAGAGAAATATAATTGATAAAGGCTAAGTGTTGTTTTGAATAGGCGAGCAATTAGCGTTTACAGCCATAAAAGAGAGTCTAACTAAACGTCTGCGGAATTCTCGACTATATTCTGTCATATATACCAATGCATTTCGACGTGTCATATGTGAAACTCGATGCCAGACGCATTTTAATCATTATGATGGGCGGGCAGTTACGCATGTTTCCACTAAACAGTATATATACGCATGCAATGTTACTACACCCTGTGTTTTTGTCTAGGACCTGCTGCCATCAGGATCTCCATGAGAAGCGTACTCTTTTATTTTCGAATCGAGGTACGGGACAATTAGCAGCTAAAACGATTAGATGATCTACAGTTGTAAGGAGATAGCTGCAGGCAGGCAATATTGAGAGAAAGGTGGAGTCCATTCTGTGTGTCATCGGGAGTCGGTGCGAAATTAGAAATATCGTTGGCCACATATTAAACGCCACCTAACGTAGCAAAGTGTTCTATTTCTACCAGTTACACACCGATAGTAATCCCCACACGAATATGTTGATATTTTTGTACTAAATATTCCTTTTGGGCTACGAAGAAGTTAATTTGGAGGAAGATGGACCAACATCAGGGACTGCGTCATGCTCTGCTCATGCTGACGATGATAATCCTGCTGCACTTAGTATTATGTTTATTTCGGTCTGGAGTGTACAGGAAATTCAAACGATCGTTCATCGGACCCACTCTCCATAAATTTGCAAATAATCCTGAATGGTTACGCATAAACATTATGCGTAAATGTTCCACTTCTTTCTGTTGAGGCACACATTAAAATTGAAAAATAATAAATAAAGTGTAGGCGAGTTAGGTCAGGCGATGACGAGGGAATTAGATTAGGAAATGACAGGCTATTAATTGTTTGCTATGTTGTTGGGAAAATAAATGATAGTGGTACAAATAGAACGGATATAAAATGTGGAAGGTAAATAGCAACAACTTTTCGGAAACAGAAAAAAACATGCTAACTTCGAATAGAAATTTGAATGTTAAGTAGTCTTTTCTGAAAGCATTTCCCAGCATTCCTGCCGTTATTTAATGGTGCAGATTGTTGCCAGTATACATAAACGTTAGCCGTTGCTATATTTCATCCATGATCCAAATCCTGTAAGGGGAAATAATACTTTGATTTCAAGGTTTCAGCCACATGGCCACACAGCATACCTGTTGTCTGGAGAGCACAGTGGTCCGCGCTAGGACGGATGTCCGTATCCGATTATGCAAGATTCCCATGATTTAGTCATATTATAAGGCGTGCTACTGGAAACGATGCAGAGGGTGGGGATTTAATGATGCTTGCACATTTTAGTGCATAACTGGCAGTTCTCTAGCTATGTATCGACCGCTGAAGTGGGTATTAATAAACTGAAATTTCACACGGATACTCCAACAGCTCGGTAGATAATTTTTTAAATGTGCCGTCCAAGTTATGAATTATAGGTCCCTGCCTGCAGTGTACATTAAAACTATGCTTAAGGAAAATAAGTTTTTCATCAACTGACATTTCCTACCTGGACACAGGTATCGAAGCCGTACTCACTTATCTAATAAAGATACCCTTTGTACCGGATAGTGCCGTATCATTGGTCTGCGGCGATTCCCAAACCTAAAAGAGGTGGAGATGTCGCCACCTATGACTGAAAACAGCCAAAATGAAAAGGAAAGCAAAAAAACGAAACAAATGAATAGCACGAAGCACATTTATGTTCCCAACGGACGACAATGAGCACCGTGAGAAGCAAAGAAACCTAAGAACGACATAATGAAAAGATTGAAGACTCAAGAACCGCTTATTCTTCAAAAAGTATTGTAAATAGTTAAAATATGTTTTCAATGAAAATTTTTTACCTCTTATACCTTGAAGTTTATTCTTTTATTCCAACTACAACATTTTTATATCAGTCCCCTGAGCGAAGCCGGATACCCCCGGTACTTTAATGTAAAAGCATATACATCCTTATGTAGAATTTAATATGCGCAATCCGAATGACAAAGCACTCCCAGAGCATAACAGTACTGAGGTGTTCTAAATCTCTGGTGCAGATACCAGAGCTAATATTCCAGTGACTGTCCGCAAATGGGAAGCACTGAAATACCCTACCTGGTGAGTTGAAGATAGAAGTTCCATATTTAGGGCGGTGAAGAGGAAAGAGCTCCAAGAAATATAAGAACATAAAATGTCAAAGATAATAAATGTATTGTAACTGTTAATTATGAAGTTGATGAATGATTTGTTATGAAAGTAGTACAGAGAGGCAGTATGTGAATTGGTAGTTGTCCTCAGTTGTCACGTATTGAGTTGTGGTTTTTAAGATAATATAAGAAAGTGAAATGCATATCACTTCTTATTTATGTGATGGAGTAACTGACAACTGACAGTTAATTTTCAGCAGCATTATCTGCAGTCTGAAAGAGGACGAAATCTGAGCCAATTTGGAGGAAGGAGGCATACGGATTTTGGGCACGGACCACTTGGACTCTGTTTAATAATACTTAACGGCGGCAGAATATTCTGAAAGCAATATTCATTGTATGTAAAAAGAGTGTTCTGGTGGCATGGGAGCATGGGATTGAGTACAAGAAACCACAACGCCGGCCAGGCCAACCTGAAGCACTTCAAAGCTTTGTGACACTTCCTGAACCGATTCAGTGTACGGATTCTGACCAGAAGGTGAACAATGTTATACTGTTAAGTAACCTCATATTTGGAAATCTGACTCGGTTTTGCAATCACTAAAATAAAGCCACATACACTCTAAACCTGAGAAGATTCATTTCTTTTCCTCCTCATCTCCAGAATGCTTCACGTATCATATAGACATTGTACACAAAACTTGCTGACAGTAAAGTGACTGATGTGTTTAACAGGCTGGATTCACATACGAGAGGATAGATTTTCAAAACATCATCAATGATTACATTTCCTTGGTTCCTCTAGATCAGTGGTTCTGAACCTTTCTTAGACCACTACCCCTGAGTGTCAGTTAGACATTAGCTACTACACCGTCCTCCCCCCCCCCCCCCTTCCGTCTGCTGACCGCATTCATTTGTCACATTATTACGAACTTAAGCACCTAACGACACTGTAGAATGAAAGACTTTACTCGAAAAAAAGTACTTATTGTACAAGGCTAGTATGCAACAGGCAACTTTCCATAAGAAATGCTAAGGCTTGGGATTAGTATATACACTTTTATTTTTAAAATTATGCAAAATTAATGATATATTATTTGTTTGTGTGTGTGTGTTTGTATGTGTGTGTGTGTGTGTGTGTGTGTGTGTGTGTGTGTGTGTGTTAGAATGAATGATGAAGGAATTCGAGGTGCATCGCAAGTGTTACCCACAACTTCTTCTCAGATGAGAAAGCTAGCAAGCTAGCAATCCACAGTGGTTGTGCGGGAGGGAGGGATAGTGGGGGGGGGGGGGGAGGGGAGTGGGGTGGTAGACACTTGTTACAAAACATACTTCTCCTGCATTACCCGTTTTACCTGCTTGATCTGCACACTGCAACCCAATTTAAAATCAAACATTTCATAAATCACTTGACTGCTGCACTCCTTACTTCTGAAATGGCAGAAATTAGAAGGCTTCAGCCTGTTAATGGTTTGTGTCTCACCACAGCCACTAATAGTAATATAATAATAATAACAATTATAATAATAATTCTAATAATACTGTGTACAGGGCTGTAGTACCCCTTACGTAGTTACTGCTGTTTCGTGCTCTCAATTAAGTCATATCATTTATCTGTTTCGGACTGAATAATGAAGCAGTTTCATGACTACTGCAAGTACTATCTACAACTCCACTAAGGCACTGTCTTCAGTTATTTAGCATTTGTTACGTATATGTCCCACTTTTATCATCAGTGTTGTACGGGACAAAGCACAACGTAAGTGTTTAGTCGGTTGACTGCGTGAGGAACCTCTGACCTCAATCGCATTCATGATAGTAAATAAGCAAAGTTAAGTATTGATAACATATACACCTCTCAAAAAATATCATTTTACCCCTCAGGTGGTAATTACCACCAGGTGGGGAACCAGTGCTCTAGATAGCTTAAAACAAAGTGTTGATGGTCTCAGTTGACAAGGGGGATTAATTATCTGCTTTGGTTTTTAACGAATACGTATTGTAGCTTCCGTGCGTGACTTAGCTACCCAGGTGTCCTTTTCCACGGTTCCTTGGCAGAGACTATAACCAGTTTCCTTCTCCTTTCCACCCTTATAGGAATATTTGCTCCACCTGTAATTACGTTGTTGTCGACTGGATGTTAAACGGTTATCTACTTCCTGCATACTTTGCACTTCTTTTGCACTTCTACGAAGTTATGAATCGCCATGATCCGTTCCTTTCTCTGAATGCACACGGCTGTTACAAACTGTACCAAGATCATGATTTCTACGAAAGCAATCCTTTAGATTCGTTAAACGGGATGTTAATGAATTTATTGAGATTAAAGAATTTTTCTGAATACCACAGATGAGAAAACCGTCAAAAACATTTTATTCTGTTGGGTTGAACCGAAAGTAGAATGTAATGAATCAAGTAGAAAGGTAACTATGTGAAGCAGTTAGCGATGGTGATGACTTGTTCGTTTGGGTGTACGAGAGCCATGTCATTAGCATCTATACCGGAGACATTTTAGAAATGAATGTGGTTAAAGGATTTGGGAGAGCTAAGATATCAACATTAATTAATACATAAAAATACGCAAACAAAAACATGCCCATACGTACAAGCAGAAAGAAAAAGTAAACTAATGTTTAGAAAAGAGTACCACAACTTAAGGCAGAAAGATAAACTCGATGGAATGTGCTCAAATAGTACAACAGTTCTGAACACTGGACAAAATAAGATAAATTAGCCAATTTGCAACACACTAAAACCTGTGGTCCGAAATGGAGGAATGAAGTCACGAGTTGAGACGGATAAGGCTGATTTCATGCAACAAGATGGACTGATATAGGGTACGCTACAGCTGGACGACTGACCTCAATGACCATAGATTATTGTACTTCATGGGTAGTCGCTGATATCCTACAGTTGTATAGCTCCCCGGGTGATCAGCGAGATGGTAGACTGCAAGGAAATCGTGCACTTCCACGTTGCAATTTGTCACGTTATGTTCCCAGCGGGCCTCTTTGATTCCTTCTTCTGGTTGCTCAGTTCCCCTTTTTAAGAAGGGGCAGCTTGTCCTATACCATTGGTATAATTATCTCAGCTGGGTAATATTCTTCATTGCTCACAGGACGTTAAGGAATCAGAGCCAATGACGAAAATTTGTTATGATAGAGTCGTGCCTGCTCCAGAGCCTTTAGGCTCAAATGGCTATGAGCACTATGGGACTTAACATCTGAGGTCATCAGTCCCCTAGAACTTAGAACAACTTAAACCTAACTAACTTAAGGACATCACACACATCCATGCCCGACCAGAGCCTTCAGAATCACTTGCAATTCAACGCTGTATATAATGGGAAGATACCTCTTCGATTATCTATCTTAATTGATATTATTTCTGAGATTTTGAGACAATGTGCGATTAATCTCAGTGATCGTCAGTGAAGACTAACTATACTACACTTCACACACTGACCGACTCATGGGTGCGCAATTTGGATTCCACCTATGGAGTTCGGTTATTCAGACACAAATCTGTCAGCTACGGCGCAAGAATCAAGCAACCAAAATAAATGCCTTGCAATCGATGGCGTTTTCGAATCCAGGTGCCGGCCGGAGTGGCCGTGCGGTTCTGGGCGCTACAGTCTGGAGCCGAGCGACCGCTACGGTCGCAGGTTAGAATCCTGCCTCGGGCATGGACGTGTGTGATGTCTTTTTGAATCTAGGTGTCTTGCGTGATCGGTCTATAATCGACTGTCCTAGTGAGCGTCATGGACAGTGCTAAAATGTTTACTGATAACCGAAAAAGGGGCTAGACTTTTCTCTTAACTAATATAGCACAATACCCTCATAATTCAACAGCTTCAGATTCGTTATACATGAACGAGGATGGGGAATAGTCGGTGGAACGGTGGATATGTAAACTGCTGCAAGACCTTTCACTTATATTTGTGATTTATTACAATTCCTCTATGGTTCTTCTAACCCTCTTAGCTCGAAACCGATTCTATACACAAGGATATTTCATTAATATTGATTTTTACACCATTAAGGGACAGCGAAACTGTAACTTCGTATAACGCAGTCGCTATTACAGTTCGCTATTGGGTGGAAATAACGTAAATTCATTTCCATTCACACGCGCACTGCAAAGAAGTATGCAAGCAGGGAACTACTGGTGATATACTGACACAAAATGTGCCTTCGGGAGGTGCACCAGAGAGACTTACTCACTTCGAGGCGAGTGCCCGCAGGGCTGCACCACCTATTCGTCACTATGCACGTAACAAGATAGGGGGGGGGGGGGGGAGGGTTCGATATAAGTATGTAGATACTTTAGCGAAATATTAATTTGTAGTTATCTGTTTGCCACGACCCCAGTTGCCAGCAGGGCTTACGTAAACTTCGTTCAAGCTGCAGAATGGAGCTTGCATACAATCGACCATATGGCGGATGAGATCCAAAAACCTCAGTCACTCGAAAGCTTGCAAAAGTCAAAGTATAGTACCTAAAAGCATTGCGTGCTATCACTGGAGTCAGGGAAAACGGCGCCGCGCAATTATTTACGCTCAAATGAGTAAGCAATAAACTCAGAATCGAGTAACGAAGGACATTAATTTCACAGAATTCACTGATTTGAACTGTTTGCGGTGCATCAGTGTACTTAGCGAACGAGCAATCGTTTTATACTTCGGTTAAAACGACTTGGTAGCTGGGAGACTACGACCAGAGGCCCCAGAAAGAAATTTCATCACAATCTGGATTCAATACACGGATAAATCAGTTGACACAAACACTTGTTAAATAGAGCGAAATTAACAGCAGTAATAGTGATCGTAGGGCCACCTGAAGTACTACAAAGTCCAGAATCCTAACTGCAGCAGCATGAAAAAAGTCCAGATCAAAAACTGCACTTCCTTGTAAATCTTACACTATAACTGGTACAATAAACTAATGCGACACATCTGCACTTCGTCGCAATACAACTGATTTCATTTACTAAGAAACTGAACCTGGTTTCAATTTACAAACTTTTGTTCAACAACAGGTAAGGTAGCATGTCAGAAGTGTGCGTTACCGACCGATTCCTGGAAAGCAGTGCCTTTCCCCGGTTTGAGTCTTTTCGTTTTTTGAGTCATCAGTCTTTTCACTGGTTTGATGCACAACTTCATCAATTCCCATCTCTGTGTTCGTCTACAGTTCTTACCCTCTTCATTTGCCTCTAGTACCATGAAAGTTATTCCCTGCCGTCTTAGCAGACATCCTATCATCCTATCCATTACTATTGTCATATCTTCCTTTCTTCCTCGTTTCTGCAGAGAACCCCCTCATTCCTTAGCTAATCAGTCCACGTAATTTTCATCATTCTTCTGTAGCACCACCTCGCAAATATTACGATTCTCTTCTGTTGCGGTTTTCCCACAGCTAATGTTTGATTAACGTACAGTGCAGTGCTCCAAATGAACATACTCAGAAATTCGTTCCTCAAATTACCGCTTATGCTTGATACTGGTTGACTTCTCTTGGCCAGGAATGACCTTTTTCCGAGTGGTTCAAATGGTTCAAATGGCTCTGAGCACTACGGGACTCAACTGCTGAGGTTATTAGTCCCCTAGAACTTAGAACTAGTTAAACCTAACTAACCTAAGGACATCACAAACATCCATGCCCGAGGCAGGATTCGAACCTGCGACCGTAGCGGTCTTGCGGTTCCAGACTGCAGCGCCTTTAACCGCACGGCTACTTCGGCCGGCCACTGTCCGAGTGGTAGTCTGCTGTTTATGTCCTTCTTGCACCATCCAAAGTGGGTTATTTTGCTATCAGGGTAATAGAATTCCTCGACTTCGTCTATTTCGTGGTACTTCTAATGGTAAGTTTTCGCTACTATCATTTCTGCTACTTGCAGTTCCTTTCGTCTTTCTGTGATTGACTCGCAGTCCACATTCTGTAGTAACCAGACTATTCATTCTATTAAACAGATTCTATAATTCTTCTTCATTTTCACAGAGGATAGCGATGTCAGCAGCGAATCTTATCACTGATACCCTTTCACCCAGAATTTCAAACCCACTGTAGAAAATTTCTTTTATTTCCGTCAATGCTTATTTGATGTATAGATTGAACAATAGAGAGAGAAAAGTTACATATGAGTCTTACACAAGTTTTGATCCAAACACATAGTTCGTGGTGTTCCAGCCACAGTGTTCCCTCTTGGTTCTTGTACACATTGTATATTTCCCGTCTTTTCCTACAGCTTAGACTTATTTTTCTCAGAATTTCAAACATCTCGCGCTATTTTACACCATCGATCACTTTTTCCATGTCGGCAAATACTATGAACATGTCTTGATTTCTCTTCAGGGTAGCATGCCATAGCGCTTGCCTGGCTGGAAACTTCCCCCACTGCCATCCCACACATTCTGAGGTTGAGGATGGGGAAGAAGGGGAAACCGTGAACGTGATGTATTTAGATGGCATTGGAGCCACATTGCATACATATTGGCTTCATATTTCATATTTCTATACAACATAGATCGCAAACTAAACAAATTTTCATTCATACGCAATGAGGTTTGGCACACTGAAGACATAGTATTTTTTTCCAGTACAAACTGTCAGCATACTAACAGACGCAGTCGGTATTGTAAGGTAGCAGTATTTTGCACCTTACTGTAATATAATAATTGTTGCAAAGGCAAGTTAGATATCGGTTATTATGTTATTTATCAGGAAATCAGCCTATTGAAATTAATATAAGGAGTATCAGACGGGTATTAACTTTAAGAAATTCGCATGTTGCATGAAGTCGGGCTTCACGTGATATTTTCACGGAGTTTGGCTGGAGTGGACGCGCGGCACTGATCAAAGGCAGGGCATAGGGGTGCAGACGTTTACAACCGTCCATTACGAGTCGGCATGCGAATGTGTCCCACTGGGGGAGACGCGACGCCTGAGCAGGTAGGCACCCATTGCGCGGACAACAAACGCAGGCATTCGACGGACGGCGCCTCGTTGGCACTGGCCGTTACGACGACGCTACTATGTCGAGATGAGCTGGCATCTAAGGGAGCCTTCCCACGAATCATAACGTTTTCTGGGGCTTTCTAAGATACGCGGTTAAGCTAGTGCATTGACCTTTTCCCGTGCGAGGGCGAACAGAGAGACACGAGTGGTGGGTTCAATTTTGAACGGAGTTTCAGTTTGTTCCCTCCTCCACACACCGTCAGGTGGCTTGGAGCGTAAGATGCAGACGCTAGTACGAAAGTCACGCAGTAAAGAATTGAAACTTGTAGAAAGGAGACGCAAGCTAGTTTGCAAGGAATCAGTGAAGAAACACAGAGGAGCATAGACGCAAGTAGAGTAGAGACGCAAGCTAGTCTGGAAAGAATCAGTGAAGAAACACAGACCAGCTTACAGGAGTGTAGAAAGGAAACCTGGGCGCAGCCTGCCATCATAAGGCGTGAAACATGCGGTGTGAAGGATGAAGTAAAAGCGTTGCGCGAGAAGCTAGAGCGAGAGATTGCCGAAGCAAAAAGAACTGCCAATGAGGCGAAATTAATTGCGCGGAGAGCCAAGAGAATAGCGAGAGAAACGAAGGAGGTCACAGAGAACACGACCAAGGTCGGGAAAACTGTTATAAATAAGCTGCAGACGCGTGTGAAAAAGACTGTGGAAGCCGTGTCGAGCAGGAAGGAGGAAGCCGGAGAGGCACCACTGATGCAGAATTTGCCGAAATTACACGACTAATTGAGGGTAGGGTAGAGGCACTGTCAGTTGACAGAACTTCTACAAATACAGGACCAACTGGAGCCCATAATCAGACGGTATGCACAGAAGAGGTAACCTCGGAAGTACGGCAACGGGACACATTATCTGTCGCAGGAGCTGTGAACCAACGTGATAATGAAGCAGCATGCCGGAAACATGACCGTTAGAACGTCAGAGCAGCTACGAACCGCGAGTCACACGTACGGAGGTACCGCATGTAACAAGTGATTTGCCGGAGTCAAATGGTTCAAATGGCTCTGAGCACTATGGGACTCAACAGCTGAGGTCATTAGTCCCCTAGAACTTAGAACTAGTTAAACCTAACTAACCTAAGGACACCACAAACATCCATGCCCGAGGCAGGATTAGAACCTGCGACCGTAGCGGTCTTGCGGTTCCAGACTGCAGCGCCTTTAACCGCACGGCCACTTCGGCCGGCCTTGCCGGAGTCGGAGTTCAATAGCAGGACTCGCGCAAGCAATTGCTACCCGCTTAGGCGATCCACCACGCACTTGCGAGAGCCACAGGATATCCAGGAGGCGCACAAGTAGGTAGTCTATGAAAACATCGAAAAGACCACGCAGAAAGATGAAACTAGGCAGTCTGATTATAAACACTTTCTGTCGGTATGCAACTTCCAGCACTATAAGGATGATAATAATACGTTACATCCAAAAACGTTGATTGGACAGTTTCACCTAACGTTACAACCACAGTGGCCGTTAATGTACAAACTTGACTTTGTGTGTGCGCTCTTGGAAGGTGCATCAGCGGAAAAAATGGTTCAAATGGCTCTGAGCACTATGGGACTTAACATCTGTGGTCATCAGTCCCCTAGAACTTAGAATTACTTAAACCTACCTAACCTAAGGACATCACACACATCCATGCCCGAGGCAGGATTCGAACCTGCGACCGTAGCAGTCGCGCGGTTCCGGACTGAGCGCCAAGAACCGCTAGACCACCGCGGCCGGCGCATCAGCGGAAAGTATGCGTAGTGTTGCTAAAGGTTGCAGAACATACCAAGAGTTCCGCGACGCATTTATGAGCAGATATTGGTCAAAGGAGACCCAAGACAGAATTAAACAGGAAATACTTATGATACACGATTTCGAGAGCTCAGGTTTCCGAAGTGTTGTGAAATTTTTTGACAACATGCTGAAAAAGAATCAGTATCTGGACGAACTGTGCAGCCCTGGGGAGATTATACGCGTACGCTGTATGAAGTTGCCACTTGCATATCATCAGACGCTAGCCGACAGATGCGGAAATGACGTAGAAGAATTTAAGGGCATTCTTAAGGAACTAGAGTTTGCCTATAACCAGCAGCAGGTGCGTGAGACGAAGAAGCAAAGGGAGCCGCATGACAAAGGCCAAGGTGCGAATGTAGAGAGAAACAGAAGCCAGAATTGGCAAGGAAACAGAAACCAGATGAGGAATAACTAAGCCGGTAACGGTAACAACAGGGTAAACAGCCCACAGTGGCCCGATAATAGACGACAAAATTTTCCGCCACAGGAACGTAGGTGGAACCGGGGTAATAATAACTGGAACCCAGCCAATCAAAATGGAAGGGAGCAACCAGTGCAGAACTGGAGAGCGAGTGAAGACCGCAATCCAAAACCTGCACAAATAATCGAAATACGTCCGGCGAACCCTGGCCGTACGCAAACTGCGCAAAACCGACAAGAATGACTAGTGCGGCAGAGCTGGAATCACTGAAAACCGGCAAACAACTGGGCTTACACCACGTGAGTCACATAAATGCATTTGTAGGGTATGTCTGGGTGACCACAAGTACGGAGAATGTATGTAAATAGTGTATAATTAGATTATATTTTTGTGATTTGTTGGCGATGTTTATTTGTATTAGTATAGGCAGTGTTTTATTTGTTTTTTGTGATTATTTGTCTTATGTTGTGTGTATTTATTTTGCTATTTTTCATGTGTTTTTCTTATTTTGGTATGGGTTGTGTCTATATTATGTGTTTCATGTGAAATTTTGTTGTATGAGGACCACTGGGTGGCTTAGTATAGAAAATTTGCTTCAGCTATGACACAAACAATATTTAGAACTATTGGATTAATTATAGAAAGGGTTATCGTAAGTAGATAACTTCCTATACAAAATTTTATGGCAAGACTATTGCTTTCAGGACAAAATCTGGATCTGTGGTGGATGGATTTGGGGTGTGTTGAGCGTATTGTGATGCGGTAGGTGGACATTGCGTCCCACCGAATGTGTTGCGTTTCGTGAGACGAGTGCAGGGTGTGATGTCCCACGCGGTAGTGTTCAGGTCCCACCCGTTGCGTTATTACCGGATGGCGATAGTGGTTTTTCGGGTGATAATTATGAGGTGGTCTGTCCGACGCAGTGGTGTTCGAGACACACCTGTTTTGTCAATTGTGTTGCTAGTGTGAGTATGGTGATCAAAATGATTATCCGGTGACCAGTCAATCGCAATTAGGCGATAAGGACGCACCAAACATGGATAATTCGTAATGGGAGCGATCAGGGCGTTCTGTGAAAATGCGAGTGTTGAGCCGTCATAGAAAGACATAAATCAGGTGGCTGGTCGCACGCAATAGCGTGATCGACACACCTTATTGATAATTTGCGCCATAGAAGTGTTGTAGAGACGTGTTAGCGACGCTAGCCAAGTCTGGGCTTAACTATCTGAGTTAAGCAGAGACGCTAAAACAACACGCCTTTCAGTTTAAACGAAGATACTGAAGTTCACCACAAGAGGTAGATGCTCTGAACAGAAGTCCAGCCAAGAACCTGGACCACTATCACTGATTTTTACTTGCTGTAACGTGCAAAACTAACTCTTGTTTTGTTCAACACATAAGCATGACGCTGAATTGAGCCTACCGATACAGACAGGAGCGGACTAGGAGCGGAGAGACCAATGCCATATCCAGTCAAACAAGCACAACATCAAAGGGGTATTGAAGAAATTCGGAGTTACAGTGACCTACAATAATGTGCAACAAATGTTTTTAATTGTTCATAGATAAAAGCAGCATCTGAGCGACGCCAGGGAAAGGAGTTTATTATAAAAGGTCACAGTATGTAGTAGTAGCTGACGTCAACTGTAGAAAGTAGAAATAGAGAAATTAGTAGTCAGAGACCATGTGGTGATGGGATGACTAATTTAATCAATGTTTATTTTATCCACAGGAAAAGACCATCATGCTTGTTTCTATAATTTTGTTTTGAACATTTGGTTTAAGAAATATCTTTCTGTAAAATAATTGTAATGTATTGTACGTGATGACGTAAGAGGAAGTGGCTTAGGCAATAAGTAATCATGCATAAAATATCCTATCAGTGAGTGGAGTTAACGTTGTGGCGCTGACTGGCCAGCTGACGACGAGCGGGACAGCAGACAAGAACCACTAGGGTGCAGCGCAGAGCGGCGCGTTACCAAGGCGAGATGAATGAGCTGCCGGCAGACAGCGGCGTACGTCAGAACAGCATGGGGTGGCCCTCCAGCAGACACAATGGCCCAGCCGGAGGGAAGTTGGGGTTACGACCTTCCCAGGAAAGCAAGGAAGCGGTCTGGCCTCTGAGATTCACCTTCGCCGAGCAGGTGACGCAACGTGTAGAGGAGGACTGTAATGCAGAGAAGCGTGAGTCCAGGCGTTTGGTTCGTGCGCCTGAATGCTTGTGAAATGTGGAGGACAGAAGTTGGGAATGCCTACAAATGGACATTCTGCTGAGGAACCTAAAACCTTACCTTTACCTTATCCTAAAACATGAGATTGCTAGAACCAAATAAACACAAAGAGCCTGTATTTAGATACACTACTTAGATGTACAATAATGCCCAGAAGTATCCGAACGACCTGAACTGCATTGCGTCTAATTCGCATGTAACCCACATAACGCAGCTGTCGAGCAGGTCATCTAATCGCTCCTTGGTACAGTCGTTTGGCTATTGAAAATGGTTCCAACAAGTCACCATTAGAAAACACTGCTGTGTATCGCAATAACTCAATATGTAAAGTAATACCGCGATACTACAAATATCAGGGAACACCTTAACACACATAAGACTGTCTTTGAGGCTTGTAAGCTCACATTTATTGCAATAAATGACATACCTGAAATGTTACCACTCTCATTATTATGTCAGATAGGTAATGCACGTAGTAAGTTCGTAATATTCATGATTTCCTCTTCAAAGTAACATACCGTACTTGTTACTTAACACAAAATGACATTAAAAATTTAAGTTATTCACGAGCAGCTAGTTGAGAATATGTATGAACTTCAAATGACACGACGAACCGTCTTGTTCTGCATATGGATTCAAACACAGGTCATGCAGACTATGATTTCGTGACTGACGGAAACTAACAGTCATCCCTGACTAGGCATACAGAGAGTGATTTACCTCGATTTTAGACAGTATCAGTTAGCAAATATCAGCTTTAAATTACATAACGTAAACATTTTTAAGGGACGCGAATCCCTACCCAGCATCTGTTGTCCCTGTTAACGAACTACAAGAGAAGTTAAATATTGCTTCTTCACAAGTGACTTACTTGAAATGCCGTGAGGTAAAGCTTTGTGTTGGACAGGGATTCGAACCCAGAACCTAATCGGATTGTTGTCGAAGCACAATCAACTGTGACATATGGGATTTTCTCGGCACTAGCTGGATGTTTTAACTGAAATGACGAGACGATACATTAATTATACCCTTCGCAGGACTCCAACCCGGCACCTATCGCTGTTATATTCTAGAGAAAACGAACGTTAAATTTGGGTTTGTTACACCAGCAGCTACATGTGAGCATGTTTGATCTAGAAATAATATGACGAAGAGTTCATTGCTGAATGGGAATCGAACCCCACACATATCGTTGTTGACTACACACAAAGAGACGTCAGCAACCGAATTTTTCTCCACCAGCAGCTCGGAATAACATCCTTGAACTTACAGTTACCTCGCAAATAGTTCTATGTCTCACTGGGAGTCAAAAACGTCAGATATCGTTAGCGTTGACAACGAACGCAAATGCATTAAAAATCTAAATTATTATCCACCAGCAGATAGATGTTCTCATGCAACAGCTTGATAATATGTAATGATAACATTAGTGCCGGGATAGGATTCGAATCCATTCACGAGCAATGTGTGGAGATGCTGAGGAATCTGCAGTTTTGAACAAACTACAAATTGTAGTCGAGCTGTATTGTCACGAAGGGACCAAATTCCGCGTCAGGGGCGGTCATAGTTGCATTCCCAGTTGAGAACCAATTTTATCGACATACAGAAGCTCAAATAAAAGATGAAATAAGTGTCCTGTGACCCTAATTAGCGTTTGTTTCGTCACAAGAAATAAATAACTAGTATAAGAAAGGTTACTGGTGATGGAGTTTCTACATGTCGCCACTCCTGACTTTATTGTGGTTCAACCTAAGGTCTACTTGCTAGAGAAGGAATATAAACTTTAATATGAATTTCAGACCACAATGCCATTATACCTTCTTCACTTGGCGCAGCCAGAGGCGGATAGAATCTGTCTCTCCCTGCGTCCGCAGTTCGTGGTCGTGCGGTAGCGTTCTAGCTTCCCGTGTCCGGGTTCCCGGGTTCGATTCCTGGCGGGGTCAGTGATTTTTCTCTGCCTCGTGATGACTGGGTGTTTTGTAATGTCCTTAGGTTAGTTGGGTTTAAGTAGTTCTAAGTTCTAGGGTACTGATGACCATAGATGTTAAGTCCCATAGTGCTCAGAGCCATTTTTTTTTGTTTCTCCCTATCAAGAAATATTGGCAGCAGTCGGAATCGAGCCCAGACCATCAGTGTATTAACCTGTCCTCAATCCAACAGACTAAAATTACTATCAGAACACTATAGCGGCACACTCGATGAGAATTATGACACACAGGCTCCCTGTAGTGGTTTGCAGCATGTTCAGTACATTCTTTTACTTGGTTGACCGAATCCACATGAACTAGCTGCCTCGGCTACCCAGTGCATACATTCGACTCTATTTTGTAATCATCGAAATAAAATCACGTAACTGCCACCTACACAGAACTGCCAACAGTGTAGCATGCAGAAATTTAAATAGGAAGTGTTCCTTTCCATTTGAGCTAAGCTATTACGCTATCTGTTTGTTGCAAACGTGGTGCAGTGCAAAAGAAATGCTTTAGCTGTCTGTCTCTCAGACGTCTAGATCCAGCCATATGCATGTGGCGTAACGGTAAGTGTCGTGCACTGCAGGTAAGACTTCTCAAGTTCTGTTACATTCGTTGCTACGTTTTTAAAACGTAATTCTGCTGTATGCTGAAGTCATCAATCTAATGGCACTTCGAACATAATTCCCCTCACTTCTCAACCCAAAATAGTCGCATGTGGGAAAAGGGCTAACTTCTGCGACATTTTGCTATTTTCAGAATTAATAGACGGCCAGGCAGCAGATGCGTCTCGAAACTTTTGTATTACGTATGGGGCGAGCGCGTCGTGCCAAAATAGTCAGAATAGTATATTCTACATTAGCTATCGTGTGGTAGCGGCATTTTATCCTTCTTCAAACCTGTTTGACAGCTTTAATTCAGAACAAGTTTTCTACATGAATGCATTCAGTAAACTTCATGTGCATTGTCAGACTGTTATAGATAACATCAGAGAATTCGCATATATCGTTTATAATTAATTTATCTCTGATGTTTAGTATTGTTTTAACAACACTAAATGAAACCTGACGAAAATTGTCCACTGTATTATAAGAAATTAAGGAAAACTACCCACGATAACCTTGCGACGAAAGTCTGTTTTAATAAAACTTAGTATCAGTACACGAGCGTGCCTGTATCGGCACGAATTAGTGAAATATTGCTCACTTAGATTTCCACTGGGTCTGTGTGTAATTGGTATGCTGTCTCATACTCAACATGTATGCATTTGTGGCATATCATAAATAAAGTTATGTATTCCTATAAACCCAGAATTTGTTCGTCAGCAGCGGAAAGAGGCGTTACCTGTTGTGCATCATTGTAAGTTTTTCACCATTGCACTATAAGCTGAAAGTATTTTCTTGCGATTTCCTTATCGTTGTTTGATCTGACTGCTTGTAGCTCTTTCACAGAAGGCATAAAAACGTTACAGTCAACGTGACTGGAACCGCGAAAAATAACAGAGGCAGTTTGATACGTTAGCAAAATGGTTCAAATGGCTCTGAGCACTATGGGACTCAACTGCTGTGGTCATCAGTCCCCTAGAACTTAGAACTACTTAAACCTAACTAACCTAAGGAAATCACACACATCCATGCCCGAGGCAGGATTCGAACCTGCGACCGTAGCAGTCGCACGGTTCCGGACTGCGCGCCTAGAACCGCGAGACCACCTCGGCCGGCGATACGTTAGCACGTCACCACATAACTAGCAAATAGGTACGTGGTGTGCCTTCCTCTTAAGAAAGCCAATAGCGTCTAGAACTCGTAATCCGCTATTTAAAGGACGAGAATAGTGGCGATTTCCACGTGCAACGACTTTCCTGGGCTGGAAACCGTAAATTTACAAACTTTTGTTACGCCTCAAGCGATAATAACTCAGATTTTTCAATGGAAATGACAGGTAAAATCAAGTGAACTTAGCGGCTTAATTCCGTGCACACTAGGAAGTAACTCGTCGCTCACAGTTTTGCCAAATATACTTTGCCTTGTTTCCAAATCTCACTTACAGTACCAGCAGGAAGATGATGAACCGATGTGATCCTACAGAGAGCTGAGAAGTGTCCGTAGCTGGTGTCTCAAAGACGCGGCTGCTACGGCCTGGAATACGTAATGCGTCTATATTCGCATTTCTGTAACTAGATTTAGGGACTGGAGCGTAGTTACTAGTAATAGTCAGAACTGACTACAAACTAAGCATCATAAATCAGTAACTATCATAGTTGTTGTTAGATTTCTTTCGTAATTGTACTCAAAACTAAGAAACTCATTCACGGACGTTTTCGAGCCCCGCCGATAGTCGAGCACAACAAACAAATAAAAATACAAAAAGTGTTTGTGTGTTTGTATGTGTGTGTGTGTGTGTGAGAGAGAGAGAGAGAGAGAGAGAGAGAAATAAAAAAAAATTAGAGAGAGTGCAAAAAATTGTTATAAAGAAATCGAAACATGGTATGTAAAGAAACCTTTCATTAAAATGGCACATTCCACATCGCTACGATATTATGTATTCATGATCTATGGAACAAGTATTAATCTAATCTAATCTAATGTAATCATATCATATTGCTGACTAGCCATGAAGAGTCATGAAGTACCGAAAGTTTCGTCAGTATCAGCAACCAAATGTAAATTTGAAAATAAAAGACCACAGTTTTTGTAATATACTGGGACTCCTATCAAGACCCTGTCATCCCTGTTAACTAACCACGAAAGATGTCTGATATACCTCCATTCAGAAGTAACAAAGTGTGTATGCCTTTAAAGATAAAGCGCATGATGTGAAGCTCTGTGACGGAGATGCAAACCCAACACGTAATCGGATTGTTAACTAAGTAAAATCAAATGCTACGTATCGCTTTTTCTTACAAGCTGCCAGGTGTTTGAATCCAAAATTAGGATACAAATTTTTGTGCCTGAGTGACTATCAAACCACACACCTACCGTACTTCTTTATCATCCACAAATATAGTTTAAGTATCAACTGCTTACTCACATACAGTAAGATGTGTGCGTGTTTGACCAGAAATTGTTGGCAACACATGAAAAAACATTAAAAAATGCACGTCAATTTTCACCAGCAGGCCGGTGTGCACGTGGTAGGGCTTGAAATGAAATTATGAATATTTTTGTACTGAATCAGGATTCGGACCCTCACACTTACCTTTGGAGGAAACCTAGAGAAGATTGCAGTCTTGGGAAAAGCAATGAAATGATTGAACAATACTGTTCCGAGAGATTCAGATCCTCGAAAGAGGAGTTACGAATTCGAATCACAGTCCAGCATCAAATTTTTCAACGTCTCTACTTCAATCAAGTACACGTAAAATATGAGCCTTGTTCCTATAAATGGCTATCGGTTCATCAAATAAAATAAAATTCTCTAATGTAAGTAAGTTTACTGGCGACAGTATTTCTGTTTACCATGACTTCCGCCTATGTCATTTGTCAACGTAAACCGGCCCTTACCAGTCGGTAATAAAGGAACGTTATGTTTAATGCGGTTTCTGGATTATAACGTCTTTCTCTTGAGTTTACCAGAGGTGAAGTAAATCTGTTTGTGACTCTTAATAGTAAATGCCTTAACCCACGCATTGCACTTGTGGTAGTTCCTTCCACCAGACCATTGTGGCTACATTTCCCAGCCCCAGGAGTGTGATGTAACAGATGATGTGCTTAGCTTACAAAATTAGTCACGGTGGAAAAATCGAGTAGAACCAACCTTCTATTGTGCTATTCTCATGTCAGCAGGATGTAAAGACCGATAATTCGAATGTTACCGTTATTATTACTATCATTTTCTTCATAGCGCTGTTGGAACACATGTGATTGATAATCATTTAATGCCTTTTGGTCATTATAGACGTAGTTGCTCAAGAACAGGTTCTTTCCCTGTCTACGGGATCCTTTTCATGTTAATTTCAATCATCAGGAATTACTAGTAGATTACATTAAAACTAAAGTATTTGATGAAGACGTTACTTGAAAACAAAAACGCACTGCCTTTCTCCATTTACTTGCTATCGAATACTGCCAAACCAAAAGCCAACTGATCTTACTGTCTTCCGATATACGTCGCTGTCAGTTCTTCCATATGATTTGGTCGACGTGACCTGTTTCAAGTTGTGTATGACAGAGAATGATGTAGAAAATCAATTGTTCTCTTTTGCAATAAACATAAAGATTTTCATGCTAATTATCCAAGTACAAAATTTTCTCAATATTTGTTCATATTTAATATTGACTTCTATAATGTAGGAATGTATTTCACAGTTGCAAAACCAGCATGCGACTCATTGTCCTTACACTTAGTCGCTGACCATAAATTCTAGCTCAGGGTGACACCAGTTTAAGTAACCTAATGTAGCGAAGACTGTTTGCCAGTGCTGTTTCTCACCAGAAAACATGCAGTTCACTCATTGGCCTCCATAAGTACACTGTAACAGTGATTTCTGTGTTTATGCAGTGCATATGGGTTGTAGAATTTAGTGGTGCTCTCTCTTGCACTTCTGTATACAATATGCCTGACCTAAACGGGCCCTTTATCATTACAGGCCCTTGGTGGTGCAACATCATACTGACAACAGTAATGTGCTTATACTGACAACCTCACTTTTCATTTTTCGTGATTTTGTAATCACTTAAATGAAACAACATGACCTTCCAGTGGGAGATATTTCGTCCCCCTTTTCCTTCTGTGAAATTTGTCAGTAAGCTTTTCGCCTTCCAACCAGCGAAATGCGGCAGAGTACGGCTGGTAAACAATCCATAAACCATTATTTAGTGCCGTTAAGACGATGTCTTTATACATTGTCGTAGCTGAAGGAATTTAGTTTCTTCTTAGATCGTGTCATGCACCAACGTTCACAGGTATCTCAAATAGGAAAAACTTTTTATCCAGGTACGACGGTTGTCAAACGAACTTCCCACAGTTTGTGTCACGTTGATCTTTTCGTGTGATAGCATTATGTAAGTATTTTGCCTAAGAGGTGTCACAAGTAGTGTTCCTGTAGCTGTGGGAATCATTGGTTGAAAACGAGTTTAACACCAATGGGTTCAGCAGTGGTAAATATTCAAAATGATTATCAACCTAAGTTTGAGTTCATCCTCAATCTGAGACGTATTAATAGTATTGAAGATAGACTGTGTATTCTTGTCTTCCTTGAGTGGTCATTGGATGGCGTTTACACCAATTCCAAAAGTAACGTCTCCTAAGGGACTCGCAAGTGCCAACGCAGGCACAAACGATAGATCGTTAATCTTAATGCCAAGCAGAACAGTTGTGTGTTTCAACATGTACTTTTATACACTTGGTACGCATCCAAATTGATATCAGATAGAGCTCTATTTAGCAACATGACTCATATATGTTTTCCGTGCAGTATATCGGACTACACGTCAGTGCTGCGAGATTTCGTTTGTGTTGCGCATGGTGCAAGAAATATTTGTGTTTTGCTTGTTTATGTTATAGGTTTCACCCACTGAATGCGAGGAAGCTCACAAATAGACTGTCAGTAACTGGAATTACGCAATGATACATTTGAAAGGTGTATTTTTGCATTATGTATCTCGACGAAAATAACTGTAAACAGGTTATATGCCTACTTGCTTATTACTCGCGCTCTCCATGCTTTCCTCAAAAAATAAAAATGAAAAGGGAGAGAGAGAGGCAGAGAGAGAAAACAGAAATGTATTTCAAATATCAGCTTGGTGATGCCATGTTCGTCTCGTGATGTAAATATAGGATCGTTGATAGTTAATATCTCGTTGTACTAGCGATATGTATGGCTACGGGGTTCTTTGTTTTCTCTCTGCAAACAACTAGAACAGAATTCAGTAACAAAGTGGTAACGACTCCTACTCAGTGCGCACTCATCCTATCTTGGTTAGTTTGTTAATCGTTAACAATTGTCTGTAATGCAGTAAACATCCTTGATTACTGATTTGTTATTACTACCATCGCTATTGTTATTCGTCACCTCACAATAGGTTTCCTATGACTCATTGCTGCCGATACATGCAACGAACGGATCAGGATGAATGGAATGTGGTATGTCTCGTCACGGAGAATATACACATTTATCTCGGCGTCTTGTGTTCAGGGTAATATGAAAATCTCAATAAGAGAAGACGACAACGGGATGCCAGTGATGCCAGTGATGCAGGCAATAATAGCCAACTCTGTCGACTGAACACCATGACGACAGACAACCTGGCGTCTCACTGTATTTTGATTATAATTCGTTTGCCTTCTTGCGATCCCGTTCTAATACCTCGTGGGAACAGGCATAATATTTTGCTTTTTGAACACAGAACAATAACACACAAAGATAGTAGATGGAAGGATACAAAGTAACAATCAGACATATGGGTGTGGATACAGTTTATCGTTAGAAGACTCAACAAGAGGCAAACATTACGAAAGCAATGAATACGCTGGTTAGTATACACTATTTGTATAGATCTGAAGATGAAAATACGCAGATCTGCATAGTGCCCGCATCTGCACTCTAGTTTCTGTCTTAATGGGCTTAATTTTTAGTTTCTTCTCATATGAATTTTCAAATGAACTGATTATTACGTGGCACAGAATAATTAGATAACTGTGTTTCTTATAGTTTCCATTAGCACCGACACATTTCTACATTCTCGTAGAGCTGTTCCTAGGACAACTGAGGATTGGCAACATCGTCACAAACATTTTGCAACACTGTGACAGTGCAATTTGTTCCGCATATACTACTGAATTGAATCGCTAAATTCACTTGATAATTCCTTTCCATTTGAACGACTCGTGCGATATAATCATCATGTAAACTAAGACAATGATACAGAAATTCAATTTTTTGACTAAAGAAATGCTAATCTTCACATAAGTGACAACTTTTATTATCTTTCACGATACGCTATGAGGCTGAGCGACCACTACCACGATGAGAGGGGCGTGCTGGCAGCAGTGTGTCCATATCCCTGTGGTATCCCCAGTGTCCCGTGCCGCAACAGCTCAAGAAGTCGTCAGTTCTAACTGTGGAAAGGGCCAGTTTGTGCGAGCTTTTTATTTCTGATTTATTTTATGCACCTGCGAATTTCCGGAAAAAATTCTGTAAAGAAATCAGAAGAAAACTTTTACACATCAAGTACTCTTGGTAGCTCGACTCAGTAAGTTGTGTTAATGGTCATAGATCTCGGCTTTCTGACTGCCAAGCTGCTTCACAATACAAGCGTCTCTGAAGTAATTCGAATTGACCATCAATGACACGAAATTCAATACTGTTCTTCACTTAAGACTCACATGCCACGGTAATAAATATGAAGGAAAGGAACCTCTTGGTTACTACAGGGCCTCTACGCTAAATTTTCACAGTAGCAATTAGGAACTCTCTGCGGACATTTGCTAACAGCGGCTCTAGCAACTTACTTTTTCTTTGGCTAGCTTCAAATATGGGCAATTATGTCACCTTAAATCCAATTGAATATTTTAAATATAACTTTTGGATACTGTTGACTTCTCCATTAATTAATGCATGGACCTCAAAACAAGCAATTGGCCTTAGTAAAAATGGTTCAAATGGCTCTGAGCACTATGGGACTTAACATCTGTGGTCATTAGTCCCCTAGAACTTAGAACTACTTAAACCTAACTAACCTAAGGACATCACACACATCCATGCCCGAGGCAGGATTCGAACCTGCGACCGTAGCAGTCGCGCGGTTCCGGACTGGCCTTAGTAGCTATAGAGCAAGTTCTGAAAGGTATTGAGACAATGCTTTGCATTCATTTGCCGTAGGGAATCAAAGAAAGAAACCAAACATATTAGCTGGCATTTACTCTCTGTTCCTTGACTAACACATATGAATAATAGACAAAATTAAATTATTTGAAGAATCTCCTGTGAAAGGAAAAAGAACAGAATGTTACGCTTTAAGTATGGGACACTGGATCAGAAATAATAAATTTAATTCTGTGCCACACTGATGTATTGCATACTAGTATAATAAAATACTCATCAAATAAAAACAGTTTTGTGCCTCCATTGCTATCGAGTGTGAAACACAAATCGTAGACAGATTTTATGGGTCACCACTCAACAACATTGAATCTATTACACCGTTGAGAGTGAGGAGTAGAACAGGTGTTGTTGGCAGAAGGTGAGGCAGCGCAGTGCCTCAGCCCATGCCGGTAGGCAGTGAGTAGGTCCGAGAGAACTCAGACACATGTGGTGTTCAGAGGCAGATGGTCGGCCCAGAAATCTCTCGCTAAAATATTGTTGAACCTAACTGTTATTACCAATGTGACAGAAAGCGAAATATATTGTAGATTCGCTTGAATTACACTCATAGCTTCAGCACAGAGAGGAAAGGGACGATAAAAATTTTGTCGTGCTTCCGGTTGCCAGCCATCATATTAGCTAGTCTCACGTTTTACCACAAGACAACGGTCGTAGTCAAGATGAATGTCTTCAGACTGCCGTCAAAAGTTTCTCCGGGAAGTGTAGCAGTTATAAAGGCACTTTTGCATGCCGAGCGTGAGTTTCCGCGGAAACGCGAATTATTAAATAAATTTATAATCAGTGACTAATAAATAAAGCCTATGGCACACAACTGCAGCGCTGTGTCGCTGATAAAGACAAAAGAATAATTACGTTACTCTTATGTTTGATTAAGAGATGGAGAGCTCAGGTAGAAGTGGTGCGAGAAGCACGTATTTTATTTTATTGTCTGGCACACCGCCATATTTTCATGTTATAGAAGAATACTGCGAGTTGCAACCACACTAGGCACTCGATTCTGTAATGAATTTATATTTATAAAAGTAAGTAGGATTATGAACTGTAGGCTATTTCATTGAATATATCTGATTTAACTAACTGTGTAACTTTTTATGTTTAGTAGACAATCACCTCTGTACGACGTATTGGCATGGCTGGCAAATCATTGTAATGTTGAGATTAGATCATGAGTCCGTACCTACCGCAGCAGTCTTTGGAAACGATTTAATTACGAAGTCCGATTATTTCAGTTTTCTTTCACGGTCAACTATGGGTTACATTGCCTTTTCCAAATAGCCATTGTCAAGCGTCTGATACCGAATAATTAAACGTCCACGTTCCAGATAAGCAAATACCAATTACAACCAATCATCATACATACAGAATAATTAATCATTAATATTTTATTCCATTTTATTTTTATTTATTTTATATTGGTGACTGCGTGTCGGACTTGTTATTTTGTCATTTGTTACATTGTTCTTTTTGTTTCATGTCAAAAATCAACTTTGTGGACCTGGACGTGAATGTATGAGAGATAATGAAAATCTGAAGATATTTTCCAATTCTAAAGTTTTGCCGGAAGACGCAATGAAGCTTCCAGCAAAATAAGGTAAGACGCAGCATCTTTGCATTAGCAGGCTTGACCAGACGTATAATTCAGTGTATTAGCTTTTCAGTAAATTCTGTAGTGTTTCTTTCGCGCATAACAGTTTTCAGTAACAAATTTCATTCTTAGCACTTTTTCCCTAAACAATAACGTATCCAACAATACCAATACACGAGTGTACAATATGGCCGACTTCTGTACGATATGATGTAACATGGCCAGCAGCCATTACCAATAATCTCAAATTCAGTTTATATTTTTAAATTAACGGGACAGCCGTTGTTGCTACGAGCGATTCATGCTCAACTGCATTTCATTTTAAAATCAGTGTCAAATATTTTCTTGAAACATAAATCACGTGTGGCATGGTAATGACTAGAAATCAATACGCAAAAATGGAACAGCAAAGACGTACTATTCAGACACAATCCGACTCGGACGAGAGACAAATGTTAGAAAATGACTTTACGACAGCAACCGGTAGTGACGATTTATCAAACATTGACGCAAGTGTTGACGGAAATTTTGACAATAGGCCGTCCACCACAAAAATTTCAAAGTCTCAGTCAGAGCCCATGTTAATGCATGACGTCACGTCTAATGACGCGGCGGGGGCACAGACGTTGCAAACGGTAAACATTGCCGACATGTTACAAATGATAATGAAACAGAACGCCGAAAACATGGCAACCTTACAGACACAAAATGACGAAATTAAATCTGACCTCATAGCACTCAAGACGAGTAATGACACTTTATGTAAACGTGTGGAACTTATAGACGCCACACTGACCAAACAGATGACTGAACTCAGTACTAAATTTTCCCAGCTTAATACGACACAAGAAAAGACTACAACTGACGTAGCACTTTTACAGACACAAGTAAAAAATCTTAATGTCACGTGTGAAGTTCTTACTGAACAAATTCAAACATATCCTTCAGTACACGACAACCTTGAAAAACGAATTACTGACGTACAGAATAAATTTGACAATGTTGAACAACACCTGACTGACATCTTACAATCTGATGCTACAGCTCATTTTCAAAACATTAATAAAGAATTTCATGATTGGGTAGTGAACAAAGACAAACCTTTTGATAGATACCTACGTGAAAATTTACCAACAATTGTGCACGACTCCGTAGCGCAATACATTACTAATAACAAACAGCTGATCAGTGACGCAGTACAATCCGTCACTGGACCAATGACACAATTCACCGGTCGACCACAGTCTGAATGTAACGAAAATATCAGTCAAAATGTACAGTTCAGGAACCAATATACATTCGAGTATGACACACACATACCGCACACGACAAACACACAAGAACAAAACACACCACGACTACAACACATACCACGAGGTGCAAACACAAACACAAGCTATTATCATGGTAAACCACAGCAACATTATCGTAATTACTCGCCAGCTGAACATTGCAGTAATTACAGTGGAACAAATCCATATCACAATGCAAAGGAAGAAGAAAGCTTAATGAAACACAGGCAATTTCAGATTTTTATCCCAGAAAAACGAACCATTCATCCGGTGATTTTTCTTAAATCTTTTAGTAACGCATTTCCACGCACTTGGAGTGACCGGAAAAAGATTTCATATATTGTCGGTTACATCCAAGGCGATGCAGCTGTCTGGGCATACAGACAAGCTGACGTATGTACCACGTACAGTGAGTTTGAGCGTGCTTTTATGAACAAATTCTGGTCGCAATCCGTCCAGGAGCGACTCAGAAGACAAATTCTAGAACCTGAAACTTTTAACAGTAAAAATGGCAACTTACGCAGATATTTTGAAAAATACTTGAACATGGGACACTTTTTAGACGAACCAGTCGCAACACGCGATATACTCCGTGCGTTGAAGGCCAAATTGCCTTTCAACATTAAAGAAAAACTCCTACATATCCCGGATGACGATTCAGATTATTTTCTAACAGCTTTAGATTCGGTTGACATGTTACTTGAAGATCAGCGCTTCGCGCGGCAAAACAGCAGCCATAATGTTTACACTAGAGGAATGCAAAACATGCAGGCTTGCCAACTCAATTCTGGCGCGCCCACAGTTGGATACGCGGTAAAAAAAAACAGCAAACTCACATGCCGTCTCAATACGGAAATCAAAATCAACACGCGTATTCCAATACAAACAATAGTTACAAGAGTAATAACACTTCATGCGGCAATCCATACAAAAGGCACCGCGGTAATAACTACAACGGTAACAACGGATACATAGGCAACAACAAAAACACAAACAGAAACAGAAATAATAATAACTACGAGCCAAGACAGCGTCAAGGCTGGACTCGTAACGATCAGTACTTTCATTCAAAGACTGCTTTAACACAGCAGCCACCAGGACAAAATTGGAGCATACCTTATGACCGACAGGTAAGTTATAATGCGCAACAGCAACAACAACCGCAAAAGTTTGGAGATCACAATAGGCAATATCCGAATGTGAATATAATAGAAATGACACCTGACACACATCCTCAATATGTGTCAGTACCTAGTACAAATGCTAATCCAACAAACTAGAAACAGTCACTTCTATGCCCCAGGTCGTGGCTGAGGAATTCTTGGGGGGCGACTTCAATGTTAATCAGTTATTTGACACCACAGTTGAACATCAGAATAATGATATGCCGAATAATTCTAAACAAAAATTACCTGTTTTATTTATAAGATACAACCACAATAACAATATATCAGATGAACTTTTACAAGACAGTACACAATGTCGTTCAAACACAAATGAAATTGTTTTAGCATCTACCACTGGTGTAGTAGGTGGGATTCCAACTACTATTATTCTAGATACAGGTGCAGCTGTGAGCGTTTTGTCTTTTAATTTCTATAAAAAGATGTGTGAATTGGAACCTGTGCCTGAGTTTCCTGCCCAAAACTGTAAAATAACTACTGCACTAGGTAATAAGTCATGTAGGGTTACGAAGCAAGTTTTTGTAAACATTAAAATAGGTAATGGAACCGTACAATGGCCATTCCTGGTTGTACAAAACCTTGTGACAAATTGCATATTAGGAATAGATATTATGAGCGAGAAGGACTGCATTATAGACTTCTCCAAAGGTAAATGTATTTTAAATGATAGAGGCAGTGTAATTATTATTGATTTGGACAGGAGAACTCTTAAGCATGACAAACACTGTACAGGGTACAAGGTTCAGTTAGTACTTGACAATGACATTCAAGACACGCACACACACTCATTCGACACAGAGCTAATGGACTTGAAAACATTGCTTGATCATAAGATAAATGAAGCTACAGCTCTCAGTGCACATGAACGTATAAAACTACAGGAAGTGTTATCCAAATATTTACAAGTTTTTGCCAAACGAATAGGTGTTATCAACACGTATGCGTACAAGATTGAAGTTAAGCCTCACAAGATCTTCTACCACAAGACATATAACGTACCGTTATCTCAACGACCTGCTGTGTGGCAAGAATTAAAACAAATGTTAGACTGGAAGGTCATTGAATCATCCACCTCACCTTACTGTAGTCCTCTACTTGTTGTCAAAAAAAAATCAAATGGAAGCATCAGGTTAGTGTTAGACGCACGAGCAATTAATGAAATAATTTTACCAGTTCACACAAAACCCGAAAATTTAGAAGAGCAATTACAGAAATTTCTAGATGCAAAGTATTTTTCCACAATAGATCTCGCTAATTCATTTTGGCAGGTGAGTATCACTCCTGATTCTCGGAAATATACTGCATTTATGTTCGGGGGGCGAACCTATCAGTTTTGTGTTCTACCTTTCGGACTGAATGTCAGTTCTGGGGTATTCATTACAGCCCTGGATACCGTGCTTGGCGATGATTTAGTTGAGACAGTCACACACTATATTGCTGATATACTGATAGCTACACAGTCTTGGAATGAACACCTTGACACACTTCAAAGAATTTTAGAAAAATTTGCACAAGCTGGAGTTACAGCCAATCTTAGAAAATCAAAGTTTGGTTGCAGTGAGATAAAATATTTAGGACATATCATTAATTCACAGGGCATACGTCCTGATCCCAGTAAATTAGATGCTATCAGAAACTTTCCTAGTCCTCGAACTAAAAAGCAGTTAAAATCATTCCTTGGGCTATGTTCATTTTTCAGACGTTTTTTGCCACTACCACTTTTGAACAGTAAACATCTGCTAAATCTACTCAGAAAGGATCAAGTTTGGATCTGGTCGGAACAGTGCCAGAATGACTTTAATACAATTAAACATGCTTTAGTGAATGCAAACATATTGAGCCATCCAGATTTCAATTTAGATTTTTGTATGACTTGTGACGCTTCACGTACTGGTTTGGGATGTTGCTTATTTCAAGTTGTAAAGAATAAAGATAAGGAACAGATAAGAATTATTGGGTTTGCGAGTCGTACTCTATCTGAATGTGAGCGTACATACTCCACTACTGAGTTAGAAACACTTTCCATAGTATGGGCATTCAAGAAATTCAATTATTATTTATTTGGAAAACATACAGTAATTTACACCGACCACCAGGCCCTGACATTTTTGTTAACTTGTAAACTTGTACATCCTAGACTATTACGATGGGCAGTTACACTTCAGAACTACTCTTTTGAAATTAAGTACATAAAAGGTAAGGACAACATCATTGCCGACGCTTTGTCTAGACTTCCACAAGGTATGAATGAAACCAACAGTGACTTAGAAAATATAAATGACTACAGGATTCTCTTAATGCAAGACAAGCAGTATCACCAATATTATATTGATATGTGCAGAAACATGGCTAAATTACAAAAATCTGATCCTCACTGGTATAAGATAATAACATTACTGGTAGAAAAACACAATCATCCTTTGACTAAGTATTACAAGTTACACAATGATGTGTTATTTTATCGCCGACATTCAAATGCTACTGACTGGTGTGTATGCATTCCCAAAGAGTCTGAACGTAATCTAATTTGGCACACACACTTAGTTTGGGGTCATTATGGGACGAAGAAGTGTTTAGCAAAGCTCAGCACATACTGTTATTTTAGCAATATGAGAAGGAAAATTTACAGGGAACTGACAACATGTGTCATATGTCAAAAATCAAAACCTCAGAATTTATCCACAAAGACAGATTTACATTCTATTTTACCCAGTAAACCCCTGGAAATTCTGTGTACTGACATCAGTGGACCGCATCCAGCAAGCTCTGGAGGCGTCAAATATATCTTGGCTTTTTACGATATATTTTCTAAACATGTAAAACTTTATGCTTTAAAATCCGCCACTGCAAGTGCTATAATACGAAGATTCTCAAGTGATTACCCGACGCACGTGGGAAAACCTAAAGCAATTCTGTCAGATAATGCAGCATACTACTCTGGGTACAAATGGAGAAATTTCTTGAAGGACAATAACATTAGAAGTATATCTATTTCAAAGTTTAGTCCACAATGTAACGCGACTGAGAGACTTTTCCGAGAATTAAACCGATTCATGAGGACCTATATTTCATCAAAACATACTAATTGGGTGTTCTACCTAAGTCTTTTCGAAGACGTACACAATAACTTAAATATTTACGATACAAATTACACACCTAACGAGATCATGTTCAATTGCAAACAGAACGATCAGTGGATAGAACCATTACCTAAGTTGTCAGACAAGGAAATCACACCTGAACAGAAAATAAAAGAAGTTTTGACTACGCTGACACATCACGCACAGATACGAAACAAACATCACAGAAACATAATAAAAAGAAAACAAAAATTCGAGGTAGGAATGCTTGTACTACTTCATACTCATCATAAATCTGTAGCACTCAAACGACGCAACGCTAAGTGGCGTCTGCTATATGAAGGACCTTATATAATTGTTAACATACCGCATCCTGGTGCGTATTTGTTACAACATCGTAGAACTGACAAAATTATTGGGCTATACGCACACCGAGATCTTAGAGCATTTCATGCGGAATAATGTTAAAGTCACATCCATCAAAACATTGCTAAGCAACTCCAAAAAACTCTGTTGCTACAACACAGATAGTAAGTAGTATAGAAATTTTCATTTCAGCGGTTCCAGTGACGCAGTTGAAGGCAGAAGAACTCTTCTTTCAGCGCGCGCCACCACCTGGAAGACGGAATATTAAAATAAAATTTATGTTTACGCAGCAGTGAATGATATATTAATTTTTTTTACGGAACATTTGTGACTGTGGGTATCACTGACTTGGTGTGACACCTGACGAACCGACAGACGTCATCTGTGAAGCGAACTTTTACTTTGAGAAATAGATTAGACGCACATCTCTCAACACGAAAAGCATCTATCAGTAGTCAAGGCCACACAGACACTATACACACACGCACAAAACGCGAGGAATCAAACATTTTCTCTCTTACTATTTTGAATATTTATTGAGTAGTGAAAATGCCTGGTCTTGCCTACTGATGTAATGAATGTTGTGTCTAACCTATCTTAATTTCAGATGACATCACAAAATAAACATCGATAAAATCCCAGCAAAACCCTTAAAGAGGACGTAATTATCTGCAATTCATGTAATCAAATGTGACACAATGAGATAATTTATAGCTATGTAATGATGATGAAAACATGTTTATGTGCAACTGTATTATATTTATGCTAAGAAAATATGTGACGTGTGTATGTATGATTACTTTTTTTTTTCTTCTCTTTCAATGATGTATAATGTAACTGTTACTATGTAAAAGAAATTTGAACAAAACGAGTGCCAAAAGGACATTGCATAGTGAACCATTGTTCACGGACATTAATGAACATTACTAACTCTGCAACTACGCAGAAACCTATGTGAAAGACACTGTTAATGACATTACTTATGCATCGTACCTATGTAAACGCGATGAACCATTTCTTTGATTAATAACTATGAACATTTAGGTGAGCTATATACAGCAAAAAACTGAAAATGTGAAGTGCATAATTCGTGCATCGTCTAGTGACAATACTACAGTACCTAACTTCAAGATGTTAACTAGATTAAACGGACACAAAGTGCCTGTCCAGAAAACAACACGACGGGTGGAAGAATTTTGGTTGGAACTTCAGGGAATGAAATGTTCTCGAAATGTGACGGACACTCTTACCTGGACTGTCCAAGGATCCACGCCAGCTATGTGCCGTCCGAGGTTCTGCAACCAAGCTTCCACGGAATGTAAAAAACGAACTGCACGTGGACCAATTACTAACGGGTCACGTCAGATCTGTAATAAACAATGCCTTTTTGTCACAACGAACTGCATCACAACGACTATAATGGAAATGGAAATGGACACGCTTATGTTTTAATCACGTTGTTATACAACGATGATACTAACCTGTGAAAAAATTATTGTGCAGCAGATGAATATGAACTGTAATAACGACACGATGTGAATAGGTCGACGCACCTGAAACATACGGACATTTTTCTATGAAGTATTTCAAAACAATACTATGTAACTAAGAACATTGAACAATCTGAGTTGTATTGTGATATAACAAATATTGTAAATTTAAAACTAAGTTACCTGTTATAGAATGTAGTCTTCATATGTAATCTTGGTTGAATATTTTCTTTGTGCAACGACTAAGATACGCACGCACACGAACAATATGAACTGCATTACTGCGCCGCGTGATCTAACTGTATGATATAACGGCACTGCCGGAGTCACACAGACGCTTCTGCGCATGCGCGCACTCTATCTGCCAACATAAGAACTTTTACGGCGCACCCGCGTCATTCAAATTTTGTATATAATGTGTATAATGTGTGTAATGTAGTCATGTGAATAGTTGTAGATAACTTAGATTTTCTTGTGCCTTTAGGTGAATTGCTCGCCTGCAGGTGTGTCCTTTCGCCTCGCAATTCAGGGGGCAATATAAAGGCACATTTGCATGCCGAGCGTGAGTTTCCGCGGAAACGCGAAATATTAATTAAATTTATAATCAGTGACTAATAAATAAAGCCTATGGCACACAACTGCAGCGCTGTGTCGCTGATAGAGACAAAAGAATAATTACGTTACTCTTATGTTTGATTAAGAGATGGAGAGCTCAGGTAGAAGTGGTGCGAGAAGCACGTATTTTATTTTATTGTCTGGCACACCGCCATATTTTCATGTTATAGAAGAATACTGCGAGTTGCAACCACACTAGGCACTCGATTCTGTAATGAATTTATATTTATAAAAGTAAGTAGGATTATGAACTGTAGGCTATTTCATTGAATATATCTGATTTAACTAACTGTGTAACTTTTTATGTTTAGTAGACAATCACCTCTGTACGACGTATTGGCATGGCTGGCAAATCATTGTAATGTTGAGATTAGATCATGAGTCCGTACCTACCGCAGCAGTCTTTGGAAACGATTTAATTACGAAGTCCGATTATTTCAGTTTTCTTTCACGGTCAACTATGAGTTACATTGCCTTTTCCAAATAGCCATTGTCAAGCGTCTGATACCGAATAATTAAACGTCCACGTTCCAGATAAGCAAATACCAATTACAACCAATCATCATACATACAGAATAATTAATCATTAATATTTTATTCCATTTTATTTTTATTTATTTTATACAGTCTACAATGTAGCCAGATCGAGCATATTGCCGGACAAAGAATTCAGACGGGAGCAAGACTGTATTGTCCCCCTTACGTGAAGGACTCGGTGATTAGCGTTTTTCTCTAAGACTGTATCTACAACACATATTGCACACTGAAGACACAGAAGAATTTAAAAAAAACCAAATTAGTTTATGACAGCAACGTTAACTATAGCGTTCAAAGTGTTCATCGTATGCATGTGTGTCAACGCCTTCCAATGCCCACTCAAGGAAGACAAGAATACACAGTCTAGCTTCAATACTATTAATACGTGTCAGTTTTTGTATTAACTCAGACTTAGGTTGATAATCATTTTGAATATTTACCACTGCTGTACCCATTGGTGTTAAACTCGTTTTCAACCAATGATTCCCACAGCTACTGGAACACTACTTGTGATACCTCTTAGACAAAATACTTACGCAGTGCTATCAGACGAACCTGACACAAACTGTGAGTAGTTTGTTTGACAACCTTCGTACCTGGATAAAGACCTTTTCCTGTTTGAGATATCTGTGAACGTTGCTGCTTGACACGATTTAAGAAGAAACTAAATTCCTTCAGCTACGACAATATTTAAATAAATCGTCTTAACGGCACTAAATCGTGGTTTGTGGATCGTTTACCGGCCGTACTCTGCCGCATTTCGCTGGTTGGAAGGCGAAAAGCTTAATGACAAATTTCACAGAAGGAAAAGAGGGACGAAATGTCTCCCTCTGGAAGGTCATGTTCTTTCATTTAAGTGATTACAAAATCACGAGAAACGAACAGTGAGGTTGTCAGTATAGGCGCATTACTGTTGTCAGTATGATTCTGCACCACCAAGAGCCCGTTTAGGTCAGGCATATTGTATACAGAAGTACAAGAGAGAGCACCACTAAATTCTAAAGTCCATATGCACTGCATAAACACAGAAATCACTGTTACAGTGTACTTATGGAGTCCAATGAGTGAACTGCATGTTTTCTGGTGAGAAACAGCACTGGCAAACAGTCTTCGCTACATTAGGTTACCTAAACTGGGGTAACTCTGAGCTAGAATTTATGGTCAGCAACTAAGTGTAAGGACAATGAGTCGCATGCTGGTTTTGCTACTGTGAAATACATTCCTACATTATAGAAGTGAATATTAAATATGAACTAATATTGAGAAAATTTAGGACTTGGATAATTAGCATGAAAATCTTTATGTTTATTGCAAAGGAGAACAACTGATTTTCTAAATCATTCTCTGTCATACACAACTTGAAACAGGTCACGCCGACCAAATCATATGGAAGAACTGACAGCGACGTATATCGGAAGACAGTAAGATCAGTTGGCTTTTGGTTTGGCAGTATTCGATAGCAAGTAAATGAAGAAAGGCAGCGCGTTTTTGTTTTCAAGTAACGTCTTCATCAAATACTTTAGTTTTAATGTAATCTGCAAGTAATTCCTGATGTTTGATATTAACATGAAAAGGATTCCGTAGACAGGGAAAGAACCTGTTCTTGAGCAACTACGACTATAATGACCAAAAGGCATAAAATGATTATCAATCACATGGGTTCCAACAGCGCTATGAAGAAAATGATAGTAATAAAGACGGGGACATTCGAATTATCCGCCTTTACATCCTGCTGACATGTGAATAATACAACGTCTGTGTCAGAAGCTTGCTTCAACTTAACGAATCACAATAGCCATACATCAACACGATAGTGACCTTTTCCGGAATTGGTAAACGGTCCATTTTAACACGGGTAATGCATCACGAAGCAAATACCGTCCGCACGTGCGGAATGTTTCGTGATATCACGTACTTATACGTTTGTGACTATTTCAGCGCCATTTATCACAAAGCGAAGAAAATGGTCCAACTAAAACATTCATATTTCTTTACGTACTACACAAATAAGTAACAAAAAATGGGAGTTCCTATTTCAAAAAACACAGTTGATATTCGTTTGACCTATGGGATCGTCATCTAGCGGGCCAACCGTAACGCTATCTGTTTTCCCCTTCGAGCTAGACGAGTTTCGTTCTTTGCAGTTTTTTCGTTTGATGCTTATTTCGTGAGATATTTGGCCCGGTCACTATCACTGGACCACCCTGTATAACGTAAGTAAACTCTTCGTCCAGTTTCATTGAAAATTATTGTAGTTGAATGCGGAATACATTTTACTATGTGGACCATCACTTCCTTCACTTGACCCATGACTGAAATTTTAGGATGGTCATGTACAAAACAAAGAATCCCGTCTCTCGATCACTGTAAATTTTTGTTCTATCATTGTGAACTAAATCTTTAAATTCCTTTTGCATGGTATTATAGCATTATTACATTGAAAATTTGCAGAACCCGTGGAAATACGATTGCATAATAGATATCGAGAATTCTCATCCCTCTCTTCCATCATTGCCATTAAATTTCAGAGGCTTGTCTCTACAGACCGCTCTGCTGCATCTTTTGTGCAGACAACCAGTAGAATTATACGGAAATGTTATCAAAGGTGTAGTACCACCTCCTAAATCCACACTGAAAGCGTCTAAGGAATTGTCTGTATTATAACGTCCATACAAAGCAGTAATGTGACTATAGACCACAGAAAATAATTTTTCTGATTGTTTTTGTAGCTAGTTTCGTAATGTTATTGCTAAAATTATAAGAATAATTAACTGTCTTTGGCTCGTATCTTTATAGGGTTCAGACTAATCCTGCCTCTCTAATTGCGTCATGGCAACTAGTTCAAACCAAATATGGTAGGCCTTTTTGTAAGATTAGTTCCCCTAACCCTTTAGTTTCCGTGAATGTACGTAGTAAAATGAGTTAGAGTTATCGGCAGCCTCAATTACCACTTTTCATACGAAAATGTTATCTTAAAAATTAGAATCGTCAGTAGAAGCAAGATATAATTATAATTAAAATGATACATCAAAATAAAAATACGTTAGGTAATTCACCAACAATCTCAATAAAACTATTTCACATTACAAATAATGAGAACGATACTGAATTTTTACACATGGTTACAATTTACTCGTGATTTTCATGTCAGTTCTGCAGGAAATGATGTGTTCTTTCCAGGGCTGCTATCCACATGTATGTATCTTTAATGAAATTTAATTTACATGAAAATTTATCAAGAAAAGAGATTAATTAATAAAAGCGGCAATAAAACATAGAAAGCTTATGTTCTAATTGAATTTCATGACATATGACTAAGTATTCTAATGCTTACTGCCGCGCTGTTAACTAAACAGCTGATTTAATCGCCTTTCATTGGCTGTTAATGTGTGTAAATGAACATGTAATTAGCACACCCCATGCGTCTTGGTGAGTGATTTTATATGGTAGGTCGATCTCTCTTGTAGTTCAATTGTTACAAGTTTTATTAAAGATATTGTGAAAATACGTTAGAGATAGCTTCTTGGCCAAATAATAAGTTAAGTACATCATTTGGATTGTCGATCTGCATAAGAGTCGAATTGTCGCTCTCTCGAACATGGTTTGTTGCACTTCACTATAAATTCAGTGGTTTGCGAGCCGCGTGCGCGAATTTGTACAAAGATTTCAAGTCGTTGTGTACAGTGACAGACGTGATATCACGTCGGGACTACAGAGTGGCTGACAGAAGGGCGTGAGCTAAGCGGCACCCACCTCACTCTTCTCCACATCTCTTCTGCATCCTATCTAAAGCAGATGCCCCACTAAACCGAAAAACTAATATTTGATTTCTACTGTCCATACTTTCACTTATCTTTCACACGGTGATCAAGATGAAGTAAGTAGCATCAAAATATACAGTCCCACCAAAAGGAAATCATAGAGTTGTCAGCAAAAAACGTAAGCAAATGTAGAACAATTTAAAACCTGCTAAGACAGCATGTGAAGTATGCTTCTGACACCTTAGAAACTAAACGTATATTAAATCTGTGAGTGTAACATTCCAAACTCTACTTAGAACCACTCCTTGTCGTACAAAAACCTAAACAAATAAACAACTAACCTCTTATGCAGATGGGTGAATGTCAGTGTAACGCTTTGTAAACCAGAAGCAAAAACATTTAATTACAGAGACATGTTGTTATGCACTAGAGTACAAGTTTTCCAGTGATTGTGCTCAAAACTGTAGAAACGGTACTGAAAACAGAACAATTTACAGAAACGACAACGTTATTTGATATCGGTTCTCTCCTTACTGTATTATGTGTACGTCATTTTACGATTTTGTGAACGGGGTTTGGACAAAAAGATGGAAACACCTAGAGAAAAGCATGCTTGAACCCAAAAGCTGGAGACAGGTAATCCTTCAGGTCACGCTGTTGTGTTTGGCGACGAACGACATCTGAGCAACGTCCTCAACACGTTGCAAGTGTCATTCGTAGTCAGAAACACTTTTTCTGCGTGACTGCGAGTGCATTACATGGGTGTTAAGCGAATCCGAAAGTGGGAAAATTGTTGCAGCTCGTATAGTGGGTGCACCCGTGAACAAGGGAGCCGAGGTGTTCGATTTTTCAAAAAACACCATATTGAATATTTATACCATATAAAGGGAAGGCTTAGAAACATCATCCGCTGAGTCACGACTCGGAATAAGAAGTCTAGTGTGTCTACGGTAACTCAAAAGGATTGTGACGAAACGTAGGAGAACGACAGCTACAAAAGTCACTGCAGAACTGTATTTCGCGTTCGTGAACCCTGTCAGCACCAAAACAAAAGGAAGGGAACTCCTTAAGCAGGGATTTAGAGGGAGCGCTGGAATTCCAAGATCACTCATCAGTAGCTAATGCCTGTTACAGGAAGACGTGGTGCCGAATCAATACAATCTGGACTATGAGGCAATGAAAGAGAGTCATTTCATCGGGTGAGTCTTGTTTCACACTGTTTCCAACTTCTGACCAAGTTTATATACCAAGAGTGAAACATTGGGCTGAGGAGGAGGGGGGTACGGTGATGATTCAGGCAGCCATATCGTGGTATTCCATGAGCCCCATGGTTGCTGTGCAAGGTCGAGTTACTGAAAAGCATTATCTGATCATTTTGGCACATAAGGTATATGTTATGGAGCAATGTATGCTCGCCAAAGGTGATGCTGTGTTCCAACAAGACAGGAGTCCTGTTCACACTGCTTGCATCGGCCAGTCCCGGCTTTAGGAGCACGAGGATGATAGGTCGCATCTCCCCTGGCCACCACGGTCAACAGATCTCAGTATTATTTAGCCTTTGTGGTCTCTTTCAGAGGAAGGGTGCGTGATCGCTATCCACCTCCATCATCACTACCTAAACTAGCTATTATTTTGCTGAAATAGTGGTATAAAATTCCCTTGACTATTATACAGGACCAGTAATCATTTGTTCTGAGATGGAAGTAAACTGTTTTGAAAGCCAGTGGGAGCCCTAAAATGTATTAGGCATGCTAATCGACTTTATTTTTTGTGTTTCATTTGTTTGTCCACCTGCTGTATGTTGTCATTATGCGTCTTTTAATTTTATACATTTTTTGTAGCCATTAACCGACATTTCGCTCACACTATGTAGTACATGATACACAGGGAACCGCTAGCATGACGTTAGATATTTACCTGCTCCTTCCTCAGATAGTGATAGCTTCAGTACAGCCAGCATCGCCACATCACCAACATCTCATGCCAGTCAGACCATTCACAACGATAGAAACAAAACGACCATAAGACAATTGACTAAACCTCAGTCACGTCCATCATAGGTCAGGCTGTATGAACTCCCTGTCGGCATAACAGACTCAAACGATAAAGATATTATCTGTAGAGCAAAATGCACTCACAACCACCATGCAGAGAACGAAACCAGAAGCTACAGAACATTATTGTTAAGGCACAGAATAGTAAGTTGTAGGAAAGTAGAAATTTCAGTCAAAAGTCGTTAACACTGCCATGCAAAATCAAGTCATGCCAGAGTCAGAGACGAAGCAGGAAGCGAGCCGGTGTATTGGAAATGGTCAGGCCCTCGAAGTATGACACACCTTCTGCCTAGTGACAATATTCATCCAGCAGAAAGACCACTGCAGCAGGAAAACAAATTAAGCGAGACAAGTATGTTCGTTAGCTCATAAGAAATGTAGAGAAACTCTTTTACTCAACTGCTCTTACAGAGTAACTGACACAGCAGTTAATAGCCTGTTAAGAGAATGTAACAGAATGAGAACAGATGCAGTCGTTACAAACCGTGCATTGCATCACAGCCTCAAGACAGTTCCCTTTAAATACTCCAGCGATCCTGCTCTCGACATATGGCTATCATTGGGCTCGGTGGTATTCACAGTAAAAGCAGTTGATTCCATGACTGCGGTACTATAGAGAACCTATGTCCTAAATGACCCAGAACAGTCTATGAACTACCTGAAGATGTACTCGAGATAATGGTCTTCGCCTCATGAACTTTATGCTGCTTGCCACCTATCATCTCCTGATGGAGAAGCTATCTGTCTTCCGACAACACCATACCTCAGAGTACCGCCAGCATTGAGCTTCAGATCAGAAGCCAGTTAACAGGGCCTCATGGTGTGTATGTTCCTGTTCAACAACTAGGCGCCTCAAGGTGCTGGAACCTACCACGACAGTAGGGAGGAATTCAACCGACCACACGACTACCGACACCAGGTACAACGTTGGTGGACCATGAAGAGTCGTTGTAGAATTCTGAGTGGGGCAGAAGACGCTCCAACAGGCTGTATGATACCACTTCACACTGCGGAACGGCCGCTTATCTGGCCAGCAACGCGTTGAGGCGCTAAGGTTGCTAATACATCTCCTTGGCATCACTATCAGTTCATTGATAGTGTAAACTGCTGATTATACGTGGACATTGCACCTCTCAGTTAAATTTGAGGATTCATTGCAGTTCTGGCTTGTTTATTTGTGGTTAGCGAATAACACTTCCCAGGCTACATCAATTTATAATGATAACCACTGAATACTTAGTGTGTACCTACGAGAGTGGAACTTTAGGGCTATACTTGAGTGCCAGTTCGACTAGATTGTAAAATATTGGAATTTGTGGCACTACCGGCAACTTACTGACGTGAGATGGTCTTTTGCGTGCTGTCTGCCTTGGTTAATGAATTGTGCGGCACATATGCATTCATGTAACTGCCCACTGACATCCGACCGATATATTTCTGACAAATTTGAGTTTCGGTTTATTGATATAATAGCATTCTTCCAGTCAGTGTGAGAGCCAGATGGGATTAATTCTTTCGTTTTCCAATCCGCCACCCTTCCTCCTCAATTCCGAAATGTTGTGATCGTCCGTGAAACAGTTCCAAGTTCGTGTAATGGCATGGGAAATTTGTGGGACACTCGAAACAAATGAAAGGAGAATGAGAGTCAAACATTCCGGAAACGGAAGAGTAATTACAGGGAAAGGTAAAAGGGGACTCTGATCAATGTGAAGAACTGGTTACAGAGTCCACATCTACAGCACTGAAAGACTTAACTACTCGTAAAGAATAATGACAGGCGTTAAAATTAATTATCTCACACCAAATCACACATTAGCAGACTGTTGAGGATAAATTATAAACTTTGAATTCTGAGATGTCGACAGAAAATGTAAAAATTGGTTAAGGGAACAACGTCGGAAATGAATCTAAAGCTTGGGATATAACGTCAAACCCTGGAATCGTTTCAGGCCACGCAGGTTGATCATAAATAATGGTACGCTAGAAAGACTCACACCTTATTGGGGATACCACTAAACTCTCTGGCAGAGTATACCTCAACTTCTGGATCAGCAGATGTGATATTATTTAGATATCGAAAACCTGTTTACTTTGTTCCAAAGGAAAATGTGCATACAAAAGTGACAATATCTTACCAAAATCCAGCATAGTAAATGAGCAGATATCCTTCATTGTCAGACACTTGCAAGGAGGTACCGATTTATGGGCGAACGGTATCACAAATTCCTGTAGAACTGCAGGGGAATTTCAGGAGAAGATCTTGCAGAAGTACTGGTCTATAGAAATCCAGGATCGTTTAGTTAGAAATTTGTGTACTGGAGAGACTTATCAGTCAAGGTACGACTCATTAGTCCCCTTCTGTGAGCATTGGTGGGAAAAGGTAAAGTTAACAGAGACTGGAATGGACGTGAAGTCGTTCAGATGTAATTCGGTAATTCTCTTGTTTTGTGTGGTACAAGAAGCTATGCTACTATCAACACGTGACACGTAAGGAAACTGTCTGCATTACTTTAGTAGTGTAGAATGCTTACAGGAAGAGCACAGCAGGCTACGGGATCGGCAGCCGTCGTGGAATCCATATAGACAAGAAAACAGGGCCGCGGTCGTCACTAGCAACATATTGCTCGTAATCACAATTTTAACAACAATTGTACACGTTACGGGGAATTAAACTAAGGAATGTCTTAGTCAAGTATCGAGTAGAGACAAGATAGATATCTGAAGTCCCACGAATTCATAAACAGCCCGTGAGAGAAGCTTAAATGTCGCATGGTTTGTAGGCGAGAACTCGGGTTGGCGATTAAGTCGAACGCAGTATAACGCAACTGAGTCAGTGTGTGTTGGAGGGGGAGTGAGACGCGGCAACATATGCGCTCAGCTTACTCCACTTCCATCATATGCTGCGAAACACACCTCCGACCAGTAGTTAAAACTTGGCAATGATGTAAGGAAGTAATGTGATGGGAAAACAGATCTCGGACAGTAATTACGACCTTTGTGAATTATACAAAGAACCGATAACTGAAGAACTAAGTTTCAATGCAAGTTTAGAGGAAGACACAATGGGTACACGTAATTTCATCAAAAAAGCATGGAATATTTGGTCTCCTGAAAGTGAAGTGGAATTGCGTGAGGAACGCAAAAATGTATGTGGTGCAGATGACAACTTTATAGGTGTACATGGAAATTAGCCGTAACGAGGTCCCTATTAATAATTAGGAGGGTATAATGAAGTTTATTTTTGAAGAGGAAGATGGTAATGAATTTAATATGTTATAGAGAGAATAACTGGCGATATGAAGCTTTAGGATTTGGATGCATAAGAGGTGTCGCATCAGGCACCGAATAATTGCAATATATTGTTACAAGGTATATTGGCCAGGTTCATCGTTGTTTACCCACTGTTATCAGTAACAAGGAATCGAGGACTTGTTTTGATTTTAACAGAAAGGATATTAATAAGGATTATGTGGAAGAAAAGGATGGTAATAAAAAATTATAAATTCTGTAAATCCTGTAATTACGGCCCAGTTAGAAGGTGTTACAACTGATATTTTAGTGGGTAGTTCTTAAAAAATGCCTGATTTGTCCAAAAAGTTCTATTACTCTGTCCAAAGAAAGAAAATGTTTATAATTTGCCTATCAGGAGTTTGAAAATTTTAGGTGCAACCGGAAGAAAAATGGCTCTGAGCAATGTGGGACTTAACTTCTGAGGTCATCAGTCCCCTAGAACTTAGAACTACTTAAACCTAACTAACCTAAGGACATCACACACATCCACGCCCGAGGCAGGATTCGAAACTGCGACCGTAGCGGTCGCGCGGTTCCAGACTGTAGCGTCAAGAACCGCTCGGTCACACTGGCCGGCGCAAACGGAAAACTTTCTAGAGTCATTAGAAATGAGTGTTGTTACCTTAGGTGCTGGTCGGAACGGTAATAGAACATAATTTTCTTTTAATATAAAAATTTAAGTTTAAAATTATTGCTAGGTCTACATTTCTTGAATGAGTTAAAATGCTCTGTAGATTTTAGGGTTAAAATGATGAAGCTGTGAGTGCAAGATGAAGAGATAGTAGTTATATTTAAAAATCAGTTTAAATATGAAACAGACAACTCAGATATTTTCTTTACTGGTCAGTTGCAGGACAACAATGTACCAGACTGGTTGGCATTTACTACATTCAGAGAAGTAAAAAGAAAGGGGATGCACAAAGGAAATCTTAACAGAAGGAATGATTTCTTCTTGTATATAATGGTCTCTTTGTGGTGGAATCATGTCTCGATAAAAATGCTTATCGTTCAATATAACCAGGATCCAAAAAGGTATTTTGTACATTATGGAGCTAAAGGAATATGTTCTGAGTGGAGAGAATTAACTCATGTAGGGCTCTGTCAATCCGTAACTAATGCACAGTTTGGTAGCTGTGCGTCCTCAGCTGTCGAATGGTTTTCTTTACCCTTCCCAACAATTCTTCCACCATTCTTCTACATTCACCTCATTACAATAAAGTTTCTACTTTTGTAGTGAATGTCCTGTTATTCAGTTTATAGAAAATTTTCTTTGCCTTACCCAATCATTCTTCTCCAAGTCTTCTATAATTACACCGTAACAATAGCAGTTTCGTTATGCGTTGATCGCAGTTAAGTAGGTAAGCAGTCCAGAACATAGATCTTTTAGGTATGTAAGACGTGCATCTGTGTAAATATCATGTGACAGCAAACGATTTAACAGAAGAGGAAACGAAAAGTGTGATCCGATGAGGATTGAGAAGGTGATCTGATTTTAAAGTGTACGTATTATGACAGTCACCAAAGCAAGAGAGTTGGGTGCATTCATGAAAGGTTAATTTATAAAAGACCTGAGTATAATGACCAAAATTACAATGTGATACTTCATAAATTAAGCAATAGTTATATTAATAACAACAAAAAGTAATAGAAAGTGTGGAAATAATAGGGTACTAATGGAGTAAAATGGGGATACAAAAATGAGAAAGGATTGTTTGGGAAACTCTAATAATAAGATGGCACAGACGTAATGAGGTACGGAATAGGTAATATGAGGAAGATCGCCTGATAGAATTAGGAATTTTGCACCAATGAAAGTAATGGTATCATCTCTCCATTAATTGTTATGGAAGTTTAGAGACCTCTAACAAAGCTCAAAAATAAAACTCAGCTAGCATGCATAGTTTCTTTGCGCACTGGACAATTCATGGAAGCCAAAGGTATTTAAATGAAGCGTTGTAGGTACATGACGGATGCAAATATTATAGTCAGGTGAGTGAAAAAGAGAGGAATGAATTAATGAATACAATTGCCACCCAGTAAAATCAGTTACCTAATAAAGTGCTTCAATGAACACTATGAAATTTGAATCTTTGAGAAGATTGCACAGGTGGGGTAGAAATAAGGAATCCATAAGCTGGACATGTGCAAAAGTGTTATTGAGATGGATGAGGAGACATGGACGTAAAATTTTAATTGGAAGAAGGATGAATGTTGATTTGTAAGACGTTAAAATGATTAAAGTTGCGTCAGTGTAACATAAGTGTATGTTGGGAAAGTTTTGCAGTTTTTATGTAAAGAATATGTACATTTTAGGTAGTTTAAGGGCCCTGAAAAATGGACTCTGGAGATGATTAAATTCGTCACTCAGTGTGTAAGAAATATAGCTAAGAAGGACTGCAGCGACGGATAAAAAGAGAATCTGCTTGTAGCCAACGAAGTGTATTCTAATCAAACGCTAAACTGTGAAAAGTGTAAACTACGGTTAAGAAATATTCCTCGTTATGATTAAGTGTAAGTCAATACCTATTGTGGCATTGAGTTAGAGAAGTGTACTAAATAAAGAAACCTAAAAACAGTTATACAAACGCGCAGTCATTGACTACTTGTAGAGGACTTTGAAAGGACAGGTTTAAGTTGGTAATACTAGCCAGATTTCTAGTGATGAAAAACTAAAATTCGATTAAGTATGCAGCTTTACTGTATGATTAAATGATGATGGCGTCCTCTTGGGTAAGATATTCCGGAGGTAAAATAGTCTCCCATTCGGATCTCCGGGCGGGGACTACTCAAGAGGACGTTGTTATCAGGAGAAAGAAAACGGGCGTTCTACGGATCGGAGCGTGGAATGTCAGATCTCTTAATCGGGCAGGTAGGTTAGAAAATTTAAAAATGGAAATGGATAGGTTAAAGTTAGATATAGTGGGAATTACTGAAGTTCGGTGGCAGGAGGATCAAGACTTTTGGTCAGGTGAATACAGGGTTATAAATACAAAATCAAATACGGGTAATGCAGGAGTGGGTTTAATAATGAATAAAAAATTAGGAGTACGGGTAAGCTACTACAAACAGCATAGTGAACGCATTATTGTGGCCAAGATAGACACGAAGCCCACGCCTACGTCAGTAGTACAAGTTTATATGCCAACTAGCTCCTCAGATGACGAAGAAAGTGATGAAATGTATGATGAGATAAAAGAAATTATTCAGGTAGTTAAGGGAGACGAAAAGTTAATAGTCATGGGTGGCTGGAATACAAGAGTGGGAAAACGGAGAGAAGGAAACATAGTAGGTGAATATGGATTGGGGCTAAGAAATGAAAGAGGAAGTCGCCTGGTAGAATTTTGCGCAGAGCATAACTTAATCATAGCTAACACTTGGTTTAGGAATCATGAAAGACGGTTGTATACATGGAAGAACCTTGGAGATACTAAAAGTTATCAGATAAGATATATAATGGTAAGACAGAGATTTAGGAACCAGGTTTCAAATTGTAAGACATTTCCAGGGGCAGATGTGGAATCTGACTACAATCTATTGGTTATGAACTGTAGATTAAAACTGAAGAAGCTGCAAAAAGGTGGGAATTTAAGGAGATGGGGCCTGGATAAACTGACTAAACCAGAAGTTGTACAGGGATTCAAGGAGAGCATAAGGGAACAATTGACAGGAATGGGGGAAAGGAATACAGTAGAAGAAGAACGGGTAGCTTTGAGGGATGAAATAGTGAAGGCAGCAGAGGATGAAATAGGTACAAAGACGAGTGCTAGTAGAAACCCTTGGGTAACAGAAGAAATATTGAATTTAATTGATGAGAGGAGAAAATATAAAAATGCAGTAAATGAAGCAGGTCAAAAGGAATACAAACGTCTCAAAAATGCGATCGACAAGAAGTGCAAAATGGCTAAGCGGGGATGGCTAGAGGTCAAATGTAAGGGTGTAAAGGCTTATCTCAATAGGGGTAAGATAGATACTGCCTACAGGAAAATTAAAGAGGCCTTTGGAGAAAGGAGAACCACTTGCACGAAAATCAAGAGCTTTGGTGGAAACCCAGTTCTAAGCAAAGAAGGGAAAGCAGAAAGGTGGAAGGAGTATATAGAGGGTCTATACATGGGCGATGTACCTGAGGACAATATTATGGAAATGGAAGAGGATGTAGATGAAGATGAAATGGGAGATGCGAGACTGCGTGAAGAGTTTTACAGAGCACTGAAAGACCTGAGTTGAAATAAGGCCACGGGAGTAGACAACATTCCATTAGATCTATTGACAGCCTTGGGAGGGCCAGTCCTGACAAAACTCTACCATCTGGTGAGCAAAATATATGAGACCGGCGAAATACCGTCAGACTTCAAGAAGATTATAATTATTCCAATCCCAAAGAAAGCAGGCCTTGACAGATGTGAAAATTACCGAACTATCAGTTTAATAAGTCACAGCTGCAAAATACTAATGCGAATTCTTTACAGACGAATGGAAAAACTGGTAGAAGCGGACCTCGGGGAAGATCAGTTTGGATCCCGTAGAAATATTGGAACACGTGAGGCAATACTGACCTTGCGACTCACATTAGAAAAAAGGTTAAGTAAAGGCAAACCTACGTTCCTAGCATTTGTAGACTTAGAAAAAGTTTTGACAATGTTGACTGAAATACCCTCTTTCCAATTCTAAAGGTGGCAGGGGTAAAATACAGGGAGCGAAAGGCTATATACAATTTGTACAGAAACCAGATAGCAGTTATAAGAGTCGAGGGGTATGAAAGGGAAGCAATGGTTGGGAAGGGAGTCAGACAGGGTTGTAGCCTCTCCCCGATATTATTCAATCTGTATATTGAGCAAGCAATAAATGAAACAAAAGAAAAGTTCGAAGTAGGTATTAAAATCCATGGAGAAGAAATAAAAACTTTGAGGTTCGCCGATGACGTTGAAATTCTGCCAGAGACAGCAAAGCACTTGGAACAGCAGTTGAACGGAATGGACAGTGTCTTGAAAGGAGGATATAAGATGAACATCAACAAAAGCAAAACGAGGATAATGGAATGTAGTCGAATTAAGTCGTGTGATGCTGAGGGAATTAGATTAGAAAATAAGACACTTAAAGTAGTAAAGGAGTTTTGCTATTTGGGGAGAAAAATAACTGATGATGTTCGAAGTAGAGAGGATATGAAATGTAGACTAGCAATGGAAAGGAAAGCGTTTCTGAAGAAGAGAAATTTGTTAACGTCGAGTATAGATTTAATAAATGTCAGGAAGTCGTTTCTGAAAGTATTTGTATGGAGAGTAGCCATGTATGGAAGTGAAATGTGGACGATAAATAGTTTCGATAAGAAGAGACTAGAAGCTTTCGGAATGTGGTGCTACAGAATAATGCTGAAGATAAGATGGGTAGATCACATAACTAATGCGGAGGTATAGAATAGAATTGGGTAGAAGAGGAGCTTGTGGCACAACTTGACTAGAAGAAGGGATCGGTTGGTAAGACATGTTCTGAGACATCGAGGGTTCACCAGTTTAGTATTATAGGGCAGCGTGGAGGGTAAAATTCGTAGAGGGAGAGCAAGAGATGAATACACTAAGCAGATTCAGAAGGATGTAGGCTGCAGTACGTACTGGGAGATGAAGAAGCTTGCACAGGATAGAGTAGCATGGAGAGCTGCATCAAACCAGTCTCACGACTGAAGACCCGAACAACAACAACATGTAGTCTAAGTGTGTGCATGTTACCATTTTCTCTTTGTGCATCCCAGCTGAAACATATTTAATCAATGGTGTAAGAAATGCGAAATAACAGTTTGAGGGTATATTTTTAATTTATACAATATTAGTGAAAACTGATTAGTCATTGCATTAAATGATTATCATCTTTCAATATAATGGAGACGAGTGTAACGAAGAAGCTACGTTAAATGGGAATGTATAAATGCCTCCTCCTTTATTTTCTTTTATTTTTAGAACGACGGTACGACCGCTTTCTAGAGTCATCGTACTGTCTGAAGATGATGATTAAGTGACTTCGGAGCATGAAATCGCTTTCTCTACGAAAGGTCATGATGTGTCTTAAAAGCTAAGTTAAGCAGATGGCCAACTGATAGCGTGTTTAATCAGTGTTGTTATGCCCAAACGACCAAGAGCTTATTTTAGAATCGTTGTGGAAAGACATGTGTGACCTCGCCAATTTAATTACTGTTAACGCAAGTCCAATTGCACATTGTTTTCTCATGTTATACGTATTTTAAATTAAAAAGTGCTTGAGTTACATTTTTGATGTTTTAGAAATGGGTACCGTGCGTAGAGCCTATCTTTGTAGAGAGTACTTGATACAGGAATACAGGCTAATAATTATATTTAACACGATTCACGGAAATATCATAAAAGGCGCTTAAGAGATGACGTTTGCCTGATAGCGTTGTCTTTCGTGTTCTCTCGACTTAAACAAATAAAACTTTAATTATCAATCCCTTGGAAGTGTAAACTGCTGATTATACGAAACAGTGTGCTTCTCAGTTATGTTTAACGGTTCACTTCAGTTCGAAGCTATTTATTTGTGGCTAACAAATTCTACTTTCGATGCCACCTCAATATTTTATGATAATCCTTCAATATTTTCAGTGTGTGCCTACAACAGAGGAAAATGAGGGCTACCCTTATATGTCAGTTCGACGAGACGATAAAACATCTCTGTTTCTGGCACTCGCGGCACCTCACAGAATTGAGATGGCAGTTGGCATGCTGACCACCGTAGTTAATGAGTAGAGTGGCACCTATGCACTCAAGTAACTCGCCACTTTCAATCGACCAATTTAATTGTGATAAATTTACTTTTAGATTTTATTGATGTAATAGCATTCTCATAGTGACAGTTAGTCAGGTGGGATTAATTACTCTGTTTTCCTATTCATCACAGTGCCTGCTTAGCTTCCCGTTAACTTACGAGATCTGTCTCGGCAAGTTACTTACACAGAAGGTGAGGTTCTTCACAGGTACAGAGGCCGGTTTCAGCGTCCTTACGACACGATATGTCGACGGTCCGACTGGCCGCTATCTTCAGGTGGGGTTGCAGGTGCACATCACGCAAGAAATGAGTTTACGTTAGTTACAGCGTCTTCTTTATACCCCGAGAACAGGCCGTCGCACGTACTCGAAAAGCGAAAGGACTGCCCTCTGTGAAGCGAAGAATCGCAGCGCTGCCGGCGGTAGAAACTAACTAAAGGGATGAATCGCAAATAAAACTGCACCCGGTCGGAATCCAGTCCACTGTTGTTTAATGTCTGACAAAATAGGATTCCACATTTTGCCTTGAAAGGTAAGCCTTTATCTCTGTTAATAATGTCATTGGATGATCGTATTTCTATTGATTCATTAAGTATGGAATCCTAGTAACGGGAAGCCAGAGTAATAATTTGCTTATCTCTAAATGTCATATTGTGTCCCTCATTGAGACAACGCTCAGCGATGACAGACTTTTCAGGCTGGAACGAAAGGTTGTGACGCTGATGTTCCACACATCTGTCATGAACCGTAAAATTGCCCGTCCGATGTATGCCTTACTGCGATGATAGCTAATTTCACGTAATCCAGACTATCTCAATTCCTGATTATTGTTACCAGAGCCAAGAAGGGCTCTAGCTTTGGCCAAAGGCATTGAGACACTTTTAATATCATATTTTCACAGGACTCCCGAAACTTTTGAACGAATACTCCCCGAAAAGAGTTAGGGCAGCAATTGATTTACAAGGGTCCACTGTTGATTCACACGGTGGTACATACTTAAACGTACGAACAATCTGATGAACAGGATATCCGTTTCGCCTGGAAACAATTTGTAAGTAGACTGTTTGTTTTCTTATTGGCAACGTTACGCAGCGCTCTGTATGAAAATCACAGGCTGTTCTGTGTGCAGTCTGTGGCTAGTTTGCATTGTTGTCTGCCATTGTAGTGTTGGGCAGCGGCAGCTGGATGTGAACAGCGCGTAGCGTTGCGCAGTTGGAGGTGAGCCGCCAGCAGGGTTGATGTAAGGAGAGAGATGGCGGAGTTTTGAAATTTGTAATACTGGATATCATGAACTGCTATATACGTTATGACTTTTGAACACTATTGAGGTAAATACATTGTTTGTTCTCTATTAAAATCTTTCATTTGCTAACTATGCCTATCAGTAGTTAGTGCCTTCCATAGTTTGAATCTTTTATTTAGCTGGCAGTAGTGGCGCTCGCTGTATTGCAGTAGTTCGAGTAACGAAGATTTTTGGTGAGGTAAGTGATTTGAGAAACGTATAGGTTAATGTTAGTCAGGGCCATTTTTTTGTAGGGATTTTTGAAAGTCAGATTGCGTTGCGCTAAAAATACTGTGTATCAGTTTAAGCATAGTCTTGTATAATTTTTCTAAGGGGACGTTTCATATGGCGATCCTGCCAGAGTTCGAACCTGGAATGTAACTTTTCACTTTACATTGCTAGTATGCTTTGTCAGACTTAGAATCTGTTAACTAGCAACAATGTTTGAAGTTAAATATCCAGTCAAGAACCAAGAAAACTTATTTAAACAGAAATTACGAATGCATTGTTATTGCGAACAGACGATACAGTGTAATTGTGTGTGTACATTCTTGCTTGTTAGTTGCACGATTACATAACGACTATAAGGCTCACATACTTAGAACATTTACCAGTACTGCTAATGAGATTTTAATGCAACATTTTTGTTTACTTGAAAATACATTGTGGATTTAAAGTACTTTTTGTGAGATACCAGATGGCACAGTGGTTAGTTTATGTGACAGCTACACGATTTTATCACGACACTACTAATGAGTGACAATTTACAATGTTGTTTTTGCGGTGTTTCTGTTTTATATCTGCACAGTTTTTCTGAATTATTCTGGAAAGTAAAACATGTTTTAGTAGTAACTTTTGTGGTATAGCTACAATGAGACAGCGTTTTTCGTGGCACAATAATACGTTACTGTACAGTACTTTCTTCATCACGCCAATAAGCATAATAACTACGATATCTTTACGCAAAGCATTTCACTTTTGTTTCATGAGGTAAGTACATTGACTTCTGCAGAACTTAGCTTTCGGAGGACGATAACTACGACACTTCCACAGAGATTATGTTGCAATAAGACGCACAGTTTAGCGCTACAGGACACGCATTTGAGTGATTAATTTTGTACTTAAACCATTTATTTTTCAAGATTTCAGAATTACAAAGAAAGTTCTCCGTGATTTATTTCATTCCAGTGCTGTAATCTGTAACACCTGAGGGTATAATTACATAAATCCTCAGGGGGGTACACGCTTACTTTGTGTACCATGTGTTTGGCAAGCACAAGGAGCCCTAGCTAATATCGTATTTGCTTATACAACTTTACACATCGGTACCATATTTCTCTAACACATAAATTACACAGCTATCTGATTATTTAACAGAGAAACAAACATTTTTTTATTACATCAGTGACAAATGTTTACGTAATTACACAGTTGGATAACTTCACACTTACGAAATTGTATTTTGTCTGTACTTTGTAAACTGTTCATATTTTTTTTGGACCCATTGTGATATTATGAGAGCTTTGAATGATATATTTGGTATGGGATCACGATTTTTAAAGTACGTTTGAGGCAGATGACACTTTTGACATGAGCAGAGAATTTTTTTTAGGTTTTGAAATTATTGGAGGAAGCTACGACGATTTTGAGAGTTGACTGAGGTGTTATGATGTTATTATTACGATGACTATGTGTATTATGCTGTTGCGGTATGTTTATGATCAATAAGCTGATGCTATATGAGTTATTTGATTATGCTACGTGTCTGTTATGATGAAATATTGAAGAAGTGTCGATGAATAAGGTAAGGAATAATGAGTAGTGGTTAGGGACTCTGGTTTGTGAAAAAGGTTGTTGGAAACCAAGAATCGTATTTTAAGAGTTATGAAATGTGTGTACATGTGTGAATGTATTACAATGTCGACGAAAACTTTTTGAACACTGTTATATTCAAAGGATTTTGTTTCTACACATTTGCAATGCAAATTCTAGACCTGTAAAATTTTTTATGCGAGACTGTCACTGTAATGCAAACTGGTGTCGTAAATATTTCAGTAACAAAGTGTAAGTAGGCTGTTTAGGTTTTTTTATTGGTAACGCCACCTCTGTATGAAAATCACTGGCTGTGCTGTGTGCAGTCTGTGGCAGCTTTGCATTGTTGTAATACTCGCCATTGTAGTGTTAGGCAGCTGGCTGGGAACAGCACGTAGTGTTGCGCAGTTGGAGGTGAGCCGCCAGCAGTGGTGGATGTGGGGAGAGAGATGGCGGAGTTTTGAAATTTGTCATGAACTGCTATATATTTATATGATGATATTAAGGTAAATACATTGTTTGTTCTCTATTAATATCTTTCATTTGCTAACTATGCCTATCAGTAGTTAGTGCCTTCCATAGTTTGAATCTTTTATTTAGCTGGCAGTAGTGGCACTCGCTGTATTGGAGTAGTTCCAGTAACGAAGATTTTTGTGAGGTAAGTGATTTGTGAAAGGTATAGGTTAATGTTAGTCAGGGCCATTCTTTTGTAGGGATTTTTGAAAGTCAGATTGCGTTGCGCTAAAAATATTGTGTGTCAGTTTAAGCACAGTCATGTATAATTGTTCAAAGGGGACGTTTCATATGTCGACCCTTAGCCGAGGATATCTCACTGGAATCTTCTGATTTTTTCTTGTAGTTTGTGTAATTAGCGTAGATTTTGTTTATTGCTAGCGCGTAATTGTAGAGAGAATCTCCTTTGTAGTTGCAGTCTTTCATTGTTGTACAGTAAAACAATTGTGACATGCATGTAGATTTGCACCAAGTATTTAAGTAGACATTATTTCCATTTCTATGTTAATGTGTTATCTTATTTTGCTTTTCAAATTGTGCTTTTCTGTGTTATCGTGTGAAATATTGTGACAATAATGGCGTGTGAAAAACGTAACACTAGGCTCCAAAGTAAACTGAGCAATAATAGTGACGACAAGCGTAGCTTATCAGCACCACTGTGTAATGAATTAACAGACATTCAAAGTAGTAATTTGGTAACTGTGCATAGGGAAATGGAGCGGGCGTCAAATAATGGCGTAGACAATGAAACAAGTAGTGAACAGGGAAGCATTATCGATCGATCGGTCGTCAATAGCTCGCCTCAGGAAGCCGAAATGACACGACACGATCTCGCAAATACTGTAGATTCAGGTTTTGGATCCTCACCGTTTTCTCAAATAAGTCAAGACACATTTTCTGCTTGTCAAAATGTGAATGTTTCCGGTGCAAATTCACTGCCGAAAAGCACTGAGGAACATGTTTCAGACACCAATGCATTGTTATTACAATTAATACAACAAATGGGACAAAAACAGCAAAAGGTGCAAAAGTTAGACACAATGGAACAAAATCTTAAAAAGTTAGACGCAATGGAACAAAATCTTCAAAAGTTAGACTCATTGGAGCAAACTCTTGAACAAACACGTGAGGATTTAACTACTGAGTTACATCACATTGAATCGAAATGTCAAAAAGTCTGTAATGACGTAAAAACACAAATTTGTGAGCATTTCCAACCTATTTTTTCGCGTCATGAAAATGCACTACAGAATCACGAAGCAGCCATAAAAGAACTGCAAACTACTGTTCATGAAAATCATGAGACCTTGCAAGCTAAATTTGACACAGTTACATCTACCGATTTGGTTACGCAACTTGCAAAAACTCAGGAAAACTTGAAGGACACAGTAGATTCGATTTCAACACAAATGGACACTCTGAAACTTGGTTCAGAAAAACACACTGAGGAAATGTGTTCACTATCGGAGAAAGTAGCCGAACTTTCGGATCAGGTCACTAACTTATCTACAAAGGTAGATGATGATCTGAATGACACAAGACCTGTAGCCTTCACTGACACAGAAGAGTATGAACAAATTAGAAAATTCAAACAAAATCAAAATCAAATCAATACACAGTACAAAAGAGAAATCCGGGAAGTACAAGATCATTTGGCACAAGTAATACAAGAATTACATATTTCAGAGGACACTCGCGCTCCAGTACGGGAAGAGGGACATAGAAATACGGAACAGACACAAAATAACAACACAGGGCACTTCGGAAATTATGAAAGAAATTGGCAAGGTACACCGAATTTTGAGATGGAACCGCCGAAACGACGTAACAATGACCGACATGCGACTTGCCGACATGATGATTTTGACTATAAGAAAATATAAAAATAACTGGACACGACAAGGCTATTCTTACGACGTAAATCGTGACGAAAACAGACACCACCCGTATGCCAACCGTTGGCAGAATAGTAGTTACAGAGAAAGATCGCATTTCCGTAGTAACGAATATGACAGAGATTACCATAGAAACAGACAATATGGGAACCAAAACAATTATTATCAAGGGAGACAGAATAACTTCAGACGCAACAGTTCGGCGCACAGTTACGATTCAGGGAGAAACTCTCCACCACGTGACAGACAACGAAGAAACTACGGAACCTATCGACATGACGACAGACGATATAATCGTAACGACAGACCTGAATTGCATCAGAACTGGCGGGATTTAAACAGGGCAGGGCCTTCTCGTCAAGGTGAATTTGTAGAAGTTAGGTCTCCTAATCCCAATAACGGCGCGCGCCAACAAAGAGACGGACAATGACTCGCACTGCAGGCAGCCACCTGCGCCGGCTGGCTCAGAGAAAAATAACATAGACGCTAACATTGAGAAAGATTCCAGTATTCTTTAGCGACGTATACCGTATGATAATTGCATTCAAGTTCAAACTCTGAGTACTATGAAGAGTAAAGGATTTTACCACACTTCACATATAAAACCGCTTATTGAAAGATAATCTGCTTTTTAACTTTGTCTTTGCCATAAAACTTTTCACATTTCTAGTATGCATTGTCAGACATAGAAACTGTTAACATGCAACAATGTTTGAAGTTAAATATCCAGTCTAGAACCTAGGGAACATTTTTAAACAGAAATTACGAATGCATTGTTATAGTGAACAGACATCACAGTGTTATTGTGTGTGTACATTCTTGCTTGTTAGTTGCACGATTACATAACGACTATAAGGCTCACATACTTAGAACATTTACCAGTACTGCTAATGAGATTTTAATGCAACATTTTGGTTTACTTGAAATTTGGTGTATCATGAGGTAAGTATATTGGCTTCTGCAGAACTTAGCTTTCGGAGGACGATAACTACGACACTTCCACAGAGATTACCTTACAGCAAGACGCACATTTAGCGCTACAGGACACGTATTTGAGTGATTAATTTCGCACTTAAAACATGCATTTTTTAAGATATTTGAAGTACAATGATGCAAGGGTTTTCCGTGATATATTTCATTCCATTGCTGTAATCTGTAACACCTGAGGGTATAATTACATTAATCCTCAGGGGGGTACACGCCTACTTTGTGTACCATGTGTTTGGCAAGCACAAGGAGCCCTAGCTAATATGGTATTTGCTTATACAACTTTACACATCGATACCATATTTCTCTAACACAGAATTACACAGCTATCTGATTATTTGACAGAGATAAACATTTTTTTTACTACGTCAGTGACACATGTTTATGCAATTACACAGTTGGATAACTTCACACTTATGAAATTGTATTTTGTCTGTACTTTGTGAACTGTTCACATTTTTTCGGAACCATTGTGATACTATAGGAGCTTTGAATGGTGTATTTGGTAAGGGAGCATGATTTTAAAGTACGTTTGAGGTAGATGACACTCTTGAAATGAGCAGAGAATTTTTTTTTTAGGTTTTGACATTATTGTAAAAAGCTACGACGTTTTTGAGATTTGACTGAGGTGTTATGATGTTATATTTACGTCGACGATGTGTATTATGCTGCTGAGGTATGTTTATGGTCAATAAGCTGATGCTATATGAGGAATTTGATTATGCTACATATCTATTATAATGAAATATTGAAGAATGTCTACGAATATGTATATGTGTAATAAGGTAAGAAATAATGAGTAGTGGTTAGGGATGCTGATTTGTGAAAAAGGTTGTTGGAAACCAAGAATCGTACTTTAAGAGTTATGAAATGTGTGTAAATGCATGAATGTATCACAATGCCAACGAAAACGTTTTGAACACTGTTATATTCATAGGATTTTGTTTCTACAGATTTGTAACCCAAATTCTTGACCCGTGAAATATTTTTATATGAGACTGTCACTGTAGCGGAAACTGGTGTCGCAAATATTTCGGTTAGAAAGTTAAGTGACCACCTGCACGTAATGCGTCATGGGCACCCAGCTGGGCGACAGTCGCCTGGAACAAAAAAAGCCATTAGCGTGTGCCCCTTTCAGAGGTACAGGTGGAGAAAAAAAAATGGAGGCCATTATCCTCGCTATTGACGTTCCTTTGTAGGAAGCATCGCAAATACGACACGCTCATTACTTGGAAACATATCGTACTTTCTGATATTTACTGAAATGCCTAATGAAATGACAAGAAATAGTTTGTCTACACACCTGATTACGACTACTGTCTTTCTAGATGAGATATTTTTTTACTACTTATGAAATGTCACATGGCTATTGAACGATGTTCTTATGCTTTGCTTTGTACATAGTTGCTTATTTCATTTGATATCTAGTTTCTAGCTGCACTGCAGCATTGGTTAAAATAAAATTTTATAGATGTACTAATATAAATATTTTCTGTCTACAGATCGAGTAAATAATAATTTTTTTCAAAAAAATGAGGGAGCACAAAAAGACATTTACCTTCACTGGAACTGCATTCATAATTTTCTTTTCAACTACTTGGTAATATCTTTTGTAGAATTAGTTTTGTGGTGCACCACTTTAATGACATAGATATTAAGATGTGAATAGACATTTCCCTTTTTCTGCATTGTTGTCCCTAGTGTATTATTTTTTCTGCTTGAGCTATGTCATGTTTAGGTATTTCATTTTCTGCTGCTGTTTGCCAGGCATAATGTTACTGAATTTGACTTTGTATTACGCTGTTAACCCTGCTGTTCTGTTCGGGTCTATATGACCCGAAACGAATATGAACGTTATTTTACATTATGTAAATACCAATATATATTTATGAAACTTTGTGACTTTGTCTGAAAATGGATGAGCAGCATGTGTTTTAAAAGGTTTTAAAAAAGTTTAAGAAGTTTGGGCTTCAACTGTAATAGTTGCATATGTAATGTTCGGGTCATAATGACCCGACACAAATATGTTTAGTGTAACTCGTATTTATTTCTAAAATCTGGAAATGGCGAAAATTATTTTTGTTGTGTTGTGTGGGAATAGTGACTGCATCATTCCAACTTACTCTCAACAATCACCTAAAGCTCCATGCGTTCACAACAATGGGCTTGTTTGTTGCTTTCCCCAGGAAATAATAATTGGCAGTTCTCAATAATTGGAATGCTTTGTTTCTGCCCAGTTTGACTTGTGACACCATGGCGATGAGACCATTGAATGATCGTGAGTTGGAAGAAATAGTAAATGCCTCACCAGATGAAGGATCACTTTCTGAGTTTGAAGATCACATCAGCAATGCATCTGAAAGCGAGTGTTCCGATGACAGTTACGACAGTCCACAGCCCATACAAAATAGTGTAGAGACTTTTCTTTCTAAAAATGGGAATATAGAATGGCAGTTGCATCCACCAGCACAACATGGTCGCCTACCAGCTTCGAACATCATCAAGAGTACCCCAGGAGTTACCAGGTATGCAGTCAGCAGAATATCTGATGTAAAATGTTCATTTGAAGCAGTATTTCACACAGCGCTTCAAAATGAAATAATAGAGATGACAAATATTGAAGGGCAGCGAGTTTATGGTGAACAGTGGACAGATATTGATGGTTCTGTTTTCCATGCATACTTAGGACTCTTACTCCTAGCGGGTGTATATCGATCTCATGGGGAGTCTACAAAAAGTTTGTGGGATAAAGATACTGGGCGAAACATATTTCGAGCAACCATGTCTCATGAAACATTCTGTAAGATATCACGTGTCCTGCGATTTGACAAGAAATCTACTAGAGAGGAAAGACGACGTACTGACAAACTTGCCGCAATTCGTAGTATTTGGGAGAAGTGGGTAGAGGTCCTTCCTAAACTGTATAATCCAGGAGAAAATGTTACTGTTGACGAGCAGTTAGTAGCATTTAGAGGTCGCTGTCCATTCAAGCAGTATATCCCAAGTAAACCGGCAAAATATGGGATCAAAATATGGACCATGTGTGACAGCAAAACTTCATACGTACTGAAAGCCCAAATTTATACAGGAAAGGTGAGTGGAGCGGCACCAGAAAGAAATCAGGGAATGAGGGTGGTATCTGATCTCACTTCTGAGTTACGTGGTCAGAATATCACGTGTGACAACTTTTTTACGTCGTACAATTTGGGGCAGCTGCTTCTGAAAAGGAAATTGACTATGTTGGGAACTATACGGAAAAATAAGCCGGAGCTTCCACACAAAATGACCAACAAGGAGGTACACAGCTCTTCATTTTACTTCACAAATGACACTACTGTGGTTAATTATATTCCTAAGAGACACAAGAATGTTGTACTTATGAGCACTCTCCACCATGATGCGGAAATCAGTGACAGGGCTGATAAGAAGCCAAAAATGATTTTGGACTATAATTCAACCAAAGGTGCTGTAGACACGCTTGATCAGTTATTAGGTACATATACATGCAAACGAAAAAGTAATAGGTGGCCAATGATAGTTTTCTACAATATTCTTGATGTTTCTGCTTATAATGCATACGTTTTGTGGATTTCGGTTGACCCTAATTGGAATGCAAGCAAATTGACTAGAAGGAGAATATTCTTGGAGGAACTTGGAAAGTCACTGATAAAAGAACATATTGCATCAAGAACGCATTTCCCAAGAACAGAAGATTCTTTGAGAATGGTCACAAGCATCCAAAACCCGAATGATGTGGGTGGTGTGTCAGAATCGGTAACAACAAGAAAATCTACAAAACGTGCACGCTGTAAGTTCTGTCCATCAAGTAATGACAATAAAACAAACATGGTGTGTGGAAAATGTAGTAAACATATTTGCAAGAAACATGTAACCTACTTGTGTCCACAGTGCAAGCAGTAAGAAAAGAACTGTAGTATTTTATAAGATGATTGTATTGAAAATTCTGTTGTTTCAAATTTATGTGAATACTTGTGCCTAAACTACAATCAGTAAGAAGAGAGGATTCTAAAGTTGTAGTGCTTTCTATGTTGGAATGTAATAAAAAAACTGTAGTGTGTTCTGTACTGTAGTGTGCTCTAAGATGAATATCTGTAATGACAACTGTCTGTTGTTAGAAAATGTCAATACTTACGTCTAAACTGTCAACAATAAGAATAGAAGTATGGAAAAACTGTAGTGCTTTCTAAGTTGAATGCCTGTAATGGAAACTGTCTGTTGTTTCAAATTTATGTGCATATTTAAATGAAAAATATCCCTCAATAAAGTTGTATGCATTGTTATTATTATTATTATTACCATTATTATTATTATTATTATTATTATTATTATTACTAACAAGGTACTGGAATAGAACAACAATGTCGATAGCTAAAACTGTACCAAAATTTATGTTTCTAAAGCATTTTGATATGTCGGGTCATATTGACCCGAACAGTATATATGTCAAGTAAAAGTGAACAGAACAGCAGGGTTAAGCCAGTTTTACTACTGATTTATTTTTCTTGTTTGCTGCTCATTGCCTTATATTAGTTGTAATTTGTGCTGCTTGCTTTGCCTTTTGTATTTTTTTTGTCATTCCTGTTTGTGTTAATTGTTTTGTGCTGCTGCATTGCCTCGTCCCTTAGTTTAGCATCTGAGCTCAGTAGAGTTAAGTTAGCTTAAGAGGGGGTAGACTATATAAGAAACTAACTATGAAGAATTGGAAGAAATGCATTGAGAAGATATAAGAAAATGGTTTGGCCAAAAAAAAAAAAAAAAGGTGGTGTACAGTGGAGAAAAACTATTTTGAAAGAGGATGTGAACAGAATACAGAAAGCCAGCTTAGATAGTACTTTTGGGAATAATGATGAACAAAGGGAAATCTCCATGCAAAATACTACAGTAAAACAAACCCTGTCCTTTCCTTTTGTGTCATCCCTCTATATGTTTGTGAACCCTTGTGTATTTGTGTTTTTCCTGTCTTTATGTGTTTAGCTGATGAGAGCTATGTTGTAGAATTTTCCTAATACTATGTTATTTACTTTGTAAAGATGTTGAGACATTATTTATTCTGTTTTGTTGCTTATATGTGAAGGTGATGTTTCAAAAGTTATTCTGATCTTTTATGTATTTACTTATGTCATAATTCCTGTAACACTGATGTATATGTTTATTTCTATTCTTTTGTAAAGCCCCTATTACTACAAATGTTATCTGTATTATTATGTTTTTAATGATGTGTTTTGTACCTTTGTTATTGTGTTCTTATGTTATAAAATTGTACTCGACACCAGTTCATCAAATTAAGTAACTTGTAAGTTCCATTTCACTGCACACTTTTCTGTTGGTCATAGCATATGGACAATATGTGAGAAGTAGGGACTGTTAGTGTTTGCACGTGTGTTAATAATTCAGCAAGGGACTGGATAACAGCATTGCTGGTTCTAAGGACAATTCCAAACACTTTGTGAGTGCACAAGTGGTGGTTATGGACTTGCTATATTATCTGCAAGACTCTTCGTTGGTGATTGTGTAGCTGCACAGTCACAACAGATGGCTGCTGGCCATCTCTACAAGGACTACAGTGGGTCTACACCTCTGGTGATCCACCAATACCATTATTTCTACAAGGACTGCAGTGGGTCTGCACCTCTGGTGGCCCACCAATACCACAATCTCTACCAGGACTACAGTGGGTCTACTCTGTGATGACCTACCTACCAATATTCTTCAAAACTTCGACTGACTCTGCGGTAAGTTTACTCTGTTGTGGCCCATTACCTGTCAGCATGTCAAGAGTCAGCACTGTCTTTCCGTTGGAAGGACAACACTACTTCTTCAAGACTGCATGGAAATCCACTACTTCCGTGTACAATTTCTTTTACTAATGAGACGGTGAAAAAAACTGTAATTACTATTATGATGAATGATCAGGACTGTCTTTATGGACTGTGAGAAAATTTTAGCTTTTGACCAACATTGTATTAATAAGTGTGTGCATTTGATACTTTTCGTACTGTAATTATGAAAAATTTTTTCAAATCTGTATTGGCCAGTGCCCAAAACAATTTGTAAAATTTTTTGTGGGGAGCATGGGGGCTATGTAAGTAGGCTGTTTATGTTTTCTTATTGGCAACGCCACGTAGCGCTCTATATGAAAAATCACTGGCTGTGCTGTGTGCAGTCTGTGGGTAGTTTGCATTGTTGTCTGCCATTGTAGTGTTGGGCAGCGGCAGCTGGATGTGAACAGCGCGTAGCGTTGCGCAGTTGCAGGTGAGCCGCCAGCAGTGGTGGATGTGGGGAGAGAGATGGCGGAGTTTTGTAATTTGTCATGAACTGCTATATATATTATGACTATTAAGGTAAATATATTGTTTGTTCTCTATTAAAATCTTTCATTTGTTAACTATCCCTATCAGTATTTAGTGCCTTCCATAGTTTGAATCTTTTATTTAGCTGGCAGTAGTGGCGCTCGCTGTATTGCAGTAGTTCGAGTAACCAAGATTTTTGTGAGGTAAGCGATTTGTGAAATGCATAGGTTAATGTTAGTCACGGCCATTCTTTTGTAGGGATTTCTGAAAGTCAGATTGCGTTGCGCTATAAATATTGTGTGTCAGGTTAAGCACACTCCTGTATAATTGTTAAAAAGGGGACGTTTCATAGGTTAATGTTAGTCAGGGCCATTTTTTGTAGGGATTTTTGAAAGTCAGATTGCATTGCGCTAAAAATACTGTGTATCAGTTTAAGCATAGTCTTGTATAATTTTTCTAAGGGTACGTTTCAAATTTTAAGCTTCTAATAATTTCACACAAGATCTTCAGGTTGTTTTCAGACTGAATGAATATAATGATCACCGAATTCATCGTACTTTCCAATTTGGATTACCATGTGAACCAAGAACTGACACATTATATCAGTTTATTTCTTATTCTCTGCGGTGAGTACTTTGTCGAAAATTGAAAGATTCCCGTGCTGCTGCAACGGTCGCAGGTTCGAATCCTGCCTCGGGCATGGATGTGTGTGATGTCCTTAGGTTAGTTAGGTTTAAGTAGGTCTATGTCTAGGGGACTGATGACCTAAGATGTTAAGTCCCATAGTGCCTAGAGTCATTTTTTGAAAGCTTCCCATAAAAGTATCCTTTTGCCTTTCGTCAAAACAAGTGCCCTTCTTGGATCTGTTAAAGATGATTTGGAATCGAGGAAGCCTGGAGTATATAAAATTTATCGTCATTGCGCAAAGGCTTATATCGGGCACACTTTTCGAAGAGTTTATGACTGATGTGTGGAACACAAACGTCACATACGTCAGCCTGAAATATTTGCAATGGATGAATATTGTCTTCATGAAGGATATAACATGTCATTTAAAGAGGCGCAAAATACTGCTCCGGCTTCCCGTTAATGGGATTATGTTATTAAGGAATTCATCAAAATACCATTATCCGATGACGTTATTAATAGAGATAAAGGTATTCCCTTAAGCAAGATGTGGGGTCCCATTTTATCAGATATAAACCTACATCAGTATGGTTTTCGACCGGCTGCATCTTAATTCGCGATTCATCGCTTTTGTTTGTATCTACCGCATGCGGCGCTGCAATTCTTCGCTTCGCAGAGGGCAGCCCTTTCGCCTTTCGCCCAAGCGCAGCGGCCTGTTCCCAGGGTATAAAGGAGCCGCATTATCTCATGTTACCTCAGTTCTGACGCGATTGTGCACCTATAATTTCACCAGTTGCACCATCGAAATGTTGTGTCATCACGACTATGAAATCAGATTTCATTCCCAGTGAGGAGCACCAACATTTATTACGCCGGAAAAATCTGTTTAATCACATGCTTACACATTAGTTGTGCACATATATTCTTCTAGCGCAAACGTATCAAAAAATGGTTCAAATGGCTCTGAGCACTATGCGACTTAACTTCTGAGGTCATCTGTCGCCTAGAACTTAGAACTAGTTAAACCTAACTAACCTAAGGACATCACACACATCCATGCCCGAGGCAGGATTCGAACCTGCGACCGGAGCGGTCGCTCGGCTCCAGACTGTAGCGCCTAGAACCGCACGGCCGGCTGCAAACGTATCAGGTATCCCGTTGTTGAAGTATGGTTGTCACTGATTTCCTGCTTATGAACGGATTGAACGAAGAGCTAAGGAGATAAGCCATTCTTTATCATACCTTTACCTGAAGAAGGCATTAATTTTTCACTTAGTGCTGAAACTGCACTCAATTTCAAGGAAATGCAAATTAAAATGTGATTGTGGTGCTTTATATTCAGATGTTATGTTGCCTGATGCAAAAAATGGCTCTGAGCACTATGGGACTCAACTTCTGAGGTCATTAGTCCCCTAGAACTTAGAACTAGTTAAACCTAACTAACCTAAGGACATCACACACATCCATGCCCGAGGCAGGATTCTAACCTGCGACCGTAGCGGGATCGCGGTTCCAGACTGCAGTGCCTCGAACCGCACGGCCACTGCAGCCGGCTTGCCTGACGCGATCGTTTACAGTGTACCTGCTGTCAAACTCAGAGAACAGATTTTGAAACATTCAGATCCGTAATTTCGGCAGGTAGTGCAAATACTAGATCAGTACAATTCCCGTGCTTTGTCGGCTCATAGATTTGACCAGCCTATTTGTGGGGTTGGGTCCCTTGTTTCCGATCGGCCCATTCGGCGTCGGCAAGTGCTCGCCACTTTGAGTAAACAACCTTCCACGCCGCGTAAAATGTTCACTAAACAGGCGGCGACATACGCGATCGGTGACAGTACTACGCTCACGTGATTGTGAGAACACACTTGGTCTTGATTCAACTGATTTGTTTGGCTTTCACACTCAGGACAATGTGTTGTCAGTGTCTACCTTCCAGGCAAAAGACGGTGTAGCTAGTTTGCTAAAAGAATTCCCAGAACTCTTTTCTGAAGGTTTAGACAAATCTAACAGTTTTATTGCACATATCACGCTGAAAGACAATGCTCAGCCGAAATTCTGCCTGGCCACAACTGCTCCCATTGCATTACGGGACAAAGTCGTTGCTGAACTTAAAGAATTGCAAGATAACGGAGCTATAGCGACCGTATCACCTAGTCAGTCGGCAAGTCCACTGGTTTTTCTCCCCATACCTTCTGGTCGCATTCGCCTGTGTTGACTGGAAGTCTATAGTCAACCCACTAACAGCAATTGATACCTATCCTTTGCCACACCCAGAGGATATTTTGGACAAATTATGCGGTGGACGCTACATTTCAAAAAATGATTTGCGCGACGCGTATCTTCAAATACCACTTGATGAAGAATCTCAAAAAGTGTGTGTAGTTAATACTCATTTGTGTTTGTTTAAATATTTGCGATTGCTTTTTGGCAGTGGTACCGCAGCCGCCATTCTCCAACGGTATTTGGAATAGCTGACTGCATAAGTGATAAACTGTTCAAACTATTTGGGTGATATTGTTGTAACAGGTCATACACCTAAAGAACGTGTTGCAAATTTGCGTACTTTGTTTCGTGTGTTATCTGAGGCTCAACATGGCAATGCGGACGCGCTATCACGTCTTCCGAGTGGCCCTGATACAGACTTTGACGCTTCTACTGCGTCATGTTGTCACATCGATGCCCATGATTGTGAATTGCTTCAATCTTTTTCCTAAACTACAAGAAACTTGCACAGACCACTGAAGCTGAACTAGATTTGAACTTGTGGCTATTATACATTCGCACATCTAGGCCTTGTTCCATGCAGAGCATAAAGATCTCAGTAGTGTGCCGATACTTTGCACAGCGGCATATCTATGCTGGACAGGAAGGTGTGATTCTTGTTCAAAATGACAGTGGACAGTCACGTGTGTTGATCCCTAAAGCGTTGCAAAGAAGAAGTGTTGCGGTTACTTCACCAAGGACACAGGAGGGTTGTTAGTATATAACAGTTAGTGCGTCGACACTGTACTTCGCACGGTATGGGCACCCAAGTAGAACAGATGACGGAACATTCTCGCGCTTGTGCGGAAAATCCGTCCGATTCACCGCAGAAATTCTTTGCTTCACCTAAATCATAATCACCATGGCAACCTGTGCACATAGACTTCGTGGGACATTTTTGGATCACCCGTTTGTTGGTTGTGATTGACTCGTATAGCTAGTTTCCTTTTGCGATAACAATCAACTCGACAAAATCCCGTAGCAGAATTTAGGTTTGGTCATCGATTTTTTGCCTCAAAGGTTTACCTGAAGTAATAGTGTCAGAACCGCGTTGAGTTGCCGCGTGGTTTAGGGAGCCATGTCACGGACTGCGCGGCCCCTCCCGCCAGACGTTCGAGTCCTCCCTCGGCCATGGATGTGTGTGTGTTGTCCTTACCATAGATTAGTTAAAGTAATGTATAAGTCTAGGGACCGATGACCTCAGCTGTTTGGTCCCTTAGGAATTTACACACACACAATAGTGTCAGACAATTGACCACAGTTCACGGCCGATGAATTTGCAACATTCTGTGAACGCAATGACATACACCATCTAACCAGTTCACCGTTCCATCCACAGTCAAACGGCAAAGCGCAACGTTTTGTTAGAACAGTCAAACACGAGATGGCCACACTTCTCTCCGCACACAACAGGTATCAAGCATTGCAACTGTTTCTCGACTCATATCGTTCGCACCCACGAGATGGACTATCGCCGGCGGAATTGCTTCACGACCGCCGCCATAGGACGGTGCACCACCTGCTCCACCTTCCTTAGCATCCAGCGCCGATGGGAAACCGCAAGTATCACTTTGCGCCGCATGATATTGTCCTTTACGGGGTTTTTAGCAGCATCAGACGGTAGGTGCGAGGCGAGATCGTCTGTCGACTTGGCACTTGCTTGTTTCTTCTTTGAGGTGCAGATTACTTGCCGCGCCGCCATCAAAATCAATTTGACCTCGGCCATGTACACCACAGTGTTTCAGTCTCTCTTCCCCCAGATTCACGGGTCCACAGGGCAGTGCGGCCACTGCAGCCAACAGAGGGTATCATCATGACACCACGGGACGACCCCATAGAGACGGAGCATTCGCCTCCTCTGCCTCCTCTCATCCTACCGATATACCCGCCCACACCTCAGCAGTCGTCGCCTTCTTCATCTGGTTCATAGCAGCATTAGGTGGATGAGTACCCTTCTGTCGTCTTAAGGGGTCGTTTCCTCCTGACGGCAAGCCGGATGGAGGTTTACGGCCGGAAGCTTGGTGTCCCCTGCAGCCACAGCTTCCGGCCCTACGTTGCGCCCACGCTGTTACTTCCCCCGCCGTTGTCGCACTCTTTACACTATGAAGGACTGTCGCTTTGTGGGGGTGGGGGGGGGGGGAGGGGCAGTGTTCTGGCGTAACCACCACCGCCAGAACGAAGAAGAAGAACAGAAGACCAGAGAAGGCGGTGAAACGACTTCGGCTAATGGTGCGCTGCATAGGACCGCGCTTCGACAGCGGTGAGCGGACGCTACCTTTCCTTAACTTCTGAAGTGTTTTTATATTTCGAGAGATGTGAATGTCTTACTGAACAGGACTCCCACTTATTCCGTTTGTGTTAAGGTAATGAGGTTACGCAGAGTGTGAGTTACTGTTCATTCTGTCGCATGTGTCAATTTGTGAAACATCATCTTGAACTCTGAAAAGTTTTGAGTTGACGAATGTTCGTGATGGTGAGTAGGAAATTGACGTAGTTTTCGAGTATCTTCGATGACTATTTCGAGCTAACATCCCAAAAATGTTCGAGCTCACATGCGGTTCTTCTTCGTAGAAATGTCTTGGCTCAAACTCGTATAGGGGTTGAACCGCATGTGTCACATTACACGCTCTAAATTAGACACTTGTGACCGTTCGGTTACACTGTCTGGCTACTGGCAAGTTTGCGAAATACGAAGTTAATATAATATATAATAACAGTAATAATAATATCTGGAACTAAATTAACGACCCATAAATGATGTAGGGCACACAGTGGCGATTTGGTTAGAATAATACTTATTCAGAAAGCAAGCCGGCCGCTGTGACCGAGTGGTTCTAGGGGCTTCAGTGCGGAACCGCGCTGATGCTACGGTCGCAGGTTCGAATCTTGCCTAGGGCATGGATGTGTGTGATGTCCTTAGGTTAATTACGTCTAATTAGTTCTAAGTTCTAGGGGACTGTTGACGTCAGATGTTAAGTCCCATAGTACTCAGAGCCATTTGAACCATCAGAAAGGAAACTAATAGCGAAAGTGGTCGCATTTAGAGTTACCGTTACACTCGAGGGCATATCCAATTGACAGAGTTCGTTCATTCACAATCTCATCGCGAATTACAAGTCCAATACTTCACCTCGTTAACTACACGAAAAGTAAGATTTCCCACCAGGCGCGTGGCTGCTCACCGCTCAGAGACTAAGTCCCGCGATACCACGTTCTAAATAAAGTAACAACAATATCCATTACATTATAAACGTTAAATTCTTTTATACAGAAGCAATACAATTTCCTTCTCAACTTTGAATGTCACGGCCAGTAGTCTTGAACCAATGTGCTTTCTGATAAGTAAATAAAGAACAAAACTATCTATTATGCACTAAGCTTTACAACAAACATTTTATTAATAATGATTCAATAAGGTGTCATTCTGCTACTGTTCAATGTGTTTTGTTGGAGGAAATGATGATCTGATGCTTAACTGAAAATATTGATAGTTTAAATTTACTATATCGTTTAAACAAATAAAGTTACAGAGTCGATATTTGCGATATTTGTCATTTTAATGATGCGCTTCTATATGAAATGTTGATCGTTAAGATCTACCAAAGCGTTCAAATTTTAGCATTCAGGTCTTTGTTACAAATCTAGCTAATTTCACTTTAACAGTAAATTCTAAACTGATATAGATAAGATAGATATTAAAGTTTTATTGGAATCACCATGAATATGAAGGATGGTGAGTTAAAATTACTGTGGCTTCATCTCCTGAATTACTACAGAATTAATTAGTATTCATGGATGTTTCCCTTTATGGCCGATTTTAGGTCCGGCATATTGATCAGTGCTACCTCTGCCAGGCCAGAGGTCACAGCTCGTGGTCACGCGGTCACGTTTTCTCTTCCCGAGCACGGGATCCCGGGTTCGATTCCCTGTGGGGCCAGGGATTTTCCACCTACTTCGAGATGACTGGGTGTTTTTGTTGATCTCATCGTTTCATCATCATTCATGAAAGTGGAAAGATTGGAGTGAGTAAAAGTTGGCACTTAGTACGACCGGTGATAACCGCGCTGCTGAGCGCCCCACTAACGAAACATCATCATCATCCCTGGCCACAAACGGCTTCTACGGGGTTTCCATATGATGTATGTTGTTGTCTCTCTCACTCGCACACTACAGCTCTTCCTCCTTATCCAGCACAATAGATGGCTGCGAATTTCCCATCTCGTAGCTCATCTGCGCTCTTTGTGGTATACGGTCCTGGACGACAGCATTCGTTTCACAATTCCTGAAGGCCAAACCTTTAAGCCATATGTTTAAATGAGAGTGAAATTCTCGTTAACTCACCCACCTCCACTTCATAACATGTGCCATTTATGTTATGAAGTAGCACCCAAATTTACAAGACACAAATTCATAATACAAGGACAAAAACATCCTTAGTGCCAGATCAACAGTGTAATTTTTTATAATGCTGTTGATACAGCATACTTTAAATTTAAAGGAAATTATATCTAACATGAATTATGAATTTCCGCATATTAATCAAATGCCAAATAAAACTATACATTTATTAAAATCGACTGTCTACTGAAATGTCGTAGAAATATCGCCACTGCGCTCTATTTCACAGAACCTTTTTGTCACCACTATGTCTCCAGCGGCGCTCCTCACATTCGGAGTCGAGTACCCCACCGAAATCCTGTATGGCTGTGCATTTCATCGCCAACGTTTTTCGGGAACAAATCTGTTGAAATTCGAATCGGTTGTAGATTCCAGAAGACAAACACATTCCAAAACCACCCAGGATCGGCACTGAACGCTTCCTCCAGTGGAATCGATACAGCTGGCCCCTGTGGCCGAGCGGTGCTAGGCACTTCAGTCCGACACCGCGCTGTTGCTGCGGACACAGGTTCAAATCCGGCTTCGGGCATGGATATGTGTGGTGTCCGTAGGTTAGTTAGGTTTACGTAGTCTGTCTGTGTCGCCTGGCCACCAAGAGCTGTTGCAGGACGATTGATTCACGGATCCAGTTATATGGCTCCTTCCGTGTATAGCGATTTTACGACTATGACGAGTGGGGCCTGAACATGGCATCAATGTAATGCCGAAACTGGTAGCACATAGAAGATCATAAAATAAAACAAAGTTCTACAATACATACGGCTGTTGGTAAATTACTGCATCAAGAAGCCACCCAAAACGGTCGTGTTACCATGGTGCATCTCTTACATCGTGTGTAAAGCAACATCCGGCCGCGGTAGCCGAGCGGTTCTTGGCGCTTCTGTCCGGAACCCTGCGACTGCTACGGTCGCAGGTTCGAATCCTGCCTCGGGCATGGATGTGTGTGATGTCCTTATGTTAGGTTTAAGTAGTTCTATGTTCTAAGGGACTAATGACCTCAGAAATTAAGTCCCATAGTGCTCAGAGCCATTTGAACCATTTTGTAAAGCTACAGAAGTAAGTAGCGGTAGCAACTGTTAGTCATTGGTTCATCAACATCAGCCGCTTGGGTATTTCTTGTGTTGATCGATGTGCTCTTTGTTCAAGAGAAGAACTGTCCCACCGCTCCCAACTTTCAGCATATAGATTCTCGAACCGCTCAGAATGGCACCCCCGCCCCCGCCCACCCCTTTCACCCCCACTCCCCCCCCACCCCCCGATAAGACAGCATAATGAGTGAACAATCACGGAGGTAAAGACCAATTGTGCACATGGACCATAACGAATAATGGTGTATGCCGGTCAGAGTGGTCGATCGGTTCTAGGCGCTGTAGTCTGGAATCACGCTACCGCTACGGTCGCAGGTTCGAATCCTGCCTCGGGCATGGATGTGTGTGACGTCCTTAGGTTAGTTAGGTTTAAGTAGTTCTAAGTTCTAGGGGACTGATGACCTCAGAAGTTAAGTCCCATAGTGCTCAGAGCCATTTTTGAATAATGGTGTATAAGAGGGAGAGAACTGTGGTGTAATTAGTGGTGAAGTGACAATATATAGTTTCAAAGGAAGGAAACAATATAAATGTGTTGAAGTCCATTACAGCTAGAGGGTTCAAAACCACATACAAAGTCAAGTGTAAACAGATGTAGAGGCAGAATGCAGGTACACATTCTTTCCATAAAACTGATAAATGTAGAGCGGCGAATTACTTGAACGATTAAGTTAGTTAAAGGGAGGAGCTGTACAGTAATTAAGTTAGTTAAAATGTGAAGGAATATTGGGAACCGGAAGTCATTCACGTACTTCTCACCGTTGCGTTGCTCAGTGATATGGTACCGTGAAGCAAGTGGGTCAATGGAGAGCCTAGTTAAGCAACACCAAGGAGAACACTGCGTCACCGACCAGCGGATGACGTGACACAGTGTAAACAGGCACGAGACTCCTGTCCCTGCGGCTGGATTCGAACATGGGTTCTCTGCTGGGCGCGGTTGCTGGGGGTGCGTCCTCGGATTGCTCCTGATGAGAAAATAACGACACTTATTGATCAGCTGCAATACATCGGTTGTTAGCCCTCTGGACGAAGCTGACTTCCACTTGTAGTGTTCTCGGCGGTGACGAAGGTGGCCGCAGACGCTCATACGTCCGCCCACCGCTGCGACGGTAGCTGCGCTGCTGTAACTCGAAACCGCTCCCTCTGCAGCCTCATTACTGTGAAGCGCTTACGTTTAACTACTAACTTAATCGCACTAATCATTCGATCCTCTACAATAGCTTTTATAACATTAAATGAACAATTTGGTAGTTGCAGGGAAGCCTGCTAAAACTTCTGAAACCTCGCTTGCTATATGTAAGTTGCCTAACCAGAGGCTAATAAACTGCATTTGCTGTGTCGTCACCAATTAGCTTAGACATTCATGTGAAAGCGACAGAGCCATTTATCCATCTGAGTGGCTTACAACATGTGTAATGTAAACTTCATAAATCTTCCCACAGCGGAGACGGCAAAATGGCAGTTCCGTGTGTTTGCATCAGGGAATAGGATACGCAGATATGTCACGCCAGCAATACTCAGGGGACCTGCTGCCACTGTGCTCAAATTTGAAAGAATCATGTCCACAGATGGACCGTAGAACGACAGCTTTTGTGCTAGTAGCTCTGTGAACCTACAGTTCAACAGGGTGTTTTAAAAAACCTGTATTGAAAGTGCAAAGTCCACCTACGCTTCTCGCAACACGGCTACTCTATCCAAACTCTGGGAAGAGAAATTTAAGGATCTTAGGCCTGATCCCACTGTGTATTTATTTTCCTACAGCAGTGTTAGAAGAAAACAGCTGCTAAATTTAACTAGAATCACAGATCACATGTAACCCTTCTGTCATATTGAGACTGGCCAACTGAGCGCTACTAGCACCAAGAGGTCCTACAGTAGATTGTCGGTTATTCAGAGAACAATATATTGACGTTGTTACTAGTTTGTTGTAATTAAGATGGCAATTCTTAACTGGGATCACAACGCAACAAATAACTCCACCATGCCACTTCTGAGGTAATCTGTGACGTTTCGTTGCCATTCGCATTCATTAATATCTCTATCTGTCGCCCCCAACCAGGTTCTTTATTTCTTCATTTTGTGTCCATTGATTACTTGTAGGACTAGTGTTCTTTGATTGTGTGTTGTGTACTGGTCGAGAGATACTTTTATTATAGGCAGGCAGTTTGCCACCCATCTCTATGCTTTTTTACCCTATTCGATTTGTGAGCTTCTTTTTAATAATTCGTGGCCTTTATAAAGATACAAATAAATAATCGAAAATGGGGTCGACTCATATTCGGGTAGGGTAGGGCTATCCACTTGCGTCCTTTATCTACCAGCTGTGATTGTGAAGACAAAGTTTAATAACGTACTTAATAGGAGACGACATCAATGCTTTTGGTACGACCAGGATAGGAAATGGGCAAGTGGGTACTCGATTCCAGTCAACACGGCTCTGAACGCGGTTTCGTATTATCAGAAGCTTAATTCTCAAACAAATACTACAACGCGTGCTTGTATACCTAAGACCTTTCCTAGACGTTTCTCACACTCGAGGAGATGCCTTAGTGACCATTTCGTCCAGTCCTTACAAACAGAGAGTACCAAATTATTCAGTTGATGTAAAATCCAATCGCAGGCAGGGGCTGCATATTCAGTAAAGGAAATTACGAACCCTCTGATCACAATCATGGGTCTATTGCAAGCACGTGTAAGGAGTTGGAAGACACAATACGCTAATTTCCTTCCATTTTATGTGTGTTGATAGTTCAGTGTATAGGAAAACTAGCTGACTTTCTATCTCTCTCTTAACTGTTGTGGGCGTTCCCTTATCCCTTATTCTGCCACATTTTATGGTTGAAAAATCTGCTGTGGGTTTCGATCGCCGATACAGCCACAGTCAAGAAGACATGATAATCTCTGAGGTAAAATGTAATTTAAGTGGAGATAGTGAAAAGAAGTCACAGTTAGGGCATAAGGCCTGATTGTCATCCTCAATAGAATTCCATCACTGTTGCCTCCTTGACGTGATTCAATGGAAGCTAATGTACCTATGCTTCATTAGCCAAAAGCTACGTACTGAATACCTATATAAGGAAAATCGTTAGCAGAGTTTTGATTCCGGATGTTTGTTGTATGCTTCGAATATGCTAGCTATCAAGAGCAGTAGGGGCACACAGAGTGAGAGGTTTTCTAGTTATCGGGAGCTCCCACGTTAGATGCGCTATGGATTCCCATAGATACATAGCGTTCAGGGGCGGAAAGAGAGCCAGTTTGCGCTCGACGTGTCTGCTGGGGAGGAGGGGAGAGGGCGTTATCCACGATGAGAAGGAGGCGTTGCCTTTGGCTATTGAGCGTGCAGGCTGCAGTCATCTGCAATTTGTGGCCCACGTCGGCCCAGTGATGCCACTCCCCGAGACCATTTCATACAGGCAGCTGACGGAGGTGTTGAAGGCTGCTGGCCTCGCGCACGGGGTGCAAATGCAGCTCGCATATTGCATTATTATTCCCAGATTATATCAGGGTTCTTTGTTTTGGAGCCATGTGGACGGTTTTAACCAAAGCGTTCATCCACTCCATGACGCACTTTGCCAAAAATTTCTGGATCTGTGTCATCGGGTGGGGAATTATAAGACTCCGCTTGAAAATTCAGGGTTGCAATTCAAAAAGGAAGTACCTACTCGAATAATAGAGTACTTGTGGAGTACGCAAGGGTATTTTCTTTTTTGAGTAGGCGGTATGTTCAGGTTCTCTGGTGAACACCTGCCAGGCGACTCACATATAGTAAAAGCAGATCGAGTTCAGAGTAAAGACACTTCGACTGTCAAATTTTATTAGAGAATTGTCCTAGTATTTGTAACAAAGTTCCCGAAACTACTGATCTCCAGGAAACTTCTCACTGTCGGGTGAGAGAGCTCGCTGAAACCTGAAGTAAGAAGGTCACAGATATTTAGCGATTAATGGAGTGTATATCGAAAAGACAGATTAAACGCCGTAGGAAGAGATGTATTCAATACAGCTAGCAAAAATATTGTCCCTTCAAATGGATCAAATGGGTCTGAGCACTATGGGATTCTGTGGTCATCAGTCACCTAGAACTTAGAACTACTTAAACCTAACTAACCTAAGGACATCACACACATCCATGCCCGAGGCAGGATTCGAACCTGCGACCATAGCGGTCACGCGGTTCCAGACTGAAGCGCCTAGAACCGCACGGCCACACCGGCCGGCATATTGTCTCTACTGACGTCGAATCTGAGGGTGACAGTGTAGTTATTTGGTCACGCATAACATTGCTAGATGAAATCTAGTTAACTTTAATATGTTTTTACCACATACGGGATTCCGCCGTGACGGTTTTTGAGGCGAGAAAGTTTACGATCAATAGTGCGAAATACTCAGATCATGTAATACTATTTTGAGGGTATTCAGCCTACCACTGTCTTTAGCAGCTGTTTTAGACTTCGTAGCTACAAACAGGCCCGACATGCTCTACAGTGTCATTACAGTGAAAGGGACGAATGACCATCATGTCATCATTGGGATTTTGGTTAGTAAATTTATTAAATCAGTCAAGAACGTTTGGAGAGTATTTCAACTAGAAAGAGAACGTCGACAGTTACTAGCATCTCAGGAAGGCAATTAACTGACATAATTTAGTTCTAGTACAATGGACGAAGAGGAATTGCAGGGAAAGTTTAAACAGACTGCAAATCATATTACGGAGTATTATTTGCCGAGTAAGTTTCTAGTAAGTTTTGCCTAGTAAATTTCTACCCTCCCCAAATGTTGGAACTATAGCACTAGGATTTAATAAAACCATTTAGCGATTGCAGTCAGTTTACAGCGTCAGTTCTTGAACACATTTCAGTGTTTAATATAACTCAAAGTAACTATCAAGTTAAAATAAATAACAGCCGAAATCACGTAATGCTCGAAACACTGTCGCCTCTAGTAGCATCTCCTGGCGGGTATGCAAGACGGATGACACTTAGCACCGCCAAGCGCCTCGGACCAAGCTAGGTGTTAGGAAAGCATGACTCCTGAGAAGGTCCACAACAGTAAGCTCCGCCCAGACCACGCCCTGTCACGCCCACTATGTATAGTGGGGAATAAGGACGTCTCATTGGTTGAGACACTCGTCTCCGTCCGTCTTCCCGCTCGATGCCAGGGCATCAGGGGGCCGCAGGAGGTATGTGATTCCAGGGGTTAACTTATCGGCACTCTATTATGCGGACTTCACCTATATTTTATGATGCGCACAGACTGAGCTTTTTATTTTATTTTTTGATCTGCTTCTCCAGTCAGTCTTAAATATCTGTAGTTTTTCACTGATTATATTGAAAAAAGTTTTATCAAACTTGTTGAACGATAAATGCAACCAGTAGTGGATAAAATATATAGCTCAATCTTATACACCTCTCCTCAGTTCCTTCTAGTGGCAGTTTAAGAGTAGTTTATTTCTAATTCACTAGAATTGGAGAAGTAATATATCCACAAGGAAAGTTTCATGTCTAAGATTAACAATAATATACAGGGTGAGTCACCTAACGTTACCGCTGGATATATTTCGCAAACCACATCAAATACTGACGAACCGATTCCACACACCGAACGTGAGGAGAGGCGCTAGTGTAATTGTTTAATACAAACCATACAAAAATGCACGGAAGTATGTTTTTTAACACATACCTACGTTTTTTTAAATGGAACCCCGTTAGTTTTGTTAGCACATCTGAACATATAAACAAATACGTAATCAGTGCCGTTTGTTGCATTGTAAAATGTTAATTACATCCGGAGATATTGACGCTTGAAACCTCCGACGTTCAGTTGCGTGTTGTAACAAACACGGGCCACATTCGGCGAGCAGCATCTGCAGGGACATGTTTACGATGACACCGTGTTTACGAGTGTGGTTGTAGTGTACTGTTGTGGTTTGGTCTAGCTCTCGCAGTGTCCGCATGTAGCACTTGCTGCTATTCTTATTCTGCATTCGTCTCCGCACGCAGACCAACTGTAGTACACCGTGTTACCAGACGTCTGTGATAGTGTAGTGTTGTAGGAACTGTGACCATGATGTATTCGAACTCTGAAAAGGCGGAGATGATACTCATCTATGGCGAATGTCGACGAAATGCAGCTGAAGCTTGCAGGGTGCATGCAGAACGGTACCCGGACAGAGAGCATCCAACGTGCCGCACATTGCAAAACATCTACCGCCAACTGTAAGCAACAGGTATGTTGTAGCACGCAAACGGGTCCGTAACAGGCCCGTCACAGGAGAAGCGGGTGCAGTTGGTGTGTTAGCTGCTGTTGCCATGAAACCACACATGAATACACGGGACATTTCGAGAGCCGGTGGACTGAGTCAAAGTAGTGTCATGCGCATATTGCATCGTCTCCGCTTTCACCCGTTTCATGTGTCGCTACATCAGCAATTACATGGTGATGACTTTAATCATTGCGTGCAATTCTGTCAATGGGCATTAACAGAGAATGCGTTGTAGTTCTACCTGTTTACCGATGAAGCGGGTTTCACAAACCACGGGGCAGTGAATCTACGGAACATTCATTACTGGTCCGTGGAATATCCTCGCTGGCTCAGACAGGTAGAGCGACAGCGACCGTGGACTGTAAATGTACGGTGCTGAATCATTGGCGACCACCTCATTGGTCCTCACTTCATTTCAGGGGCCCAAACAGCTGCAACATACATCGCGTTTCTACAGAATGATCTGCCAACGTTGCTCGAAAATGTCCCACTGGAAACGCGTCGACGTATGTGGTATCAGGATGGTGGTGCACCTGCACATTCCGCAATTAACACTAGGCTGACCCTTGACAGGATGTTCGACGGGCGTTTCATAGGACGTGGAGGACGCATAAATTGGCCAGCCCATTCTCCTGATCTTACACCTCTGGATTTCTTTCTGTGGGGTATGTTAAAGGAGAATGTGTATCGTGATGTGCCTACAACCACAGTGGATATGAAGCAACGTATTGTGGAAGCCTGCGGCGACATTACACAAGATGTACTGCGGCGTGTACGACATTCATTACGCCAGAGATTGCAATTGTGTGCAGCAAATGATGGCCACCACATTGAACATCTATTGGCCTGACATGTCGGGACACACTCTATTCCACTCCGTAACTGAAAACGGAAACCACGTGTGAACGTGTACCTCACCCCTCATGGTAATGTACATGTTCGTCAGTGAAAAATACCAATAAAAAGGTGTTAGCATGTGGACGTAATTTGCTGTTCCAGTCTCTTCTGTACCTAAGGTCCATCACCGTTCCCTTTGGATCCCTAAGTAATTCGGTGCTCTCCGATACACACGATCGAACAGCGGAGGAGTGGTACTCAAGCGTCGACTTGAGGTTACAATATCTCCGGATGTAATTAACATTGTACAATGCAACAAACGGCAATGATTACGTATTTGTTTATACTTTCAGATGTGCTAACAAAACTAACCGGGTTCCATTTAAAAAAAAACCTAGGTTTGTGTTAAAAATCATACTTCCGTGCATTTTTTTATGGTTTGTATGAACCAATTACACTAGCCCCTCTCCTCATGTTCGGTCTGTGGAATCGGTTCGTCAGTATTTTATGTGGTTTACGAAATATATCCAGCGGTAATGTTAGGTGACTCACCCTGTATAGTATGACACAAGCGATGCACTTAGTAGACGTGAGACCTCATGTGGCAACAACGCATATAAAAGTCTTCTCTATATGATGTAAAAATTTTTTCAGCGGAGTTGAAACTATTAACTCTGTCTGACATGGAAAACGTATCTTACAGTAACGCACAACTTGCATTGCGATGTTGAGTTACTTCATTTGTTTCTCATTGGTCATGTAACTAAAAGGGCTGAAAGACCACGTTCTTAACTACACAATATTGGTTTCATTACTCAGTATACTTAAACTGAAAGCAGAATTCGGGAATTCATGACATTTCTAAAATTCGCACTAACGCACTGAGAAATTGAATCAGACATAACTGCTATGTTACACCTGCCGAGCTGCGAGTAGGGATGACTGACAAATACTTTCAGCAGAGACTTCGTAACACTGAAATTCATATTTGAAGTTACCGTGTTTCCCTTTTTGAGAAAACTTCTTGTTGCTACTGCCATTCTACATTTTATATCCTTCTTCATTCGTAGCCATCATCTTGTTTCCCGATAACGTAGTGAAATACTTCTACTACGATTAGCGTCATAGTTTCTTAAATAACTCCCCCATTGTCAACTAACTTAACGGGCTTACTGTTTATTAAACATTCATTATTATCTATACAACAGAATGATGAGAAACGTCTACACAAAATGTTTACTGCACAGCAGTTCAGGATTATTTGCTCATAAAAGTACAGAGCGTTAGATGAACGATCGTTTCCATTTGCAGTACACTCCAAACTCAGAAAAAATATAATACTAGGAGCAGCAGGGTTACTACCGTGAGCGTGTGCATGGTTTGAAGTAGGATGCTGATTGTGGTTTAGTCTCCTCAGAATTAACTTCCTCGTACCTCAAAAGGCGCAGTTAGTACAAATATATCCATATATTCATATGGGAATTACTATCGACGTATAGTTGTTCGAGCGCATAGCTACGTTAGGTGGCGTTAAATTTGCGGACAGCACTGCATCAGCCTCACTCCTGATGATGTACTGAATGGATTCCTACATTCTCTCATTGTTGCATGCCTTGTTGCTTTCATAAATACGTCGTCTGAGGGTCAGAACGTAATGCAGACATGCACAAATTTTTTCATTGTTGTAGAGAATCGAATCGATTTATCTGCTAGTTGTTCCGTTCAGCGATTCGAAAATAACAGGGCACGCTTCTGATCTAGGGCTTGATGGCAGCAGGTTCAAATGGTTCAAATGGCTCTGAGCACTATGGGACTCAACTGCTGTGGTCATAAGTCCCCTAGAACCTAGAACTACTTAAACCTAACTAACCTAAGGACAGCACACAACACCCAGCCATCACGAGGCAGAGAAAATCCCTGACCCCGCCGGGAATCGAACCCGGGAACCCGGACGTGGGAAGCGAGAACGCTACCGCACGACCACGAGATGCGGGGCGATGGCAGCAGGTCCTAGAATGAAACACCAGGCGTGCTAACAACGAATGCGCAGAAATACACTATTTGGTGGAAGCATGCATAGATCCCTGCCTGTTATAATTATTAAAATGTGTCCTGGCATCGAGTTTCAGTAGATTCTCCACGATCCTAAAAATATATATTTACTCACTTGAGAGTAGCGCATGTTTTATGACGTAATAGGAAGAAATAATTTATATTGTTTTGGAAAATTTCGTTTAGCTATGAAATGTGCCACATTTCATAAATGTATTTACCATTATTCTGGTAAGGCTGAATGGCTGAATGATAGTACTTTTGTCAATCTGGGGTGGCAAGATCTGTCCCAGCGGATTCCATGTCGTCCGTCCTCATATTTGCAAGCCAACCTGATAAGACACGCCCACAAGGGACGGGTGCGAGGTCGGCGATAGCAATCGGAGAGCGGACGGGGTGGTTACGAAGTCTGAGGTGTCTGCAATATCTCCATAAATACGTTCACAATGATAGGCCTTCGATTAGGGATATCGTCCTCCGTAAGTAGGCAAGATGATTTTCTCATCCACTAAAATCGCCAGATAATCGTGTCTGTAAGGTCCCAGGACAGTCGCTATGTTGTGTGGGTCCGATTCGTATCACATTCGAAAGCTGATCACAGTTTTTCTGTTTATTTGTCCCTCTTCTAATTTCACTGTTGCTAACGACTGACCAGTGCCTCCATTACGTTGATTACCAAATGGATGACAAAGAGACAAAATACAAATTGTTTGGTATTTATTAAGCCTTTGACATATGTAAATGCATTCGTATGATATGTTTTGCACGTAAGATGGTGTTGGTCGTCATATCAATATTAGAAACATAAATTACACTGGCATTGTGAGCTATGCATGGAAATATGTCCTCACAGTGGCATTTAGTTGTTACTAAATTGAAGGGGAAACGTGTTTCATTAACGTTCTGATATCAGTTATGTATAAGAATGTAGGCGTTTTCCCCCAGGCCACGTGCCGTGACTGACCACAGTCAAACGTAATTTGCAAGGGCGTCGCCGGCGGTCACGATCGCCTTCGGCAATCGCAGCCCATTGAGCGAGCGAGTTTGTGTGAAGTCCGTAGAGAACATCTCGCTGCAAATACATATCTATATCTTTCCTGAATCTATGCGAGTGGAGCGAGAGAAAGAGAAAATAGTAGACTAAAGGGTAAGTAGTGTTTTGTATAGACGAAGAACATCAGCCTTTACATCCATAAAACAGAGTCTAACAGAAAGTTAGCGGAGTTCTCGACTATATTCAGTCGATACAGTAACGCATTTCGATGCTAATAAAGATAAAAAATTTAAATATTATACGACTTGTTCGAATACAAGATCGCAAACAGGTCAGCCTACAACTATTCATACTGGGCTATCTCATCTTTACGAAAACTGATGCCACTTTAATGGAGGACAGTATACCATAAACGAAGGCCAACCGGGGTTAGATACTTGACACCTTAAACTGTATCAACATTGATTTTGTACTCTGATTTCCATCCTCGCGCTCTTCCCTTGTGAGTGTGGTGTGGTTTTCTGTCCACTGCACTGAACGAAGTTTAATGGAATCTGAAAGCACTTCACCTAATATGACGGCTAATCCTGTAACTTAAGCATTGCAGGGGTCGAATTCTTTCACAGTATGGAAAATTAAAATCTATACAATGAATCAGGGATATTTTATTTCCAACGTCACTGATGACAATTTCTTTACAGGATCACATCCGCATTCGTAACAGCATAGTCGTTCGGAACTGGCTCCAACGGAAGCAAAGAATTAAACTTCTTCCTATTGTGCGGAGGTCACCAGACTTCAACAGGCCGGCCGAAGTGGCCGTGCGGTTAAAGCCGCTGCAGTCTGGAACCGCAAGACCGCTACGGTCGCAGGTTCGAATCCTGCCTCGGGCATGGATGTTTGTGATGTCCTTAGGTTAGTTAGGTTTAACTAGTTCTAAGTTCTAGGGGACTAATGACCTCAGCAGTTGAGTCCCATAGTGCTCAGAGCCATTTGAACCATTTGAACTTCAACAACATAGAAAATGTGTGGCGGAGGTTACGAGGCCGCTACCACCTGCAGCAAGGAATTCCGATACTCTGTGGTCAAAGATAGATAATACATGGTGGAAGGTAAATGATAAGGAAAGTCTCTCAAGGCATTCAGCAATGTCAGTGCCATACACCTTCGAGCAGTCATAAAAAACGACCGATAATGTGTTGGGTACTGATCTGGCATAGGTGACCCACGGTCGAACTTCTGGTCTGTCAAAGACTGGCCTGTAGCGCTCTCTGACTATAAAGTCCGACGTCCTTCAGTCTCCTTGCCACATTTTTTTAAAATTTTCAAGATACCGAAAAACCTCTCTCGGTGAGCGATAGCTGATGATTGCAATGACGCATATATTGTCCAAGAGTCGTACATCATTTGTTTCACTGGAAATACGGGTATGGCCACCTCCGCCTATTCGTGTGATGTAGCCTCTTTCCTGAGATTCTTTCCAGTAGCATCTAGGTATTTATTTGGTATTCCACACGTTTCTCCGGCTTTGTTGTATATTAGTTCCTGTAAGCCATCAGCATTTTCGTAGATCAAAGAAAGAGTCAAATTGTTTGCATAGTTTGCTGTTAATGAATATAAGATTAGATTTTTTTTCTTTTCAATGTGTGTTATGTACCAATTATGACGTTAGAAAAATGTTTAATTTATTATCAGTAGGAACGTCTGCTAGAGGTCGCCTCCCGTTACTGCTGCAGATAAGGCAACTACGCTACTTGTTTGCGAACTGTATTTACGAGCTTCAAACAAGAGCGACCCATTTTCAGTTAACTGTGTGGATATTAGTATTTTGCCTTCAATTCTTGCTTATTAGTCACTATTTTTCGTTTTAATACCAGTGTAGTGTAAAGTACCCGCACTTGTATTGCCGCTTGTGTCAACCCTCATATGATACAGGTTTTTTTTCCTTGGTTCCCCCAAACTCAGATGATATAGTTGCTAAACAGTTAAAAGAAAACTTGAGTGTGATTTCAGATAGATGCCACACTCATACATTATAGCTGGTGGTGACTTCAATCTGTCTTCGATAAATCGTCGAAAATACATGTTTTAAGTCATAGGTAGGCAAAGAACGGTATCCGTAATCGTTCTAAATACGTTCTTGGAAAATTAGTTCAAACCGTTAGTACAGCAGCCCACTCGAAGTGTAAATGTTTGCGAGAACATTGATCTCTTAGCAACAAGTAATCTAGAGTAAATAGGCAGCATCATGATGAATACAGTGATTAGTGACCACAAGGTTTTTAATGCGAGACTGAATACCGTAACATCCATCTACACCAAAAATTAACGCAAATACATCCATTTAAAAAGCAGATAAGAAATCTTTGAGGCCTTCCTAAGAGATCGTTCCCACTCCTTCCAATGGGCTGGCTGGCTGGCTCTGGGCACTATGCGACTTAACTTCTGAGGTCATCAGTCGCCTAGAACTTAGAACTAATTAAACCCAACTAACCTAAGGACATCACACACATCCATGCCCGAGGCAGGAATCGAAACGGCGACCGTAGCGGTCGCTCGGTTCCTGACTGTAGCGCCTAGAACCCCACGGCCACTCCGGCCGGCCTTCCAATGGGAATATGTAATCGCAGACCAGATGTGATTTAAACTTAATGAAATACTACCTATGGCTCTTGAGAAACGTATACCAAATAAATTAAAAAGAGATAGTACTGATCCCCCATGATTCACTAAACAGAACAATATTGCAGAAGTAACAATAAAAGCATACCATATTTACAACAACATAAAGCCCTTAAGATTGACGATATTAATCTGTCTCGAAATCTGGCAGAAAATCCATATTCATTCTGGTAGTACGTAAAGTACACTAGCGGAAAGACGAAATCAATTCCCCCACTGTGCGATAACAACGGTGATGCTACAGACGACCCTGTCACTAAAGGAGGGTTACTAAACAAGGTTTTGCGAAATTCCTCCACCAAAGAAGACGAAGTAGACATTCCAGAATTCGAACCAAGAACATCTGCTAACATGAATAACTTAGAAGTAGATATTCTCGGTTTGTCACAGTATCTTAAAACACTTAATTAAGGCAAGACCTCCGGTCATGATGTGTACGAGTCAGGTTCCTCTTAGATAATGCTGATATAATAGTTCTTTATTTAGCAATCATATGCAACCGATCGCTCGTTGAAACATCCATACCTAAAGACAGGGAATGTTGCACAAGTAGCACCAATATCCAAGAAAGGACATAGGAGTAATCCATCTAATTACAGACCCCGCCTTCATCGATTTGCAAGAGGATTTTGGAACATGCACTGTTTTCGAACATTGCTCAGAAAACGATTTATTGACGAATAGTCAACAAGAATTTTGAAAATATCGTTGTTGTGAAACTCAACTAGCTCTTAATTGTTACGAAATAATGAATGCTATTATCAGGAGATGTCTAATTGATTCCATATTTTTAGATTTCCAAAAGCTTTTGACACGGTACCTCATAAGTGACTTTTGATCAAATTACGTACCTATGGAGTACCGTCTCATTTGCGCAACTGGATTCGTGATTTCATATCAGAAAGGTCACAGTCCGTAGTAAATGACGGAAAGTCATCCAGTAAAACAGAAGTAATACCTGACGTTCGCCAAGGAACAGTTACAGGCCATCTGTAGTTCCTGATGTACATAAACGATTTAGGAGACCATCTGGGTAGCTCTCTTTGATTGTTTGCAGTTGACGCTGTCATTTACCGTCTTATAATGTCATCAGAAGATAAAAACCAATTGAAAAACGATTTTGATAAGTTATTTGTATGGCAACTTACTCTAAATAACGAGAAGTGTGAAGTTATACACATGAGCACCAAAACGAATCAACTGAATTTCAGTTCCCTGATAAATCACATAAATTTAAAGGCTGTAAATTCAATTAAATATTTAGGGATTGGAAGCACAAATAAATTAAACTGGAACGATCACATAGACAATGTTGTGTATAAAGCAAGACAAAGACAACGATTTATTGGCACAACACTGAGAAAGTGCAACAGGTCTACTAAAGAGCCTCCCTATACTTCGCTAGTACGTCATCTTCTAGAGTACTGCTGTAATGCTTGAGATCATAATCAGATCGGATCCACGAAGGAGATAGAAAGAGTTCAGAGAAGGGCAGCTCATTTTGTACTGTCACGAAACAGAGGAGAGAATGCCCACAATATGATACATAAATTCGGGTGGAAGTCATTAAAACGAAGGCGTTTTTGTTGCGGTAGTACTTTCTCATGAAATTTCCATCAACAACTTTCTTTTCAGAGTGGGACAATGTTTTGTTGATGCCCACATACATAGACAGAAATGGTCATCATAATAAAATAAGAGAAATCAGAGCTCGCACAGAAAGATATGTGGGTCCGATGTTTCCGCCCGTTGTTCGAGAGTGGAACGGGAAAGAAACAGCTTGAAGGTTTCTCCATGAATCCTTTGCGAGGCACGTAACTGTGAATGTAGAGTGCGGTGACAACGACAGCTGTCCCTTATTGGCTCTGTTAACATCATTCGACTGCACAAAAACTGACACCAAGGTCACAAACGCAGAGGAGCAACGGAAATCTGTTTATTGGAATTTATATCGACAGAAAAAAGGAAACATTCCTAGACGCGACCAGACTCGAAAGTCTTCATAGCCAAATAAGTTTTTCCAAGACCCTATAAATTATTTCTGTCTCTTATGTCATAAATTAACATATGTTAATGTGAAGTGAGTAAATATACATTTTTAGGATTGTGGAGAAGTGTGTGAAACTCGATCCCAGGACACATTTTAATCATTATGGAAGGCAGGTATCTTTATGTATGCTACCACCATATAGTCCATTTCTAAGGACTGTTTGCCGGCCGAAGTGGCCGTGCGGTTAAAGGCGCTGCAGCCTGGAACCGCAAGACCGCTACGGTCGCAGGTTCGAATCCTGCCTCGGGCATGGATGTTTGTGATGTCCTTAGGTTAGTTAGGTTTAACTAGTTCTAAGTTCTAGGGGACTAATGACCTCAGCAGTTGAGTCCCATAGTGCTCAGAGCCATTTGAACCATCTAAGGACTGTTTACTACTCCCAGTGTTTTATTATAGGACCTGCTGCCATCAGGGCCTACATAAGAAGTGGGTCTGTGTTGTTTTCAAATCGCTGTACGGAGCAACTACCTGGTAAATGGATTCAATACTCTGCAACAATGAAGACTTTGTGCATGTCTGCTTTAAGTTCTGACTGTGAGGCGACGTATTTATGAAATCAGGGACGCAAGCAACAGTGAGAGAATTTCTGAATCCATTCAGTACGTCATCTGGAGTCAGGCTGAAATCAGAAATAGCGTTAGTCGCAAATGGAACGTTTTCTGCATTATTCTAACAATTACACTTCGACAGGAACTCCTTTATGAATATGTTGATGTTTCTGTACTAACTGCGGCTTTTGGTCTATGAAAAAGTTAGTTTGGTGGCCGTTGTGGCCGAACGGTTCTCGGCGCTTCAGTCTGGAACCGCGCGACCGCTACGGCAACAGGTTCGAAACCTGCCTCGCGCATGGATGTGTGTGATGTCCTTACGTTAGTTAGGGTTTAGTAGGTCTAAGTTCTAGGGGACCTCAGATGTTAAGTCCCATAGTGCTCAGAGCGAACTGAACCATTTTCCACCAACTTCAGGGTACTGTGTGAAACTATGCAGACGCTCACGATGATAAAACTACTGGTCTTAGTATTATGATTTTTCGTTCTGGAGTGGACTGAAAATTGAAATGATCGTTCATCGGACGTCCTGCGCTTTTATTGGCAAATAGTGCTGAACGTCCGTGCACTAAATATTAGGTGCATATGATCAATTTCGTTCTGTTGAGGTATAGATAAAAATAGGAGGATAATGAACTGTATGCCAGTTAGGTCAGTCGATGCTAAGGCAATTTAGTAATGAAAGGAGATGATAATAGTAGTAGAAGTGTTTTGCTATTTGGGCGGGAAAGCAGACGATGGCGGCAGAAGTAGGAGGATATAAAATGTAGATTGGCAATAGCAACAACACCCTTTCGGAATAAGATACACATGGTAATTTTGAATATAAATTTAAGTGTACGTAGTCTTTTCTAAAAGTATTAGTCAGCTTTCCTACCATTATTGAATGGTATAGGTTGCTGCCTGTATAGATAAACGTTAGCCCTATCTAGGCTTTATGATCCGATCACAGAAATGGAAGTAACACTCTATAGGGTATTATTCAGTTTTCTACCTTTTTTAGTCACGTGACCTCACAGCAAATCTGAATCGTGGCGAGCACTTTGTTTCGTGGTAGGCTGTATGTCCGGATCCGAAGATGCACTATTCCAAGAATTTCGTCAAAGTATTTGGCGTACGACTGGCAATGCTACAGGGTCCGGGGATCTATTGATGCTCAAGCCTATCCTGTTTTGTTCCGTCACCCACCAATAATATTCGTTGTCTCTCCCACAAAGCCCTCGATCATTGCACAGGTTTGTGTTACTGGTAACACTCTAGCGACAAATCTACGACACAAGTGGCTTCTAATAAACTGAAATATTCTTCAGAAAAGCCAATAACCTGGTAGGCTATTTCTAAATTGTGCCATGGAAGTTTTGATTTATAGGTCCCTGCCTACAGTGTGCATTTAAAATATCCTTTACGAGAAAAAGTGTTTTTCATCAAACGACCTCTCTTATCCGGACGCAGACCCGAAGGTATACTAGCTTCTCTAACAGAGATTCTCTTCGTACTGGATAGCGCCGCGCCATTGGACTGTGAATTTTCCACACTACTTTCGCACCTTACGGTACTGTTAAATGCGTTTCGCCATTTGCAGTCACTCAGTTCCTGTTTTCAAATTATCTACTTCACGTTTTATCGAAGCAAACTTATCAATTTCAACGAACTACATAGGCTTTGTCGCTTGTGAGTCTGGTCGTGCTACTGATTTTGCATTCAATGAATAAATTCTTTATTCGTGCTGTCGATGGTTTCTACCTTTTTACGTAATGAGGTATTAATTTTCTTGTCTTTCCCGTGCTAGTTTCGGCCTGTTGTAGCCTATCTAGGCCGCTTTCTCTTGTTCTGGAGACTATCTCGATGTATTTGTCGAAAGTGTTGCAGGAAGATCGATTTCGTTTACAGCTTGTTCATCTTCTCCCGGAACTGATTTCTGTCCTCGTTCGCTTCTTCCGTTTCTGCCTCAGCTTTGGCATCCACTTCTTCTGGCCTACGTCTACTCACCCCAGCTGTTTCGTCTCATTTCCTTATCGCTAACTCTACCTACTGCAGCTTTTCTTCTGTGCTAGCTTTGCCTGTCTCAGCTTTTCCGTCTCATTCATCTGCTTTTTGAATGTTGTTTTTCTTGCAACGGTATCACATCGTAACTCACTTCTGGAGCGAGGAGGCTCTCCTGGAAGACATAGTTTCACTGAGCCTCGGGTATGCCGTTCCAACGCCCACACAGCATGGCAAAATTCCATAGGCACTAAATGGAAAAGTATTGTGACTCTAAGAAGAATTAAAGTGCCGATACGTCAAGAGCCATAGCTGTGGTTGTATGTGTGCTCTGTGCCTCGTCATCTTCCCGCCCGCCAACCGCCGCATCGATACCAGCAGGTTGAAACTTTTAGTATTGTATTCGTATGGATCAGAGAGTGAACTGTGCAATAATAACCTAAATTTTACCAGAACTTTCCCATCATTTAATTATCCTCACAACTAACCTATACAGGGTCCTTTCGAAATGTTGTCCAATCCGAGTGTCCCGAAATGAAAATTTAAAATTTGTGTTAATACCAGTTATTTGCAGACCTAGCTATGTTAGAATGGTGTTTAAACAAATGTTTCGTTAATGAACCAGTAAATGTATAACGAAAGTCTAACGAAGTTGAAAGATAACTTTAATATTGATATAGTAATGAAGTTTAATTATTTCGAGACATATATAAAGGTATTTAAATGAGCAGTAAATAAGATGAAAAGAGTAGTAACATATATACTGGAAATCTTGAACGTATAATAAATTCAGTAATCATCTTTTTAATACAGTGATCATAACAGTTTCAGGGTCCCCCACCCCCTTTTTATTCATTTGAATTCTGAAGTGTTCTAAATTAGTTTGACCAGCAAAAGTTAAAGTCAATAAAAAAGTCAAAATTTATCAGTGTTTTATCTTTATCAAAATTGACATTTTGTGTGTGGCACGAAAGTGATATTTCTAGGGTAACCTATGCCAGATTTTAATCAGATTGATAGACAGTATTAAGTTTTGTGGTATACATTATTGTGTGGTGTTATGTATTCATGGGTTTTCCATATCAGTACAGAACGTGAAACTATCAGTTCAATAGACTTTCTGGTTCTAAAATTCTACTATATTATGCAGTGTTACTACTTGTTGTTTTGCATGAATATCTACCAACTTGTACAGGGAAGAAACTCAGTTAATGCCTAATTAGGCTGGCGACCGTATTATTATCAAATTGGTAGCATCTTCAGTGTTGCTTTTGGTCAATCCTGACGTGTAATTGCATTTCGGACCTGCTTGACGGATCATTGTTATTACAGAGCGGGTGTAAGTCTGATTTGCCACCATTCAGGTACACGCCGTCGATATCTATACAGAAATCCTTTCTCATAAGGTGAACCCCGCTCACTTACCATAATACAGCCTTTAACGAGTACTGTGTTACGCGGAGGTTACAAGCGGAGCGTGACATTTTATGTGATGTTAATCTTCAAAGGCAAGGGACGTCGAGTACCCATACCTCGCCATGTCCAAACGAGCTGTGAACGCTATGATGACAACAACCTATCTGCAATACGTGTGCATTCACTGGCATTTTCGCCTGCGGCGATCGATTTAGCCACTGTCAGCTAGCTCCTCATGCATATTATTGTCACACACAAAGACCTACGCATATATACAAGTCTTTCATGTTTTGTTATTCACCGGACATACAAAACACTACACGCTGGGAGACTTGAATACATGAATTATGGCATATGCAATTAATTTTGAAGCTGTATGTTTTCTGCTTATAGAGCAAGTAAACATTTCTGTTTATTTTGTACATGTGACTAGCAGAACGAGGCATCATTACTAACATATTTTTTTATATTTATTTATGTAAACAAACTCATTTCATTTTTACATCATTCACATGTTCAAGTAATTTGAAACACTCTCTTGGTAGATTTTGTTGCATGATTTTATCTACTTTTTAACTTCCTATTGTAAGCCGGTTATGTAATATACGGGCTAAAGATACTATGGTATTTATTTTTAACTGATTGTGGGATGAAGAGTCAAAAAATTTACACTTTTCTCATTTTTTCTTATCACTGAATGGGAGGCAGAATGCCACGATGGCTGGAAACGAACATTAGGTTAATTAAGAATGAACTGTAACTGCTGAAGCTGATTATGAAGAGAGTTGTTGCCAAAATGACGCTTAAATTATAGATTATTCCCTTCATGTTCGTGAAAATGTCTTTGCTGTTGACAGTTTCGATGTGACTGCGACCATTATTTTTTGTAGGAGAAGATATTCCCTTTCGGTTGCGTAAACTTACTCGACTGGGCTGTACTGGCAAAGCTGGGCGGCGGCACATCTAGCTTCGGTTGTGCTTGTCGACCGTATTGTTGTTGGGCTGCTGCGGCTAGAATTTCGGCTGGAAACTGCGATTGTTGTCGTCAGAATTCTGATATAGTTGATGCTGCTGAATATACTGGTTGTCAAAATGTTGTCTCTTATTAAAATGTTAATGAAAATCGCAATCGGAACGAAATATTTTATTTCTCTTGCTATGGAACGGGTGGGATTGCTCGTTGTAACCGAATGAGTTATTACCTTGATTGCTGTTATTAAAGCTTTGATTGACAAATGGGTAGTCCGATAGCTGAATTTCTAATAATTGTAATAAGTCTATGAAAGCTGAAATGCTTACCTTTTGCTGTCCGGTGAGAAGGGAACTCGTAATGAGTGCGGAAGTTTTGAGATGCACAATGGTATGAGCGCAGTTTGCCTATACGTTTCGGTCAGGTGTTGCTTTCGTTGAACCATATATTAAAAAAACTGGGTGACAGTTGGAAAACTGGAGTGTTCAAAATTGGGTAAACTAATTAGATGGTCTTTAATTCCACGCTGAGTAATATCCGACCATTATGCAGACAGAAAAGTATTTTGAAACTCTTAGACGGAGTGACATTGCCTTGCTATCGGGTCTCATAAACATCGAAGGTTCTCCCTCTAAAAAGCTACAGATAAATTTGAGCTTGTGTGTCACTGGCCAGTTTGCTGGCAGTGAAAACGAAAATTGCAGCACCCAGTCAAGGGGGTGCAGATCTGTGCGGTTATTTCTAAATAACTTGAATTTCTTTACACATAGTGAATGTTTATTATCGAATCCTTCGCGTTGTAGATTTTGAAAGGGTTCAGCGGCGTAAAAGAACTGATTGTGAGATGACTGGCTTGTATCAAATTCACGCACTCTTTGAAGTCTGCTTCTATTATTGTGAGGCTAAAAAGTAGGTAACTGTTGCTGTTGCACGTTAGTTTGAAACTGATTACGTGGAGAAAATTTTCTGATAGTGTCTACTTCCTGATGTAAACTGTTAACTTTCCTATGAAGTGAACTGTTATGTGCACCAACCTGGCTTAATGTTTGCTGCATGTACTGATATTCTTGGGGTTCGGCGAACGGAATGGGAGCTGTGTCGTCTGATTTATTTTCGGTTTGATTTTCAAGTGTTTCTAATCTTGCCGATAGCTCATCACATCTTTCCGTGAGCATAAGAATGTGAGTGGAATTGTTTGCATCTAAAGCGTCGAATTCCTTCTGTAGTTTACGTGTAGTTTTGTTCATCTTATTTTATTCTACTTTAATTGTGTCAGGCTCCTGCACCAGCTCTATATGTTCAAGACGAGAGCTTGCCGACTCAATGTCATTCCTACGCTTTTTTTTAACTTTTTGGATTCGTGTTCTACAGTGGTTTTGAAATCACTTCTGTCTGTCTGCATTTGGTTCTATGAGTGTTTTACTCTGTTAACCACGTCTGTAACGGAATTTATACTAAGGTGAACATGGGTTGTAAGCCTAAGGAGCGACTGCTGTTCTACTTCGTGTCGCTGTAGTGCTAATGACTGTAAAAACTGATTGTTTTCGTCAGTGTGTTTATGCTGGAAGTCTTGGTTCCGCTTTTCTGAGATCTCTGTGGGAACTTTAAAAAATGGTTCTAATGGCTCTAAGCACTATGGGACTTAACATCAGAGGTCATCAGTCCCCTGGTCTCCGTCCCCTAGTCTCAGAACTGGCTAGGTTTCTAGCTAACCTAGCTAACCTAAGGACATCACACACATCCATGCCCAAGGCAGGATTCGAACCTGCGACAGTAGCAGCGGGGCGATTCCGGACTGAAGCGCCTAGAAACGCTCGGTCACAGCGGCTGGCTAGTGCGAACTTTAAGACGTGCTTCTAATCGAGTGTCCTGTTGATCAATTCTTTCATTAACTTGTAGGATTTCGTCTGTAAGCTTTTCACTACACTGACATCTTAAAGCATTAATGTCATCTCTCAGTGGTTTGGTAGTGTCTGCACATTTCCTGGCTATAGCTTCAATTTTATCGCCAAGGCGTTTCTCACTGGCCTCAATCTCTGTGTCTACCCTTTTGAAACGGTTATCAGTCGTTTCTGTATATGATTTAAGCTCACCACTTATGGTTGAAAATTGTTCATTGAACTGAGTGGTGGTGTCAATTTCTATTTCTCGTAAACTGGAAAAGTGTTCATTGAACTGAGTGGTGATGTTAACAACTTGAATTTATCGTATGACGGAAAATTGTTCACCATTTTTATTAAATCGTTCATTGAAATGATCAGTTTTTTAAAATTCTGTTTAACAATCATTTGCATGAGAATTTGTAGCATCGTTTCCATGTTCTTTTCAGCTGAAGCGTCGGATATCAGTTGTGTTGCGTATTGTAGTGAGGAGACATGATCTACAACCATGGACGTCTTGTTTCTTGCATTATCTGCACAACTGCAGTTAATAAAATCAGATGGTTTTCCAAGAACAGACTGAGCACTTAGCACTATTTTTTCCTCTGACATACTATTGGCGATCAGACCAACTGTATGAAAAGTAGGCAAATCACCGACCTCACTCGGTAAACAATCAAGTTCTGAATTGCGCACATCAGTCATGTGCAGATCAGAGGCGTCCGCAATACCGGAATCTACCGTCTGATTACTAGTCAAGTTAGTGCCTGAAATTATAGTGTCAGGGATTTGTTCATTATTTTTGGAAACTGAACTCAAGTTTTCTGTGGTGATTTGCAACTGTTGCGCCGCAAAATGATCACTATCATAGTCAACACTGTTCTTATAAAGTCGGAAAATCGTCTATTTCGGTGTCTCTACTTTTAAAATGACGCACCGTCACCTCAACACTTTTGCGTGCCATCGTAAATCAAATACAGAACACAAATCCAAAGACAATTTTCGATACTCAACTGAATGAAAAAAAGAAAAAAGTGGAGCACAAGAATGCCGATGAACTGCACAATAATTTTATACAAGGTAGTAAACAGCGTTGCGCGAAAAAATCTAACTACTATAATTGCTACAGAGTGCTTGAGATATTTATCTGACTATTTTAATATCAAAGATTTCACAAAGCGAACGACTGGGAGAGCTGTTGCCAAGCGTAACGTTCTTTTATAATAATGAAATAATAAGCTTCGGGATTACGTTGAGTGAAGTCAGATCGGTGGAATGGATACTGAAATCGAATTATCGTGTTGCTGGTTGTTACTACAAGTGGTGTGATTACTCGGTGCTGTTGTCAGCAAAACATTACACGAATCGATTGGGCAATGGAACTCCCAATACCAGTACGAAATACAGTCACTCCCAAATACATTCAGCCCCTTAGGCACTAAATCATCTGGCACTGTTCAAAGCTGATAACTTTGGCCCCTCTGCACATAACAAATAAATTAAATTGTCTTACCTCTAAAGCAGGAACGGTGGAACGCGATATCTTCTTGTCTCTCACAAAAATATGAATGCCACCTACCGGCTCAGCAGTGTGCAGTGCTGGCCATAATACTTGAAATGCACATGAAACTCTTTTGGCTGACAAACGAGAACACTTAAGAAAATTTAAATTCTTTGCAAAATATATAATCTAGAGTGGGAGGCGGTACTGGTTATGGTGAATCACTAACATACAGTTTTTTAGAAAAATTATATTGCAAGTTAAGTTTGGCGTTTCAAAAACATCTGGCAATTGAAGCTACATTACTCACAATTGATTGACAAACAATGAGATTTATACACCAAGTATTATCTAACTTCATTAATGCAACATAAACGCAAATCATAAAATTACACATAACTCTGTTAACAAATTTTAAAAGAATAACAAAAATGAAATATCTAACTAGTCTTTTTTTAACATTTTACGTACATTCTGGGGTTAGTCAATAATTACAAATTATCAGGCAACTCATCTATAGTAACGCTCTGTCAAAAAGAGAAATCATAATTATTGAATATTGATACCTTGTTTGCCTGAAGACTTCTGCTTCCATATTGAACAATAATGACGTACCTACATTAATCGAACACTCGGTAGCTTCACACAGCACACTACAGAATCTGCCTACTCCATCGTCGTTCCCCCACAGACAACTACCTACGACAGTGGTCCCAGCGCTCTCTTACTCCAACAAAGACGTATCTTTGGCTCTGCGGGCGCGCACAGTCGGCTATCCGCATTATCGAGACATTCATCGCTCATAATATCCTAGTTTCATTTTAATTTCTTAGTATTCTTATCGTATTATGTTACCACATACAAGTGTGCTCCAGTACACGCCTTTCAGCGTAAGCAATATTGCTATTAAATTTGTTCGTCAGTTACGACATGCGATTAAGGTCTGTTCATAATCTCTTCGGATTTACAACTGTTTATTCCCCATTCTTTCTCTATGTTAATGTTTTTTTTATAATCGTTTTAGGTAACTGGGGCTGTTCTGATGGAGACAGCGTTAGTCGATGTCGATTCCTGGTAAAACTAAAATTTAGTTGCAACCGATTGCCTGTTGTGTACCTATCATATTCTTGTAAGGTTGTCGTCTCACAACCGTGTTTGCTATGCGAAGTGATATGGAAGACCTAGCGAGAAGTGTTACGGGAAAGTACAATGTGTTTGTAATCGGAATAGTACATACAACGTAAGTGTGACCAGCTCTATAGTAACAAAATGGCTCTGAGCACTATGCGACTTAACTTCTGCGGTCATGAGTCGCCTAGAACTTAGAACTAATTAAACCTAACTAACCTAAGGACATCACACACATCCATGCCCGAGGCAGGATTCGAACCTGCGACCGTAGCGGCCGCGCGGTTCCAGACTGTAGCGCCTTTAACCGCTTGGCCACCACGGCCGGCTCTATAGTAACAGTATCCCCGTAACCTTACAGAATGGATCTCCTACCTTACACCCCCTCCCCCCCCCATACCACCCAGAAAAAAGCTTCAGGTGCCTCATTACTTTACAAATCAGTTAATGATTTTTGTATTTAACAGTACGCACGTAATTAGGAAGGGGACAGAAAGGTTTGAAAGCTTGTTAAAAGTTTTTTGGAAGCTGCTAACTGTTCTCATTAAAGAACACTAGAAGAATGTGGCTTGGGTAATGTGCACCCCATTTTAAGCGGAAGCTAGTTTTTCACGAGTCTCGATGTTTATGGTGTCATATCTCCTGAAATATTTGTTGTATAATGAAATCAATTATCAGATACCATTTGTGATATCCGTAGGTACTCTGTGAACAAACTATCATGCGAATAGAGTTAGTTGGATACAAGTAACAAATTAAAACGCAATGTCATGAAACTCAGTCCCTGAGAGGAGAGAATCTCTGACGGGGCCGGGAATCAAACCTGGGACCACCACATGGCAGTCAGATGCGCTAACCACTCAGTTAGTTGGCCACACATTTTCCGTGTATACGTTCAATTGTCTTATGCGGAGCTAGGTTCGTAATAGGTCGTCATAGCCCATACGAAAGTGTAACAGAAATGCTCGGTATATGGAAATCAGACCCGTTGAAAGAAAGACGTCGTAGTTCTCGAGAAACCGTATTGGGTAAAATTAGAAAACCAGTATTCGAAACCGACTGCCATCGACGTATATCTCGTGTAGGGATCATGAGGATAATGTACGAGAGATTAGGGAACGTAGAGAGACATTTTTCTCGTTTAATATGCGATTGAAATGTGATAGAAAATCCGTAATACTGGTACGATGTACTGTCGAGCATGCACTGTGTAGTAGTTTGCAGAATATACTTTGTGTTTCAGGTGGAATAGTAAATGTTCTATGAGTTGGTTGTCTCGATTAATTCGAAATGCAATATTCCAGGTCAACTTTGTCCATTGTTATTGCCGGCCGAGGTGGCTGAGCGGTTCCAGGCGCTACAGTTTGGAACCGCTCGACGGCTACGGCCGCAGGTTGGAATACTGCCTCTGGCATGGATGTATGTGATGTCCTTAGGATAGTTAGGTTTAAGTAGTTCAAAGTTATAGGGGACTGATGACCTCAGAAGTTAAGTCTCATAGTGCTCAGAGCCATTTGAACCATTTTCCGTTGTTATTGGGTACAGAGATAAACTTTCATATCCTGTCTTGACACCCCCGTTGTAGTGGCTTTATTTATCGACTGTCATTTTAATCTTGAAGCTCTACTTACGAAACTGAGTTTGTCTTCATGTTATCAAAAGTATATAGCGTTTAAGCATTATCCCACTATTTTGATTTCCTGGAAGCGGAGGTCCCATCTCACTGGATGAAGTTCCTTTGGTTGCTAGAATAGGTACGTTGTTCCGGCACGACTGGACCCCAACACAATGCAACTGTCAGGTGACACAGCCCCTAAACCTAACATTCGACGGAAGATGGCTTTTCAGAAAAGTTAACAATTGTTGGCGGCTAAAGTCCCCAGACCTCACGCCTTTATAATTTTGCATGTGAGACGTTGAAAGGCGAATTATACATCAGGAAAGCAAAAGTGGGTGACAAATTGTGCGCTGCCCCATGAAACTAGTGATGTCAAGATGATTCAAAACTGATGTAGATTTGTCTTTCCTTAACACCTTCTGTGAGTATTTGTTTCGGTTATATTCTTACGACTATATCACTGTAACAAAAAAAAAAAAAAAAAAAAAAAAAAAAAAAAAAAAAACTGGATACATGTTATATGGAAATTATTTTGGAAACAGTCTACACTACGTCCTTCTAAAATATTGACTCTTCGTTGAGTACTTGGCATTGGCTGGGTATTTAATTATTCCAATTCTATTAATCTGTCTTCTCCTTCTAACTGTATCTGTCCAATTCGTTTCCCCGTCACCACTCATCTTCTCCTCACCTCTATCTCTGTCCACCTCTTCCACCCCCACTCTCTCTTCATATCACCCTGCCCTTCCCTCTGTCCATCGCTACTCACCCATTCTCTTTGTCCATGTGTACCGTCTCCCACTCTACGTCCATTTCTCCGTCCTCCCCCCTCTGACAATCTACACCTCTGCCTCTGTCCATCTCCTCCTTCCCATCTCTCTGTCCATTCCCTCTTCCCTCCTCACTCAGTCAATCTCCTCCCCCCTCCCCTCTCCACTCTCTATCCTCTCTCTCTTCTCATCTTCCAATTCTCTGTCCATTTCCCCATCTCCCTCTCTCTGTCCATCTCTCCTTCTCCATATCTTTGTCCTACAACTCCTCACATCCCCCCTTCTTCCTCTGTCCATTTCTTCCTCCCCTTGCTCTCTCCACATTATCAGTCACATCCCAATAGGCTGTTCCTGGTCCATACCCCCAAATCATATATTTCATGGTATTGAGTAAGATATTTGATTGAAATCAAAATGGTTCAAATCGTTCAAATGGCTCTGAGGACTATGGGACTTAACATCTGTGGTCATCAGTCCCCCAGAACTTAGAACTACTTAAACCTAACTAACCTAAGGACATCACACACATCCATGCCCGAGGCAGGATTCGAACCTGCGACCGTAGCAGTCGCGCTTGATTGAAATCCATCCAGGTGTTCAGAAGGAGCTTTTTACTCATGGTTTTGCCAACATGCACGCATCTAATATATATTTAATATATTTCACACGTATTTGTACACATATTTCATGTTGCTCAAATTTTATGGCGTCATATTGTTTTGGTTGGCTGGAGAGCCAACACCGTGTTACTAGAGGAGGCCTAAAGGCACGCGTTTTAGCTCACGCAGGCTGGCGTGAGGTCTGGAACAGGACAAGGAAATTAGAATTTTTAAAAAAAAGACGTAGCTGGTGGAATACTTAACTTTAATCCATTAATGGTGAACGTCGGTCTGGATGGTACATGATTCACAATATCAATAGTAATTGATAATGGCGCCTTGCTAGGACGTAGCAAATGACGTAGCTGAAGGCTATGCTAAACCATCGTCTCGGCAAGTGAGAGTGTATTTTGTCAGTGAACCATCGCTAGCAAAGTCGGTTGTATAACTCGGGCGAGTGCTAGGAAGTCTCTCTAGACCTGCCGTGTGGAGACGCGCGGTCTGCAATCACTGATAGTGGCGTATGCGGGACCGACGGCTACTAACGGACCGCGGCCGATTTAAAGGCTACCACCTAGCAAGTGTGGTGTCTGGCGGTGACACCAAATTCCTCCCCCGCAAATCGGCGTACGGTAGTGTTATAAGGCTTCCGCCCATCGTGGGGAGGACCCCATGTTGACGTATGCGACGAGGTGGGGAGCCTAACAACAGGCGAGGCTGTGCCACCCGCACCCTGCCATTCGGACCGCGGGGAGCTAGGAAACTGCCTGAAAACCTGCTCCAGGGTGCACGCCAACATGCGGTGTATGCGCCCGCAGAGAGACAGGAGGGGCCGTCGACCTCCATCGGGTCGGGGCACCCGACGGGCGAAGACGACATATGGTCCGGAGCGGGCAAGAGGGCCCTGTAGGAGGACAACTGGTCCCGGGAAGCGATCGGCGGCGCGTGACCCAGGGAGGCGCCCGGCGGCTGCAGCGAAGCGTCCACTGCGGGCGTCGCCGGCGGAAAAACAGGTGGTGGCGGCGGCGGCGCGTCGCCATGGGACAAAATGGAAGGCAGCGTCGGTAACACCAGGGGCTGAGGCGAGCCAGTAAATGGATCCCCAGTGCGCTGACCGGACGGCACCGTCGCTGAAAGCAGACGGTGAGCGGCAGATCCCGTGCGACGAGAGAGGCGTAGCTGATTGAGATGCCGACGCACCTCACCAGAGCCCCCAAAAACAGATACATAGCGCGTCCGAGGCAGCGAAGAGTGCGCCCTTCGAGCCAACGCCGCGAATCTCGGTAGTGACGATAGTAGACAACGTCGCCTGGAGCAAAAGCAGGTGTCTGCCGCTGCACAGGAACCTGATGCGGCGGATGTAGCAAAGACATCAAGTTTCGATGATGACGACCGTGGAGCAACTCAGCCGGCGAGCGACCATCTCGGGGCTGAGAGCGATACGAGGACAAAAAGAGCAATAACGCGTCCTACCGAGAATGCTACTCTTTCAACTTCAACATCTGTGACTTGAAAGTCCTGACCAATCGTTCAGCGGCACCGTTTGACTGTGGCGAAAACGGCGCGGACGTCAGATGTTGAATACCATTGGCCTTGCAGAATGACTGAAATTCTGCGGCCATGAATTGTGGGCCATTGTCGGAAACAATAGTCTGTGGAAGACCTTCAATGCAAAAGATAGCAGATAACGCTTGGACGGTGGCAGATGACGTCGTGGAAGACATCCGGACAACAAAAGGAAAATTACTGAATGAATCTACCACAACCAACCATCGAGCATTCCAGAATGGACCAGCAAAATCGATGTGTAAACGTTGCCAAGGGGAAGTGGCTTTTGGCCATGCAAAGAATTTCCGCGGTGGGGCTGACTGTTGTTCGGCACACACCATGCAAGAAGAGCACATATTCGTAATCGCGGCATCGATTCCGAATCAAGTACAGTGCTGACGAGCAAGTTGTTTCGTTCTCACTATACCGCAATGTCCTTGGTGGAGAAGCTGTAAGACAGAGGACTGTAACGAACGTGGGACCACGACCCTGTACTGATCATTATCAGAACGCAACAGCAAAACACCACGTCGAACAAAAAGTCTCTCCTTGTGAGCAAAAAATCGGCGAACCAACGGCTCCCCGATCCGTGACTTTGACAAGGGCCATTGCGTGGCAACAAAACGCAGAACGGTAGCAAGGACAGGGTCGGCAGCTGTGGCAGTAGCTACACGACGAAAATCAATCGGAACGGATTCGACCACGCCATCGGTTGCCGAATCAATGAACATGCAAGCAAGTTCGGAGGAATCAAATGCTCTATCCTCAGCAACAGGCAAACGGGACAACGCATCTGCTAGGTCTAACTTCGAAAAATATTTACCCGGGCACAGTTTGGCAAAAATATCTTCTGGGCGGGGTAAAGGAAAAGTTGCAATCACTAGTTGTGGATTCACTGTTGCCTTGAAGTCCACACAAAGTCTCAATTTTCCCGAAGGTTTTTGGCAAAATTACTAAGGGGGATGCCCAGAGAGAAGCCTGCACACGTTCAATTACACCTTGTGATTCCAAATCGTGTAATGTTTTTGCGACCTCATCACGCAATGCGTAAGGAACATTGCACGCTCTGAAAAATTTCCGTTGTGTGTTTACTTTCAGTTCCAAATGTGCTTTATAGTTCTTCCCGCATTCAAGGCCCGGTGCAACAATGTCTGCAAATTCTTCACATAGACGAGAAACACTGCCTGAAGGCACAGTCTGGTTCACTGATAGGACCTGATGTACGATACACAAGTTAAACAACTGAAATAAATCGAAACCAAACAAGTTCACTGCAGAAGAAGAACGAAGGACGTAAAATGACACAAGTTTCGTTTGTCCTTTGCAGGTTGCAAGAAGGCTGCACTGCCCTATCACAGGGATATCTTGACCTGAATAACCAGTTAACTTAACATTTGCGGCACTCAACGGAGGTGTGCGCAGCTGTTTGTATGCGTCTTGATTGATCAGTGAAACTGCAGCTCCGGTATCGAGCTGGAATGGTATCACTTTGCCGTTAATGTCCAAGTCTACAAAAAGTTTATTGTCCTGCTGACGACATGAGCGGCTGTCTCGTGCTACGTGTACTGACACTGGTACAAAATCACTTGCGACTTGACGGGATTTCTGGCGATGTCGACGCACACTATTTGTGGGACGAACACAGTCACTGTTTGAGAGAGTGGCACTGGGCGGAGTGGAATGAACTACATGAATTTCCATGGGCGACGTTTCACGAGCCTGAGGATCCTTGGTTCGAATTCGGCGCGAAGCAAAGGGCCTGGAATGGTTGGGAGTGTCCGATCTGAGCTTTTTCATGCATACACTCTGAACATGTCCTTTTTTATTACAGAAAAAGCCAATTGCTTCGCGTGAAGGGCAGTTCTCACGCGAATGTCTAGTAGCACACCGTGGGCATGATTTTAGCACTGCATTTGCTTGCCTTCGCGGCACACGTGGCTGAGAGCCTGGCGGCAGCGGCGCAGCCGGGCGCAAGGGCTGTTTACTGCTCCGTGCAGCTCGCCTGGCGGGCCAGTTAACCTGAAACACGGCTGGTGAAGTTTCAAATGATTCCTGAGCAAAGTCAAGTGTGTCCTGCCAATCCAATATGTCCATCACTTGTTGAAGGGAGGGATTGACTAGTTTCTAAATCTGGTCCCTTATACGAACATCAGAAACGTTCTGTGCAATTGTATCACGTACCATAGTATCTGAATAAGGGAGTCAAATGGCTCTGAGCACTACGGGACTCAACTGCTGAGGTCATTAGTCCCCTCGAACTTAGAACTAGTTAAACCTAACTAACCTAAGGACATCACAAACATCCATGCCCGAGGCAGGATTCGAACCTGCGACCGTAGCGGTCTTGCGGTTCCAGACTGCAGCGCCTTTAACCGCACGGCCACTTCGGCCGGCAATAAGGGAGTCCACACTGACACTCAAAAGTACAATCCCTAGTAAGGCCTTGCAAGGTTGCAACTCCTTCCCGATTATTCTGACCTGCCGTACGTTTTGTACGAAAGAAGGTATACCTTTTCGCAACTACATTGACTGATTCTTTGAAATATGCATCTAATGCAGACAAAATTTCGTCGTAGGACAGAGTTGCTACATCGCGTCGGGGAAATAATTTGACTATCACACGGTACGTTTGTACGCCGACCAATGATAACAAAAAAGACTGCCGCTCGTTACTGTGAATTCTGTAGGCGGCGAGATGAAATCCAAATTGGCGTGACCACTCCGTCCAGCTTTCCAGTGCAGCATCAAAAGGTGGAAAAGTTGGTGAACAGCGTGTTGTGGCTGCGTTAGCAGTCGAGCTGCGGCTGCCACATCGTTTTGCATTGCCCGTTGTACCTGGACGAGCTGTCCGAGGGCATCCAGTAAGGCCTGCATCTGCTGATTCTGTAAGCGATAAAATTCGGACAGGACATCTGGGATTGTGGCGAAGCCATTACACAAGTAAATCAGGGCAATATCGATAAGAACGCGATCCTATCCTCGTCGCCAATGTTTTGGTTGGCAGGAGAGCCAACACCGTGCTACTAGAGGTGGCCGAAAGGCACGCGTTTTAGCTCACGCAGGCTAGCATGAGGTCTGGAACAGGACAAGGAAATTAGAATTGTGAGAAAAGGACGTAGCTGGTGGAATACTTAACTTTAATCCATTAATGGTGAACGTCGGTCTGGATGGTACATGATTCACAATATCAATAGTAACTGATAATGGCGCCTTGCTAGGTCGTAGCAAATGACGTAGCTGAAGGCTATGCTAAACCATCGTCTCGGCAAGTGAGAGCGTATTTTGTCAGTGAACCATTGGTAGCAAAGTCGGTTGTACAACTGGGGCGAGTGCTAGGAAGTCTCTCTAGACCTGCCGTGTGGCGGCGCTCGGTCTGCAATCACTGATAGTGGCGACACGCGGGTCCGACGTATACTAACGGACCGCGGCCGATTTAAAGGCTACCACCTAGCATTTGTGGTGTCTGGCGGTGACACCACACATATCTCCTGAATTATGTGTTGACCAATGACAGAACTTTTCAGATATATCTAGTGGTATATGTGATTACTGTCTGCAAAATGTGTTCCAAACAGAATTACTAGTCAAGAAACAATAAATGAAAAAGTCAAGCCGGATGTGACAGTTTTACTGCTTGAACAGCTAGAATGCAGTAAGACAAAGTCATTTCCTTTCAACATTTTATGGGTGGAGCGAGTGAGCAAATTTCTCGTAAACACTTTGAATTTTGTGTAAAATTTATTGCAAGTCTCTAAGTGCTCTCATTATCAAATATTGAATCAATAAGTTTCGGGTGCTGGTGAGTCGTCAGCTACGCTACTTTTTCAGCCTCAGCCCATTCCTTTGAGAGGTAGGAGGTTCTCGCGCCCACAGGGGCTCCTTCTGGACAGTAAGTGTTATGTGTACCAATTTTTGTTGAATTAGGTAGAGTGGTTTATGGGGAGATGTGGAACATACATACATAAATACACACACACACACACACACACACACACACACACACACACACACACATATATATATATATATATATATATATATATATATATATATATATATATATATACTTGAGGATTCTTCCTGGAACCCCCTGTATAAGTAGATGTACATCCAAATTCTAAGTCAGTCAGGTGTTATCCACAGTTCTCGGGGTTGGTCAAGTAATCTCCATGGAACCACATTCCATGGTGTTCCACATGTGCTGCGGAACGTATTAGGCATAGGGTATATGCTCTTATGGGTGAATGTGGGAAGGGGGGTTCAGTGAATTTCCTTGCTGAGATTACAAAAATGGTGCAAATGGCTCAGAGCACTATGGGACTTAACATCGGAGGTCGTCAGTCACCTAGAACTTAGAACTACTTAAACCTAACTGACCTAAGGACATCACACACATCCAAGCCCGAGGCAGGAATCGAACCTGCGACCGTAACGGTAGCGCGGTTCTAGACTGAAGCGCCTAGAACCGCTAGGCCACACCGGCCGGCTGAGGTTACATGTTATCCGTTGAATACCGCTGGTTTTCGAACATAGGCCCACGATCGAATGGTAGGTTACTTCAGTGTTTTCTTGTGACACACGGATACCATTTAAAACCCTCACAAACAATCCTTCCACCCAAGATTAGTACATCTAGTACCTATCTGAATTATCCCCTGTTGACAAACAGAATTCATTACCTGTTGTGGTTCCCGTTGTACTAGTACACTACTATTGGCACTTCAATCACGTACCATGACTTATCTGTCTGGGCGGATTTTTCTGTGATGTTACTGCTGAGTTCATTCTGATGCCTGCGCCCTGTGAATTACCAAAACAAACGTTTACATGTGCTACAGTGGCGTCTGAATCACGTCAAGATGCCGCTGTTCTGTATGGTAATCTGCCCTGTGGTTATTGTTCCTTACCGTATATTGAGGCGTGAATTTTTTCGTTTTAACCTATCCGCTATAACACGTCGCGAGAGCGACCCAGTTAATAACATGTTACTGCATTTAATTATAGGACTGGCTATTTTTCACGAACTGCTGTACTAGTAATTCATGTTTAATACAATGGACATCAAAACCTTAGTGCCTACAAGTGATCACATGTGAGTGTCCCATGCACAAGCTACCCAGGATTAGACAGCAATTTTATCGAGCTTAGTTCCGATGTCGATGGTCAGTATAAGGCCTAGTCACATCTCAATCACACGGCAGGCCCAATTATTCGGCTTTTCTCTCAACATTCCCACTACACCTCTCTGCTCCCAACACAGTGGCTATGTCAGATTTTAAATTCCCATTGCTTTAGTTCGAACAATAGAAACGTTATCAAAACCCAAAGTGTACGTTCAGTTTAACGAAAACGGGTAATAAAAGCAATCTTTTGTAACGTAGGACGTTATCTTCCAGCCATTTCACTTACATGAAGAATGAGAAGCAAATGAAATAACTCAACATCGCAACGCAATGTGGAGGTCACTGTAATGCACATTTTGGATATAAATCATAGTTTATTGTGTCAACTTTGCTCTCAACATTCAGTAGACATAAAGAGAAGCCGTTTCGTGCATTACCCCCTATAGTCTCAGTTGTCGTAGTTGCCTCAGACATATCAGACTGTATATTACTGTTAGTCTTACGTCTTGTTAATATCATTTTGTTGGAATGCTGCTTCACTGAAAAGTAGTCAATTAGTAATATCCCATTATTAGATCAGTGTTAGGAGAGACTGAAGAGATGAATAAATATTAAAGACATTTATTTTATCCAGACTTGGTTCCTGTAACCGCTGAGCAGGTTATATACAGCTTGTTTATAATCGATCAGTGACCCACTGTTGAAGTTTATGACTATGTGGAGAAACGTACTTAAAAATAACAAACACAGTTGCTACACAACGCAAGACAGAGGTGAAGACAGCATAACACAGCTCCAATAAGACAGCTGCTTCAATTGTCTACCTCCTGTTGTCTCCAGCTCCTCTGGTACCGACCGGGTAGACGGACGAAGACGAGTGTCTCAACCACTGAGGTGTCCTTATTCCCCCCACTTTACACATTGGGCGGAACAGGGCGTGGTGTGGGTGGAGCTTACAGCTTTTGACATTCTGAGATGTAATGTTCTCCTAACATCTAGAATGATTCCGGCCACTAGGCATAGCTGAGCACAAGACCATTAATCCCTTAATCGTAAATTAATGAAACTTTTAACTTAATCTTAGAGAAATTTATCGGACTTTTTAACTTTCGTCAAGTTTCTCTAAGTCCGTTAATTGATAATTACACTACTGGCCATTAAAATTGCTACTCCAAGAAGATGACGTGCTACAGACACGAGATTTAACCGACAGGAATAAGATGCTGTGATATGCAAATGATTAGCTTTTCAGAGCATTCACACAAGGTTGGCGCCGGTGGCTACACCTACAACATGCTGACATGAGGAAAGTTTCCAACCGATTCCTCATACACAAACATCAGTTGACCGGCGTTGGCTGGTGAAACGTTGTTGTGATGCCTCATGTAAGGAGGAGAAATGCGTACCCTCACGTTTCCGACTTAGATAAAGGTCGGATTGTAGCCTATCGCGATTGCGGTTTATCGTATCGCGACATTGCTGCTCGCGTTGGTCGAGATCCAATGACTGTTAGCAGAATACGGGTTCAGGAGGGTAATACGGAACGCCGTACTGGATGTCTACGGCCTCGTTTCACTGGCAGTCGAGATGACAGGCATCTTATCCGCATGTTTGTAACGGATCGTGCAGCCACGTCTCGATCCCTGAGTCAACAGATGGGGACGTTTGTAAGACAACAACCATCTGCACGAACAGTTCGACGACGTTCGCAGCAGCATGGGCTATCAGCTCGGAGACCATGGCTGCGGTTACCCTTGACGCTGTATCACAGACACATCAACGACGAACCTGGGTGCACGAATGGCTAAACGTCATTTTTTCGGATGAATCTAGGTTCTGTTTACAGCATCATGATGGTCGCATCCGTGTTTCGTGACATCGCGGTGGACGCACATTGTAAGCGTGTGTTCGTCATCGCCATACTGGCATATCACCCAGCGTGATGGTATGGGGGCCATTGGTTACACGTCTCGGTCACCTCTTGTTTGCATTTGTAACGCCGGAAATGCATATCCTCTTATTTCCATCTATCCTTATTTTGTTACCTGAAGATATAACATTTCTGTGTCTTTGTATATTGTAATTGTTTTACTATTTGTATATATATGCATTTATGTCGATGTATAATTGGTTTGTATTGTGAATATTATTTGTATTTACACGCTGGGTCTGGCCTAGGGAAAACTATGCTATCGAACGAATACATCGATAGGTCGTGTGGAGAAGCAAAGTGTTTAGGATCTTTGGTAGTGTTAACTCTGCCGCGTGGAGCGCGGGCAGAGGGAGTCTGGCTGGCTGGAGGAGGGCAGTGGAGCAGGTGTGTTGTGTGATGCTCCCGCGAGTTGCCGCGCTTTCAGGGTTTGGCAGTATGTAATTGCGCTCGACTTGCTATGATAGTTTCTGACACGGTGTCGCGGACGGGAAGCGTTAGCTGGCACACGTCAAGAGCTCGTTTCGGCTGGAGACCGTGTCGAGAAGAAGGCGCGCCCACATCCAGTTTCTGCAACAGCGACGGCAGACAATGAGTGACTGTCGCCACCTCCTCGATCGACGACTTCAAACCTTCAATCAACCAACAAGTAAGACTGGTAGCACGTAAAGTTTTAGAACTGAATGGCAGACCTCAGCTTTTCTAACTGTTAATTTTTTCTTACTAAATTTCAGCAACGTAGCATGAACCTTTGTTGCTCATTGTCCCAATTGCATTACCAAGCAGGGTCCCTTCCTTTTCCGGAATGAACCCGAGTGTCGTTGAAATTCAAACGCAAGTATTAAAGTAATATCATTCGATTTCACTGCTTTAATTTCAAAGTTTCTGTTAAGGTATTCATAGCTGGCTACAATATTTAGATTACACAAGCACAAATTAAGAGTGCGAGTTTTGTTACCGTATTTTAGCTTACCTGTGACTGCAGCTCAGCTTGGTACGTACTAAATTTTACTATTGTTAATTGTTCAGAATCATTTAATTCAAGTTCAAAGTTAAATCTCTTATTTCTAAATTGCGTAGGTTCAAGTAGCTTTTGAAATGATTGTTGAGGTAGCCCAAGGCTAACCGTATTTTATTGAATTTCGATGTGCTTCAGAAACAAAGCTCACTATTAATTTCAGTCACTAAACTAACTTTCAATTTTCCAGTTTTATTAATTCTTTTGCTAAATTAAGTCAGAGTGTAGCGAAATTTATTACTTCTGACAAACTTTCAGTTTTCACACTACAGTTGCCACGCCTTTAGTGCTAATTGTATGTGCAATAACCTTTCTTTTTCAGTTACTATAGTAATTGTCCATACGACTGGTGACCGTAATTTTCCTCAAATCTCAAATATCTAATTACCGCTAGTTAATTGTTAACGTAACGACCGCACATTTACTTTCTTTATTAACCTTACCCTTTTACAAAATTAATTTCCACCAGTTTGATTTGCATTTTTCCTTTCATTTAGATGTAACCCTTTCCTCCCTCTTTACCGACAGATTAACTTCGGTGACGATTGCTTTTCCCAAATTTCCATTAGATACACGCGGTTTAATTTTTCACTGTCATTAAAGTCGATAAGTGAGGGGAAGGTTACACGCGGTGACCTGGTGACAGGGCAATCTTCTGATTTGAGGTTGTTCTGGACGCGAATTGTGTATGGTGCAAATCTCGTAACAAAGTATTGGTTACGAACGCTCGTTACGTCAGCGAGAATATGTAGTGGGAGGAATCCTAATTAGATTTGAGATTTGTCATTTATATTGAAAATTATTAAAATGAGTGAAGGCAACAATTACGAAAATTTGGTAGACTTGGATACGGAACAATCGGTCGAACAGTGGGAAACGCGCACCGCGGTACCCATTGTTCAGCGGCAGGCGGAGAGCATGAAAGACGCGACCGCCGAAACGCAACAATGAGCAGAAATGGAATTCCGAACTTAAGAAAATGTTTCGGAATCGGAAGTGAAAATCAAATCTGAACCCCTTGATGACGAACACGGGGGGACAATTAAAGAGGAAGCCGCTACGGAAGTAAAACCGGTAGTTTCCGGGAATTTAACTGATTTATTGAATGTTTTGATTTACGCAATCAAGAGTCAATCGGCAGAAATTAAAGCTCACGCTGCCAAGCAAGAAGCTCAGTCTGCCAAGCAAGAAGCTCAGTCTGAAAAAATTGAACGGAAGCTAGACAATCAGAACAAAGCTATTAATGTTGTTAACAACAATGTTGGAGTTGTTAACACAAAAGTTGATAAAATCAAGGAATATATTGTTGTGATTAATACCGAAATCGGTAATCTTAAACAGGAAATGATAGGCGTTCAGGCGGAAATAGCGAGCATAAATACTCGTTTTTACTCCGAAATTAGCAGAATCGAGAAAAGTGTAGGAGAAGCAGTTGCTCCGATCATCGAGAATAAGGTGACGGAACAGATTGAATTAGTGAAAAAAGAGGATCAAAAGAAGGTGGAAACTTTAAAGGCTTTAGTATCCGAAGTAGATACTAAAGTGAGGAAGCAGGCTAATACCTGCGAAGAGAAAAAGAGGGAAGTGGAAACGCTTGCGACAACCACTTGCCAAGTAATTACGAGAGTTTCGGAATTAGAAAACAAACTTGGCGAAAAACAGAGCTATGTGCCAATCTGTGCACACAGTTCGGAATTGTTTACGAAAGAGGAGCGGTTCGACCCCATGAAAAAAGGCGGTATACACGCGACGGATTTCATTAAAAATTGTGAAAGAGTTTCACCCAGATCATGGACTAATGAGAGAAAAATTAATGCGGTTATTGACGTGTTGGCTGGTGATCCCAAGCGTTGGGGCTTAAACCTCAACATTACGAACCTGACTTTTGACGAGTTTAAAAATTTGTTTCTGGCTGAATACTGGTCAGAGCAAAAACAACAAAGTGTCTGGCGCGAATTTGTCGTATCGTGGCCTTTCGATGCGAATTCGCCCTTCTCGATGAAGGAATTTGGAATATTTGCGTGATCGCCGCACGGAATCCGAAATAGTCTGGGAACTCTACAAGAAGCTTCCAGATGATACAAAACGCTACGTAGCAAGCAATTACAGGACAATCAATGATTTCCTGGAAAGAGTTGAGGACGAGGACAATTGGCGCAATAATCGCAACAGTGGTAGAGGCCGTGGTAACAACAACGGGCACCTCAGCAACCACAACAACGATAACTATAGGAATAATGCATACCGCAATCTTGACAGCAATAACAATAGTGGTTCGGGCCGTAATGACAATCGGTACAATGAAGCTAATAACAGGAATGACGGAAACCAGTATCATGCTAGCGTGATACGGGCTTCGCAGAATAGTAATAACGCCAGAAGGTGTGATCAGCCGCCTAAGCAGCCTCCGGGGAGCTTATCTGCTGGGACGAGACAGGGAAACCATCAGCCGCGCCGGTGAGGGGCCGACCGGGCGTGGAGAAATTTTGGCGGCCCAATAACAGTAGAAAACCAAGGTGTCGTCGTTATGAAAATTCCGTATGGAATAATCAACGGCGGGAGAGTGTGCCAGTGTTAGGAGAAAGGAGTACACCCACAAGTAGTAGATCAGTTGTAGACACGGCAGTAGAAAATACATTCACTGTCAGTGAGAACAATTTAAGTAGTGTTCCGGAAATCGATTATAAAGTGGCAGCTGTAACACTCACAGCGGAACTGGAAATTGAGTTTAAGAATAATTCGCAAGTGTTGAGAGAAGATCAGATGCCGAATAACACGTCCGTCATCGAGCGAGGGGATGCAGAGAGGGATGAGGTCTGGTTAAGGCAGTTCCGTCGCTTATACAACGAACTAAGAGATTATAGGAGCCTATACGGGAGAAGTGTTTATGGGGAGCGCGTGCAAGATTTTCCGCGTCTCGTCCCGCAGGAAGATAGTGTTGGTGAAATGATAGAAAGTTCTGGCCCTAACCGGCAGACTTTACCAGAAATAGTTGATGTTAATGGGGAGCACGAGCAAGATTCGTCGTGTTTCATACCGCAAGAGTTGGATGTTGAAGTAGTAACGGAAAGTTCTGGCCCTGACCGGCAGACTTTACCAAAAGTTATAGTGTTAGAAGTGGCCGACCCATCCGACGCAAAACTCAAGTTTAAACATTGCGAAAGAATTGAGGAGAAAGATGACGAGAATTTTAGTGATAGCCGGATACGATTTGTAGAAAAGCACGTAAATTACAGCGTGTATGAGGTTAGAGCTGACGTTATACGGTCAGACGGTAGCAGTATGGGTTCACAGATCCAGAGGAAGTAATTGCAGATACTACTGGGCACATTCCTCCAGGTAGATTGGCAGATGAGATCAATCTGACCAAAGAGGAATCAACGAAGGTGACAATTAGTGAATTGATAGCAAAGCAACCCTCACTAGTTGACGAGTTACAGGAAAAGGTTTCGGTATTGGAGGCGGAGCTACAGACTAAGCCTCAGGACAAACGTGTTGAAATTAAAACTGTATGAGAACAGAGGCTGAAAAGGCCGCCAGATAAGCCGGATTTAGGATCAAAGCCAGATGTTTTTTTTTTTTTGAATGACCTGGATATAGACGAGGATTTACTGTGGGAAAATAAAGAAACAGTCGAGGACAAGTGTATACAGATAGTAGTGTCTATTAATATGCACGGCATACAACTAAACGTGTTGATTGACACCGGTGCAGAATTGAGTGGTGTATCTGGGAAAATATTTGATTTACTGAAAGACAGACCTGGTATCATAGTTATGCCAGTAACAGGAGTGAAAGCTATCGGTGCTACTGGGAAGGCCAGTAAACCGGTCACAAAATAGATTTTTGTCAACTTCGAGACATATGGGGCACGATTTGAAAAAGAGTTTGTCGTCGTGCCAGACTTAACTACGGAAGTAATTATCGGGTTAGATTGGCTATTAAAGTACCGTGCAGTGATTAATTGCGAAAGCAAAACTTTGACATGTACATCACAAGATAAAACAATAGTAGTTAGTTTTGACGAGGCAGGAGACGGTGTGCATAGGCTATACCAGCCTATACACGTTGTTAACTGGCCGGATGCCATTGATGTAGCCATGAATTTCAACTGCTGTAACGTGAGGAATCTCGGCATTGACAATAGTGTAGAACGTGAATTGGAAAATATTGTAGCCGGTGTGCCAAACGTAACACACGAACAAAGACGAGGCCGACTTTGTCGTAACTATTGCCGTCACAACCATAGGGCATGGGGCAAATATGTAGCATAATTTGGGAGATTTATGAACAGCTTGAGACATGAATCTACGGGATTTTCTCCAGAGGAAATCCTTGCGGATGACAGAAGTGAAGGTTTAGTGGAAGAGATAATCAAATTCCCTCCACGGATTGACATTAGTATTGGTGTGAAAAAAGATCGTTTGCGTGAAGTAATGAAGTTAAAAGCCGATGCTCGCATACGTCGTCATGACGGTAAAGCGCGTTTTGCTAAGTTTGCAATCGGAGACTTAGTACTTGTAAAAGCTCATGAGAAATCGAGCGAGATAGACAATGAAATCTCTAAATTTAAGTTTGTTTATAACGGACCATATAAAGTCATTGGTATACCTCACGCAAATGCTTATTGCTTAGAGTATCCAAGCTCTGGAAAACTATTAGGTATACGGAACATTGTAGACTTGAAATTGTACCAACCTAGGATTGATTAATACCACAGAAAGGGTAATTTGTACAGTATATAAATATAGAGTGTAATATTTAACAATTTGCTAGATTGCCATGCTTTTGCCTGACCAAGAGGACATTAAAGAAGTTGTAATTAATAAGTAATTAATTTTGACTAAATGATTTAAGACTAACAATTAGTAATCAATTGAAAATTCAAGCTGCTAGTTTAAGTTTTCAGCTGAGTCACAGTAGATTAAGGAATGTAAATATGATTTTGTAACTAGCTGTAAGATTTCATAAATATGTGATTTACTAGTCATTGCCGATGTACTTAGAAGCTGTTTTAAGTTTCAGGCTAGTACATGCGTATGATGATGGACAGTGTTGGGTTATCCACTGTGATAGTGTTAATGGACTACTTGAGATTACTCGGGAGTGAGTTTTTTCCAAAGAATTCAGTGAAACGGACGTTCTGGAAGTGCCGTTACAAGGGCGAGTGAGATCAAGCGTGCCGCACAGGCGGGCACAACAATACTCGCGAGGCGGAGTCGCTGTCGGCTCTTGTGCCGCTCTCGGCATTCTTTGTACTTGCGGGTACGGAAAGCGGAGTTGTATATTTCTTCCCGGACAGCTGATGTGAAAGAATTCTGCTGTCAATATTTATGTTTTTGTCGATCTGCTGTATATTATTTTCTTGTTAAGCGTTAAGTGGACTCTCATGACGAGAATATTAATTATGAAAAGGTTATATAAAATGTGTATTCTATGTAGTTAATTATTAATTTGCATATTTTGATCTACCTGTTTTTATGACCATGAACTCTGATTAATTTTTTAAATAGTATTCCATTTCTTGATACTGTTAGGAATTTTGATTTTTTGAATAGCTAAACCATTTTCGATGTTTTCCATGAATTTTAATATGTTGTCAACCTATTTTCTTTTGTGTAAGATGACAGAGTGGAATAAGGTTAGGAGTCTCTCCACTCAATTATTATGGCCTAAAAATTGGTTTATGGTTAATTCGCCTAATGCTAAAATTTCTTGATGTTTTGAGCATATGGATTTCCACTGTTTTTTTTCTCTTTTTGGGACATTTTCTGATTCTGTTTAGGTTACACGAACATCCTCAGACAACGTGGGGCACGTGTAACGCCGGAAATGCCTATCCTCCTATTTCCATCTATTGCACTGCAATTTTTTTTCCTTATTTTGTTACCTGAAGATATAACATTTCTGTGTCTTTGTATATTGTAATTGTTTTACTATTTGTATATATATGCATTTATGTCGATGTATAATTGGTTTGTATTGTGAATATTATTTGTATTTATACGATGGGTCTGGCCTAGGGAAAACTATGCTATCGAACGAATCCATCGATAGGTCGTGTGGAGAACCAAAGTGTTTAGGATCTTTGGTAGTGTTAACTCTGCCGCGTGGAGCGCGGGCAGAGGGAGTCTGTCTGGCTGGAGGAGGGCAGTGGAGCAGGTGTGTTGTGTGACGCTCCCGCGAGTTGCCGCGCTTTCAGGGTTTGGCAGCATGTAATTGCGCTCGACTTGCTATGATAGTTTCTGACACGGTGTCGCGGACGGGAAGCGTTAGCTGGCACACGTCAAGAGCTCGTTTCGGCTGGAGACCGTGTCGAGGAGAGTGCGCGCCCACATCCAGCTTCTGCAACAGCGACGGCAGACAATGAGTGACTGTCGCCACCTCCTCGATCGACGACTTCAAACCTTCAATCAACCAACAAGTAAGACTGGTAGCACGTAAAGTTTTAGAACTGAATGGCAGACCTCAGCTTTTCTAACTGTTAATTTTTTCTTACTAAATTACAGCAACGTAGCATGAACCTTTGTTGCTCATTGTCCCAATTGCATTACCAAGCAGGGTCCCTTCCTTTTCCGGAATGAACCCGAGTGTCCTTGAAATTCAAACGCAAGCATTAAAGTAATATCATTCATTCGATCCCTGCGAAACCCTACATTTCAGCAGGATAATGCACGATTGCATGTTGCAGGTCCTGTACGGGCCTCTCTGGATACAGAAAATGTTCGACTGGTGCCATGGCCAGCGCATTCTCCTGAACTCTCACCAATTGAAAACGTCTGGTCATGGTGGTCGAGCAACTGGCTCGTCACAATACGCCAGTCACTACTCTTGATGAACTGTGGTATCGTGTTGAAGCTGCATGGGCAGCTGTACCTGTACACGCCATCCAAGCTCTGATTGACTCAATGCCCAGGCGTATACAGGCCGTTATTACGGTCTGAGGTGGTTGCTCTGGGTACAGATTTCTCGGGATGTATGCATGCAAATTCCGTGAAAATGTATTCACATTTCTGTTCTAGTATAATATATTTGTCCAATGAAATCCAGTTTATCATCTGCATTTCTTCTTGGTGTAGCAATTTTAATGGCCAGTAGTGTAGTATCTACTATTTATAACAAAAATAACGAATCTCCGCTCGTGGAAATAGTATTCTCAGAAGTTTGGTTTAAGCAGGTGGGTGGCTACGCTGGGGTGTGTACGTTTGATGTAAAGAATCGAATACAAGTGAGAGTAAGTAGGTGTTGGCTGTTTGTCTTTCGTTTAGTGAGTTTGCGTTAAGTACTACTTTTTGTTAATGTACTGAGTGTTGAAACAAAATTGTGGAATCGATTTCTAGCTCTAAGGCTAATGAATGTCCTTGCCCGAGTTTAAGCCATTACGCCAATTTTGCAACCACGTAGGGAGAACAAACACTTTTCGATTGTAAAGTGCGCTTGCGTAAAAAATCAAGAATTAGGGCTCACGCTTCGAGCCCTTGCAATTGGAAACAAGACATATGGAGAGCCGATGAATCGTGGTAACTACAGTTTGAAGAATCAATTAAGGTATTATACAGTCGAAGAAGGCGAAAAATGGAAATCATTCGTGGGCTTTCAGATATCGACAGGGGTGTCATTAGCAGTAATCTGGTTTAGATAATACGGCAGCAAAGCATTTCAGTTTTTTTGTATCCCAGCAATCGGTAACGTTGTGTTAAAGATAGTGTAGACGAATTCACAAAAAACGTTTTTTGTGACAAACATTACTCCTTTTATATCGCTGAATCGAAGTTGTTTAAAAACCTGCTAAAAACTTTAAATCCCACCAAAAGTTCATTTTCCAGGAGAACATTAGGAAGACGCAACGTTGATGAGCATATATGATTACAGCAATATCTTATTAAATAACTAGAAACTTTTCATTGAAATTCAAACTAACCTGCCTACGAGTATATGATTAGTATGAGTCATTGTTTTAAAAAAAGTTATCTTCGCTTTTATTTTTATGATCAGCGATGTCGAATTTCTCGCAAAGGGTCTTTTAAACCTAGTACACACAAATCACTTCAACAGTACAGTTGTTACGATTATTATGTAGCCGGCCGAAGTGGCCGTGCCGTTAAAGGCGCTGCAGTCTGGAACCGCAAGACCGCTACGGTCGCAGGTTCGAATCCTGCCTCGGGCATGGTTGTTTGTGATGTCCTTAGGTTAGTTAGGTTTAACTAGTTCTAAGTTCTAGGGGACTAATGACCTCAGCAGTTGAGTCCCATAGTGCTCAGAGCCATTTGAACCATTTCATTATTATGTAAATACACTGAAGGCGTTAAATTAAATAAATTTAAATTGGGCTACTATAGTTGTATGAATTGTAGCTGTAATACCTGACTTATCCCTTCGTCTCGAGCCCTATACGGATCTCATGATCCCATGGTGTTTTGATGAATCTTAAAATATTTCACTTTACTTGGTAAGATTGGATACTGCTTACTGCTGATCAGTTCACAAAAAATGTTATTTGGGCATTGCTATTCACTGGTTAGGTCCTAAAACAAAATCCAGACTGCATACAGTGTTGTCATGCATACAACTAAAAGGTTGCCATTCACATGATGTACTGGTGCAGGGAATGTTTGACATCCTTTATGAGTTAACAAATAACCAAGATAGTTAAGAAGATAAATACTACATTTACATCATTAAAATAGAATGAAAATTAATGAATATATATATAATTAAGTTATTCGTGTTTTCTATTATAGAAGACTTATTTGTTTCGTCTTTTCCAATGAAGTGAAGAAACATTAATGATGTTTGATGAAATAATATAGTTTCCTATTAGCTAACTAAAATGTGCTATATAACATGATCACTTTCTTACTGTATAGTGCAAAGCAAGTGTTGATAGTGAATCGTATATGCACTTCGTTTTTAGGTATGTTTATGTCATTGGAAAATTTACAAGAGAGCGACTTTATTGATTTTCTCTCTATTTTTATTAAACATAAAATTCAGTTGAATCTTTTTCACATTAAACTACAACCGACGTTGGCAGCAACTTGGTGAAGGCATTTGTGCAATTTGGTATGGAGACAGACACATTACCATATCTGCACATGATATGGACTCAGAATCTGTTGCTGCTGTTTCATCCTTTTAAATCAGTCCTCTCAAGATAATGAGTTAGAATTTATTTCATTAGAAAACCCTCATTGTATACGTGCCGTTGTAACTGTGTTGGCCATGAGAATATTACTAGAATATTTGAATATTTTTAGCATGGTGCAGCAGAGTCAGCACTGTAAAATGGTGGCTGAAATTTATTATAATTACTATAAAACTTCAATACCTTACCAATTCATGCTAGGAGTGCTGGGTGTACAGTTAACTTTATCATAAGCAAAATTGAAGATGCTGCCCTACTAATAACTATTTTTAAAATTAGCTTTTGTACTGCTATGCTCAAAGAATTAGCTCTATTAAATCAACAATCGCATAACATGGTAGACAACGACCTTGCCGCAGTGGTTAAACCGGTTCCCGTGAGATCACCGAAGTTAAGCGCTGCCATGCGTGGTCGGCACTTGGATGGGTGACCATTCAGACCGCCATGAGCTGTTGCCATTTTTCTGGGTGCACTCAGCCTCGTGATGCCAATTGAGGAGCTACTCGACCGAATAGTAGCGGCTTCGGTCAAGAATACCATCATAATGACCGGGAGAGTGGTGTGCTGACCCCACGCCCCTCCTATCCGCATTCTCCATGGAGGATGACACGGCGGTCGGATGGTCCCGGTAGGCCACTCGTGGCCTGAAGACGGAGTGTGTCTGTGTGTGTGTAGCATGGTGGCAGCATATTCCATTCGCACTGAATTAGACTGCAGATGGGTACATCCAAGTGCAACTAGATGGTACTCTACTTGCGACATTGTTATTATTTTCAATTCAATATTAGAAACAACGTTCTGCTCTTCATAGAGTTATGACTCATCTGAAGGTTCAGTCTTTCAATGATGAGAATGTGACCGTAAGGAAGAAGTGTGTGAGTGAAAAATTTGACAAAATAAATATAAACATACGTTTGATTTATGACTTATATAAAATAATATTACAACTACACAAGTGTGCACGTTTCGGCCAGGTCGCTGACGCCTTTGATTAAATTCAAGAAGACGTTTAAGCACATTTCGAGTCGTTCCTGCCGACAAATGCGGCATCTGAATTTGAATTGAGGAATATGAAGGACAGAAGTCTGGAGAAGTGCACGTCTTTAGCCAGTGTCATATTAAGTGGCAGAGATAAAGGCTGTGGACTTATTACAGACGATGAGAAGCACCAACTTACTGCGGGTTTTAATCCAAAGTTCCATTTGATGCGGTAGGAAGCGTATAACAGTAGTCGAGTGGAAATATTAAAAAACGAATGGGAAAAAGTTGTAGTTGAGGCTTTGAGACACAAAGCTCCAAAAATTCGAACAACAGAGATACTTTAAGTGGCAGTTGCGGAAGAAGCAATAACGAAGACGAAGGAAGAGATTTCTTTTTACGTCTCTAACTCAATCTAATGAGAGGCTTAGTAGTAGCACATCTGTAAAAAGCAAAGCCCAGAGCCTAGTCAAACTGTAGCAGGACATAAAATCAACAGACGCAATAAACGATGCGGTATTTATTGGTAAGCTGGTATTAGTACATTTATTAGTTAAATATGATAGCCTATACACTCAAGTGCTGCAGTCTAACAATTTTTCAGTTTTTCTCTGTGAGCAAAGACGCTTTTTCTCCATAGTATGCGGCGTTCATTGTTGAAAAGTTTAACATGTTGATGTGTCTAAAGAGAAAAATGCAACTTACGCCAGATAATATCTGATTTTCCTGTATGTTGATTCCCCGTGATTTAACATTGGTAGCTAAATAATTATACACCAAACCGATTAAATGATTAAACTTTTTTTATTTACATTCGATGTCCAACCTCAACCTCTTCAACGCAAATATTTTTATTTAAATAACACTGTTGCGTGTCATTTACTTGTTCTTTCACTACATCCACGACGTAAAGTTTACTATTAAGCGGTAACGATTAATAATTAACTTCCGTTAAATCTGCTGTGAAGTAAAGCTTTAACGGTTAACGAAGGTAACTGTTTTGGTAACGGATTAACGATTAGCGAAGTAAAATTATTGATTACCGTTGCCCAGCCACGACTAGACCAAATAATCAGTGGAAAATGATTCAGCAAAAATGGTGCCACTCCTTAACCACAAAGGCTCTGGGACGTTACACCTTTCGATTTGTGGCTGTGAGACTGGTTGAAAGGCGAAGTCTACATAAGCAAATTAAATACAACAGACGAACTGTTGGCTTGGATTATTAATAGTGCTGTCCCCAGAAAACTCGTGTTGCGAAGAGAGTTAAAAACAACATTGAAGTGGGATGTGGAATTTAAGAAAATTAAATTCAGAATTATCATTTGCCTTTCCTTAACACTTTCGAGAGTAGTTGTCTTGGTTACATTTTTTCATCAGCACCACAGAAAGCAATAAAACTGGACACAAATTATAGGGAACACTGTATTGGAAGCAGTCTATAGTACCACATTCTAAAAGATTTTTAGTAGATGACTACCTGTCGTTGCCTAGGTATGCATTTATTCCAATTCCGTATGTGAATTGCTATTCCCCTCTCTCTCTATCTATCTTTTCTTCCCCAGTCTATCTGCCCATCTCTTCCTCCCCTCTCTGTACATCTGCTCCCTCCTCCTCTGCCCATCTCCTCCTTCGCTCTCTTATTCCATCCCCTCCTGCCCCCTCTGTCTCCAGGCACCCTAACCCACAACAATTCGACTGTCCAATCCAACGAGTTGAAACCTGCTCTTGAATTATTTTTTTTTTCAGGAAGGTTACACCGAAAGAAAGACAATGTTAAAATTTTAGCTATTTACACAACCTGTAGCCAACGGCCTTGCTGCAGTGATAACACCGGTTCCCGTCACATCACAGAAGTTAAGCGCTGTTGTGTTGGGCTAGCACTTGGGATGGTGACCATCCGGTCTGCCGAATTATGTTGACAAGCGGGGTGCACTCAGCCAATGTGAGGCAAACTGAGGACCTACTTGATAGAGGAGTTGTGGCTCCTGTTTCGCTGAATGACAAACGGCCGAGAGAGCGGTGTGCTGACCACATGCCCCTTCATATCCGCATTCTGTGACGCCGGTGGGCCGAGAATGACGCGGCGGCCTGTCGGTAGCGTTGGCCTTCATGGCCCGTTCGGCAGGAATTTAGTTTAGTTTTAAGACACACAATAAGTATTTAAGAAATGTTGAAGTTGGTCAAATTCGTAGCTTTCGAGATGGCAGGAGAACTGTATAACCCTGGCGTTACTTCATCATAAAGCACATGCGCAACACGGTGGGCACACATTCTTGGTTGACGGCACATGGGTATACAGATAACTTAGCAAAATGCGGTCGTAATTTGTTAAGGTAATTTCTGTTTTCATTGGTAGTTCCTCTTGACAATAGTTCTCTGTTTCTATTAGCTCTAATTTAATATCCATAGTTATTAGCAGTTGGCCTTTGCTGTATCGGTAAGTGTCAAAAATGGAGATGAAACTGAATTGATATTCTATGGGATTTCTTCGCATATACTCGGTGATAGCCTCTGGCCTTGTGGATGTTACAGAGTTTCACAATAATGTGCAGTCCGATTTAGGATTTCGACCGCGCAGAGATAAAATGTGAAGAACGTGGTGTGCAGTCAAAATCACTCATTTCTGCTGAAGATCTATACATGTCTTATTCATTAGTTAACTCCTTCTACATTTATCCGAATGATGTCGACATTTTGTTAGAAATTACGTGAACATTGGACGAAACAGGAAATTCCCTGAATTGTGATTCGAATGATGATATTTTTCTAATTAAAGTCGAGGAACAAAATCACAGTACCTTCCAGGCTCAAGCAACCATGTACAGCATAAGCACTCAGTGAAAAATAACAGGCTATATATTTTTAGTTAAACGACAGAAGAAGGAAACACTAGCACATAATCGGTGAGTAAGACGGTTTAGCTTTGTAAAATGTGAATAAGAAATGTCTAAACGTATAAAATAATGCATCAAAATAAAACACGCAAAAGTTTGAAACTGAAACCAATCCAACAAATTGGAACACCTCTTGAGATTAAGTGCCCTATTGTTGCGGGAGATCCAGGAGACTGGGCCCTCTACTTTCAAGTGCGATGAACATTACTGATTTCTAGTCTTTCGAAATTTGTCTCAAGTGAATCTGTAGAGTAGATATTATTAATAAGTAGTACTCTAGAGAAAGTCGTAGTAGATGTGAAGATGAAGCTTCTTGTTGTCCAGTAAAATGCTGTTTATAAAGCCAATCAGTCAGATTAATGCAAAGCTCTTTTACTATTTCAAGCGAAAAAAGGCCAGCGGCGTTTGCGCAGCCGATGAAAGCTATGACGCATTAGTACTCAACAATGCCAGTGATAAATATCAGTTGATTATCGTTTCCAATGTTTTGTATCTCTTTCCAGGAACACCAAGGGAAATAAGGACCTACTATTTTAAAAAGGACTGGTAACTTGCAAAAATCTTGTATTCGATGTAATCGAATCTTTAAAAATGGAAGAGAATAATTTACAATGTTACATCGGAAACTTCTCCTTACTATTTAAATTAAAGAATTTATTGCTTTTGTGGGACTCTTGGCTTGAACGTAACGACACCTGTGTCCTTAGGAGGGCGATAAAAAGACTCTTAACTTAATTGGCATTCCACAGGGAACTTACAATGTGATTCAACCTCTGGATGAAAAACTTTTTCGACATTCTGAAGCTTTATTCAGAGAATCGTCAGGCCATTTAATTTGCATTAGTTCTTTGTCATTTCGGGTTTACTAGCGGAAGAGAATTGTTAAACTTCAGTCGTTTCTGTAGAGTAGCATAATTTTACGCTTTTGATCAAGTATGCCTGATACACAGCACAATATCACAATATCCACAACAATGACCACGGCGATTTCTTACGCCATTCCGGGGATCTCCTACTAAGACCATTAATTGCTGTGAAGTGCATTAATGATTTAATTTTTCATTTATCAAGTGTGCCTGGTGTAAGGAAAAAGTTTGTTTCCTTCATCAAATATACACTTCGCATTTTTGTGACAAGTACAGGGAATAAACTAGGAACTGTTTCATAGTTGGCAAAATATACACTGTTCAAGAATTATCGGAAGAACTGTGCTACAGAAATTGTTATTGTTGTGTCGATTCCCTAAGGTCTCGACACAATGAGTGGCTAGGTGCACGCGAAACTAACGCAGACGGGCGTAAATTCTGAAACAGGAGACTGGATGAAAACTATAAAGAAAAGAAGAGAGATTTTAATATACTTAACTTTAATGTAGTCTTGTTCTTGTTGAAATACATCTCTTGCATAGTAGTAAGCAATTAGCAATGATACACATGGCGCCTTGCTAGGTAGTAGCGATGGACTAGCTGAAGGCTATTTAATCTGTCTCTCGGCAAATGAGAGGAATACTTGATAGGTCTAGTCGCAAGCTATGTCGTCCGTACAACTGGGGCGAGGTCATGTCCGTGTCTTGTGACCTGCCATGTGGTGGCGCTAGGATTGCGAGTACACAGTGGCGACACGCGGGTCCGACATGTACTACAGGACCGCGGCCGATTTAAGTTACCACCTAGCAAGTGTGGTGTCTAGCGGTGACACCACATTCCTCCCCCGCAAATCGGCGAACGGTCGTGAGATAAGGCTTCCGCCCGCCGTGGGGAGGACCCCATGTTGACGTATGCGATGAGGTGGGGAGCCTAACAACAGGCGAGGCTGTGCCACCCGCACCCGGCCATTCGGTCCGAGGGGAGCTAGGAAACGCCTGCAAACCTAGTCCAGGGTGCACGTCAACATGAGGTGTTTGCGCACGGAATGATATAGAAGGGTCGACCTCCATGTGGTCGGAGCACCCGACGGGCGAAGACGACATCTGGTCCGGAGCGGGCAAGAAGTCCATGGCGGAGGACGGCTGGTCACGGGAAGCGAGCGGCGGCGCGTGACCCAGGGAGGCGCCATGCGGTTGCAGCGAAGCGTCCTCTGCGGGCGGCGCCGGCGGCGGCTGCGGCGGCGCGACGCCATGAGGCAAAATGGAAGGCATCGTCGGTAACACCTGGGGATGAGGCGAGCCAGTAGATGGGTCCCCAGGGCGCTGACCTGACGGCTCCGTCGCTGAAAGCAGACGGGGAGCGGCAGAACCCAGGCGACGACAGAGGCGCAGCTGATTGAGATGCCGACGCACCTCACCAGAGGCCCCCAAAACCAAATACATCGCGCGGCCGAGGCAGCGAAGAATGCGCCCTGCGAGCCAACGCTGTGAACCGCGATAGTTGCGATAATAGACAACGTCGCCAGGAGCAAAAGCAGGAGTCTGCCGCTGCACAGGAACCTGATGTGGCGGATGCAGCAAAGACATCAGAGTTCGATGAGGACGACCATGGAGCAACTCAGCCGGCGAGCGACCATCGCGGGGCTGAGAGCGATATGAGGACAAAAAGAGCAACAAAGCGTCCTCCCGAGAATGCGACTCTTTCAACTTCAACATCTGTGACTTGAAAGTCCGGACCAATCGTTCCGCGGCACCGTTGGACTGAGGCGAAAACGGCGCGGATGTCAGATGTTGAATACCATTGGCCTTGCAGAACGACTGAAATTCTGCGGACATGAATTGTGGGCCATTGTCGGAAACAATAGTCTGCGGAAGACCTTCAAGGCAAAAGATAGCAGACAAGGCTTGGATTGTGGCAGAAGACGTCGTGGAAGACATCCGGACAACAAAAGGAAAATTACTGAAAGCATCGACCACAACCAACCATCGAGCATTCCAGAATGGACCAGCAAAATCGATGTGCAAGCGTTGCCAAGGGGAAGTGGCTTTCGGCCATGCAAAGAATTTCCGCGGCGGTGCGGATTGTTGTTCGGCACACGCCACGCAAGAGGAGCACATATTCGTAATCGCAGCATCGATTCCGAACCAAGTACAGTGCCGCCGAGCAAGTTGTTTCGTTCGCACTATACCCCAATGTCCTTGGTGAAGAAGCCGTAAGACAGAGGACTGTAACGAACGTGGGACTACGACTCGGGATTGATCATTATCGGAACGCAACAACAAAACACCACGTCGGACAAAAAGTCTCTCCTTGTGAGCAAAAAAACGGCGAACCAAAGGATCCTCGATCCGTGACTTTGACAAGGGCCAGTGCGTAGCAACAAAACGCAAAACAGTAGCAAGGACAGGGTCAGCAGCTGTGGCTGTAGCTACACGACGAAAATCAATCGGAAACGATGCGACCACGTCATCGGTTTCCGAATCAATGAACATGCAAGCAAGTTCGGAAGAATCGAATGCTTTATCCTCAGCAACAGGCAAACGGGACAACGCATCAGCGTTTCCGTGCTTAGCAGTGGACCGATACAAGATATCGTAGCGGTACTGCGAGAGAAAAAGAGACCAGCGAATGAATTTCTGCGCTGTACGTGGAGGTACAGGCTTGTTTGGATGAAAAAGTGATGTCAAAGGTTTGTGGTCCGTGATGATTGTAAAGTGACGACCATACAAGAAATCGTGAAACTTTGTTACACCAAACACAAGAGCCAAAGCTTCCTTCTCTATTTGGGAATAATTTCTTTGCGCAGATGAGAGCAATTTGGACGCAAAGGCAATAGGGCGATCATGCGAACCATCTTTGTGCGCAAGCACAGCACCGATCCCGAAATCCGATGCATCGACCATCAACAAAAGGGGTTTTCGGGGATCGAAGGGCGTAAGGCAAGTATTTGAAAGTAACGCCGATTTCAACTGGCGAAAGGCGCGTTCGCATTCCGTTGTCCAGACGAACGGAACACCTTTACGGCGTAAGCGATGAAGCGGAGCTGAAATAGAAGAAGCATTGCGCACAAACCGATGATAATAATTTACCTTACCCAGCACACTCTGTAGCTGTTTTAAGTTCTGCGGTGACGGCAAGTCCTGAATGGCACGAAGGTGCTCTGGACTCGGATGTATACCTTGGGCGTTAAGGACATGGCCCAGGTACGGTAAGTCCCGAGCAAAGAACACACATTTGTCCTTCCTCAAGCGAAGACCATTTTGTCGCAATACCTGAAATAATGTTCGGAGATTTTGCAAATGTTCTGCTTCTGTCTTTCCTGAGATTACAATATCGTCCAGATAGTTCGCAGCCGTAGGGACCGACGCACAAATAGTTTGTAAATATTGCTGAAATAAAGCAGGGGCGGATGCACACCCGAATGGCAGTCTTTTGAAGCGATACAAGCCAAGATGCGTGTTAACCACTAAGACGCGCTGGGATTCTTCGTCCACAGGTATTTGCAAGTACGCATCTGCTAGGTCCAATTTTGAAAAATATTTTCCCGGGCACAGTTTGTCAAAAAGATCTTCCGGGCGGGGCAAAGGAAAAGTAGCAGTCACAAGTTGTGGATTCACAGTTGCCTTGAAGTCCACGCAAAGTCTCAATTTTCCGGAAGGTTTGGGCAAAATTACTAAGGGTGAGGCCCAGAGAGAAGCCTGCACTCGTTCAATGACACCTTGAGATTCTAATTCGGCTAATGTTCGGGCGACCTCATCACGCAATGCGTGGGGAACATTGCGCGCTCTGAAAAATTTTGGTTGCGCGTTGTCTTTCAGTTCCAAATGCGCTTCATAGTTCTTAGCGCAACCAAGGCCCGGTGCAAAAATGTCTGCAAATTCTTCACAAAGACTAGAAACACTGGCGGAAGGCACAGTCTGATTCACTGATAGGACCTGATTCACTATAGACAAATGAAACAAATGAAACAAATCTAAACCAAACAAGTTCACTGCACTAGAGGAACGAAGAACATAAAATGACACAAGTTTTGTCTGTCCCTTGTATGTTGCAAGAAGGCTGCACTGTCCGAACACAGGTATATGCTGTCCTGAGTAACTAGTTAACGTAACATTTGCGGCACGCAATGGCGGTTTGCCCAGTTGTTTGTACGTGTCGTGATTGAGCAATGAAACAGCAGCTCCGGTATCGAGCTGGAATGGTATCACTTTTCCTGCAAAGTCTAAGTCCACAAAAAGTTTATTGTCTTGTTGACGACAAGAGCGACTGTCTCGTGCAATTTGAACTGATACAGGTCCAGAAGCACTTGCAACTTTACGGGATTTCCGGCGACGTCGACGCACACTTTGGGTGGGACGAACACAGTCACTGTTAGCTAAAGTGTCACTGGACGGGTGGGAATGAACTACATGAATGTCCATGGGCGAAGGTCCACGAGCCTGATTGTCATGGGTTCGATTCCGGCGCGAAGCAAAGGGCCTGGAATTTGTGTGATTGTCTGATCTGAACTTTTTCTGGCAAACACTTTGTACATGTCCTTTCTTGTGACAGTAAAAGCAAATAGCTTGGCGTGACGGGCAATTTTCACGCGAATGTCTAGTGGCACACCGCGGGCAAGATTTCACTGCATTTGCTTGCTTACGCGGCGCACGTGGTTGCAAGCGAGGCGGCCGCTGCGAAGTCGGGCGCGAGGGCCGCTTAGCGTCCCGTGCAGCGGGCCCGGCGGGCCGATTAATGTGACACACTGCTGGCGAAGTTTCAAATGATTCCTGAGCAAAGTCAAGTGTGTCTTGCCTGTCCAATATGTCTATCACTTGTTGCAGGGAGGGATTAACGAGTTTCAAAATCTGTTCCCGTATGCGAACATCAGAAACGTTCTGTGCAATTGCATCACGCACCATAGTATCTGAATATGGGAGGCCACATTCACAGGCAAACGCGCAGTCTCTAGTAAGGCCTTGCAAAGTTGCTACCCACTCCCTGTTAGTCTGACCGGCGGTACGTTTTGTACGAAAAAACGTATACCGTTTTGCAACAACATTAACTGTTTCTTTGAAATAGGCATCTAAAGCCGACAAAATTTCCTCGTAGGTCAGAGTTGCTACGTCGCGTCGGGGAAACAATTTCACTATCACCCGGTAGGTAGACACACCGACACAAGAAAGCAAAAACGGCTGCCGCTCTTTACCTTGAATTCCATAAGCAGTGAGGTGGAACCGGAACTGATCGGCCCACTCAGTCCAGCTTTCTGTTGTGGCCTCGAAGGGCCTAAATGGCGGTGCGACAGCGTTGTGTGGCTGCGGTAGCGAAGAAGCGGCTGCCGCCGCATCGGTTTGCAGCGCACGTTGACCCTGGACGAGCTGTCCAAGGGCTTCCAATAACGCCTGCGTCTGCTGATTCTGCAAGCGAAAAAATTCGGACAGTACATCTGGAGAATGCGGCGAAGCCATGACACAAGCAAATTAGAGCAAGTATAACACAAAGACTGCAACGTGGGCGCGGCATCCCATCCTCGTCGCCAAAATATTGTTGTGTCGATTCCCTAAGGTCTCGACACAATGAGTGGCTAGGTGCACGCGAAACTAACGCAGACGGGCGTAAATTCTGAAACAGGAGACTGGATGAAAACTATAAAGAAAAGAAGAGAGATTTTAATATACTTAACTTTAATGTAGTCTTGTTCTTGTTGAAATACATCTCTTGCATAGTAGTAAGCAATTAGCAATGATACACATGGCGCCTTGCTAGGTAGTAGCGATGGACTAGCTGAAGGCTATTTAATCTGTCTCTCGGCAAATGAGAGGAATACTTGATAGGTCTAGTCGCAAGCTATGTCGTCCGTACAACTGGGGCGAGGTCATGTCCGTGTCTTGTGACCTGCCATGTGGTGGCGCTAGGATTGCGAGTACACAGTGGCGACACGCGGGTCCGACATGTACTACAGGACCGCGGCCGATTTAAGTTACCACCTAGCAAGTGTGGTGTCTAGCGGTGACACCACAGTTATAAAGTATTTGATGTAAACAAATCAAAGTCCTAGTTGAGTAAGTCATCTACACTCCTGGAAATGGAAAAAAGAACACATTGACACCGGTGTGTCAGACCCACCATACTTGCTCCGGACACTGCGAGAGGGCTGTACAAGCAATGATCACACGCACGGCACAGCGGACACACTAGGAACCGCGGTGTTGGCCGCCGAATGGCGCTAGCTGCGCAGCATTTGTGCACCGCCGCCGTCAGTGTCAGCCAGTTTGCCGTGGCATACGGAGCTCCATCGCAGTCTTTAACACTGGGGGCATGCCGCGACAGCGTGGACGTGAACCGTATGTGCAGTTGACGGACTTTGAGCGAGGGCGTATAGTGGGCATGCGGGAGGCCGGGTGGACGTACCGCCGAATTGCTCAACACGTGGGGCGTGAGGTCTCTACAGTACATCGATGTTGTCGCCAGTGGTCGGCGGAAGGTGCACGTGCCCGTCGACCTGGGACCGGACCGCAGCGACGCACGGATGCACGCCAAGACCGTAGGATCCTACGCAGTGCCGTAGGGGACCGCACCGCCACTTCCCAGCAAATTAGGGACACTGTTGCTCCTGGGGTATCGGCGAGGACCATTCGCAACCGTCTCCATGAAGCTGGGCTACGGTCCCGCACACCGTTAGGCCGTCTTCCGCTCACGCCCCAACATCGTGCAGCCCGCCTCCAGTGGTGTCGCGACAGGCGTGAATGGAGGGACGAATGGAGACGTGTCGTCTTCAGCGATGAGAGTCGCTTCTGCCTTGGTGCCAATGATGGTCGTATGCGTGTTTGGCGCCGTGCAGGTGAGCGCCACAATCAGGACTGCATACGACCGAGGCACACAGGGCCAACACCCGGCATCATGGTGTGGGGAGCGATCTCCTACACTGGCTGTACACCACTGGTGATCGTCGAGGGGACACTGAATAGTGCACGGTACATCCAAAACGTCATCGAACCCATCGTTCTACCATTCCTAGACCGGCAAGGGAACTTGCTGTTCCAACAGGACAATGCACGTCCGCATGTATCCCGTGCCACCCAACGTGCTGTAGAAGGTGTAAGTCAACTACCCTGGCCAGCAAGATCTCCGGATCTGTCCCCCATTGTGCATGTTTGGGACTGGATGAAGCGTCGTCTCACGCGGTCTGCACGTCCAGCACGAACGCTGGTCCAACTGAGGCGCCAGGTGGAAATGGCATGGCAAGCCGTTCCACAGGACTACATCCAGCATCTCTACGATCGTCTCCATGGGAGAACAGCAGCCTGCATTGCTGCGAAAGGTGGATATACACTGTACTAGTGCCGACATTGTGCATGCTCTGTTGCCTGTGTCTATGTGCCTGTGGTTCTGTCAGTGTGATCATGTGATGTATCTGACCCCAGGAATGTGTCAATAAAGTTTCCCCCTCCTGGGACAATGAATTCACGGTGTTCTTATTTCAATTTCCAGGAGTGTATAATGTGACATCATACAATGCATTCATTTTCTTCCCTCTGCTAGTCACTTACGTAACAGTGACATTTGAAACAGATTAGCTGTCGGTATAAACCGCTAGTTATTCGAAATTTAGTGGTTTGAGACTTGCTGCTATGGCTTAAGAGGTTAAAATTCGAGTCTGTGCACATTCGACTTCGCGGTAAGTGGTGCGACGAACTCTTTTCACGGCTGCGGCTGCTTATTCACCGGATCGCGCAAGGAAAAATGCCTGAACAAATCACTGATATAAGCGGTTCTTCGTGCAGCATGAATCAGTAACTTTAACGTCGGTTTCGAGGTATCGGAGGTGACCATTCCTTGTTAAGTCCATCTACTCCTTTTCCTCTCTATTCATCTCCTCCTTCCCCTCTCTCTGTCCATCCCTCCTGCCCCAGACCCATGTTCATCTCCTCCTCCTCCTCCGCCTCTCTATATATTTCTCCCCCTTCTCTCTCGACACTATCACACCCACCCCAATATGTGGTTTCTGGTTCTTCCGCTCACAATATTTCTTTCCACACAATAAGTAGTATGTTTACCAAGTTTAACTGGAATCGATCTGTGGGTTTTGAAAGAGCTTTTTATCCACGGATTTGCTCAAATACGCACATGGTAGCCGTTTTTGACACACTTAAAGTTTATGACGTCATACGAGACACACTTATTTGGCCTTTACTTACAAGTTTATTTTTTTCAGTGTCTCTTTACAGTCCTTTAATACAGTTTCCTTGGTTCTCTATGACTGAATCCCAACGTCTCGGAAACTCTATTACTCCATCCAGGACACCAATGGTGTGCATCTCCCGAATGGCTCGGCTAACAGTGGTAGAAATCTCTACCTGAGAAGGATAATGACGTACACGCGTATGTCTTTTGAACTTCGGGAACAAGTCGAATGTATGTCCAGGCTAAAGGGAGGATGCGGCACCAATTCCCATCCGTATTCGCGTAGTTTGTGGACTACAAGATTCTCGATACGTGACCCAGGACTGTCTTCGAGAACGAGTGGCCCGGCGTCGAAGAGGTGTGGCAAGAAGTCACGATAATACACTGTTGTGACAGTTTTTCCACATGGGACAATCTGACATGATAATTACTTTGTGATGATCAGCAAAGTTTTTTGGACGTGGAGAATCTGAAGCACTCCAGTTACTGGACTGTGATTTCAACTCCGGTTCAAAGGTACTAATACTTGTTTCATCAATAGCGACAATTTGACAAAAGATTCCTTGACCTTCAAGGCCCAATCGTTGTTTGAGCAAGGTTGTAATGTCCAGGCGTTTCTACTACTCTTCAGGAGTCAAACAGTGTGGGACCATTCTCGCAGAAATTCTTCTCTTCTTCAAATCATATGTTATAATATGGAATAGTGATACTGGAGGAATTCCCGTTGATTCATAGAGTTTCTCACAAGTCACACTGAGGTTGTCTTCAAGTCTTCGTTCATATGTTGACGTTTTTCGCCTTCCGGTTCTTAGATTACTGTCTATGCTCATGCGACCACCGCGAAGCTGATTAACACACTATGAAACTGTACCACGGTCCTCTATAAACTTGCCACAATCTTCACTTAATGCGCCATGGACTTCTGTTGAGATTTTGCTGCGTATAGTTTCCGTCTTGATTTAAGTTATCTGGTCCTTAACGGTCACAGTACCCGGGAACCCTGCAGCGCCCATTTGTATCTCTCGCGAGTTTTATGTTACAATACACAGCAAAAAACAAAAACAGGTGGTTCTTCCTCAAGCTCCCAACTCCATCTGCGTAATTTTCATTGTTGTTGCATTAAACAGTCTACAGTAATACCAACCTGTATGTTAATTATGAAATTCCCCTCGTATCTCCTGAGCTGTGTGTTTCAGAAGCATATAATTTTGCAGGTCCACCTAGTGGTATATTAAAAAAGTGTCAATAAAATTTGTTACGAAAAGAATTATTAGTAAAGAAGTAATATTTTAAAACGTCATGCCTGATGTGTCAGTTCTAAAGAAGGAACAGCGAGAATGTAGTTTCGTTATTTGGTGGGGAGTGTGAATGAGAAAAGTGTCGTAAGGGTGTGAAACTATGTGCAAGAAAATTGCTTCTAGTACCCGTCTAAACTATGCCCTGTTGACAAACCAAATTTATTACCTGTTGTGATTTTCATCGTACTCGTGCAATACCATCGGCCCTTTCGTAATGCTGTTCCGGATGGTAGGCTGCTGAGTGGTTTTTGTCCTTTAGTTTACATGGAGGCCTGATTTTCTGCGAAGTGAGCTGCTTATCCGCTGTAACAAGCCACGATAGTTTCAGTGACCACATTATGAGCAAGTTGCTGCATTATATTATGGCAGTGGTTGTTTTCTCCAGTCGAAGTACTAACGGTTCACCCTTAACACAGTGCACAAGAAAACCTTGGTGCCTACAATGCGTCAGACGTGAGTGCCCCAGGCACCAAGTGCCCAGGATCAGGTCGTGATAGAACGCATTTATATCACGCTCGAACGCTCCACTCCGATGCCGATGGTTAGATAAGCGTTGGCCGCATCCTGATCAGACGACACGCCCAAATATTCCGCTATTTCCTTACCACTCCACCACCTGCACCCTGCCTCCAACTCAGTGGTTATGAATATTTCAATTTCTCATGGTTTTAGGTCGAACTGTAAAAAACATGAAATGTTCAATCCAAGTACAATAAGTCATAAAATCAGTCTTTTGTACCTTAGGACGTGATCAAGCAGCACTTTCAGTTTCTTGAAGAGTGACAGGCAAATGAAATGTCTCGACATCGGAATCGAGTGTGAACATCACTGTAGTTTATTTTTTCCATATAAAGATGGGGTAATAGCGTCAACTATCCTCTCAATATTTTGAAGATATGGAAAGACTTTTTCATACATTCCCACAAGAGGGCACTCTTCAGTCATATCAGACTACATGTTATTGTTAATGTTACTTGTTAAACTTTTATTGTGAAAATTACTTCACTTGAAACTAGAGGATTAGTATTAATGTGTTATTAAATTGCCAATATGAATGACTGAGGAGACGATTATACATTTGAGCCGTTTATTTTATACAGTGTGGGTTGCAATTACGGCTGATCGAATTTGATAAAACTTATTTAAAATCAGTCATTTACATACCGCAGATGTTTAAGACTGTGTGGAAAACGTACTTAGATATAAAAAGCGCTGTCGCTGTGCAACACAAGATAGTGGTGAATTCGACCTAACAGAGCTCTGATAAGGCACCTGCTGGAATTGTCCACCTCCTACGGTCTCCTGCTCCTCTGACACCAACCTGGCAGAAGGAGGAAGACGAGTGTCTCAACCAATGAAATGCTCTTATCCCCCACTTCATACAGTGGGCGGAACAGGGCGTGGTCTGGGTGGAGCTTAGAGCTGTTGACCTTCTGAGACTTTATGTTCTCCTATCAGCTAAAAGGGGTCCCGGCCAAGGCAGATAGAAAAACAACCGCGCGGGATCAGCCGTGCGGTCTGAGGCGCTGCAGTCATGGACTGTGCGGCTGGTCCCGGCGGAGGTTCTAGTCCTCCCTCGGGCATGGGTGTGTGCGTTTGTCCTTAGGATAGTTTAGGTTAAGTAGTGTGTAAGCTTAGGTACTGATGACTTCAGTAGTTAATTCCCATAAGATTCCACACACATTTGAACATTTTTGAGCTAGAAACACAGTCATGTAGGCCATTCCGAGGGGTCGTCGTGCCATTGGCTAAAGCGTATGACGTCAGCGGGAATACTGTTCGGGGCTCCTCCTCTTGGGCCTCGGAATACTGTCTCTGTGGTTCACGGGACTTTCAACACCACCCTCGTCAACTGTATGTTGCAAAGTGCTGATGTACATCATTAAGCATCGCTTATATCTAAAAGTATTACATAAACACTTATAAGTCATAATAATATCCACCTTCAACGACTTAATGTTAAGTGCTGGAATATCTTACTGTGTTCATAGATACAGTAACTCAGAAAGATCACGAAGGATCGCCCTGAAGAATTTTCCTCACTGCAAGTATTTTCAATTTTCCTATTTTGTCTCGTTCTTCAAATGCCTTGTTTAAATGGAAGTTCTTGGCCTAACGTAGAGAGAAACCACTTTCTGACGTAAATCGGGGAACTTTGACATTACTGTGGAAATTTTCTTTTGCATTACTTTGTCAAACGTAGCACCATGTCGCCCAAGAAAACTGCAAAACACGTTTAGTTTATTGAAACAGACAATTGAGGCAGAAACGAGCCCACCTCTGGAGATTACGGAGCTGCAGTCATTACGGGCGATGTATGTGAAGCCAGAAGAAGTTTCTCTGACACTGAACCCACGGAACTGTCAATGTAAGACAGAATCTGGCACCGTGTGAAACGAAGTTTAATTCGTTGTTTTATTGCAGAAGAAAACTGGTAATTGACTCTGGAAATGAAAACGTGAAGCACGAACAGTAAAGGCATTCCGCAAAATTTCGGTTACACGATAAATCACACAAATCTAAAAGGCGGTAAATCCAAATTCATTTTTGGGACTACAGTTACGAATAACATCAGTTTGCAACGATCAAATAGCAATAACGTCGGCAAAACAAACCATACACTGCGATATAGTGGCAGAACTCTTAGCAAATGTGACAGGTCTACTGAGAGACTGCCTACACTATGCAAGTACGTCCTCTTCTGGAATATTGTTATGTGGTGCGGGATCCCCAGCAGACAGAATTGACGGAGGACATCGAAAATGTTCAAAGAAGGGCAGTTCGTTTTGTATTATCGCAAAATAGGGGAGATAGTGCCACGAATATAATACGTTAGTTAGGATGTCAATCTTTCAAACAAAGACGTTTTTCGTAGCGGTAGGATCTTCTCATTAAATTTCAGTCACCATCTTTCTCCTCCGAATATGAAATTATTTTATTTTGGCGCCCACCTGCGTAGGGAAATGATCATCGCAATAAAATAAAAGTAAACAGAGGTCGCACGGACAGATTTAAATTTGCGTCATTTTCACGCGCTATTTGAGAGTGGAATGCTAGAGAAATAGCTTAAAGGTGTTTCGATGAATCCTATGCTGGACACTTTAACTGCGAAACGTAGAGTAGTCGTGTGGATGTAGAAGAAGCACATCTGTTTATTTCGACAACATATTTCGAATGATTGACTTGCTGGACGCTGTTACTTCTTTTCAATACGTAGTTTTTTCTCCTCAGCAGTTGTCTCGTAATTTTTAATCTGTCTACTTCGTGTTTAGCAGCAGCGCCTATGTCAAAACTACATCTGTGCTGGTCGACGGATCTAAATTAACTATCTTTGGTGATAAAGCTTGTAAAGCTGACAGCGTACTCTTCTCTTTGCATTTCGGCAATCTCTATAAAAAACAATGCAACATTAATTTCAAAGACGATAGTACGTAAAAAAAGGTTTCCAAAGGAGCTGAATATCTGGCAATTATATGTACGTTGTCCTTGCTGGTGCTTGCGACCGCCTTGGATGCATATCTGTGCCGATTGGGAATTTTTTCTGCTGCATAAAGTCACCCTTTAATTATCATTTGAAAGGAATCCGCAAAACCTTATTTTCTAATTCGCGTTCATAATCTTCGTAAAGGAAATTATCTCAATAAATACTTGAACTATTCGCAGTAACAGGGTCAATTCTTTTATAGCGTGCCACTCATTTCAGCTGTAGTTCTCATATCTTTAGGAAATAGATGGTAAGAGACATCGGCAGTTTTATATGAAACATTTTTGAATTCAGAAACAGCACAATAATTTCTACTTTTGCTCATATTTTGACAATTCGACCAGCAAGAAAAATAGCTAATAGGAACTTCATTCTATTAATTTTAATGGGGGAATTTGAGAATTTGCGTGCATTAACAACGCATGTGTAGCGTTCTCGCTACCCGCTTCTCGTTTCCCGTAGTCCGAACGACTTCACGCCGTTTCGTCCAGGGCTAATGATTATTTACGAGACGTGCACCGAACTTGTGACGTCACACTAGTCAGCTAATCCGCCACACATCGTGAACTTGAGGCTCCGTGCAGGTTCGCTGGGAAATCAACGTTTAATTGAAAATTTGTCCAACAAAGGCCTTAATTTCGTCGTATGCTATCGAGAACTTCGAAGCACATAACCACGCATTCAGGAGTTACTCAATTCGTCTGAAATAGTTACTCGCTTCCCACCGGAGACGGCTGCTGGCACCCATAAGACCTGTTATGTCACGTGCTATGACATACGCGCCAGGGCCTGTCTTTGTTGTGAGCCTCAGTTTCGCCAGCAGACTTCGCGAGTAGCCACTATGGCATGCACTGGGTCCCGGCAGCTTATTGGTGTGACGTGTGACGCCAGTTGCATAGCCACTAGGAGATGGTACTGGAGACCCAGTGCCTTAATCGAACTATTCATTTCGCAGTGTTTGTGAGTGTGTGTCATTCAGTACACGGTGGAAATCACAAGTGAACTGTTGAAGTAAATGCGGTAGACAAAAAAAAGAAAAAGTAAATACGGAATATCGGACGTCCAGAGCATGGAGACCGAGTAAATGCATCTCAAGGATGAAACACAAGGATTAAAAACACTGGAAATCGCCAATGAAGATGATTCATAAGCAAAAAAAGCAAAACTCGTATGGCAAAAACATAACTGACTCCATTTAGTTGCAAAAACAGAGCATCTTTCCATGATGCTTCAATCAACCAAGGAGCGACGGAAAACGAAATCAATGACAGTTTCTGTACCTTTATGTAGCTGAAAGTTAATGTTTGCTGTCTCATTGCTACAAGGCGATATAATACACACTTAAAATGACTGAAATGTACCTGCATCTCTGCACTAAAGACACCAGAACTATATATTAAATTCCGGCGAAACCTGATTTTAGGATTAACTCGTTCATCCTGATACCAAGAGGATAAAACAGTTTAGTCTAGGTGGAATCGGTTTATCCTATTGAGGATTTACATGCATTAGGATAATCTGGTACGTCCTACTCTGAACTAATTTCGCCTAATCGGAACGCATGTCGCTGCCTGTACGAACGGGGAATCATCTAATTAACTTTGGCTCGCCCTCGCGCCTCTCAGCCGCTCTTCGCTCACCCTGTCCTTTGTTTCGAACGGTATGTTACATCGACGAGTGCGCGTGTTAAGTTGCTGTTTCCATTTAAAAGATTTTATTACAAGCGTTGTATAATTATTTTGGGGCGTTTCATCATGGATGAGCCTTCTTGTACTAGACAAGCCAATCAAAAGCTGTGGAGAAAAAAGGTTCTGGAGGAAATTTTCCAGAGCGAAAAAAAAGTCTTCTCATTATAATGTGTTATCAGTAGACGAATATGCGGATTTGGTTGAGCAAATGATAGGATGTTTGTCGAGACATCAATAAAATATACCAATGTCACTAAGGAAATGATATGCCTCTATTTATCAATGTGTGATGTTCGTCAACAACAGAAGACAAAAAAGAAAAGAGGACTAGTTTCAAAGCGAATTCTCCATTCCGAAATGAACAGCAGATGCGAAGTCGATTTGATTGATTTCCAAACACGACGAGACGGGAATTTTAAATTGATTCTAGTTTACCAAGACCATTTCACAAAATTTCTTCTCCTTCGTGCGTTAACATCAAAGAGGGCTGAATAAGCGGCTTATCATTTGCATGACTTATTCCCAACTGTAGGGGCGTCGTACATTCCTCAATCTGATAATGGCAGAGAATTTGTCAATAAAGTTACAAGTGAACTCGCAAATCTTTGGTCAGAAATGAAAATTGTCCCTGGAAAACCAAGGCACAGCCAAATTCCGGGTTTAGTTGAACGTGCGAACCAAGACATTGAAAATATGATAAGTTCGTGGTTAAAGGACAACAATTGGACGAAGTGGTTGGAAGGATTAAGGTATGTCCAATTCATTACGGCCCTGGCATAAAACAATCACTTTACAAAGCACTATTCGGAATCATGAAGGTTGTACAAATGGAAGAATCCTGGAGATACTAGAAGGTATCAGATTGATTATATAATGGTAAGCCAGAGATTTAGGAACCAGGTTTTAAATTGTAAGACATTTCCGGGGGCAGATGTGGACTCTGACCGCAATCTATTGGTTATGAACTGTAGATTAAAACTGAAGAAACTGCAAAAAGGTGGGAATTTAAGCAGATGGGACCTGGATATACTGAAAGAACCAGAGGTTGTACAGAGTTTCAGGGAGATCATAAGGGAACAACTGACAGAAATTGGGGAAAGAAGTACAGTAGAAGAAGAATTGGTAGCTCTGAGGGATGAAGTAGTGAAGACAGCAAAGGATCAAGTAGGTAAAAAGATGAGGGCTAGTAGAACTCCTTGGGTAAAAGAAGGAATATTGAACTTAATTGACGAAAGGAGAAAATATAAAACTACAGTAAATGAAGTAGGCAAAAAGGAATACAGACGTCTCAAAAATGAGATCGACAGGAAGTGCAAGCTGGCTAAGCAGGGATGGCTAGAGAACAAATATACGGATGTAGAGGGTTATCTCACCAGGGGTAAGATAGATACTGCCTACAGGAAAAATAAAGAGACCTTTGGAGAAAAGAGAACCACTTGTATGAATATCAAGAGCTCTGATGGAGACCCAGTTCTAAGCAAAGAAAGGAAAGCAGAAAGTGGAAGGAGTATATAGAGGGTCTATACAAGGGCGATGTACTTGAGGATAATATTATGGAAATGGAAGAGGATGTAGATGAAGATGAAATGGGAGATCCGATACTGCGTGAAGAGTTTGACAGAGCACTGAAAGACCTGAGTCGAAACAAGGCCTCGGGAGTAGACAACATTCCATTAGAACTACTGATGACATTGGGAGAGCCAGCACTGACAAAATTGTACCATCTGGTGAGCGAGATATATGAGACAGGCGAAATACCCTCAGACTTCAAGAAGAATATAATAATTCCAATCCCAAAGAAAGCAGGTGTTGACAGATGTGAAAATTACCGAACCATTAGTTTCATAAGTCACAGCTGCAAAATACTAACGCGAATTTTTTACAGACGAATGGAAAAACTAGTACAAGCCGACCTCGGGGAAGATCAGTTTGGATTCCGTAGAAATATTGTAACACGTGAGGCAATACTGACCTTACGACTTATCTTACAAGAAAGATTAAGGAAAAGAAAACCTACGTTTCTAGCATTTGTAGACTTAGAGAAAGCTTTTGACAATGTTGACTGGAATACTCTCTTTGAAATTCTAATGGTGGCAGGGGTGAAATACAGGGAGCGAAAGGCTATTTAAAATTTGTAAAGAATCCAGATGGCAGTTATAAGAGTCGAGGGACATGAAAGGGAAGCTGTGGTTGGGAAGGGAGTGAGACAGGGTTGTAGCCTCTCCCCGATGTAATTCAGTCTGTATATTGAGCAAGCAGTAAAAGAAACAAAAGAAAAATTCGGAGTAGGTATTAAAATCCATGGAGAAGAAACAAATACTTCAAGGTTCGCCGATGACATTGTAATTCTATCAGAGACAGCAAAGGACTTGGAAGAGCAGTTGAATGGAATGGACAGTGTATTGAAAGGAGGATATAAGATGAACATCAACAAAAGCAAAACGAGGATAAAGAAATGTAGTCGAATTAAGTCGGGTGATGCTGAGGGAATTAGAGTAGGAAATGAGACACTTAAAGTAGTAAAGGAATTTTGCTATTTGGGGAGCAAAATAACTGATGATGGTCGAAGTAGAGAAGATATAAAATGTATACTGGCAATGGCAAGGAAAGTGTTTCTGAAGAAGAGAAATTTGTTAACATCGGGTATAGATTTAAGTGTCAGGAAGTCGTTTCTGAAAGTATTTGTATGGAGTGTAGCCATGTATGGAAGTGAAACATGGACGATAAATAGTTTGGACAAGAAGAGAATAGAAGCTTTCGAACTGTGGTGCTACAGAAGAATGCTGAAGATTAGATGGGTAAACCACATAACTAATGATGAAGTATTGAATAGAATTGGGGAGAAGAGGAGTATGTGGCACAAGTTGAGAAAAAGAAGGGCCGGTTAGTAGGACATGTTCTGAGGCATCAAGGGATCACAAATTTAGCATTGGAGGGCAGCGTGGAGGTTAAAAATCGTAGAGGGAAACCAAGAGATGAATACACTAAGCAGATTCAGTAGGAAGTTGGTTGCTGTAAGTACTGGGAGATGAAGGAGCTTGCACAGGATAGGGTAGCATGGAGAGAGCTGCATCAAACCAGTCTCAGGACTGAAGACCACAACAACAACAACATTCGAAATCAAAGCTAGAGTAGGACTTTCCACTCCATCGTTGCCTCAAGATATTAAAATTATATTCAGGTTGAAAATGACCTAAAGAAGAAAATCTAAGATGACCTAAAGAAGACAATCGAAGATGTCAGCAGTACTGAACACTACGAAGACAGTGATGATGATAACATTGTGACAGTTGACACAAACGACATTAAAAATGCTAGAAAAATTGCGGTAGAAAATTTGAAAAAGAATGGAAGCTTCTTCTGACGAACACCATCAACCAACTTACATTGGAGACAACTTAACCATGCCTATTCCAGATGTAGATAAAGGCAGAGGTGACCTTCCAACATAATTGGTGTAATACTTCAAAAGACTGATGAGGGCCTCTACAAAGTTGGCACCAAACATGGCATACTTCAAAAACATTGCAGGTATAATTTCATTAAAATTCTCCATTATTTTTTGTAATAAAACATTGAAATATATTTGTTTTAACTCCTTTTATATTTCTGTAGAACTGATTTCGACGTCTGCATTGTGAAGTTTTTAGATATAGGAGATATTAACTAGGATATTGAAATATCTTTAAGAACTACAGCCACAAAACATTCTGTTGGATCAGGGCAAGGCTTCGTGAAATGCAGTTGCATGAAAATCTGTACAACAAGCAAATGCAATTGTAAGAAAAACAAAGTACTCTGCAGAATGAGATTTTCACTCTGCAGCGGAGGTGCGCTGATATGAAACTTCCTGGCAGATTAAAACTGTGTGCCGGACCGAGACTCGAACTCGGGTCCTTTGCCTTTCGCGGGCAAGTGCTCTACCAACTTTATATATTGAACATTTATTTATTGGTTTTCTATTCGGATACAAAATTAGGCAGTTCACAAACACAAAATGAAATGCATCATCTAGGAAAAAATAAAATAAAAAAATGTAAATCAAATCACAAAGGTAATGGAATGGGGATGTTGTGTTCTTTATTTATTTATTTATTTTCAATAAAGATCACTCTGTTAAAGGAACATGTAGATCAGCTCATGGTATAGTATGTGCATTACATATCGAGTGGCGAGAGAAGCGTGAGGTTCATTATCAGCTGTCAAATGTGCACACCGACTGCACCCGGCACATCCCAACTGCGTGGTGGGTCGAGGAAGACTGCCTGAAGATAGTTGGCTAAGGTTTTCCGATAGTGTGACCATCTATTAACCTCATTGTGGGCTTGCTGCAAGAAATACCAAAAGTCAAGTCACGACTTGTCAGTATCCCCATAGAGGTACGCGATAGTCCAACCTTTTACCCAGATGATCGACTGTGATTTAGTCGCCGGAAAGTAGTCACTATCCGGATGTAAGAAGGAAGCAGGTGTTATATGTTGGGGGCTCACACGGAGGTAGCAAGCTACCATCTGTCTTCCTAGGAGCCAGACGTCCTCCACCGCGATACATGTTAAGCGGTGATGGTCGTCTTCCACTTGGCGACACTTCGGGCAAGTGGAGTGTCCACAAGTCCAATTGCATGGAGCCGTTGGTTGGTGTTGAACTTGCCACAGGCGACAGAGAACCACAGTGATCGAACGAAGGTAGGAATGAATTTTTGGTGCACATGTCTCCAAATCTTCGGCGAATGCAACCTGGGGTGTTTGAGTACAATGACATTACGACTTATCCGTCGTAGCAGCCAAACATAAAAATCTTTCGCGCATGGCGGTCTCGTGCGCGGAAGCTCGTCTCTGATAGAACTAAGTTCCACGATAAATGTTAATACATGCGTAAAATGTGGCGTAATGTTGCCCACCGCCACCGGAGGTGTGAGGGATGCTGGAACCAGGAGATCCAGTAGGCGGGATGTAAGGGAATCATCCCCGCTACGCCATTGCTTGTACATTGTGGCTAGAAGGAGCGCCGTCGCTCGGCAGTGAACATTCGTAAGTCCGAGTCCCCCTTGTCCGTAGGGAGCGTGAGCGTTGTGTATCGCACCTTGAGGGCGATCCAATCATCACAAAATAGTCTAGTGCTGATTGAAGTCGACGTCCGAGCGTGAGCGGTAGGGGCAGGATCTGCGAAATATGCACAATTCGAGAAACCACGTAAGTGTGCAGATACTCGACTCGCTGCAAAGGATAAAGGCGCCGTAGGAGATGTTGTCGGACCATGGTACGTGTTGTCTGTAAAATACGTCGGTCGTTAACAGCCGCAGTATGTTTTACAGATGAGGTACAGTCTATGCCGAGATAGCGGAATCGTTGCGCACAAGGAAACGGACTGATTTCTTCCGGCGTAAGGCCCCTTCGAACCGGCAGTGCCACCGATTTGTTTATGTTCACTGCACTACCCGCCGTCACACTGTGGCCCAACAACAGTTCAAGGACCGTCTTCACCTCTTTCTCAGAACGAACGAGCAGCAGGAGGTCGTCCGCATAGGCACGACATTTGAAGGTGTAGCCCCGTAGTTCCATCCCAGAAAAAGAATTTGTTAGCCTCCCAATTAATGACTCCAACGCTATCGCGAACAGCTGCATCGAAAGAGGGCAGCCCTGGCGAATGGATCGTCGAATTGGAATGGGCCCAGCTATACGCCCCTTAACCTGTACCAAGGATTGTGCGCCCCCATAAATCCTTCTAATGAGACGAGTAAAACGGTCTGGAACTCCCATTTGTTCCAGTATAGCGTACAGATAGTTGTGGCGCACCTTATCAAAAACACTGTCAAAATCAACCGCCAACATCGCCGCTTTAAGCCGGCACTCCTCCGCTAGCGCTAGCGCTATCACATCATGGCATTCGCCAGTAGCTGTTAGCACATTCACCGATCCACCCGGTGTCGTCTGTTCTGGAGAAAGAACGCTACGAATTAATATACGACATCGGGACGCTAGCAACCGTGCAAAGATCTTATAGTCGGCATTAAGCAGGGTGATGGGGCGATAATGTGTGACCGTAATCCCTGGCTTCGGTTTATGTACTGGCACAAAGAGGCATTTCCTAAAATCCGGTGGAATAGGCGCATCGGAATTTAACATCTCGTTGTACATTTCTGTGCATCGCGGTGCCACTACGTTGCGAAATTCTCGGTAAAATTCAGCAGGAAGCCCATCAATGCCTGGGGACCGATTCAATGCACCTTGTGCGTCATGTACGTCCTCACAACTAATGGCTTCCAGTAAGGTTCCCGCGGCTTCCACCGTCAGTGTACGGGAGACGTGCGTGGCTATACGGTCGAGGTCATCGACAGGGGCAGCTTCTTCCCGATAGATGTGTTGGTAATGGTCGACAAATCCTGAGACAATGTCCGATTGACGCGTCACTCTTCGGTCTTCGCGGGTAATTAATGCCCGTACCAAAACGCGTCGTCGGTGCTTTCGTTCATTCACGACGTGGTACATGGAAGGAATCTCGTGCCTCATCGTATCGTGACATCTGGCGCGCACCATGGTTCCCTGAAGATGTCTCCGAGCTAAAGCCACTAGTTTAGCTTTTATCCTTTTGCGTTCGATCCAGATGTCCTGTCCCGTCGGACCAGCTTCCAGGTCGCACAGTGCTGCAAAATAAAAGTCGGTCGTACGGCGGCGCCATTCTACCATCTCCGTGATGTATGAGATGAACGTACGGCGAAGTGCCGGTTTAGCACAAGTCAGCCCATCAATCAAGCATCGTCGCATACCTTCCAACCCTTCGCTCGCACATCATCCATGTCTCAAGGATCCGTTGACGGCATTCAGGACCATGTAGATATTGAATGTTTAGTTTCCACTGCGCCTTACTTTTCCACGCCTCTCTACGGGGAAGAAGCACGTACAGATGTAAGCGCTGTGATATAAAAAGCCAACGGCCAGCGTTCCGCGTCCTGGACATCATTTGCATGAGCCCATGAGATATACATGCGATCTAATCTGCTCGCCGGATGACTTGTTACATATGTGTATCCCGGTGCATCTCCATGTCGTAATTCCCACGTGTCACTAAGTACAAGGTCGTTGACAACGATTCGTAACTCCTGGCTGATGTTTGCTTGCGGCCATTGGTCTTTCTGGCTGAGAACACAGTTGAAATCTCCACCAATTATTACACATTCATAACGTCCATGGAAAACTGGGGCAATGTCTTCTGCATAAAATCGCGCCCTTTCCCGCGGCCGATTATTTCCCGACGGTGCATAAAGATTGATGACGCGTGTCCCAAACGTCGTGAAAGCCATTCCCCTGGCCGACGGAAGATAACACACATTGGTAGCCTGCGATGTATGGGAGTGCAGCTATGTGGACTTCCTGTAACAAAGCAAAATCCACATCAGATGCACAAATCGTTTCCTTCAGTAGGTGTAATGGCTCTGAGCACTATGGGACTTAACATCTATGGTCAGCAGTCCCCTAGAACTTAGAACTACTTAAACCTAACTAACCTAAGGGCGGCACACAACACCCAGTCATCACGAGGCAGAGAAAATCCCTGACCCCGCCGGGAATCGAACCCGGGAACCCGGGCGCGGGAAGCGAGAACGCTACCGCACGACCACAAGTTGCGGACTCAGTAGGTGTATTTTGGCCGTTGAACGCACGTCATTTATATTTAATGTCGCAATACGGTTCTCACACCCCTCTTTCACTTTCAGCAATTATTAGCCCGTCTTCGTGAGTGCCGGCTGCTTCTGTATGACGTCCGGCGCCTCCTCAATATCGTCATACCACATCTTTTCAGGCTGTGATATATTCGTGTCCATAGCCACAGCATCTAGGTCTGGAGAGGCAACTGGCTGTGAATCCTCTTCAGCATCACCACGTCCGTGTACCGTTAATGTGACAAACCGCTGCCGGTCTGATCGAACAGTTTCCACTGCCTCATCCTGTTTCGTAGAGGCTGTAGTGTCGTCTTGGTCCACAGGCACATCGTCGTCAGGGCAAGGGGAGACATCCGGAGGAGATGACGTGCCACGCCGCCGTTTCCTCCTTTTCGGGGATCGTTGTTTGCGTGACCTTCCTTCCGTGTCCTCAGGTTGTAGGGAATCACGACTGCCTGACAGAAAAGCATCCGTAGGAACTGGAAGTGTTTCGAGTCCCATCGTTGTACTTGGCGGGAGTTTGGTAGAAACTGATGTTGTCGTCACAGAGTGCGTTCCAGACGGAGCAGCATGCGTAGTAGCTGGAACTGCTTCGTGTACTATTGGCGTCCTTTGTGGGAGTTCGGTCTAATCTGATGTTGTCGCCGTAGATTATATGCTCGATGGAGCAGCATCCTCTGTCATCCCGATGTCTGCTACAAGGTTTCGGAGAGTGCCATCTTGATCTTCCATCGGGGCTGTGTCCTCTCGGTCATCAGCGGACGCAGAGGGCTATGGCATAGGTGCTCGGTAGCACTGTCATCGCCGGCGACGGCTCCCGCACATCAGAAGGTAGTCGCGTAATCCGCAGTTGCATACAGTTGGACCTGAGGTGTCCCTCGTGGCCACAGCCCGAACATGTGCATGGTTGACCATCGTAAATCACCACCGACCGACAACCACCAATTGTCAGATAGGACGGTACATGCTTCTGACGACCAATAGTGATCTGTCGCACTCCGTTAAGAGCGGGGTACGTGGTGAATTGTGTCCAGCGTTCTGCCGTGTGACCATGTACTGTGCCGTATGGCTTAAAAGCCTCGACAACTTCGTCAGCCGGGAGCTCAAATCGCAGCTCAAAAACATGTATTGTCCTTACACCCAGACCAGCATGTTCTACAGTAACCGTGCCGACATTCCCCACACCATGGCAAAATCGGAGCCTGCTTTTGTCGCCTGTAGAATTCTCTCACACACCGCGTCATTTACCATCTTAACATACACCGTGGGACTAATGATGGACAGGTGAATTCCGACAATAGCGTTTGGCGGTATCTTGACTTCCTCTCGAATGAATCGATTCACTGTTAAAGCCTTTGGTCGTTCGTAGTATTTACAGAAATTGAATCGTAGTGTAGTTTTCCTGTACTTGTTCGCCATGATCGTTGTTACTAGCCCTCGCGCAGACTAAGTCCACAAAGTAAACAAAACTCGCACACGCCGCACAGGCGGAAGTATCGGACCTCCGCTTCACACGGCCGGTAGCGCCGAACTGACGACTCGAACTAGTGACCTTTGCCTTTTGCGGGCAAGTGCTCTACCAACTGAGGTACCCAAGCACGACTCACGCTCGTCCTCACAGATTTACTTCTGCCAGTACCTCGCCTCCTACCTTCCAAACTTTACTGATGATACACTCCTGGAAATTGAAATAAGAACACCGTGAATTCATTGTCCCAGGAAGGGGAAACTTTATTGACACATTCCTGGGGTCAGATACATCACATGATCACACTGACAGAACCACAGGCACATAGACACAGGCAACAGAGCATGCACAATGTCGGCACTAGTACAGTGTATATCCACCTTTCGCAGCAATGCAGGCTGCTATTCTCCCATGGAGACGATCGTAGAGATGCTGGATGTAGTCCTGTGGAACGGCTTGCCATGCCATTTCCACCTGGCGCCTCAGTTGGACCAGCGTTCGTGCTGGACGTGCAGACCGCGTGAGACGACGCTTCATCCAGTCCCAAACATGCTCAATGGGGGACAGATCCGGAGATCTTGCTGGCCAGGGTAGTTGACTTACACCTTCTACAGCACGTTGGGTGGCACGGGATACATGCGGACGTGCATTGTCCTGTTGGAACAGCAAGTTCCCTTGCCGGTCTAGGAATGGTAGAACGATGGGTTCGATGACGGTTTGGATGTACCGTGCACTATTCAGTGTCCCCTCGACGATCACCAGTGGTGTACGGCCAGTGTAGGAGATCGCTCCCCACACCATGATGCCGGGTGTTGGCCCTGTGTGCCTCGGTCGTATGCAGTCCTGATTGTGGCGCTCACCTGCACGGCGCCAAACACGCATACGACCATCATTGGCACCAAGGCAGAAGCGACTCTCATCGCTGAAGACGACACGTCTCCATTCGTCCCTCCATTCACGCCTGTCGCGACACCACTGGAGGCGGGCTGCACGATGTTGGGGCGTGAGCGGAAGACGGCCTAACGGTGTGCGGGACCGTAGCCCAGCTTCATGGAGACGGTTGCGAATGGTCCTCGCCGATACCCCAGGAGCAACAGTGTCCCTAATTTGCTGGGAAGTGGCGGTGCGGTCCCCTACGGCACTGCGTAGGATCCTACGGTCTTGGCGCGCATCCGTGCGTCGCTGCGGTCCGGTCCCAGGTCGACGGGCACGTGCACCTTCCGCCGACCACTGGCGACAACATCGATGTACTGTGGAGACCTCACGCCCCACGTGTTGAGCAATTCGGCGGTACGTCCACCCGGCCTCCCGCATGCCCACTATACGCCCTCGCTCAAAGTCCGTCAACTGCACATACGGTTCACGTCCACGCTGTCGCGGCATGCTACCAGTGTTAAAGACTGCGATGGAGCTCCGTATGCCACGGCAAACTGGCTGACACTGACGGCGGCGGCGCACAAATGCTGCGCAGCTAGCGCCATTCGACGGCCAACACCGCGGTTCCTGGTGTGTCCGCTGTGCCGTGCGTGTGATCATTGCTTGTACAGCCCTCTCGCAGTGTCCGGAGCAAGTATGGTGGGTCTGACACACCGGTGTCAATGTGTTCTTTTTTCCATTTCCAGGAGTGTATTTGGAATACAACGGTAATTCAATATCACAAAAGTTGTGTCAGTTCCACCTGAATAGTGTAAATTCGCGAATTGGTCTAAAGTATCTAAATGACCAAAATTCTTTGCAAAAATTGTATTAGCCAATGTACACACACACACACACACACACACACACACACATATCCATGTTGCATAACATTTCACCTCAGAATATCATCTCTCTCTCTCTCTCTCTCTCTCTCTCTCTCTCTCTCTCCCTCTCTGTCTTTCTCAGTCTCTTCCGTTTTGTACTTCACTAAACTAACGTTTATGTCAAATCCTGTTCTACTTAGTCAGTAAATTTCATCTCACAATGGAACACACACCAGCTAAAATCACGCAAAAGCGTTAAGTAAGAAAATAATTATTTTACAGGTGGTGCAAAGATCAAACTATAATCACCCGACATCTTCAGAAATGCAGGACCTCATCAGCAGCCTTTCGGGAAGGGTGGGGGGGGGGGGGGTTGAGGAGAAGATAATACATCGTGTTCTACAGTATAAAAATATAACTGACGTTATTGCCTCACTAAAATAATTTTTTGAATTGGTTTTATATACCTGCAATTATGTACCACTGGTGTTCTATACAGCAGCATTACAGTTCCTGACCAATTAGCAAATCAATCCATACCGAAAGTGATACATTTAGAAAAGATCGTTTAATCATTATACTTGAACATTAAATTTTCACAATATGCAAGAGGAACTTCACAATGCGTGAAATAGGAAATACATACAGGATGATTATAATTAAACTTTTCCTATTTAACACATTATAACAAGGAAACTAATTTTCGTAAGGGTACCAAACTTGGTAGCATTAATGTCCAGAGTATGGATTGCATGATTTCCATGCGTCACAGCGCCGTCATGGAGTTCCAACTATGGTCACCAAGTGCCGTTATCAGTCAACGAGATTCATAGTTGCACACACCTGACCAGTTGCAATGCATTTGTTGACGTGTCAACATGAGCTTGAACAAAAAGAGCAGGGCCTTAGTGGTTAAGCCATATTATCAAAACAACAGTAGTACAGCAGCTGCACTTCGAGACTATCGCCGGATGAAAGGATTACGGAAGGGTGCTCTTTCAGCACCTGACGTGCGGAGCGCAATCAAGTTCGAATCAACTTCAGAACTGGGCGTCGCTCCACAGAGAGACCGACAACCGATTGCGCCACAAGTTGTTGATGAAATAGCTGTTTCAATGGCAGTCAACGCTGCGGACACTTCCCAAACGTTAGGCAGTACTTGAGCTGTGTCACAACAGTTGAACATCACATGGTCCAATGTACAGAAGGTGCTTCGAACCATTCCCATATGGTATCCGTTCAAGATCCTAATCGTACAGCGTCTTGCACCACACCACGCACAACGACGTGTTGACTTTGCTCTCCTCTTTCTCGCAAGGATTGAAATTAACGAGGGCTGGCCCTGGACCATCCTTTCGACTGTCAAAGCTCGATTTTCTCTGACGGTTTAGGTGAACACACAGAATTGCCGACTGCGGGGATCTTCACCTCCAGTCAAAGTTCCTCTGTTTGATGGTGTGGCTTCACGGCTACATTCATTATTCGTCCATTACTTTTTGTACAGGTTGGCACTCAAGACCAAAGTCGTGGAGTGTTACTGACCAGACCTACTGCTATATACTTCGCAAGCACGTTATACCCACCCTGAAGGAGAGAGAAACATAGAACTCAAAAACAGCTTTAATGCAAGATGGAGCCCCACCACACATCAATCGTGGAGTTCACTTGCTTCTCTGAAACATATTTGAGAACGATCGAATTATCAGAAGGTCGTTTCCAAATGTTTGGTCGGCACAATCACCTGATCTCACTTCCTGTGACCGACCGAGGTGGCGCAGTGGCTAGCACACTGAACTCGCATTCGGGAGGACGACGGTTCAATCCCGCGTCCGGCCATCCTGATTTAGGTTTTCCGTGACTTCCCTAAATCGCTCCAGGCAAATGCCGGGATGGTTCCTTTGAAAGGGCACGGCCGGTTTCCTTCCCTAATCCGATGAGACCGATTACCTCGCTGTCTGGTTTCCTCCCCCAAACAATCGAATCCAATCACTTCCTGTGGTTTCTTGTTGTGGGGCTACATGAAGGACAGGGTGTACCAGTGGATGATTGGTTGCTTTAAATGAGGGGGAAGGGGGAAGGGACCAAACTGATAGGTCATCGGTCAATTGTTCCGAATAAAACAATGCCACAAGGGTGAGAATAAAACAAGTGAGATTGACAACACAAAACGGAGAGAAAGGAAAAAGCACAAGAGCAACAGAAGGGCAACAAACACTTAAATGGACGAAAGGGGAGATGATAACCTCAGAAACACAAGAATCAGGTAAAAGAGATGAAAACGACACAACAGACTACCATGGCTGGCTGACCATGAGAAGAAAAAGGAGATGCCAGCCACTCTACAACACATTAAAACCTTCACTCTAAAAGCACTAGGCTGGAGGACACAGGGGGACAAAGGACATGCGCTCAAACTTAGATCAAATGATAAAACTTTCCCTCACGAATGAAACGTAAAACTGAATCACCCGATGAGGTGTTGTCAGGTAAAATTAGCGGCAACGAGACCGGTAACTGAAGATTTCGTCGCAGGGCGGTCAAAGTGGAACAGTGGATCAGAATATGGGCCACCTTCAACCGGGCGCCGCATCGGCACTGAGGCTGATCTTCACAGCGCAGGAGGTAGCCGTGTGACGCCATGGCGTGGCCAATGTGGAGCCGGCAGAGAACCACAGAGTTCCTGCAAGAGGCCTGCATGGAGGACTGCCACACATTTGTAGTCTCCTTAATGGCACGCAGTTTGTTGAGCGTACTGTGAGGTAATGGGCGAGTTGTGCCACCCTGAAAATATTCTAAGTTCAGAGTTCGCGTGGCCGCGCGGGGGCCTCTCGGCGGCCACGGCTCGTCGGTACCGTATGGTGCCGAACGTTAGCAGGGCAAGAGGGGTAGCCCCAGCGCGTGGTCCAGGCCAACCACATGGCTGGGAATTCCATGTTGACGCTTTTATGACGACTGTGGTTTGTATCGATGAAGTAGATGTGTATGTTTGGATTGGCAAAGATGGTTGGTTTTGTGAAACCATAAGAGCAGACTTTACACAGCTCATGCAGAAATTAATAATAGCCATAGGGATCATGATATCTTACAAAGAAACATGTACATTATCATTATTTGCATGGCGATTCTGATGGTGTAATCAGATCTTCAATATCTTTATTAGTTTTCAGCTTAGTATCTGACTCTAAATTATACAAGTAACACCCAGCAGCGAATTTCCGAAATCTAAACGGTTCATTCGACTTTGTCGATCGACGTGCCTTAAGAAAGGTATTAATGTAACCTTAACTTGTATGAATTACAGGCATCTAACTTGAATAGTATACGATATATTAAAGGTCAAAGTGGCCGATTACTGTTAATCACGTCAGGGCATAAGTACTCCACAGTTACACGAAAAAACGGTAGCAGCATGCTTATAAATATGTTTATTTGTGTATGTCTTTGTTTATATCCGATATGTACTATTCATGAAGAAATTGGTTAAATATTTACTGTGTATTAGAAAGCAGAGACATTAGGCTACTGGCCTACCTATTGTTTCTATTCTTTTGATATATGTTTATTTGATTTATTTAGGTATATAATAATGTGTGTTAGAGCGTCTTTAATGTCCAGCCGTAGGAATATTTACTTCATTTCAAGTTATTGAAATGTAAATCCAGTATTTCGTATGTGTTTTCATATGTGTTTCTGTGTGTGTTGGCTTGAAGACATGGTGGGAGCACTCTAGCCAATCACAACGCTTGTTAATGGAGAGACTGTATGGAAGTGAAGGAGGAGCATAGAGTGCTAGACAGGACAGAGTGCTGGACGGGAGGCAGCGACGGGCGGTCTGGGGAAAGTCTTAGAGAGTGCAGCAGTATGCGCGTGGTCGCGGGAGATGGAAATATTTCGTAATGCCGACTTGTGCACTAGTGAGATTTCCGTGTCTTCTGCAGTGAAGACGTAGTATGCGTTTGGAAGTGAATGTCTCGTGAGCTATGTTGTTGCTCATAACTAATTACGTGAAGTAGGAATCTATTGTTTCCCTGTTATTCATCTTATATTTCATTTAATTACTGGACTATTGACACCAATAAGTGTTTTTCAGTAATAAAGGGCATTTGTAAAGGTACTTCTGCTATCGTATTCATCATTTAAAGTTGTTAAAATAGTAACTGCAGATTTTAATTAATTGCAATCTTTAATTTTTAAATTTCTGTGTAACATTAAAAATTCTCGACCATTCGATTCATGTGTGTATTCATATTTTATACTATAGACTCAGAAGTATTTGGCTTGTAATGCGGCTACTACGTATCGCAGCCCCTAGACAACATAACCCGCCAAAAATTTAATATTGCAGCTCTGAGTCTGAGATTACGTAGTTGAGGTCCACATCACTCATCACATTTTGTTTTTTGAAAGACCGTAATAGGAGGCTCGTCCAGGATTTGTGTCCTGCAAAGTGGTAATTCCTTTGCTCTCTGCTATTCAGCGAACTATCCGAAGTCTAAAAACCTTTGCAAAATCATTAGAGATTTCTGTAGAGTGAACCTCTCACAAAACACAGTGTGAGATCGGTTTTTCCACTAATTAGGTTTCTGGATTTAGTGAAATTTTCACAACTAACACATGCTATCGCTAGAGGTCCTAATCTGTCACATTAAAGGCAATTTGCGTGGGTGCTCGGAGTCTACATAAGTTTAAGTGCAGGGAACAATAGCGGTTAGCGCATTTAACAGAGAGCGGTTTCGGAGATGGTTGGAACACGCAGTAACTAGCGGCAGCAACAGTTACTTTAGGGCGACTTCTCCAGTGGCGGACGCAGTTCGACAGCAGTACGACAGCTGCTTCTTCGTGTACTCCAGGGCAGTCTTCAGTGTCGACTTCCATTACAATTTACGGCATCACCATGGCAGAGGGACCCATCTTAGATCAGATAAGTGCCTGCGCAAATAATGAGACAGTGTTTAACTCTGAACATCAAGCTCCACTTATATTTCTCGCGAATATAAAACAGTCACCTAGTACGTGTAATTCTGAAAACGGAAGTGAGCCGGTTAGTCTGAAATCAGAGTGTGAAAGTGTAAGAAATAGGAATTCAGGCAAGGTGAAGGAATGCAGGGGAGATATGATGTCCCAGCTAATGCAAATGATCCAGGGATTGGGGAATAATATGAATACAATGGCAAGTAATATCAGTATAATTCGAACAGTTACGGATACAAATATTCAAATGGCTCTGAGCACTATGGGACTTAACATCTGTGGTCATCAGTCCCCTAGAACTTAGAACTACTTAAACCTAACTAACCTAAGGACATCACACACATCCATGCCCGAGGCAAGATTCGAAGCTGCGACCGTAGCAGTCGCGCGGTTCCGGACTGAGCGCCTAGAACCGCTAGACCACCGCGGCCTGCAGTTACGGATACAATTTGGACTGATTTTGGTATAATTTATAGGTTCCGCTATGAAAGAGGGAGCTAAAAAAATTATGGGTAACCTTGAAAAAGCAATTGATGATAAATTAAAATGTGGCCGAGTCGATACGTGGAAAATTACAGACGAAGTTGTAATAGTAATACCTAAAATCGAATCAGTGGAGAATGGTCTTGCGGAAAAATAAATAAGATACAGACGGAACTCGGGGGCAGGGTAAGAGACTGTACAAAAGCACAAGATGCTCATAAAGCGATGTAAATGTAGCAATTAGTTACATTGACAACCGTGTAGGGAGAAATTAAAGATAAAATAGTCCAGTACCACTAGTGAAAATGAATTTTAAAAGCAAATTCAACAGATAAAAAGTGATTTGAATTCGTTAGCCTCCCATCAGGCCACGAAGGTTATAAATATCCCTTCGGTAAATACCGGATCTGTGAAATGTTACACAGATGATGGAAAATATCACCCAGTAAATTTCTTGGGTGCGTGTAGGGACGCCTTTGCTCATGGCATGTCGGACAAAGCGAAAATAAAATACGTTAAACGGCATTTGAAGGGAGACCCACAGTCTTGGGCAAATGTGAAATGTAGTTAGTGCGAATGGTACGAACAGTTCTAAAAGTGTTTTCTGGACAAATTTTGGAGCAAGGCAAAACAGACGCGGATTCAAAATGAATTTTTATAGGGGCCGAGTAACAGATACAGTAATGGGCCGATGAGAGATTTTTGCAAGCGCGAACTTGGCAAGCTTATGTATGTGATACATCCGTTGGGGGTTTTAACGGAAATCACCACGTTAAAAAGGCGATTACCCGAAAATTTGCAGTTGGATCTTGTCCATAGTCCATGTGATTCCATGAACGATTTTCTAGAATAAGTAGAAAAATTAGAGAGGGCTTAGGAGTTCAAACCTCACAGCGAACCGGGTGGTAGTCATCAAAATGGGAATCCAAATAATCATCACCAAAATAATAATCGTGAGAGAAATCGAAGAAATTCTCTTGGAGATAGTATTTGGAATGAGCCGAATGGTCGGAGAACGAACGGGAGTGATAACTTCGTGAATGGGACCCAAGTAAAGAACGCAGATTTGACGGGGGAAATTCTCGCGAAGTGCAATCGCTTAGCAACTGTTTGGGAGACTGATGTTCGCCACATCGCAGGTCCGGAGATGGTGATCTGAACAGGCGATGAAAATTACTGGAGATAATGCTAATGGTAGAAGTGTTGATAGGTTTGGAGAAAGACAACAAATATGTAATAAGGAGTATGTTAAAGAGGAAGGCTATACAGGTGGCTCTTTCAATAAAAGCAGGCACTAACTGCGGAAGCATAGGTTTGTGAGAGATTTAAGTAAAACTATGGGAATAAATTTGCGGGGAGTGATGTAAGTTATGGATGTGTAATGAATGTGTGTGTGAATGGTGATGAATGGAAAGATTCAGTGGTTTAAAAATGAGTAAAAAAGGAGATGAATTTTGTGAAAGCAAATTGTGTGGAGAGTTCTGAAGAGGTATTAGCAAATAGTAGCATTTGCAATAAGGAAGGTGTCGTAGTAGCAAGTATTAATGAATCGGCGAAAAGCGTCGATGTTAGTGAAGGCAACGTAGCTTTGGTCTCGCCAGCTGCAAGTGTGGGTGATTGTGTTCCGGCGGGAAGAATCAATATTACTAAGGGAGGCTTAGCATTGGTCTAGCCAGCAGTTGAATTTCAAAATGTATCGGCGGAGGTAGATCATGTATGTTTAAAGGAACACAGTAATGGTAATTAATGTAATGATGTAAAAGCTACTGGTATTGATACTCGGAGGAAGGAATTTATGCGTTTCTAGTCCCGAATGAAGGCAAAACGAAACGTATTGATGAATGTTTTGATCTAAAAGGTTTGTCAGAATGTGAATGTGAGAACGTATGTAAAGTAAGATCAGGGGCAGGTCTGGATGAAGAGTGTGTAAAAATGGCAGTGTATGCTGATTTTTGTCGGGTCACAGCGGAATGTAACAAGTCAGGAAGTCCCATAATTGTACGACAAGTAGTAGTAATTTGTGCAATCTAGCGGCGGAGGATAAAGTGGTGTACGATTGACGTAAAGATAATTTGTCGAAGGAGGAAAGTATGGTTTCTGATGTGAATGTTTGCAGTGATTTAAATGGTGTATCAGCAGATAAGGTTGCTGAGATGATTATTTACGGTGATGATGGCTTAGGCATCGATGTATTATTTCAGGAAGATAATGTGCTTAACAATGAATTGATGTGTAGTTTTGTTGAAGCTGCAAGTGTCAATATTTCGGAGCGGAGAAATAGTAAAGTTGTGCATACTGTGGGTAGTTAATCGGCGAAAGGCGTGGAAGAACTAACAGAAAATTTTGAGAGGGCTGAAGTATATAGTGTGGATAAGGGTAGTTTGTGTAATGAAGTTCGTACCAATTGGTATATGAAGGAGGAGTGTGATTTTAGTGTGAGTGATTTGCGTTGGTACGGTAGAAAGTTACGGTCGTTACTGCCGCATATGTGGAAACGAGAGAAGTTTAAAATTGCCAGAGGTTTTCAAAAGGCAAGGAATGAATTTGGGGCGAAGGAAATATTTAATGAATTATTTTGGAATGAACATGAGACTGAGGGATGGATAGAACAGGATGTGCTTACGCTAGAATGGGAAGAGAAGGGACGATGTGTAGAAAATGATTTATTAAGGGAGAAATATTTAGAACGAAAGGAAATATTAAATGTTCTGCCAATTATTGAAATTAAAGTTGGCAAAGAAATGTTAGATGCACTTCTAGGTTCAGGTAGTAACGTGTCAGCAGTGTGGTAAAGGCTAGGCCTCCAGTTTTGAAAGAAGAGATGGGACACGAACTGCAATTGGAAGCCCTTACTGGGCGCCAGTGCAGGAGATAGATAGCCATGGGTGGGAAACGGAGATGGTAATTCCAATGCGCAGGAGAATTACGAACGTGTGCAGTGTAACTGGCCATCAGTTGTGCACGCCTATCCTGCCGTCGAGAGACTCCGGCCTCCAGCAGGACGCTGGTTACTAGACTCGTCATGTGGTGTGCGTACTGTAAGACCTTCGGTACACACACCATCGGATTATTTGACTTGTCGCTCTAGCGAAGTAGGCGAGTGTCAGCAATATGTCTCCTGGTCTTATCGTGGCGTGTTTATCTTCTGCCGTTAGGTCAGACGATAGAAATGCCACTTGCACGCTTAGAGTAGCAGATTGACGGTGACCAACTTTAAACAGAACTTGATTAATTCTCACACACATTTATTAAAATAATAACAATCATACGCCTTACTTAACTTGATTCTGGATGCTATTTACAATTGACAATCTGAAGTTCCTTTGGTCTTGGTACGTTAATCTTATTCTCACATCTCTGATACTTGACAAAGTGTCTATACATTTCTCTTCATGGCTATGTATAGGAATATGATAATCTTATTGGGCGCAGACAGAAACTTGACTATAGACTGGTGCAGACTAATGCAGACTGACTAATCGGAGGTCTGTACACTCGTTACAATACCTCGAGCGTTCAGGTATCACTGCGCGAGTGTGATCCGCGAGGAGAAAAGGTTCTACTTTAGCAGCAATCTCATTAGCTGCGTTACATATTAATATGCGGATCGGCGGAAGCAGAATTTGGTCCGTCTCTAAGACAGCACTATCTCGTAGTGCGGAGACGGACGAGCGCTGCGCCTGCGTTGTTGTGCTTAGCGGGGCGCGCTCTAGTGGGAAAGTTGTGTACGCGCTGACTACGCGGAACTATGTACACAACACGTTCTGAAAGCTCCTGTCACTAGGCGAACGCCACAGTGGTGCACTGGTTCGAGTAAACGCCGATAGAATAACCAGACTTCCATAGCCAAGGCGGGATTGAACAAGGGCTTTGCAGAGCTGTAGCAGCGTAGAGCGATCTGCACCTCAGTTGGTGTTGCTCAGGCAGCGACTGTTAGACGGAGGGGATCCGACAGCCGATCAGTTCCAGTCATTCCAGCAGGACGGAGGTACACGGCTCGCGTTGTCGGTAGTTCAACCATGCCTAGACGGTCAATACCGCGGTTCGATCGCGTCTGCATTGTTACTTTGTGCAAGGAAGGGCTCTCAACAAGGAAAGTGTCCAGGAGTCTCGGAGTGAACCAAAGCGATGTTGTTGGGACATGGAGGAGATACAGAGAGGCAGAAACTGTCGATTACATGCCTCGCTCAGGTCGCCCAAGGGCCTCTGCCGCAGTGGATGACCGCCACTTACGGATTATGGCTCGGAGGAAGCCTGACAGCAACGCCACCATGATGAACCATGCTTTTCATGCAGCTACACGACATCGTGTTATCACTCAGACTGTGGTCAACAAGCTGCTTGATGCGCAACTTTACTCCTGACGTCCATGGCGAGGTCGATATTTGCAACCACGACACCATGAAATGCGGTACAAATGGGCCCAACAACATGCCGAATGCACCGCTCATGATTGGCATCCCGTTCTCTTCACCGATGGGTGTCGCATATGCCTTGAAGCAGACAATCGTCGGAGACATTTTTGGAGGCAACTATCACGCCGAACACCTTAGACACACTGTCCAGCGAGTGCATCAATGTGGAGGTTCCCTCCTGTTTGGGGGTGGCATTATGTGGGGCCCACGCATGCCGCTTGTGGTCATGTAAGGCACCGCAACGGTTTTACGATACGTGAATGCTAGCCCCCGATAGTGCAACCATATCGGCATCATACTGGTGAGACATTTGTCTTTATGGACGCAATTCACGCCCCCATCGTCCGCATCTTGTGAATGACTTCCTTCAGGAGAACGACATCGCTCGACTAGAGTGGCCAGCATGTTCTCCAGACATGAACCCTATTGCTTGTTGCTGTCAGAAGTAGTTTATCTTGTCGCAAAATTGAAGTAGATACTTCCTGTAAGTTAGTATGGGCAGAGGTCGTTGTTGGCAACCGGAATAAAATAATAATTGGATCCTTTTACCGACGTCCCAATTCAGATGATGCAGTTGCTGAAAGGTTCAAAGAAAACTTGAGTTTGATTTCAAACACGTACCCGACTGATACTAGAATAGTTTGTGGTGACTTTAATTTGCCCTCGATATGTTGGCGAAAGTACATGTTTAATTCCGAAGGTACGCATTAAATATCATCCGAAATTGTGCTAAACGCATTCTCTGAAAATTATTTCCAGCAGTTAGATCATGAGCCCACGCGAATAGTAAACGGTTGTGAAAACACACTTGACCTCTTAGCAATAAATAATCCTGAGTTAATAACGAGCATCAAAACGTATTCAGGGATTAGTGAACACAGAGTTGTCGTAGTGAGACTGAATATTGTAATCCCCAAATAATCGAAAAATAAGCGAAAAATATACCTATTCAAAAAAAGCAGATAAAAATTCACTTGACGCCTTCCTAAGAGACAATCTCCACTCATTCCTAATTAATAATGTAAATGTAGACCAAATGTGACTTAAATACAGAGAAATAGTATCGGCAGCTATTGAGAGACTTATACCAAATAAATTAACAAACGACGGAGCTGGTCCTGCTTTGTACACAAATAGGGTTAGAGCACTGTTGCAGAAACAATGAAATAAACATGCCAAAAATAAACAGACGCAAAATCCCCAAGATTGAAGATCTTTACAGAAGCTCTAACTTTAGCGCGGACCTCAATGCGAGATGTCTATAACAGTTTCACAACGAAACTTTGTCTCGAAACCTGGCTGATAACCCAAAGAGATTCTGGTCCTATGTGAAGTACGTTAGTGGAAAGAAACAATCAATGCCTTCTCTGCGCGACAGCAATGGACATACTATCGAAGACAGTGCTGTCAAAGCAGAGGTACTAAAAACAGACTTCCGAAATGCCTTCACAACAGAAGACCAAGTAAATATATCAGAATTCGAATCGAGAACAGGTTCCTTTCGGAGTGGGCTGTTGCATTACCTTCATACTTAATAATCATATAAAACCGTTCGCTCGATGAAAGATCCGTACCCAAAGACTGGAAAGCTGCACACGTCACACCAATATTATAGAAAGGTAGTAGGGGTAATCCACTAAATTACAGGCCCATATCGTTATCGTCGATATGCAGCAGGACTTTAGAACATATATTGTGTTCGAAGATTATGAATTACCTCGAAGAAAACGGTATATTCACACACAGTCGACGTGGGTTTAGAAAACATCGTTCCTGTGAAACACAGCTAGCTCTTTATTCACATGAAGAGTTGAGTGCTATTGACAAGGGATTTCAGATCGATTACGTATTCTTGGATTTCCGGAAGGTTTTTGACACTGTACCACACAAGCGGCTCGCTGTGAAATTTTCGTGCTTATGGAATATCGTCTCAGTTATGTGACTGGACTTGTGATTTCCTGTCAGAAAGGTCACAGTTCATAGGATTTGACTTATAGTCATCTAGTAAAACAGAAGTGATTTCTGGCGTTACCCAAGGTAGTGTTACAGGCCCTTTGCTGTTCCTTATCTTGATAAACGATTTTTGGGACAAGCTGAGCAGCCGTCTTAGGTTGTTTGCAGATGACGCTGTCGTTTATCGACTAATAAAGTCATCAGAAGATCAAAACAAACTGCAAGACGATTTAGAAAAGATATCTGAATGGTGCGATAGTTGGCAGTTGACCCAAAATAACGAAAAGTCTGAGGTCGTCCACATGAGTGCTAAAAGGAACTCGTTAAACTTCTGTTACACGATAAATCAGTCTAATCTAAAAGCCGTAAATTCAACTAAATATCTAGGTATTACAATTATGAACAACTTAAACTGGAAGGAACACATAGAAAATGTTGTGAGGAAGACTAACCAAAGACTGCGTTTTATTGGCAGGACACTTAGAAAAGGCAACAGACCTACTAAGGTGACTGCCTACACTACGCTTGTGCGTCCTCTTTTTGGATACTGCTGTGCGGTGTGGGATCCTTACCAGATAGGACTGACGGAGTACATCGAAAAAGTTCAAAGACAGGCAGCACGTTTTGAATTATCGCGAAATGTGGGAAAAAGTGTCACAGAAATGATACAGGATTTGGGATGGAAATCATGAAAAGAAAGACGTTTTTCGTTGCGACGGAATCTTCTCAAGAAATTCCAATCAGCAACTTTCTCCTCCGAATGCGCAACTATTTTGTTGACACCGAATTACATAGGGAGGAACGATCACCACGATAAAATAAGGGAAATCAGAGCTCGCACGGAAAGATATAGGTGTTCATTTTTCCGCGCGCTATACGAGATTGGAATAATAAAGAATTGTGAAGGTGGTTCGATGAACCTTCTGCCAGACACTTGAATGTGATTTGCAGAGTATCCCTGTAGATGTAGATGAAGAGCATGCCTGGGACAGATTGAAAACGGCTGTTTATGGATGACGTGACCCACCAACCACTCTGAGGGATCTACGCCGAATCGCCGTTGAGAAGTGGGACAATCTGGACCAACATTGCCTTGATGAACTTGTGGATAGTATGCCACGACGAATACAGGCATGCATCAGTGGAAGAGGACGTGCTACTAGGAATTAGAGGTATCGGTGTGTACAGCAATCTGGACCACCACCTCTGAAGGTCTCGCTTTATGATGTTACAACATGCAATTTGTGGTTTTCAAGTGCTATAAAAATGGCGGATATTATGTTTATGTTGATCTCTATTCCAATTTTCTGTACAGGTTCCGAAATTCTCGGAACACAGATGATGCAAACCGATTTTTGATGTGTGTATGTGTGCACCGGTTAATGAGCATACCCTCAATATTTGTGACCTGCGAAGTAAACAGGAAGCACTACAGCACTCTGAATACTCTCAGTTCAATTATAACTACCCAATATCTTTGAAAGTAAACAGTTATGTGGTATACGTTCAGTAAATATGATACGTTTGTGAGAGTGCATATGTCTGTACAATTTACGCTAAACTGCCAAACACACAAATGTATGTGATCGTTATGGACGAACGTTCTTGTGTCCTATGAAACAATTAAATTCATTGTAAATATATTTGGTGGCACTCTGTATTTTGAATATTTACGATACGTGGGAACAATATTTAAAACATCTGTTTACTTAAATTAGGAAATGTAAGAGCATAATACTAAGAATTTCATGTAGAAGTGCTTGATTCTGAGTTTTACAATTTGAATGGTTAATGATTCTCCCATAAACGAAGCTAGCAAGTGCAGAAATAAACAAGTCTTCTACATAAATGTATAAACTGCGATTCCTCACTAAATTTATTCAAGTCTGTAACCAATTGTTTTCACATCCTTGATGAAGTCACACCTCAACTTCACACGAGTTATATAAACTCCTATGTAAGCAAGCGCACGCAAGGTCACTGTGAAAGAACGGTAAACAGCTATTGCTGCCGGGATCGCTTTATCGGGAATACTGACTGTGTTGTATCGGACTGTCGAAATGGAGTGCTGAGCGGATAACCATTATTGACTTAAAGTTTGCACTGCAAAATTTTAAAATTATCCAGCTAGAGATACTCAGCCAGTGCATGTTGTGGACACGGACATTTATCAAATTTCCCTGTGAAATATAGGACACGTCCTGAATAATAGGCAATAAATGAATCTATGCACAAAATGTATGCAGATCTGGCGAAAGCGATGGAATACCTCCTAATGTCGTGTCAGACCTGCTTTTGCCCGACATAGTGCAGCAACTGGAAGTGGCATGGACTCAACATGTCGCTGGAACTCCCCTGCAGAAATATTGAGCCATGCTGCCTGTATAGCAGCCCATAATTCCTAAAGTGTTGCTTGTGCCGGAATTTGTGCACGAAATGACCTCTCGATTATATCCCATAAATGTTCGATGGAATTCATATCGTGCGATCTGGGTAACCAAATCATTCGCCCTAAATGTCCAGAATACTCTTTGTTACGGCGTAAAGTCAAGCGCCGTCACGTCAGTCGGGAACGACAAAGAAGAGAAGGCTGTGAGAAGAGGTCAGCCAATCACACGCTGACCGACCCCCTTTCAGGATGACAACGCGACAGCAGCAGTCCCTATGTGAACGCAACATAAGCGCCGCGCCAGACTGATGGATGTCAGTTCAAAGGCAGCGTCAACGTTAGCGACTTCAATAGCGGATTCAAGATTAGCTACTTTGATAGCAGCGTCAATGATAGCGACTTCGACAGCAGTTCAGGACAGACTTGTCAGTTAGAGATCAGCAGTCACTGCAAAGACGTATTATCCCGTAAGTCGCCCTCTGCTTGCCACACATATGTGTAATTGCCACAGTTAAGTACTATATTTAAATAATTGTAATAAAACTCATTAATACGACTTCTTTGATACTTTGTCTAGGGAAACGAGTACATAGAATTCCTAGACACAACAAGATTGAACACGAGGCTCGTCCAAAAAGATTCTTCAAACGAATCTAGAACAGTTGGTGCTCGGCGCACGGCCATAGATAAAAATTTCGTCGTTGTTTGGAACATGAAGTCCAATAACGGCTGCAAATGATCTCCGAGTAGCCGAACACAACCAGGACAAAGTCCATTCCACGCAGACACAGCCCACACCGTTATGGAGCCACCACCAGCTTGCACCACAGTGCCTTGTTGACAACTTGGGCCCATGGCTTCGCAGGGTATTCACCACACTCGTACCCTATCGTCAGCTCTTAGCAACTGAAATCTGGACTCGCCTGACCAGGTGACGGTTTTCCATCGTCTATGGTTCAACCGATATGGTCACGAGCCCAGAAGAGGCGCTGCAGGCCACGTCGTGCTGTTAGTGAAAGCACTCGCGTCGGTTGTCTGCTGCCATAGCCCATGAACGCCATATTTCGTCGCACTGTACTAACGGATACGTTCGTCGTACGTCCCAAGTTGATTTTTTGGTTATGTGACGCATTGTTTCTTGTCTGTTAGCACTAACAACTCTAAGCATACGTAACTCGCAGTCGTTAAGAGGGAGCGGTCTCTGGTGAGAGATAATGCCTGAAATTTGTGCTAAGAATACCAGTATTGACACTGTGGATCACGGAATACTGAGTTCCCTAACGAATTCAGAAATGGAATGTCCCATGAGTCTAGCTTGCGATGCCACTACCCGTAGTTACTATATTATTATTAGACCATGCGGCATCGGACTTCCGGAAAGCGGCTCTCGCGTGTAATAGGTTTGAATAGACACCCGATGGTGATCCAACTACTACACGGAGTTTTTGGAATTAATAATGATGTTTGATATTGCCTAGCAGGAGGACATTATTCATGTTATTGAGCTTCCATTGTGCTGAAGGCACAATGAGTACTGTGGTGGCAGCAATTTCCTTGAACGCTTAATTAAAGAACAATATAGATATACTTATCAATATAGTTACTGAAAACAGTAATTGAGAATCACGTTGCTCTGACGGAACCGAGTAATTTTTGACTATGGCAATGTACTGAAAAGCCACCTCATCGAGGTGGATAGTATTTAAGGTAGCACAGTACCTGGCATCTTCAATCCGTTGCATGACGCGGCGTCTGCTGGCAATTTCGCCGTTAATTCCGACTATTTCCTCTTGTAACATAGCTACGCCGAAACTCACCCACTATAACTTTTCACTGATGTTGCAGCATATAGATATCACTGGATATGGGGTAATAATGAGATATTCCCTTTAAGTAATTGTTTACTCTCAGGGAATGCAATTTAAATCACAAAATTATTATTGCCTCCAAACGTCACACTCTGAGAGAACTTGTTTTGACTACTACACAAACTGATTCACAAAATATAAATGTACTGCTAATGGCGTCGGTAAAACCACCACTGTTCATAATAATACTCTTGTAAGATAACTTCTAGTTCGTTGCTACCGAAGTGTGCTTACCAATGGACCTCATTAATTACTGAGATCACAATACGTCGTTGGATGCGGCTACTGGTCCCTTCACACGTCGCCGTTGGCACAAGCAACTCGTCGCAATAACACAGCATTGCACCATGTAGTGCCACGTACCTCAGAGCGGGAAACCGTACTACTTTGCCGCTCACATCCCATCTCCGTCGAAATACAGCGTCTTACAAGCCTTAGTGTCCACTTAGCTTATAGCCATACGATAAACGAAGTCTATATCTGTTTTCAGCTCACTTCTAAATGCTCTGTTAGCAACGTTACCGTAGCACAAACCGGCAGTCACTTTTACGCCACTTAACAATTGTTCTGCCTCAGAGCTACGCCAACTTACTTATACCGCCAATATTACGCTCCTACCTGTACACCGTTCTCATTCTCGGGGATTCCCCCCACACCTAAACATTATTTTACATTACGCCAAGTTCTCTGTTTACAATCAAACATACCATAGCATTACAATATTCAATTACATACATTTTCATACATGAAAGTACTATTACATTTATATTTTTACTACACGTAACAATATTATTTAGTTTAATTCTTTTGTTATTTCACTGCCACAGTGCAGCACAAGCCAGACACTGTCTCCCGCATAGCGTTCTTTAATTTAGCTGCCACCAGTCGGAAGCACTTCCGCTTTGCCTTCGATTCTGGCTCACAGATGACATAAGCGTCCACTTTCTCTACTGTTGCGCCTTGACTATGCCTGGCATTCACTAAACGGCACGTTGTCACATTACAAGCTCCATCCAAGTTTCCACGTTCAAAGTCTGGTAAGTGATCGTGACCATAATGACGTCGGAAACCATTTCACATCAATGACACGTGTACAAACGACAACTCCGCCAATCCACTTCTATTCTTCGTGTATGCGATACTATGGCCCGGCCATCTGTATTTCTGCGTATCGCTACCTCATGACTTTTGACACGTCAGTGTCCAGTTCACTGGACAGTGAACAGACCGCTAAGCCCACAGAAAAGAGAAAAATGGCCCCCAACCGAAATACTGGTCTGTTTAATATAATCAAGTAACTAACAATTAGTTTATGTCCTTACATGTACCTTACCAACAGGGAGGGAGAAAAGCACAACACAAAAAATAGTTAATTTAGATTAATGAACTTTCGGGAATAAGTTTGTCTAGATAATATATTTAAGGGAACACCATTGCAAGATGACTGTATAATGTAAGAGATAAACCACTGAAGCTGGCCGGGGTGGCCGACCGGTTCTAGGCGCTACAGTCTGGAACCGCACGACGGCTACGGTCGCAGGTTCGAATCCTGTCTCGGGCATGGATGTGTGTGATGTCCTTAGGTTAGTTACGTTTAAGTAGTTCTAAGTTCTAGGGGACTGATGACCTCAGATGTTAAGTCCCATAGTGCTCAGAGCCATTTGAACCATTTAAACCATAAGCCACTGAATATGTTAAATGCAGGTATAGTAATAACTGATGTAAAAACCAGCACTTGGTCGGTCAAGAAATGGACAGTTAATGCTGATTGTGAATGGCGCTGGAGTTGTCGTCCAATAATGTGTCATATGAGTACGATTGGAGAAACATCTGGTGACCGAGCAGGCCAAGGCAATATTTCGACGCTCTGTGCAGCATGCTGGGTTACAACAGTGGTATGCGGGTGAGTGTTATCGAGTTGGAAAACACACCCTGGAATGCTTATCATGAATGGCCGGACAGCAGGTCGAATCACCAACCTGACGTGCAGATTTGCCTTCTGTCATACGAAACCACACCCCATACCGTTACTCCAGGTTTAGAGCACGCAGAGTGGTTGGTTGCACGTTATCAAGTGGCCTCCTTCTGATCAACATATGGCCATCACTGGTACAGTGGCGGTATCAGCTTTCTTTAGAAAGTACAACAGACTTCCACTCTGCCCTCCGATGGCTTCTCGCTTGACACCAATGACGTCACAAATGGCGGTATTTCAAGGTCAGTGGAACATAATCTACAGCTCGTCTGGCTCGGAGCTGTCCTCGGTGTGACCGATTTGTAACAGTTCGTTGTCACTGTGATGCCAGCTGCTGCTTATATTTCTGCTCCGGATATAGTACGATGGGCCAGAGGCATAAATCGAACACGATGGTCTTTCCTCTCATGCTACATTGTCGTCCGGACCCTAGTCTTGCGATCGTTCATTCCCGTGATCACCACCGCCAGTAATCATGTACAGTGATTACATTACTACTTAATCTTTCTGTAGTATTGCAGAAGGAACCTCCAGCTTCTCGTAGTCCTATTACACGACCCCATTCAAACTGAATAAGGTATGGACAAAGTCGTCTTGGTCGCCCTAAAGGCATTCTTGACTTACATAAACTCACCACGTCTGGTCTCGAAAGTAACTAATTACACGCTGTAAAGGTCCTGAGAGTCAAATTAAACCTTATTTGCAATCTTATAGTGACGATACCTGCGATACTCTTATGCGACTGGCTCAGAATTTGAGTGGACATGAACTTTTAGATGCAGGAACATGAATACCTACTTTCGTCAGTGTTGGACAACTCCTTCTTGGTGTTGTGATTGTTTTCTGTCAGTGTATGTGTTCATAAGATTTTTACTTCTGAACAACCTACCATAGATTTTACGTCAAGTGCTATTGATGCAAATGTACCACTGTTTCATGTTATCCATATCTGATGAACTGTCTTTGGGACAAAAAAGTACGTTTTGCAAACTGGTAATGATATTGCTACATGTGGAGTTTCGGTTGATCTAATATACATACACTACATAAACAGGTTTCATATACTCTATCGAAATTATTGGCATCGTGAGAGTGACGAATTCTTTACTGAAGATGGTGGTCAGTTTAAAATTTGGCATGGTGATATAGACTCTTACTCCGTAATGACCATTCCAATGGGTGACTAAGCGAATTTCACAGTGTTCGCTGATATTTTCCATATGTTTGCCGAAAATAGCGTTATTCATAACTTCATAAAAACCTTTTTAAAATCATACATCACAGAAGGCACCTTTCGGTATTTAGAACAATGTTGCCCTTCGATCCGGCACGCTATTGGCAGAGTTAGTGTGGGCGACTCTATCCAGTTGCAAACTGAAGCTTCATATATTGCCGGAGGTTTTGATATTGTATAATGTTCCTGGTGACTGCAGAGTATTCTCAAACAACGAACCAGTGCTGGAAATATTAATTACTATCTTGGATGTTAAATTTCTCACAACCTTTAACCTAGGCCGGATGTGCTGTGTGGTGATGTGGGAGATCACTGATTGCGGTCTCAGTTTCAATTCCTGTAGTGGAGTTCGCAGCACGCATTCGGTGCTGCAGTTTACTTCCATATCTACTGGTGCTTCATCTTGGATTCTATACTTAGCGCAACTGATATACTTTTAATTGCCAACAATAGGGCAAAAGCTCGTTCTTTTAAAATTTCCCAGCAGTTTACACTTAGGACATTTACGATATTAGGGCTATTTTAACAATGCGCTTGAAACTATCTCTCTTCCACAGATATTTCCTGGTTACTTCTTGTGTTGTACACCTATGACAATTGTTTCTCAGAAAAGTTCTGTGGAATTAGTGTGAAGTATGTTTTGTTCTTATGTTCAGGAAATTAATAATGGACTTACTTTCATCGAAGCCCGAATGAGAGTAACTATTATGCAAAACTACGAAAATACAGATTCTATGATTGCAAGATATGATTCTTTTAATTTTTCGATTTATCTGGACTTAGGATTCATTATGGGTAAAGCACAATCGAAATTTGGTGAAGTACCTGTTTCTGGTCAAAGAACCAACGAACCCATAGAAATTCCTAAAATTTCCTTTAAGGATTTTATGCATTTATAACGTCCACGTGGAAACGCGTTATTTCAGCCATCATCAACAAAGCCGAAAGGCGCAGCGTCACCTGGACTACTCTGTTGTCGTTGTTGTTTCTCCTTTTTTCTTTTAGTCTGATGCTTGCCATACATGTCTTATGCATTGTATTTTGTAGAATGAGTTTCCTTCTATTTATTTTATGTATTAGCTATTTTATTTCTAGTTTGGAAGAAACTTTCTATCTCTGTGATTCTTATAATTTCTCGCTATTTGTTATGAAATTAGGCAATTAAAAGATGTAATATGGTACAAGATGTATGTTTGGTTTTGAAAATCTCCTCCTTCAGTTTTAACACCATCCTCGATCTGCCTTACTACAGAAGTAAGTTGCTACTCTGTTAAAAGATTTTTGTTTGCTTACCATTTGCATAGTTCACTGCTCTACAATACGATTTTAGTGTGGAAACGCTTCCACCGACAGAGCAGTCTCAAAACTCTGCAAAGCGTAAACCTTAGAGCTACAAATTACTGTGGCTTTACATCACATGAGTTGTTGTTAGCTTTGTCTTTTGTAATGGTAATATTGCTGACGAAAGACAAATAATATTCACTATTTATTTCCGGATTATCCCGTTCCGTAAACTGACGGCTAGGAGAGCGGTCTGCTGACCACATGCCCTCCATGCCCGCATCAAGTGACGCCTGTGGATGAAGATGACACGGCGGTCGGTTGGCACCGTTGGGCCTTCATGACTTGTTCTGGCGGAGTTTAGATTATTTTTGTTAGTATTTATTACGTCTTTGGTTTCCTGAAGGCAATGTTGCTGAACTAGATGGCCAAACTGTCAATCGATCATTGCTTAAGCCATTCTAAAGGTGTTATAATCAGTATGCACCACAATATAGCGACTCGTTACGAAGTGTTGAGAATTTACACATATGGTCATGAATGCAGTACGTGTAAACGCAGATATGTGTAAAAGTGGGAAAAAATGGGAGCAACTGAAATGGAAAATTTATCTAGACACTGATTCTTTTAGATTCAATATACTCAAAGATAACTGTAACTTAAATTCGTCTGAGTTCTTACGTACTTGATTAACAGTTCTGTAGACTTCACTTCGTGAGTCACGATCGCAGTAGCGGGGAATTACGTGATAAACTTTGGAACGAGGAATACTGCCCTCCACTACGGAGTTGTGACACATCGCCAGTGAGTCAGCTGCTGACCATTCAGCAGTGAATGTAGGGAGTAAAGCTTATTCGGTTGTCAGTTGCCCTGCAGTGCGTACGTCATCACAGCGAAGGAATTCTCAGCTAAAATGAAAGCCTTCAATTGGATCGTCGCCTTTCTTCTTCTCAACAGTAAGTCACTTTACAACATTACAATAATAATTTTTTATTCCCGTCTGATAATGTATGTTATAAAGTGTTTGAATTCTGATACGGATACTTGTCATCACTCAATACATCTTTGGCGAAAGCTGAGATTCTTCAATTAGCGAGGCTCGAACAGATTTTCTTCCTCATTAATATCTACAGTAGTGGTCTAACACATGTAACTTTGACATCGATGGTATGTTAAATTGTGTAACTTATTCGTAGCTTGCAGAAATGATGAGGAATTTGAAGTCATTGCCAACCAAATCACCGGAGCATGTCTCTCACTAGATTAATACTGTAAGAAACGATAGAAATTGTAACGAGGTACATGAGTGCTTCAACTTGAACAACTATTTACGTACGAACCGTCTCTTTGTGTAGCCTTGTCTTTCTGGCGACTTAAATGAAATACATTACAAGGTATCCTTTTAATCTGGTTACATTGTGTGCCACTAGATGTTTCGTTTCTTCCATCCCTATTGGATTAAGGTACTGGCCATCATATTTAGTTGTTCATATAAATTTGAGAGAACAATTGTTCAGTAACGGTGTGTCACTATAGTCAGGTTTTCATTTCACTGTTGTCATACATTCGATATATTCACGTGGCACATAAAGTTAACATTCTGCGATGCGATCGTTTCCGGACAGTAAATTCAGAATTCACTTCCCAATCTACAACGAAATAATTACATTGGGCACAAGGACGGATTGGGCAGAGCTGCGGAAAGGAACATTGTGTGGTCTTTTCTAAGAAACTATCCTAGTAGTTCTCTGTAACATTTTGCGGATACCATGGGAACCAGAAAAATGCATGCGCGGACGGGTATCTAATTTCAACTTCCCCTCAATACGTTTTCACTGCGGTCGTTTGAATTCATCTTGCATGTGCGATACGGTAGTTGCAGGACACGCATGCGGATCAGTCAGGTCTTGCTGTAGAGGGAAATAGAAATACACAGCCTGACAAAAAAAAAGTTTACCTCATAGAAGAGGAGGAGCAAAGGCAATTGAACTTAATGAGTTGAGAGGGTATTTTACTTCAGTGATTTCAAAATTGAGTCAAATTTAGAAAACTTGGCAGTATGAGGCCATATAATCGGTAAGATGCTGCACCGACTCTGGCCTGGATGCGTACACTCATTCGGCTGAGACGAGTTCCATCATGTCCTGAAGCAAGATGTCAGTCAACTGCTATAACTGGTAATATCGAGGATATTGGCTCTGAGACGGAGTTGACATCTGAGCTGGGTCCCCAAATGTTACATCGCAGACTGACGTAAGGATCTTGTTGGCTGCGGGAGTACCTCCACATCTTGCAAACTGTTCATAGAGATAGGTGACAAGTGTAGGTGAGTGTTCAAAAATGGTACCACGATACCGTCGCATGAGCGATAGATAACACATTAGAACACAGGATGCACGTGTCGTACCGTTGCCCCGTCAGAGTTCGTTCAATCACTTCCATTCTACTAGCCGTGACATAAAGCTGTACCTGACGGCTCTTCAACACCATGACGCCAGGAATAACACCTCTGTGCCTCTCAAAAACACTGAAATAATTAGGTCACCGTCATATTTAAGATCGACATCCGGGGCAGTGCACAACATGATTCATCGCTGATTACAGAGAGATGCCATTCATCACCGCTTCATGCTTCCCGGCTAAGGCACCACTTGAAAAGCAGCTGTATGTGTTGTGGTGTGTCCAACAGCTCACGCATTAGGCAGTAACTCCCCTGTCCAGTTGCAGCTAGCTTACGTGTAATGGTCCGGTATGCAACAGAATGATACACGGAGTACATTACTTGCTCTCGGATGGTAGGCACAGATGTGAAGGGGTTCGATGTGCTTGACGTGCAGCGCGGTGTTCTTTCATTGTACTGGTCAGACGTCGTCAACCAGAAACATGACAAGTATGCGTGCCATCCCGTTGCCATGCAGTCCAACATTTAGCCACTGCCACATCCGAAAACCAGACAAATCTGGATGTTGCACGATTCGACCACTCGGCCAAATGAGGGCTCAACATGTGACCACTTTTAAACTCTGTCAGGTGCTGATAATGCCGCATCAATAGCTACGTGACACCTCCGTGTTCTTCACAGTGATCAGTCAACGTCTGAGGCTGTTAATGCCCTTGTATATCCTACCTAAACAAGTGCTACATATGTTTACATGGTGAAATATCGACTAAATTACGATCATTCTTACCAGTAATAGTTTCGATAAGTTACCTGAGTAACAAATCCAAAAGTCACATTTCAAGAGTTCTAAAGCTGCACAAGTCTACTGCTGATGCTGTGACTTTGAAGTGGAAACACGAAGAAAAAGTCGCAGCTAAATCAAGGTGGGATAGACCGTATATGTCGACGTATAGCTACCATCGACAATTGTGAATAGTGGCTGTGAGAAATCGCATGAAATTAGCGGAACGTATAGTTCGTGAGTTCGGAAGTGCTATCAGCAGTCGGTGTAACAAAATGGTTTTGAGCAAAGAGTTAAAAATAATGGTGTACATTGGTCGAGGTACCTCTTACAAGCCGCTCATTTTAGTATGATGGTTTCTGTTCTTTCGGACATGTCAGAAAGAACAGATACCATCGGTGATCACGCAGCTCCTTTAGAATGAAATGATGAATAAAATAAGACTCTAAGCTGCGACAGACGTTGATATACATCAACGGGGACAGTTGAAAATGTGTGCCTGGACCATGACTCGAAGCCGGGTTCTCCTACTTACATGGCAGACGCTCTATCCATCTGAGCCACCGAGTGCACAGAGGATAGTGGGACAACAGGGATTTAGCCCTTCCACGCTGCCTGTGAGACCCATATTCCCAGCTTAATGTCCACACACTACACTCGTAGTGCCCTTTCCCATTACACTCATTTCTCCCGGCAGACAATCTTACCGAGTCCCGTAAGAGTTTTGGCCAGGCGTGTGCATCCAGCACAGAAGAAGAAGGTTAATGGCCAGTTAGCCTTAACTATATGAAGATGGTATATGTTTTTTCGGACAAGTGGTGAACTAAACTATGACTGCCAATTTTGGTGTAATCTTGCTTTCAGAAACAACACCACGTTACTGAGCTGCGGAAAAGAACATTTACTATCATATGGCGGGAAAATTTTTCAAGTCTTTATTCCATCAATTGGCATTAAAATCTGACCTTTCCTAGATACAAGAGTTTAAACCGTGTTTTTTACCTAACGCACTTCATTGTAGTTATGGGGGGCACAATAAACGTTAAATATCACATCAATACTATTCCACACACATGGCCAAGTAGTGGGGAGCCAACAGAAATGCAAAAAATACGGACACACATGATTATTCCTTCTCTGTCTTACACTCACCCACAACCATATGGTTATTCACTCGACTACTATACATTTTCAGGTCGAAACTGCAGTCTACCAATGTGGCAGTTGCTCGAATCGACCACGTGGCGGGAAAGCAAGTACACAAAGAAAACGTACGACAAATAAATAAAAATCCGCCAAAACATTACTGTAAAAGAAAGATCACATTAAAATACATTAAATGAGTGAACGTCTGATAAGCACAGAGCAATAATACGACCGTGGGCTTAAGGCCCATGGTGCGTGGCCTGACCAAGGCACCAACGCAAAGTTCTACTGAAATTTGATTTAATTATGAAAATAAACTCCCTTATCGGGGTTTAGTGGTATTATCACACCTGATTTCAACATGTGGACCATATTATCAATCAGGTTTGAGACACTCTAATACCTTTGTTAACATTACCAAAATCGAGAGCAGCGTTTACACGTCTGTCCAGCGCCGCTACCCAGGAGCAACTGGACTTGCAGACACCTCGCCTGACCGTTGTTCGTTCAAAAGGTGGTGGAGGGGATGGTTCCCCAACGGCATTCGCGACCTTTCTGATCTGACTTGCACACTATCTTTGTCAAACTTGTTCGTGTTTTGAGGGTTGGTACGATCCTACCACAGAACCACTCTACTCATGCAGTGCTACGACCTCTGACGAAAGCTTTCTGCTACTTCACATAATATCTCATTCATACAGTCCAAGGTCGCATAAGGGAAAGGATTCAGGAAACGTGGCACACACGAAATAATAAAAATCAATGAATCAATAAATAAACACTCTCGCTATAAATCTCCTGTACCGGAATTTATTGCGGAAAGTATGGAATGGGACAAAAAATTCCGTTTCAACATCGTCAGACTATTTAGCAACCTAGATAACGAGGGCATGTTGACTCACATCAACCTTAGAACAGATATCAAATCTTAAAGAAGGTCAGCACAAAAGAATCGCAGGAAATGTTACAACATTTTCATAAGAGCAGTGTTGTTCGCAATATGTACGAAAGTAAAGGCAGACCACTAAAAGTTATAAGATACATCCAAATAAAATTTAATTCACCCATGGAGATATGTTAGCATATTTCTCCTAAGAATCACATAACTTGGTTGGAAAATTACACAGAAATTTATTGATTGTTCCTTCGACAAACCGGTACTGCGTTTTTCATGCTAAAACCTTTCCAAAAGTTCTGTATGAGCCAGATTTCCTAAGTAAAGGGTCTATAGTTTCCATTACTGCTTGAGGGACAACGCATTCATATTTAAACATTTTATTTTTCCCTTTAGCATCCTCATTTCTATATATGTAGCACGTCTCAGCAGGAGGACACAAGCAGTGACCTAGTAACCGTCAGTAGATATTGTGTGAAAATACATAGCCCACACTACTCTCATCATATTGTGCAGATCATTGCAGTTGTTATGTCATTCTCACTGAACTGAATTTGTCGTAATTTCAACACGCATTTTTTTGTGTTGTACCCAAACATACGTCTTTAAAATCAATGATATATTTGATGTACACATCTATTACCTTTGTTTACACTCTTGTAAAAAAGATTCTTCTGGTTTCATTATCCTTCAGGAAGGAAATCCAAATGTTTCTTTGTTACGCCAACCAAAACCACGGAAATTGTGGTTATTTACAAATCACTTGGCAACCGTCTCAGGAACAAGATCAGAGAATAAATAGGCCGTTCGCTACAAAGCATGGAAAACCACATACACTCTTCTATAGCATACTGGCCACAGCATACTGGCCACAGCAGCAAATGAAATTCGTGAAAAGGCAAACTGTAAATGTTTAAGACAAAGATGATAAAAACAATTATCAATCGTACACTGTAATATATATAAACGACACATATACAGATAAGAAAAAGTAAGTAAATTTTTGTTATTTCAAAAGTAATTGCCATAGATGTTAACATATTTATCCCAAAGTGAGACAAAATGTTTAATGCCTTCATGGAAAAATGTTTGCGGTTGCCTATGGATGTATGACTGTACCCATGCATGCACTTCTTCGTCCGAAGCATATCGACGGCCACGACTGTCATTTTTCACTCTCCAGAAATATGTAAATTGCATGAGGGGAAATAGGGACTGTATCGAGGATGTGCATGAGCTTCCCAACCAAACATATGCAGCATACGCGAAACAGCCATGGCAACACGTAGCCGGTCTCACAGTTTTCTTACATGCCTTTTCTTTTACTGCACCTTATATATCTAAACTATCACGAGAGTCCATATATTTCAACGAATTTAAGAATAAAGCTTTTTTTGATTAACTGCTCCGAGGTCACTTAAAATATACGAAAGTCATATGGATTCTTTTTAACACTAGCCTGCCGTTACTCAAGCTAATGGTACCCTCTGAGAGTATTTTGAAATTTTGGCCGCGAGTGTGTCTAACGGATAAATTTTGAATATATTGCAGTTAACAGAAAAACAAAACAGGCTCTAATTTTATGGTTTAATGAAAGTAGTAAAATACATATGTGAATGAAAAACGCATGATCGCCAGCCTAATCAGGCTCATTAATTTGGAAATATAAGTTTAAGAAAATTGACTGTCATTTATTGAAGTTAATTTTATTAATATTCCCTTTGAATAGCATATAGGATACAAACGGACACAGGGCACTCTGAGCTGCGGGTAGCAGTAGTTACCAATTATGCACATACTAGTAATCATAGAACGCAAACTCTTACCAAACTTACACCACTAAGAGCTACACTAAAATGTTGTTTCTTGGATCAGTCCTGTAATGTTCGTGGCAGAAGTGCAGAACTAAAATTGGCCAGGAGGGCCTGCTGACTTAACTGGCATATAAATCCTGCCGGCCGGAGTAGCCGAGCAGTTCTAGGCGCTACAGTCTGGAATCGCGCGACCGCTACTGACTCAGGTTCGAATCCTGCCTCGGGTATGGATGTGTGTGATGTCCTTAGGTTAGTTAGGTTTAAGTAGTTCTAATTTCTAGGGGACTGATGACCACGGCAGTTAAGTCCCATAGTGTTGAGAGCCATTTCAACCATATAAATCCCCCAATTAAAATAAATAATGCCACAATCACACTGTTTGTACTCCCATTTATAGAAATATATAAGAATTCCTTAGTAGTAATAATAGTCCATTTATCTTTTGAATATGTGATGAATATGATGGGGCTCCATAAACTAGTATGGTGTGACTAGTCAAGTTCTAAGACTACTTCAGTAGCAAAGACTAATTTAAACAAAATTAGCTCTCAGCTTCACTTGGAAGAGTTTATATTTTTACTTTTTGATTCTTCAAGTCAAATAATTCAACACTGAGCTCAATTAACTTAAAAAAATCGTTCATGACAGTAATCAAGCCTAATTATGTTTCAAACATGTTTAACTTATGTGAAACTTCCTGACGGATTAAAACTGTGTTACCGGCCGAGACTCGAAGTCGGGACCTTTGCAAGGTCCGCGGGAGAGCTTCTGTAAAGTTTGGAAGGTAGGAGACGAGGTACTGGCAGAAGTAAAGCTGTGAGGACGGGGCGTGAGTCGTGCTTGGGTATCGAAAGTCAAAGGTCCCGAGTTTCGAGTCTCGGCCTGGCACACAGTTTTAATCTGTCAGGAAGTTTCATATCAGCGCACACTCCGCTGCAGAGTGAAAATCTCATTGTGTTTAACTTATGTACTGGTTTCATTGTCTGTGAAGTAGATGTATTAGACACAACATTTACACAGTCTGACACTGAATTTAGCAAAACGATGCTTTGCAATAAATTGAGAGCCCTTTAGCAAAATTCTAACTAACTTCAACTTTTGCTAATTCTTGCACATTTAAAAAATATGAATAAATCACTAGTTCCTTTGAAACATGGTACTCGGTTTTATAAACGCTTATGAGAACGCCCTGCATAGGTTCATGATCAGAATGTAAGATATGGTTGTAAACACAGGCTTATAGCACTTGGATTATTATTAAAATCACTCACAAAAATTAACTGGTCCATTCTCTGATACATATCTGTATGTATGAAGTTGGTAGACCGGTGGCGATGTGGTGGTGGCAAACGACATGATGGTTAACTGTACTCATGGCACTTGATGTTCGAATGCTCTATAAAATTTCTTCTTGTCGACGGATTTTTAATGTGTAAGAGCCATTCCTTATTGCCGAGAGTACCATGCAACAGCCAAATCCATATCCGAGGCCAAATTCCTTGCAAAGCCGCTTCCAATTGCCTCCCTTGGCACCGTCGATGTGCACCGCGTAACGGACTGCGTACCGTTCCCACCAAGGAGCTGCCCAGTTCGACCGCCAAAACCACGTTTTACATAGCGCGAAGCCAATTCCGTTCCGGAGGGACTTCCCTACATCTTTTAAATTTTACGATACGAGTGCCCTAAGCGTAAACCACTTTCCAATGACACTGTTTTCCTTTTGAATATACACATACTATAAAATGTCATTATCTTAAATATCATTGAGCTTTTTCCATACATACCTGACAGACTTTAAATATTCTGTCACGAATCAATGACATTAACTAAAAAAGAATAAACACTTCATATTTACAAACTTACATAATATAAACCTACTTAATCGATATAAGTGTTACAACTTTTAGTTCAGTTTTTCATGGCAGATTTAATATTTCACCGAAGACCTTCTCCTCATTCGTAAATATGATGCCACATAAAGTCACTGTTTTACACAGTAGGCACTACATGACTTACGTCTCTTATGACTTCCAACATGACAACGTAGGAGTACGTTTGAAACACGTGTAGAAACTTTCGGGAGATTATGCTCACATTAACATGAATGATAAGTATAAAATTACGACAAGAAATGTTTCCTTTACCAACTAGATGTAAAAACGTGCCGAAGAAACCATACTACAGATTTTATTTTGTTCGTACAATACAATGACCATTAGACCTGTTGAGCAGTAATGATGAATGACAAAATATATTACAGAGTCCTCCACCTGTTACAATAAATCCATTGATCTTCGGACTTGACAATGTTACGTAATTTAAAAAGTTGCTTTCTCCGATGCTTTCCTGAAGTAAACCTCATTGTCACTCGCCGTCGCATGCACTCTCAGTGACCCCATATAGAGATATTGGCTAAAGTCGCCAAAATACTGAACATGACTGTTATCGATTGTACCGAGTACAGCTAGTAGATAGCTAGAGGCCACAGTGCGATTATGGAGAGAACAGTAGTTGTAGTTTATGTTCACAGCAGTTTCCTCCACAGTGGATGCTGAAGGTAAGGAATTCAACCACATATCAATTGACGCTATGCCATCTTCCGTAAATGTTCGTGTCAGTGTGTTTTTTTCAGATTCTTAAAATGACGCCGACTGTTCTTCTTTGCATTGATTTATAGGTATTTTCTTTGGCATTAAATGACTTTCCACTTAACTAACACGATTGCTTTTCACTAGTTAAGTATAACATCGGAGAAATATCGGTAAAGCTAAATTACTTTTTACAAATGTAGCTCTGTTAATTTGCGATATTATAACATTGCTATAATAGTGCTATAAATAGCTGAAGAGCATTCTTTTGTTTTGTTTCCAGCACTCCAAGGTGCAGAACAGCTCCCTATCATTGACGATACTGCTCCATATTTTGATGACTTCCCAGGTGGCGAGTCCACAGATGCAGTTCCATTGTGAGTATCCTCATGGTAGCACTCATCGCTGGCGCAGTTCTGATTACGTTCGAGCAAGCCCTGCATTCGAAGTGCTGTCATATGTTCGATGAGAAAATTTAGCCATGGGCACAGGCGAGGTACTGGGCTATTCTTTTGAGTGTGGTATGATAAACTTTCAGCAGCACATGTTAACGAAAACACATTTGTCTGTTTTAGCGATTTGGTAGAATCCGTGGAAGTAGTAGGAACTAAACGAGTTTGTCCAATGATTAAGGACAATATTCGATGTCATATAACTCCTCAACCATGCACACCAATTATAAAATGAATTAGGTACACGTCTGTAGTATCGTATCGCACAACATTTTGCCCTGCGCAAAAAATCGCTGTGTCGATCTGCATATACCTGGTGTCCTAAAAACGTTGCGGCAGATTTCGGATGGTTGTAGAGAGTGGCTTGAGGAACAAATTGATGATGGGCACTCGTGTCAGGAAAGTCATTCTACGACGCTACAGAGCGTCGAAATTAAAGGTGCCGGCGTCCGTAGCTAGACGAGCCTTCGCCATCCAAACGTGACTTTGTACGCTGACGGACCATAGTCGGGATGTCTCGCTATTTTGTCTGCCATTCAGTTATCGCGGATCATTGTCACTATGACCTGTGGAGAAGATCGAGCTAGCTACTGCGAAGACAGGACTTATGTCCTGTGAATGCGATTGTCTTCTGCCTTTGTAGAAGACAGTTTCCATCTGAACTTTATTTCTCCATTGTATACCGAAAAACTTTTGAGATTTTAGAGGGTTCTACGAGAAATATTAACTACGGATGGAGACACGTGTCCAAAACCGTTATCTACCAGAGAAACACAACATTCCATCAGTAGGAAATAAGGCCTTTCTACGCAGCAGCTAGCTATGCCTTGTACACTGGTCATCGTGACAGTCAAAGAACATTGCGAGATATTCCTCCTACAGTCCGTCAGCGTATATGGCGTCTGCTGCCGAAAGGGAGGCCTAGTAGCAGGTTCCGGTGCATGTAACTTCGATGCCCTGTAGCGCCGTTGGACAACGTTTCCGGACACGGGTTCCTGTCCTCGATTTGTTCCTCGAGACAGCCTCAACTACCCGTCGAAGCCGGTCGTAATATTTCTGGGACATCATTACTCTGCAAACCCCTGGGAATTGCGTGGCAGATGGTACGTCCCATTGTATCAGTTATTAAGACTTCCTCTCATTCTATTCACGTGTGGGAAGAACGATTACTTAAACGTTTCTTTACGTTGGGTAATTGATATATTCTTGTCTTTACAACGAATGTTGGAGCCATACGTAGGAGCCTGTAGTATATTTCCAGATTAATTACTTAAAGTTGGTTCTAGAATTCTTATAAATAGCTTTCCGCAGTTCTCAACAGCAAATAAATGAATTGGTGCTCTTCACAGATATCTAGAATACATTAGAATAGAAGCATTAAGTCATATTCACGATAAACGTTATGGTGTGAAACGTGTCAACTGAGGATGTAATAAAAAAATTATTTGACTACATGCTGGTCATTTACAGGTATTTTACGTATAAATTACTAATTACTAACATTTTCTGTTTATGGAATATCATATTTCTACTGGTGTACCAACAAAGAGTTTTATAGTTCTATAATTAACCCCTACCAGCGCCGAAGTCACAGACTGTGCAGATCGTGCAGATCAATATTGTTCTTCTAGTGTTGCTATTATGAATGTTTCTGTCACTCTCAAATTTATGTGGACTGTTGATAAGTTACATAAGTAAATGAAAGTAGAATGAACTTGTAGTTAATATTAACAGTTGCTTAAAGAGATGCCAGCAAAAAGAGAACGTTACCTTCAACAGAATTGTAGAGTATGATATAAGGAGGGGCACTGTGCAATGTTTATTGACATTTGTGGAATCACTCTTCGCACAGAGAGGCCTAACAGCGACATATTTAAACACATCTTGGAAAACGAATTAATTACGGATTCCATAGTAACATAGTACATGTTACTGGCCCTATAATTCGTATTAATTTTTAGGTGACCTTAATCACCCAACAGGAGACTACTTTTTATAGACATGTTGTAGCGCAGTCTGAAACACTGCGTTAATGAACAACAGCCGTGTTCGTTAAGAATGAAATCCAAAACTGCGATTACGGTTCTGTATCTGCTGCAGAATATTTCAGAAGAAATAAAATATTGTGCCAGACTAGGCCTCGATCAGGAATTGAAGACACCAGGACAAACTGAGATTTCGGCCGCTCATGCAGGCGTTAGTCGAAGCAGCTAAGGCAAATGCTGGTGAGAAGCAGGGGATACGCGTTGGAGTCCCGGTCTGGCATAAATTTCCAATTCTTCTGAAGTATTCTACAGTTGATGCGGAATGACAATCATAATTTGAGATCTGACTCTTTTAAGATCATACTAATATTCTATATTCCAGAGGAGAGAGTAGGATCACTTGTAATTTCACTAAATACCTTCTGTATCGTTTCTTTAATTAGTATTTGCTTTCTCTTCTGAACTGTTTCCACGAGTAGCTCAAAATTTATGATTAAAAATTTCAGCTACACAATACCTGTCTTTTAAGAAAAATGGTATCATGTGCCATGGATTCCTTCCATGTCTCTTTTAACAATATTCCTAACAGATTTAATTTTATTGTCTCGTCAGTCAATAGCAGACAGCAGACACATGCTCCAGGACTTTACTGCAACTTTTCTTAAAATGTTGCAGAACTGTTTACAAGATGAATCTCTTTTAGGAACATTATCAGTTCTTCCTATTTTTTTTCATTTGGAACATACTATGACACCTGTAGTACTCTGAGGTCTCTTTAGTGACTTCCCAAAAATGCATTTAATTATCTTTCCACGAAAACTACATTCAGAATTGGATACAGATTGTCTGTTTAAATCTAGCATTACGTTCATTGCAAACATCACTCCAGGTATTATTTTTATGCTTTCTTTGAAATATTTACTTGTTTTGTCATTAATCATCCTGTTTCTTAATTGTATATGGAGCTGTGTTATGTAATGTGATTTACTGCACATCGTGATCTGATAATCCGCTTACCACTTAAATTCCACTTGTTGTATGAATACATTATCTATAAGGGTATTATTATCTTGAGCAAGTCGAGCAAGGAAATTTATGACTAATTTACAAGTAGCTATAAGCACCACTAGATCACTTTTAGTGTCAGATTCTCACGAGAAATCGACTTTAAAGTCACAACAAATTAATAATAGCGTCATTCTGTGTGACAAATATCACAATGAGCGATCAAAAACCTATCGATATTTCGCAGTTACGCAGACAAACACAAATGTATCATTTCCCAACATTAACTCACAAGAACATATTTATATGCCTGTGCAGGCTTTCTCGGCGAATTTCATTTATGACGTCTTCACGGGTTGTCAGCCGAGTAGCATCGTCGTCTCGTAGCAACGTTTCGATGGAATGCGTCTTCACCTGAAGATGATGGAGACGCATTCCATCGAAACGTTGCTACGAGACGACGATGCTACTCGGCTGACAACCCGTGAAAACGTCATATATAAGAACATATTTCTGTACTCTGATCTATACGTAATTCATTTACTTCTATATTTTTTATTTATATTTCTGTTTTATGAATGTGACAGCTCTTCCTCTACCGATACTGTATCAACATAAGTGTGCAGCTAATTTATAACTACTTACATATACATTTTCTGTCCTTGTCATGATATAGTTTTAAGACGAATGAGAACAATTTCTTTCCAAGTAATAAGACCATCTCTACACCGTAACAAATCATTTTCTCTATTTTTTATCCCCTTGTATTCTGAGGATGCAGACTCATTTTACCTTTCACTCTATTTTTATAATATTAACAAACAGTTTCTATCGATTTAATTTAAATTATTACTGTCTGTATTAACGCTGACGTTGACCTAAGCGTGGTGTCTCATATCTTCCTACAGCAACTACTGGAACATCACTCATATGATACTCGACATCAGTTTAAATGAGCATTCTCAGCACCATGCTTACTCACGAAGAGTAGAGAAAAGACGGGATCGATCGTGGTACCACAAAACATCCACAAAAGCCGTATTTCTGTGCTCAGCAGCTGCTTCGACTTTTTCTCGGTCACCTCTATTATGAATTTTCCGCTTTTAACCAGGTTATTTCCAGGTTCCTCAACTATCAGTACTTGATTATCTTTGGTAAAATCCTTACACAATGGTGTAAGCTTTCTATTACCTGCATGAGACGCAATAGATGTAATGAAATATGAATTTATATTACTAGATTCATTTGTTTCTTGTGTGTAAAATCAGTCCTAATATTAGGAAAGTAGTACTTTTTAAACAGTTTTAACTTACTTGCGATGCCAATAACACTTATACTTAAGTAATTACACTCATATAATACGCATAACAACAAAAAACGCATAAAACTAGTTCCTAAAATCTTATTTATTTAATTAATTACGACAGTGGAATTCACTACTAACTCGCGGGAACAAATATTGCCTTTTCTTTGGCAGCTTTCCTTTGGTAACATATCGGTCAGGTAGATTTATTCAAACCGAGATCTGGTAACTGGAATGTAGATCATCGTCCAGTTTCCACTAAGTAGTGACTGCAATGGCTGGAAAGCAGTTAGATATACGGGATGGTTGTAACGAAGCTTTCACTACTTTTGATGTCTGCTGGGACAAACAAGTGACCGTAGGAGATTGAAACTTTGAAGAAACATTTGCCAGGACTCGCAGAAGAGAAATAACGTATAAGCCATTGAGAACAACACATTCTAAGTTTCACATTAGATAGTAACATTTGTCAGTTGCTTACCATGAAAACGTTTCAGGTTGCAAACGGTGCTGTGTTATGACAATCTGCATCCACAACAGCCTGGAACCGCACTGCAGATACCATTTCACAGTTTGTCGCAACACTTTTCGAACGGTGGAACATATAATGTAAAACTCTCATAACACAGCTTGTGCACAGATTGTATATCACACATTGCGCACTGCATTCTCAGTCATGGCAACAGGAACTTCTTCGACAGTTTGTTGCGCAATTTGCCGTCGACTTCTCCCAAGAACAATTTTGAAAACGCCACATAGTTCCAACTTCTGACTCATGTTCTTCAATCCCGGTGCGGAGAGAGGAGCCCCGGTTTTCCTTCAATATTTCGACACTTGTGAAGAGCAGCAGCCCTGTTACTGTTGTTTTGATAAAACAGCCTTACGAGCAAAGCCCTGGTCAGCTTGTCCACAACCATGTTCACTGTCTGCTACTGTAACACATAGTGATGCTTGTGTTTCAAACGTACACTGCCGCATCGGTAAAGACGCCAGACGGCAAGACGTGACACTAACACTACTAACAAAGCAAATGCTGCAGAGCACAGTCTGAACATAATTCCTATAAAGTTTGGTAACCATACAGTAAATGGTTTTCTGTTCACACTGACCCAGGTGGTGGAAGTTTAATCATAACCCTATCCCCCTGTATACTATAAATAAGATGCATTCTCACTGTCACACTGATAGCAAATATTAATATATTTATCTGCTTATGATTCAGAAATGTACCCACGTCAGATGAAACCACTACAAGAAGCACACTGGAAGCGAAGTTCAGTAAACCTATCGATGGGTCAGATGTTTTGCAGAAGAGTGACTGTTCCCTGCCACCACCAAGATGCAAGTCAACTGGTTGTACATCTGAAGAGGTTGAGTTTCCCCGGATTACTACTCAGAAACCTTCGAAGATTACCTCTCCGTCAGTTGAAAGTGATGGTACAACGTATTCGCATGTACATACTTACATAGTAATTGGTTCCTTTTCCCTAGGAACTGTTTTTGTGTATGTTGCTGCCATATCAATAACATACTTGATTTTTTATTTAAAGGATAGGTGTTATGGTGCAGATATTGATAATGAACAATAAATCCCAGCAGTCTCTCATCTTTTGCATATAATATATCGTACTGAGCACATATAAACACACACCAAATTCTACTTTGGATTTATTGACAGAGTGTACACAGTTGGGAAAATGAGATTGGCAGTTATCGACAGGAATAAATATTAATCCATAAAAAATACTGATGATTAATTCCAGTTGACGATTCCGCAGTCCGTTTGGTTGCTCTAGAACTTCATAACAATTGCAGCAAACCACTGTTACTTAGGTTTCATTCATTTTCTCTGTTTTTATAAGCACTAATACACTCATAATGTAGGTATTTGGTGATTTTAAATAAAAACTGAATGGAGAAAGAGAGGTAAAATGTGTTTTACTTTGTTCCTTATTAATGTCAGTTTGCTCAAAAAGTATCATCTCTCCCTCGGTGTTTTCCTTGATAATAACACATCCCCTTTATCAATCATGTTTTCGTTTTGCATATTTTATTTTGGTGAAAGATTTCGTGATGCCTTCAGCTCCCATTCTGTTTATTTCATGTACGATTGTACAGTTTGGGCCTTCGGTCATTATAAAGTATTTTATGGTTGATTTTTTAGTAATTACTTACGTCATGTGTGTCGTTGCTCCTGGAATCACAGGAGCAACCACATACATGACATAATTTACTACTAAAAAAATCAGCTATAAAATACTTGGGAATGGCCTCAGGCTGAAATTGTATAATCGTACATGAAATGAAGAGAACGGCAACTGAAGGCATCAAGAAATCTTTCAAAAACTTCATCGCAGCTGCGGATCGTATCGCACTGAAAATGATTTTATTTTCATTGCACTGGACACATGTATGAGTGTAAAATATTTCAGAACGTGTCAAACATTAACAAAATATAATGATAAATTAAACAGTAAAGTATGAAATAGATGTGTTGTTGTGGTCTTCAGTCCTGAGACTGGTTTGATGCAGCTCTCCATGCTACTCTATCCTGTGCAAGTTTCTTCATCTCCCAGTACCTACTGCAACCTACATCCTTCTGAATCTGCTTAGCGTATTGATCTCTTGGTCTCCATCTACGATTTTTACCCTCCACGCTGCTCTCCAATGCTAAATTTGTGATCCCTTGGTGCCTCAAAACATGTCCTACCAACCGAACCCTTCTTCTACTCAAGTTGTGCCATAAACTTCTCTTCTCCCCAATCCTATTCAATACCTCCTCATTAGTTACGTGATCTACCCACCATATCTTCAGCATTCTTCTGTAGCACCACATTTCGAAAGCTTCTATTCTCTTCATGTCCAAACTGGTTATCGTCCATGTTTCACTTCCATACATGGCTACACTCCATACAAATACTTTCAGAAACGACTTCCTGATACTTAAATCTATACTCGATGTTAACAAATTTTTCTTCTTCAGAAACGATTTCCTTGCCATTGCCAGTCTACATTTTATATCCTCTCTACTTCGACCATCATCAGTTATTTTACTCCCTAAATAGCAAAACTCCTTTACTACTTTAAGTGTCTCATTTCCTAATCTAATCCCCTCAGGATCACCCGATTTAATTTGACTACATTCCATTATCCTCGTTTTGCTTTTGTTGATGTTCATCTTATATCCTCCTTTCAAGACACTGTCCATTCCGTTCAACTGCTCTTCCAAGTCCTTTGCTGTCTCTGACAGAATTACAATGTCATCGGCGAACCTCAAAGTTTTTACTTCTTCTCCATGAATTTTAACACCTACTCCGAATTTTTCTTTTGTTTCCTTTACTGCTTGCTCAATATACAGATTGAATTACATCGGGGCGAGGCTACAAACCTGTCTCACTCCTTTCCCAACCACTGCTTCCCTTTCATGCCCCTCGACTCTTATAATTGCCATCTGGTTTCTGTACAAATTGTAAATAGCCTTTCGCTCCCTTTATTTTACCCCTGCCACCTTCAGAATTTGGAAGAGAGTATTCCAGTTAACGTTGTCAAAAGCTTTCTCTAAGTCTACAAATGCTAGAAACATAGGTTTGCCTTTTCTTAATCTTTCTTCTAAGATAAGTCGTAAGGTTAGTATTGCCTCACGTGTTCCAACATTTCTACGGAATCCAAACCGATCTTCCCCGAGGTCCGCTACTACCAGTTTTTCCATTCGTCTGTAAAGAATTCGCGTTAGTATTTTGCAGCTGTGACTTATTAAACTGATAGTTCGGTAATTTTCACATCTGTCAACATCTGCTTTCTTTGGGATTGGAATTATTATATTCTTCTTGAAGTCTGTGGGTATTTCGCCTGTCTCATACATCTCGCTCACCAGATGGCAGAGTTTTGTCATGACTGGCTCTCCCAAGGCCATCAGTAGTTCTAATGGAATGTTGTCTACTCCCGGGGCCTTATTTCGACTGAGGTCTTTCAGTGCTCTGTGCTCTTCACGCAGTATCTTATCTCCCATTTCATCTTCATCTACATCCTCTTCCATTTCCATAATATTGTCCTCAAGTACATCGCCCTTGTATAAACCCTCTATATACTCCTTCCACCTTTCTGCCTTCCCTTCTTTGCTTAGAACTGGGTTGCCATCTGAGCTGTTGATATTCATACAAGTGGTTCTCTTCTCTCCAAAGGTCTCTTTAATTTTCCTGTAGGCAGTATCTATCTTACCCCTAGTGAGACAAGCCTCTAAATCCTTACATTTGTCCTCTAGCCATCCCTGCTTAGCCATTTTGCACTTCCTGTCGATCTCATTTTTGAGACGTTTGTATTCCTTTTTGCCTGCTTCATTTACTGCATTTTTATATTTTCTCCTTTCATCAGTTAAATTCAATATTTCTTCTGTTACCCATGGATTTCTATTAGCCATCGTCTTTTTACCTACTTGATCCTCTGCTGCCTTCACTACTTCATCCCTCAGAGCTACCCATTCTTCTTCTACTGTATTTCGTTCCCCCATCCCTGTCAATTGTTCCCTTATGCTCTCCCTGAAACTCTGTACAACCTCTGGTTCTTTCAGTTTATCCAGGTCCCATCTCCTTAAATTCCCACCTTTTTGCAGTTTCTTCAGTTTCAATCTGCAGTTCATAACCAATAGATTGTGGTCAAAATCCACATCTGCCCCTGGAAATGTCTTACAATTTAAAACCTGGTTCCTAAATCTCTGTCTTACCATTATATAATCTATCTGATACCTTTTAGTATCTCCAGGATTCTTCCAGGTATACAACCTTCTTTTATGATTAGAAATAGATAATAGATTATGAAATAGATATTTAGTTAAATAGTTGTTGATAATAAACAACACCACGAAAATTTTCTTCCTTTTACAAACCTTAAAAATAAGCAAGAAAAGGTAGGATTTCAGCCTATGTCGGTCAGTGTGAACCGTTCCCTCATACACTTCCAATGATTTATTAGCAGTTATCTTCAAACCTAAATTACTGATGAGCAACGACAGGAAAATTGTGCCAGTCTTACGATAGTAGAAATAGAGATAGTTAGTAGGCAAACACAATTTACAGGGATAATAATGGGAGACTACAGGAGCGTATGACAAAAACTATTGCTGGTGTTACCTCTAGAACATTCTGTAGTGTTCTGTTCATAAAACGTGGTACTCAGACAACTTTGTGACAGTTAATGCATTCATTTATGTTCTTTGGAATTATCTTCTCTCAAAACATGGTGAAAACCCTGCGTATAATACAAGGACCAAAAGCAGCCTCTGTAACGACTTCTAAGGTATGACATTAGCACTGAAAGAAGTCAGATACGGCTGTATATAATATGTGCATACTGTGAGGTTATAGTTTTATGGAATCATTTGTCACGGTCGCCGGCGATCGAATAGGGCTCAGGAGTTTATTTGTGCACCCTCAGTTTTGAGTCTACAGTCAGTAATTGAACTGAGCTTAATGGCAAACAGCGTTTGCAGCAATCATTTTTCTGCACTAACACGCCCCAACGCCAACGGTTCCACAACTTCAGCCATTTAAACGTGGTCGGTTTGTGGGAGTGCAGCAAGCCGGATAGATGTATCGACCGACTGTTGCACCTGTCTGTCACAGTCTATCAGTGGTGTGTTGCTACTTTCAACAGTGGGCTCTGAAATATTCCCTTACCTGCAGACCATATTCTGGAATTCTGTGTTGTACAGACGCACTTTTAGATCCACGCATCGTCCGTCCGAGAGCGGTGGTGACCAACACAACATTTTACAGGTGCGACATCTGTGCACATGTCGCACCTGTTGTGTCACCAGGAACGTTAGGGACCGTCTGCTAGCAGCGGGACCAAGAACATACATGAATCTGGCTAGGCTACCACAGACACCACAACAGTCTGGTGTCGTGGGAGTGTTGACGAGAGTAGGATCTGTACGTATGCGTGTAAGGAGTAGATCTGTTGAGCTGCCGTTTCCAGAGTGCATTCGCCGATGACACATGGGCCCCACCCCTGGATTCATGGTGTGAGGGGCGGAGGAGGATCATTTACAGTTCATATTCACATTTGTTGTTTCTATAGGATAAAGTACGCAGTACTCGCTATACTACACGGATTTTTATCCCCGTGCTGTTACCATGTCTTCGACAGGAAATTAATGTGCTTTTTCAGTATGATAATGCATATAGAAATACGGCTGCTGAGACTTACATGCTCTTCGCCGTATACGACAATTACCATAGTCATCCATATCAGCAGATAACTCTCCAATTGAACATAAGTGGAGATGATTAAGCAGAAACTTACTCGTTCTCCAGGGACTGCAAGAACCACTGTCGAAATACAACAAAAGGCGCAACATGGTTGTGAACAAATTTATCGCTGGATGCCATTCTGAACCTTTATGATCGTTAGCATGCGAGAATACACGCTTGCGTTTTTGCTAGAGGGGGTTACGCTGAGACTGTTTTGGCACGCTTTACTGTGTTATGTGAGTTTCATTTCGTCTTAATTTACTATCATATATTCCAACAATTATGAACTACCTGACACTTCACTTGAAAAAGAAAATAACTAAGTCTATGAGAGAGTTGCGTATTTTCCTCTGGTGTGTAACAGCGTTTCAGGGTGACTCAAAGAATTTTCTGTTAGGAAAATCCTTCTACACCACTGTACAGTATCTTTACGAATATTCTTTAAATTAATGTGTTAGATTAAGAAACAGCAGCTAATTTTTGAAGCCGGTGTTAAGAAAATGTTTCCTGTTTGTTACCACTTGCTCAAACACAGCCTGGGGGCCGCAAAGATTGGCTTCTTGTCTTCGTAACATTCGACCAGCCTGCTGAAGGAGCTGCATCTGTCACCATAGTAAATGAATTTTGTTTGATTATGAAAGTTCCTCAGGCGTTCCTGATAAAATGTTTCATTTCTGTTACTCCTATACAGACAATATCTCACTCACCGTATGTTCAAGAGCAGTACCGAACCGACATAAAACGATAAATTAAGCACGAGTTAATTTTGTAAAAAAGATTTTAAGTCAGGCATAAGGCTTCATTTCTCATACTATGTGCAACTATATTACTCGATTACTCTCACTGTCAGGGACATCTCTTGATGAATGGAATTTCACACCCATTTAACACATATGACGATACAGAGAGGAGTACAGAGCGCAGAAAAGGTGAATCAAGGAGGAACCACTTAATCAATTGAACTTTAATACATAAGAGGAGTATGAAATTAGAGTCCGCAGCTCGTGGTCGTGCGGTAGCGTTCTCGCTTCCCACGCCCGGGTTCCCGGGTTCGATTCCCGGCGGGGTCAGGGATTTTCTCTGCTTCGTGATGACTGGGTGTTGTGTGATGTCCTTAGGTTAGTTAGGTTTAAGTAGTTCTAAGTTCTAGGGGACTGATGACCATAGATGTTAAGTCCCATAGTGCTCAGAGCCATTTGAGGAAATTAGTGTTTAACGTCCCGTCGACAACGAGGTCATTAGAGACGGAGCACAAGCTCGGATTAGGGAAGGATGAGGAAGGAAATCGGCCGTGTTCTTTCAAAGGAACCATCCCGGCATTTGCCTGAAGTGATGTAGGGAAATCACGGAAAACCTAAATCAGGATGGCCGGACGTGGGATTGAACCGTCGTCCTCCCGAATGCGAGTCCAGTGTGCTAACCACTGCGCCACCTCGCTCGGTAATACATAAGAACAACATATCGAAATCCGACATATTCAGTACGTCACGAACAACCACGAGTTCAGTAAGTAAGTATGTAAGTAATTACATGATCAGTAAGGACTGTGGAATTTGGTGCTTTGGACGTGAGTGAAAGAAATAGTGCCGGATATGTTTATCGTGCATATAGGGACTGGTAGTACTCAATGTAATTATTATCACGTAGTTAAAGAGAAATGCTACGAAAAGTCAAGGGAAGGCTATAGTCACTCAGTGAAGGAAAGCACTTTCATTCCAATAAAATCGATGTACTGAGAATTATAAGCATGCAACAGTGTTTGTTAGACTTAATGAGTTGCACGGCCACTAATAGAAAGGATCTTTTACTGTAAAGCTCAAGTAGGAAAGCACATGGTAGACAGTGCCACACATAGGTTTGGCTCAAACTGCAGGGCATATAGTATACAAACTAGAAACCAACAGGTCAGTTCTTGAATATAAAGAGGAGAGATTGCCGAAAGTGATTAGATGTGAGAACAGTAAGTGGATTTTGGGACTGTAAGGGGAAAGTACAGTAAACCATTACACATAATGCACAAAAAATCTGCTACATTGAAAAAAAAAATCGTTCACGTTGCATGCAGTGACAAATTAACACTCAGTGAACACACTACCATTGACAAGTCATATCAAAGCATGAAATAATAAACTTCGCAACAACTAACATACCACATGGTTAGTAATGACCTACGGAAAAGACATATCTGCAAGATTTCACTTAATACACGAATTTAATTAGTTGGAATGCATGTGCCTTACGCCACAAGCATTATTTATTAGTTACTTCACGAAAACGTTGTTCAGTCACATCTGTTGACATACAAACCCACACAAACCAACCTGACTTGGAAGGTTGTATGGCAGAGGAAAAAGCATACTCACGCTAAGATGATGGGCACAAGAATAACTCAAAAAACGTGCCTCAAGGTGTCCGTTGAAGATGGAGCCTTATTTGTTTGTATGGGGGAGGACGATGTCATTCTGCTAGCCGATAGAATCGACACAGAAAAGCGAGAAGATTCTATATTTTCAGCACACTGTGCTAGAGGACGTCTATGGAACAGAAACGTTTAGGTTAGTATTGCTACTCTCCAAACTTCTTTTATATATCTCGCTACATTTGAGAAACACTCACTTGTGCATCCATATTGTGCAAACCGACATCCAGGGTGTGGTAAGGGAAAGTAAAGGGTTTATTGATCTCAAATGAGATGAAAACAGAACTACTCCATTCTGTCCCTTTCCGAAGTATCTGTACAGCCTCAGAAGCACAAAAAACTTTTGACATTAGTAGTCCATGAAGTGTTAAGTTATGAAAGGAGGCAAAAGTAGTACCACTTTCATCCCACTTCTGCTTGGGAAAACTTTATACCGTAACAGTTTTTTTTTTTTAAGTTTGCCGTAAAGAATTAGGAACAAGGAAATTTTTCTTGTGACAACAAAAAGAAAGAACACCACTGATATATTTCCAGTATCTTGAAAAGATTAAATAGAGAAGACTATTCTTCACCCAGTTGGTCTGCATGTTTATTGTGTAAAGAACACTATATTAAAAGCAAGATTATCGTTTGGGTAATTGCGAGAAGATAATACATTAAATGCAAAGTTACAGTTGTGTCAAATCTATAAAGAACAAACTACTAAAAGTATTATAAAATTACAAATTGGGTGATCATTTAATGAATATATTAATAACATCAAGTTTACAATTAAACTGACATTATAAGAAACATAACACTAATAGCAAAAATATATAACTAGTAACTGATCATTACTAATCACACTGGCAAAAACTTTAAAACAAGTATTAAAACATTGGAGACAATACTAATACTATCAACCAAAATGGTAATCTAAGATTGTCTGTAGCGTGTCCACAAATATTAATTATGCGTTAGTGGAACCTCACATAAATTCCTAAGTAGGAGCATAGGCTGACAAGTCATAGCCGATCATTACGAAGTATAAACAGAGAGATATACTCAAGTTCAGAAAAAAAGCAGAACACCTTGAACCACTCGAGATACGACGCTCATAATCACAGGACATGTACATTAGTACGTTAGACAGAAATGATTAGCATTTAAATCATGTCGGCCGTGGGTTCAAGGTCAACATCGATATCGCCGCGCAACACCACCTACCGGTAAAATATGTCTTCGGCTCTCGTTGTCGCTATAATCTGAAGGTAATGGATCAGTGTGACTTGAGTAGACGTGCAGGTTGTCTCACAGAAGTATGCACGAACCGTACAGTCAAATCAGTGAATTTGAAAGAGGGCGCATTATTGGCGTGATAGAATGTAATGCATCCATTCGGGAAATGACTGCTCATGTGGGATGAAGTGTTTCGGCAATGCAACGAGTGTGTGCAGAATGTTTCACGGAAGGCAGAATACGACGAGATGGATCGTGCTGCACAACCCAGACGTGCGTCCTCGGCTGTGTCGCAAGAGTGGAACAGTGTAACACATCGTACGCTACCAGAGGTGACAGTCCGTCGGCATGCGTTAGGTGCGCGTCTTCCACTCCTCCGCCTACCTTTGACGAATGTGCATAAACATGCTAAGCGGTAACGATGTGTGGAACGACGTCACTGGGAACAGGAATGGCATCAGATGGTGTTTTCGGCGAATCCGCATTGTGTTTACTTGAAAGTGATAGCCGCATTTTGGTTCGGTGCAGACAGGTGGATCACAGTGACTGCATTCGCACAAGACACAGAATACCAACTGCAGGCCTTATGATATGGGGTGCTGTTGGGTATAATCAAAAATCAGAGTTGATGAGTGCTGAGGACACTATGACCAGTGGGACCTACGTGAATGTCATTGTGTGACCTGTAGCCATACACTTTCCTCGCAACATATCAGACGCCATTTTACAACAAGACAATGCACGACCACATTTTGCTGCAGGAACAAATACCTTCTTCGTGTCACACTGTGTCAGACTCTTGCTTGTTCCCTAACTAAAATGAGTGGAATAGGGTGAAACGATAGGTACAGTACTGTGACCCATTGCCAGTCACCACAGATGAACTTTGGAATCAGGTGAATGCAGAATTAATGGCTATACCACAGGACGCCATTTCCGCCTTTTACGCGTCGATGCCATCACGCTAGGAACACGTTATCAGGGACCATGGAGGACCCTGTGCCTACTAGGCAACAGGACACATGCTGAACCGAGGTGACTGAAATACTAATAATATTTGCAGAACATGCTACTATATATATATCCTCTGAATATGAACGTCCTATCTCTAGTCGTTAAAAATGTTCTGTTTTTTCTGAACACGAGAGTAGGATTACAAACACATTGAATATACACTATGCGATAAACAGTATCCGGACACCTGGCTGAAAATGACTTACAAGTTCGTGGCGCCCTCCATCGGTAAAGCTGGAATTCAATATGGTGTTGACCCACCCTTAGGATTGATGACAGCTTCCACTCTCGCAGGCATACGTTCAATCAGGTGCTGGAAGGTGTCTTGGGGAATGGCAGCCCATTCTTCATTGAGTGCTGCACTGAGGAGAGGTATCGATGTCGGTCGGTGAGGCGTGGCATGAAGTCGGCGTTCCAAAACATCTCAAAGGTGTTCTATAGGATTCAGGTCAGGACTCGGTGCAGGCCACTCCATTACAGGGATGTTATTATTGTGTAACCACTCCGCCACAGGCCATATATTATGTGCAAGTGCTCGATCGTGTTCAAAGATGCAATCGCCATCCACGAATTGCTCTTCAACAGTGGAAGCAAGAGGGTGATTAAACCATTAATGTAGACCCGTGCTGTGATAGTGTCACACAAAACAATAAGAGTTACAAGCCACCTCCAAGAAAAACATGACCACACCATCACACCTCCGCCTCCGAATTAAACTGTTGACACTACACACGCTGGGAGATGACGTTCACGGGGCGTTCACCATACCCACACCCTGTCATCGGATTGCCACATTATGTACCATGATTCGTCAATCCACACAAAGTCTTTCCACCCTTCAATCGTCCTATGATTAGGCTCGTTACACCAAGCGAGGCGTCGTTTGGCATTTACCGATGTGATGGGTGGCTTTTGAGCAGCCGCTCGACCATGAAATCCAAGTTTTCTCACCTCCCGTCTAATTGTTGTATTACTTTGAGTATATCCTGATACAGTTTGTAATTCCTGTGTGATGGTCTGGATAGACGTCTACCTTTTTACACATTACGACCGTCTTTAACCGTCGGCGGTCTCTGTCAGTCAATAGACGAGTTCGTCCTGTACGCTTTTGTGCTGTTCGTGTCCCTTCACGTTTCCACTTCACTATCACAACGCAATCAGTGGATCTAGGGATGTGTAGGAGTGTGGAAATCTGGCGTACAGATGTATGACTAGTGACACTCAATCACTTGAACACGTTCGAGGTCCGTGAGTTCCGCGGAGCGCCCCATTCTGCTCTCTCACGATATCTAATGACTACTGAGGTCGCTGATATGGAGTACCTAGAAGTAGGAGGCAGCACTATGCACCTAATATGAAAAACGTATGTTATAGGGGGTGTCCGGATACTTTTGATCACGTAGTGTATACAATTAATAATGGTTCTCGTAATAGAGAACAATCTAAATACATATCATATGAGAATGATAAAGGAAGAAGAAATGTTAACAATTCTCTCAAATTGACATAATAACATTAACTGATATCTAGGTAACGAATATTTAAGAAGAGACGGACACACAAAACTTAACGCCAGGAATTAGGATAAAAAGAAGAGCTCACAAATAAGAAGAGGTGTTGTCAACAGTACAACGTCAGTGAAAAGGAAAAATGCTGAATACATTTGAATAAACGTTTGATAATTTACATTTGAATGTAATTCTTTAGAGAAGTATCTAATCACAGAAACACTGATGGTACTATTATTGAGAAACAAATAATAAGCGTTTTTTATCATGGCACTACACTGGGTATAACTGAAACACAAACTGGTTCGAAGGTAGAGTAGACACTGACGTGAAATTCTCTACTACAGTATCTTGGATGGAGGGCATGGAAGTAAGCTTCGTTGACACGATTCTACGAAGACAATGTAAATCGTTATTCAAAGAGAACGAACAGATTTCAAATATTTACTTTCGAGAAACTGTGATACACATTGTTCTCACTGGACAAAGGTAGGTTCTGAGTTTTATTTTTGTACAGAAACTATGCCATACACTCAACCTGAGCACCATGCGTTGCTCGACAAACGTAGATACGCTAGTCTATTTCATTTTACATATGAATCAACAGGTTCCTGTTTACTGAATCGACTGATTCAGCAGTTTGATTTCTCAGTTATTGAAGAGTAGCTGCCACAGGTACGAAACAGTCTCTGTTTTCTACACATCCTCACATACAAAAATCACATGGTATAAGTTCTACTGACCTAGAAGGCCAAAAACAATGAAAAAGGTCTTCTTGTCCAGTTCTTCGAAACCAAGGTTATATCATTTTTTTGTTAAGATAACGCTGCATCTCATGGTGATAGTGAAGCTAGACGCTGTCACACGTGAAATCATTAGAATCTTCGTGAAGTTGACGGAATATCCAATTTGGAGGCACGTCCAGATATAACATTCGTGCCACAGAAAGGTCCACAAAATTTGTGAATAGAATGGCACAAAACACATACACTTCCGGTGAGTCTCTTTCATGTTCGACTACGACACCAGCATTTTGTGACCTCTAAATTTTTAAAGTATGGCGCGTTACTTCACCCAATTGATGAAACATCGATTCGTCCAGAAATATGAGTCGTTCGGAAAAAGTATCCCCTGCCATATCCTGGGGACTGAAATGTTAAACTAGTACATTCTCTTACGGTCGTCGGTACGTAAATAATGCAGTAACCGCCACTTATGGGGCTTCATGCGCAAGCGTCGTTTCCGAACACAACGGACTGTTCTTTGAGGAGGCTGAAGTTCCCGGCCTGCCCATCTTGTAGACTTCAGATTTCTCCGTGTGAACGCATCTCTGACAAACTCTGCATTTTTATCAGACGTGCGTGGCCGGCAAGTGCGTACGTAATCAACTTCCGAGAGTTTTGTGTGCAAGTCATAAATCTGCTTGTACTGAGGCTGAATCGACAGAGGAATGCACATTGCGCTTGAATAATGGAACGACTGAGCGCAAATTATAACTTATAAAATGAATTCGCTTGTGGTGAAGTCGCCGTGTTGATCAAAAAAGCAACAACGCAGCTGCGGAAAAACTCTTAACATTCCTCTATCCAATATACATGCGCTATGTCTTTCTACTTTTACAGTTCGTCAGTAATAAACCATTGAAATCTTTCTTGACGAATGATTCGGTACATCAGTCCAAAAATTAATCACCTCCGTGCATCCTGAAGTGCAGCCTCTCGACTCTCTCCCACTCTATACATTCATTAGTTAATTCCAGCACACCTCAGACACCATATAATAATATTCCATGTATAAAGTATAGCTGAGACTCCGTCATCCTAAAATTTACTGTGGCTCCACAAGAATGGTATTGCTCATTAATGGTCACATATTAAGAGCTCCAGTTTGACTCATTGTCATAGTTCCCACCACTACGTTTTAGCGATTGTCCTCTCATCTATTCTTGTGAGTTCCTCTGACAACCATTAACACTCAAGCGTGAGGCACAAGCGGACTGTAGGCAGAAAATGGTCGTCATGTGCTCACTCTTCGCTCATGAGGCATGTCCGGGTATTACATTCCTGCCACAGAAAGGTCCATAAACTGTGTGAAAAGAAACGGCACAAAGCACATAGAGTTCCGGTGAGTCTCTTTCATGTTCGACTACGACACCAGCATTTCGTGACCTCTAAATTTTTACAGTATGGTGGTTTACTTCACCCGATTGAGGAAACGTCGATTTGTCCGGAAATATGACTGAAGTCTACAAGACTGGTAGGCCGGATACTTCAATTTCTTCAAAGAACGTTCTGGTGTGTTTGGAAACGCCGCATGTGCATAAAGCTCCATAAGTAGTGGTTACTGCAGCATTTGCTTATCGGCGACCGTAACAGCATTGTAGCATTTGGTTGTTAACGCTGCACCATGTATGTATATACACCAAGAAAAACTTGCCCTTCCGTTTTTCATCTCTCCGCAGATAGCTAACTGGCAAGCCTCTGTGTTTTCCTTCTCACAGTAAATCCCCTTGACTAACCGGTTTTTGAGGCCTTCTCTGCCTTGAACTTGATCGGAACCTTTTGACAATAACTCATGCCCCCACGCAACTGTTCATATGAAATCAGGAAGTCGATCAGCTCCAACTGTTCATGCAACCGCTGGCCACATAGCCTCAGGAAGACCAGCTTGTCGCTGCTGTGTCAGCGTGTTTACATATGGCCGGGTGAGGAGACGGAGTATCATGTGTTTTGAGCCACCTTTCGCCTCGGCAATCGCTATGTTGGTACTTTTGACATGGAGCCTCAAGCAGTTAGGACCGAGGAACGACCTCCTCGCGTGTACATCAGCAGTGGCAGCAACCTCCACCGTGTGGCCGGCAAGAGGAATGGAAATAAGGTCGTCTGACAACAATGATTTCAGCTAAGCCATAAGTCAGACCGTATCTTTCGAACTCGACCTACAAAGCCTCATAACAGCAACAAGAGTGTATTTCAAGGCGTGCCTGAAATGAGAGTCATTTGACATAACCCCAGTCACACGCAAAACTTAGAGTGAAATACAAGATTTACAAAAAGAACAAATGAAATGAAATCAAATTTTACATTAGAATTGTCACGTCATAGTATAAAAACACTAAAGGGCACGCAGAATTTAGAAGCGCATTTGGCAGAGCCTTATAATGTTCCGTCACTTGTATGAGACGTACAGTTTGCTACCTAGAGAAAATGTACAACATATTTGAGATACCTCAAAACTGATTCTGAATAAAAAAATTCATAGAATAATTGTGGTGTCACCGCCAGACAACACACTTGCTAGGTGGCAGCCTTTAAATCAGCCGCGGTCCGTTAGTATACGTCGGACCCGCGTGTCGCCACTATCAGTGATTACAGACCGAGCGCCGCCACACGGCAGGTCTATTCTACAGAGAGACTCCCTAGCACTAGCCCCAGTTGCACAGCCGACTTTGCTAGCGATGGTTCACTGCCTACATACGCTCTCATTTGCAGAGACGACAGTTTAGCATAGCCTACAGCTACGTCATTTGCTACGACCTAGCAAGGCGCAATATTCAGTTACTATGTCTTCTGAACAGATAATATTGTGACTCATGTACCGGCAAGAGCGACGCTCATCATTATTGGATTAAAGTTAAGTATCAAACTAATTACGTCTGCTTTCTGAATACTCATTCCTTGTCATGTTCCAGACCTCACGTCAGTATAGTTCTTCCCTCCTCACGCCAGCCTGCGTGAGCTAAAACGCGTGCATTTCGGCCTCCACTAGTAACACGGTGTTGGCTCTTCTGCCAACACAACAATAATCTCATGGAGATTCAGGAAAATAAGACATCCTATGATAGGGACAGGGAATGGATTCACAAACCACCCAATTCCATGATTAGATTATATGATATCCGCCAAACAGATACGAATCGCCCAACACAATAAGTAAAAACTATGTTACCAGAAATATTTAAGTTACACTGTATCGTGTTATCCCATGCTAGCTACACTACACTTCCACATGTTAACTATTTTACACAAAGAGATAATCTATTCACTTCAAATACTGTTTCAATACCCAGTCCTGGTGATTGTAACTCTCCTCTTCTTCATCACGTGTCCTCCATCCCGCTCCATAGAAAATCAAGTCATGCATAAGCACCTTTACAACCTCGATAACAAGTAAGCACACAGAGATTAATTCATTTATATTTGTCACTTGTGGGTGTATGTTTATTTGCCATAGGTGGTTATACATTACTACATAGGGCATAACCAACTATGGCACGCTAACACACACCCACAAGCGACAAATGTCGGCAAGCCCCTGAATATCAGAACGTTGACTGCATGTGCCAGCTGCTATTAAAGCCGACCAACAAGTTGCAGCAGCGATACCGACGCACAAAAAAATCGCCAACATCGCCCTACGCTGTGAATCTGATATATGACCTATCGGACACAAAACGATGATGAACCTAACTGTTAAAGGTATGCTGACGCTGACTGAGAAATCAACACCGGCACCCAGCGGCAGCCTCCGAGTAACAGCACCGCACAACGTCAGAAGTATCGACCTGCATGATATCCACTACTAACAAAGCCTACCGTTGCATGACCTGTCACAGGCAGCAAGAAAACCGCTACTGCTCTTACAACCCGACCCAACTGTGGAAGAGGTTTTTCCCCTTGGCTCTTGCCTTTGGATTTTTCCCCTTGCGCCCTTCAAACCGCTACCATTCGTTCAACTTTCGACACAATCCATCTGCAGATCAGCGCGTATTAATGGTTAACCTTAACCAGACGTACGCAAACATCGCTGTACCCACATCCTGCGAGACCTCACTCTAGTGAAAACTAACCCTTTTGCAGAGATGGCAGTAGCCCTTAAAAAAATAAAAAAAAATCATCTCTATCAATGAAAACTCAAACAACTGACTTCTCTTTTTCATTACACTTAGTCAAAAGAAACACGATTCGTAATATAACAAAAACAATCAATACAGTTTTCACAGAATAAAACATTATAATAATAATTTCACTTCGGATTGCCTTAAAACATTGTGTCAAAATACATTTCTTACCTGACCGATCCTTCATTTAAGTACTTCTTTAATGAATATCTTCTGATGTTGCAAGATGATCCCATATTGTGTCCATACCTCTCTCTTTTTCTTTCTCTATTGTTCGATCTGGCCTCTGGCATCTTTGGTCATCATGTACCACAGATTTGTAGTTTCTCCATGACATCCGCCTTAAAAACTTCGAACGAACCACTCATTTCTGAAAAAAATTAACTTCACCACAGATTCTAATACAGCTCAGTTCCCTACGATTCACTGATCTCCCTGCTCTCTCAGGCCAGTTCTGCAGCACACCGCAACTTCTGCATATAATAATAAATACATAAGCACAGCGCAAAATCCACATCTGGCAATCGATACATGGGCACCTCACTAATTTTGCATTTGGTAGTTCATATACACAACGCAACTTCTGTACCAGCCCTTTTAATGAAAAACCTGTCATAACATAGCGACCCTACAGAATTTCTTCTGATGGCCTCAGTCAAGCCTCCTCACATGTGACTTGGCCAACTCTATTTCACCAACAAAAACTCAAGGAGGAAATTAAATTTGCACATCATAACACAAAATGTGAAGTAATTCCTACTGGAAATCTTGCTCCTCATCATAGCAAAAGAACACACTTCGTTATTATAATATCCTGGGAAGATTTCTCACCCTTTGTCTGCCAAATTGCCACTCACATCCCTTTTTAAAACTCTTGGAGCTTCGATAAATGAAGAGCCACTTGTAACCTTTTCATATTTGACATTTACACTTCGATCTTTGGATGTAATATCCTTCATTCTCTAAATGGTCGGCAACACACATTAAAGAACATCCTGCAACGAAACTTCTGCCTCTTCAATAATCCGTGTGTTTTGACTAACATCTTCTATCCACCTTTAACCCTTTGTTGCCTGACGGTACTTAAAAGTACCAGTAAGTTTTGACTCTCATTATTTTCTCGTGGTGCAGTTTCGTGATCTGAGAGCTTGTCGGTACGTAACAGTAACACTGCTCTATTGTTTCATAGATGTTATTGTGCAATACATAGACCTCTCTGGCGGTCAGAGCTTGAAATTGTTTTTCGCGCGCTGCTGTGAAAACACAAGATTGTATGTGCTTGTTTCCATGGTGTTGCCTGAATTTGTGCGCAATTTATTGAAACTTCCGTTGAGTTTTCCATTGTACGTACTTACCTTCTTTGTTTTCTTATAATAGTTTGAAGCATTACGTTACAAGTGAATGAGACAAAGTGGAAAATATAAGGCGGACTTATTAGTACCGTCAGGTTGTGCGAACACTTTATTGTAACAACAATGCGTTACCTCTCACTAGTTGTTCTGTCCACTTTTTCTCACACAGAAATCCGTAAATACATTTGCCTATGGAACAATTAGAACAAACAGGAAAGGTTTGCCAGGGAATTTACCTAAAGAAAAATGTCTAAATCAAATCACAGAGAGTCATCTTTAGACCTAACAGTATTTCAATGGAAGGAAAATAAAGTAGTGTATTTTGCGTCAAACTTCCATGGCACTGAACAGAGCGCAGTGACAAGAAAACAGAAAGAGGGAACTAGTATGACTATACCATGTCCAGTTATTGTATGTGATTACAATAAGAACATGGGTGGTGTGGATCATGCAGACTGACTACGTTCAACTTATGGTCTTGACAAGCGATCAAAGAAATGGTGGCACCGTCTCTTCTGGGGAGCAATAGAAATTGCTTTTGTCAATGCTTACGTCATTTTCAGTGATCTACATGGGGCACTGCCACTGCTGGAATTCAGGCGTGCTGTGGCACTAGGGCTAATGAATGAACAGCAAGTGCCAAATCTCAAAAAGAGAAACTCTGATAAAGATGAAATAACTCTCCCAAAGAGAAGGAAGGATAGCTTTGCTGTTCCGAAGGATGTACGTCTTGGCAACCGAGGGAACCATTTTGTAGTGTTCAGTTGTAAAAGAGGACGATGCGAAATGTGTGCGAAAAATAAAATTCAGTCGAGATCACATTCTCAATGTAGTACATGTAAAGTGTATTTGTGCTGCAATGAGAAAAAGAACTGTTTCCTACAATTTCATGAGGTATCACTAAATATGTGATATGTATATACTGTCAAAAATGTATAGCTAAGTTACTATGTATTGTGAAGTTGCTCTTGAATAAATTTATGCGAAATTTTAAAAAAAATTCATAAATATCATATTTCTGTTAATTAATTTTCTAATGTAAAAATATTTAATATTTATGTGGCATAAAGTACAAGTTATAAAAATTGGAGCATTTTTCTGCGCATGTTGTGATTCTGTCCATGGAGTCTGACGGTACTTCCGAGTACCAGGAGAGAAAAAAGTTGTGAAAAATAAAATAAAATTTTACAAAACATCCTACCATCATTTGAGGCCACAATAGCATAAATTCTGCAAAGAAAATGTTAAAAAGTAAATTTTATCTTATGTCAGGAAACAAAGGGTTAAGATCCATCTGACGTGGCACACATCTTTGATGATCTTTCTGCTTTTGTGAGATACGATATTTTGATCTATTACCAATTTTACAATCTCTGAATACCAGTTTCTCCACCCAGTAGGAGATGGAATTGATTCTCTGATCTTATCAGCCGGCCACAATTTTTTCCGATAAAGACTGGGACCCACACCGTAGCATCGTGTGGCAGTCCATTGATCTTATTTTGAAAGTCATTAAGGAAGATACCTCAGACTCCATGTTGTCTTTAGCTACAGAGTCGGAATAGCTTTCTTAGATGTTCATAATTCTTTGTGCCACATTTGTAGCCATATGACACCGAGATGAACAGACGGCCTTAATCTTCCTCCACAGCAACATATTCAGTCCTCTATGAGACCAGAATTTAACAGCACAGCATTACTCTTGAAAACGACGTTTTCTACTTTCTCTATTTAAGGATAAACGCCATGGTCACAGACCTTGCTATGCCATTACTGAAAGGGATAAGGGTCGACAACTTGGAAGTCCACCAACACGTGCTGAAATCCATGTTGTGTTCAAGGTAATGGGCCAGACAAGCTGGCTGTAGAAGTTCCCCATAATCTCACCACCACAATCGGAAAAAAATTAACTGTTGAGTGAAACAATTGACAGTTTTGCTTCTTGACAGGAATTTAAGGACGCAGAAACCCTTCAATGTCTCTTTTCCATCTCACTGGAATGTGCAGATTCCCTCATTTTGCTGTAGCAATTCCACACATTAAAGTGTGTCCAACTCAAGTGTGTGTTCCCCTTCTAATTGTTTTGAATTTCTCTACGTTACACAGCGTCCGATTATCATCTACCTGACATAGTTTTCAGATGAAAACTCCATTTTTAACCGTACAGAAATGCTGAGTGTTCGCTTGGTTTCCATCGTTTCACTTTTTCTTCACTTCGTTAAGTACGGGGTCTTTATCGTATTAACTGGCAACATTCATTACATTTACACCAATGTGGTTCCCTAATGGTATGCAAACACATCAAGACAGTTTTCAGATAAGCTGTTGTCACTTCCTCATTTTAGTTCTACTCTGACCAGTGGGTCAGTAGCCCATGTGTAAACTTCATCGTATTGCAGAGCCTTAGGACTGCAGTATACGTTAGTAGATGTACCAAACAGAAAGTACTACAAGTTAGTAAATCGTTATACATTTGCGAAAGGCTCCAACTATCTCACATCGGTATTACTCCTGGTGTTATTCAAAACACAGCTTGCGAATGCAATGGCGTATGGGAGTATTGTGCCACCTGGTTCCACTTCCTAGCAGAGATGGATAACTCTTTCAATTCCTAACCCGGATGGACCAAGTCCAGAGCATTTATTAATGCTTACTTCAGTGCTTTAAACGCCCTTTGCGTCTCTTCATTCCAGTCCCAGTTTACATGTGTGACAGTTGGCTGGAACAAGGTTGAAGTCCTTTATGGTGTTCTCGATAAATCTCTTTTGGACTTAGTTAACTCAAGAAATGTGTGACGTCGTTGTCTTGAGGGGGTTACCGCATAATGTGAGATGGCTTGTAATTTCTCGGCACTGAGACCCACATGCCCAAAAAATTTCACTTCTTGAATGCTGTAATAATTAGTCAAGGGCCTCATTATGCATGTCCCACGACTTTTCCCTATCAATATAAAGTATGCATACAGCGAAACCTATTTTATTAAACTCGCTGGGAATACGGTATTGAACCCTCACACGAAGGAGGAAGATGACACAGTCACCCTGAATGGCAGTTTTTGGAACTGATAACCGTGACAAAACCCGAGGAAAACCTTGTATCTTCGTCATGATGTGTGTAACTCGATCTTCCAATAGCTTGTTTGCAGGTTCTCTGACGTGAGCGTCCTTACTCGTGAAAACGCGTGTCTCTGATGAGTCCGTCCCGGTTTCTGTTCTTGTATTGATTTGCTGTGAGTCAGGAATCAGTGATATGGAGCCATCTTCTCTAGGCATGCGAAGAATTGATCTGTTGTAACAAAAGATCGGTGGTTCAGTTACCCTTGTGTAACCACAGACTGGATTTTGACATTATATTTGCAAAATTTTCATAGGTATGCTTTTAAACATTATCAAATTTCCCCGCTTTTTTAACTTACGTATCTCGGCTTCTGTCACCAGAGGGGCTGTGTGCATGACAGTAGAGCCATAATAAACAACATACTTTGGTCAACATTTCCGAAATGTGGGTACGTACCTGTCAGCACAGTCAGGCTCCGGTCTGTCAGCCTTGTATGCTGCAATGTTTCAAAACGTTCAAAATTGGTTCAAATGGCTCTGAGCACTATGTGACTTAACATCTGAGGTCATCAGTCTCGTACAACTCAGAACTACTTAAACCTAACCAACCTAAGGACAGCACACACACCCATGCCCGAGGCAGGATTCGAACCTGCGACCGTAGCGGTCGCGCGTTTCCAGACTGAAGCGCCTAGAATCACTCGGTCACAACAGCCGGCTTCAAAATGTTGCCGGGCTATCTTCGAGATGATACTAATTTTAGCGTCCATTTCCACTGCACGACATGCGAGTCACTTGGTGTGGTGAGTCATCTGGAGACATTACGGCAGCCATCTGCAGTGGCGGATGGTGCTCGCATTTATGAATACGTTACCAGAGAGGCATTGGCACATGGATCCTCTGACCACAGAACTTAGCTCTCACTCACATTGTTTGTTTAAACGAAGATGCAGTTGTTGCTGTTCTGGTTCTATCGTAATCTTTAAGCTTAAAAAATGGTTAAAATGGCTCTGAGCACTATGGGACTTAACATATGAGGTCATCAGTCCCCTAGACTTAGAACTACTTGAATGTAACTAACCTAAGGACATCACGCACATCCATACCCGAGGCAGGAATCGAACCTGCGACCGTAGCAGCAGCGCGGTTCCAGACTGACGCGCCGAGAACCTCTCGGCTACAGCCGCCGGCTTTTAAACTTAGAGTGTCACTTTATAATGTTATAAATGTGGAGGGAATTGTTTACACATTAAATATGAGCATAGCACAAGTGAACTTATACTTACGACAAGTGGACTCTGAACTGTAGTATCACAGGAGTGGTGGAATACAAGGATTATTGAATTTACCACCATTTTACCATTAGGCTATGATAGTAAATTCACGACATACGATATCGGAAAATGATGTGTACCCTTGGTCCACTACCTTCGACGTAAATGACCTGGCAACCACGCATAGAGTTCTCATAACGCCAGATGACCTATCTACGATTCTGATGTCTTATAGGCTGTCCTCGTGTCTCCAGGTCGCCACCTTGGTTATTTCAATTTCACATCATAAAGACTACTTTTCATATTAGTTTTTCAAATTCCCATAATTTGACACTTACGTGTAGTGGGCTACTTCCACAGAGATATCAGAGTGGTGGGGAAAATATGTGGCACTGTTTTGCTATTTTCAATTTCCCAATATTTCTTCAAATTTTCCATCATATTATATGTAAGGCAATTGAGCTATATCAGAGGGGCTTTGGGCGGGGGGGGGGGGGGTGAATCTACCAAAATTGCCGACTGGCCTCGTTCTCTCTTAGTCCCGCTACTTGTGAACATGACTGATGTTATCTAGAAAAATGAGAGCGTCCACAGTTTACTCACTGTCGTTCCTCCAGTGTAACGAGATGGATAAACCCTTCGGAATTCATCAAACACGGTAGAAGGACTAAAATATAAATGTATTTCTTTACAATATATTTGCTTGAAAGCATAAATAACATTATATCCTGTAGTCTCTCTGCTGTATGTTCCTCCGTTCCACTAGTATTGGATATACAATAGTCACTGGCAGTTGCAGTATTCCTTTTCGGGGCGGAAATTTCTCATTGCACTGTTCTCCGTTCGATATGATAATATGAAGATAATTTTAGCATAACGTAAAGTCAAGCTCTGAGTCTTTCGGTTTATAGAGATAAGTAGACCAATCACAATTTCAAGCCGTAATGTGACTTTATTTCGGCGTTCTCTGGCTGCATGTTTGAGGCCACCTGACGGTGTCTGGCGAGACCTCTCTAACAGCTAACCGCGTAGATGAGGTCAGTGCGTGATGTGCCGAGGGCAGTAGACGAAGGTACCGTCGGTACAGCACTCCTCCCTCCTCCAACTCCCTCCCCTCCCCACCTCCAACCACCGCAAAAAAAGAAAGCATTGCAAACCCTCTTGGCATAGCGCGGGTACAGACGACGAACAGGGTCAGTTTTGTATTGTCTTGCTGCTGATGAAACTGCGTATGTCCCAAACAACGTTCAAAAAATCTGGAGGGAGGACGCCCATGCAGCGGCAAGAATCTGGTCGACTATCGGTGCTGCAGTGAAAGCAGAGGGCTTGGCAGTTCATGCACACTCTACGGCCTCCTCTGGCGTCGCTGGGAGTTGCGGTGGATGCTGTTTCAGGGGCTGTGGAGGTGGCTTAAGCTGCGTAGGCAGGCAGTGGCCGAGTCCCATGGTAGAGTCGTCTGACGACCCAAGGATCTAAACGTCATGCACCAGCAACATCTCCTCGGGGGAGCAGTCTGCGATACAGGTAGCGTTTCTGAAACGTGAACGTTTATCGCAGGATCAAACAATCACTAAAAGGTAGTTTTGGTGTTGTCTATGGGTCTCTGATTTGCCTCCAATGGTATAATGAGATCTACCAGTCGCCTGAGTTTCGATGGCCGATTTACAGTTTTGATGATTGCTAAAAACACGATAGAAAACTTTGTCCTTCGTGAAGAACTTCGTTGCCAAGTTCGTGTCTGAACTAGACGGTCGAGGTTGACATTGATGCCGAGCAGTGACGACGACCGACGACCATGTAATAATTCTGCAGGTGAGGTATCGTGAACAGGCAGAGTGCGATAAGCCCTGAGGAACAACTAAAAAGCATTTTCCCTCGAGAACGAAGCACGAGTTTAGGAAATCTGAGCGTAAAAGTGCGAACGAGACGTTTGGATTCACAGTTACATTGAGGAGATAGTGTTGCCGTTGGGATGTGACGAGTCCCATTTTGTTATCCCATTGTAGTGCTAGTACCAATTGTCAAATTCATTGTTGGAGCGAGTATTAGATATTCACTGCATATATCCCCGATAATTACTGACCTTGTGTTTCAGAAAGGACCATCAAAATCAATGTCGATGCTTTGCCAAGGACAACAAGGACCATGAGGTTGACGCCAATTGACAAACCCTGGCGCGAATCTGCGTAGTTATTTGTGTATGCGTGACAGTAGGCACTTATCTGTTCGCTGTGCTTGTCGAGACAAAGCCATCTAAAATGCTGGCTCGTTATTAGCTCAGCTCGAAAAATTCATGTATGTCCTCTACGTAACAGTTTCCAAACATGTTGCCGCAATGATACGACAATCATGACTCGCGCCTGATCGTTAATAGTATGTAAAAAATTATAGCATTCTGAGCAGAAGGTTTTATGCGTTGCGCATAGTATTTGCATACTGGTGTATCTGAAATTCAATTCAGATTTTGGGTCCAACCCATCAGAATGGAATACTTGAGCAATTGTAATGACTAATTCCGTTCAGTACCTAGTGTAATTCACCGACAATCCATGGGGAAAGCTTGCAGTGCTTGCTGATTAGGTTGATCAAATTTAAGACAAGAAGCTTCTGATGCATCGAACTACAGATATTTTCCCATAGGTAAACGAGACAGAGTGTGTGCGTTTGGACGCTGTGTCATAGGATGATAGAGAATTTCCTTCTGCTAATTTGAGACAAGTAGTGACCAAGTTGAAGCTCCCTCGCAGATACTGATAAAATCTCATGACAGCACAGATGATGGATCAGGCTTCTTTTTCCAACTGACTCTAGTTCAGTTGACTTCGGCCTTATTCAAAGTCTTAGACACGAGTGTTATGGGGCGTTCAGTACTACCAACTATGTGACATAAAACTGCTCCTATTCCATGTGATGGTGCATCAGCTGCAAGCACCACTTGTTTTGCGGATCGAGTTAAGGCATGGCATCTTTAAACTTCTCAAATGAATGTTCACATTCTTCAGTTTATTGCAACGGGATACCTTTACGCTCAAGTTCATGCAAGGAGTAGCAATTTGTGCAGCGCCCAAATTTCACATGGTAGGTCAGTTTGGCCAGAACTGCCTGTAGTTCTCCTACATTTTTAAGAGGTCCCAAATAATCAGTTTCAGTGTTGAAAAATGAACCCTTCTGTACATTACACTCAAGCCCTGCATTGGTTAATACATGGAAAACAGGTTCCTAGATTTTTATTTCCTGTTCCTGTATTTTTCCGGAAACAATGATGATATCCAAATAATTTTAACATGACGGAAATTTCAACATCACTTGTTCAAGAAAGCGCTAAATTTCTTAGGAGCGGATGTGATTCGGAAGGGAAGACACTGGTAATGATACAAATTGATGTGTTTATTGACCTCCATAAATTATTTCGTTTCCGCATGCAAGGGAGGTTCAGAAGCATTGGCTAAATCAATTTTAGAAAGAATCGTCCACCTTCTAGGTGATCCATTAGGTCTTCAAAACGTGGAAGCGGAAAAGAACCATAACCACTGAGCGTTAATGTCAGTACAAAGGATAATTTTTCCATTCGATTTTTGCACTAGCAAAAATAGGGTTCAAGAGACAAATATGTCCTGTTGAGTTCAGAAGGTACTTAATTGTGAATGGCGTGAGGCAACGGACGTGCGTGGTAAAAGTTTTGTCGAACATTGTCTTTGAGCGTAATGTGCACTGGAAAAATCTTTGCATATCCCAATGTGCCACGGAATAAATCTACATATTTTTCACACAACTCCTAAATTTTGGCATTCGATATTTGAGTACCAACAGAATGCACCCTGTCCTGAATATCTAATGCTAACCAATCAAAAGCATCCACACGAAAGATATTGGTACTCGATGGTGATCGAACAATTGTGAATAGCACTGGTAGTGTCATACTTCGATATTTCGCCTACAAGTTTCACTTTCCAAGAACAGAGAAACTGTTGCCGTTGTAGGCTGTAAGACGAAAATGTGATTTTTTGTTGTAAGAGTGTATCTGTAGCTCGTAAGCAGTTTCATTAATCAGAGTGACTGAAGCACCAGCATCTTACAGAACTGGTATAGATTGACAGCAAAGCTGTAATGATAAGAATAGTTTGCGGATTGTTCTCTGAATGTTACTGCCAGTTCTAACTTTTAGAAGACTGGTTTAATCTTTCTGTGAGACACAGGACCATTATTGTTTGTCCATGTGAGGAAAACTGATTTAAATTACCCAAGTTCTGCGTTTTAAGCATTTCTTTACGATTCGTGAGCCTGCGTCTACAGTTCATGTGAGTATAAACAGAATGAGGGGGTAATGACTCAGAATGTAACTGCCATTTGCTCAAATCTACACTGGTATTCAAAATTAAAGAAAGACGGATATTTGGCCAAGTTGCTTTTATTTTGCCACAAAACAGTATAAACAGGTGACAGTAAAGTAGAAATAAAGCAAAGAATCCAGAACGTAAACAGCTGCCATATGTATAACGATAGACAAAACGCTCTTCGTTTTTCCAACTTAACGTATTTGCACACACATATCGACAACTACTTCATGTGCTCAGTATAGGGCAGTAATACAGGCCTGAAAATGACGGGGGATGTTGCGAATGATGTCATCAGTCTCACGTTGAGGCAATAACGCCCATTCTGGCTACACAGCTGCTCGCAAGCTTGGAGAGCAGGCGTGGATGCAGACGTGACGCAAGCCACCTCCCTAGTGCATCCCAGACATGCTCTATGTAATTCAAATCGGGAGAGCGAGCAGGCCACGGCATGCGTGCAGTATCTTCCGTTTCCAGTGAAACATCAACCATCCGTGCTCTATGTGATCGAGTTCGAGTGGTAAATATAATCTCTGCCCACACCATTAGAGATCCTACTCGATTCTGGTCTCCTTCCACAACGTTTTGGTCCCAAAATATTGTTCCACGTTCCCTCCAGATGCGAAACCATCAAGAATCATTCACCAGGCCAAACCGGGACTCATGTGTGAAAGCAACAGTGGCCCACTGTTCGACCGTCCAGGTGGCATGTTGATGACTCCTCCCTAGATGGTCGCTTCTGTGAAGACGAATCAGAGGTAGTAGACACAGCAGGTCTCTGGCAGTAAAGGCCACTCTGCCGAAGCCTTACGCACACCGTTTGCCTCGATACAACACGTTCAGCCGATGCTGCGAGCTCACATGCCAGTTGCCGTGCAGTACTACGGCGGTATTGTCGTGCCCTTACAGCCGAATGACGGTCCTCTCTTCAGAAGTCACACTAGGTCGGCCCTACCCTCGTCACAGGGATACACTTTCGGTCTCTATAAACTGTCGCCACATCCGAGAAGGAACAGAGCGATTCACACTAAGCAATCGGGCCACATGATTATGCGACTGACCTGCTTCCGTTCTTTCTAAGGTCCTCCACCACGGAGAGTCTGGTAGGCATCTTCACTGTGCCACACTACACCGTCTGTGACTGTACACAGCGATTGTGGATGTGGGACTACTCGGCAAACACTTCCTCATTTCAGAATGTCCTGACGTCATCGTTGGCATGGTTGTCCGTTGACCGGAATTCCTTTGTGCAGAACAAGATCGTACGGACATCTGGTTGACAGTTTGTATGATTATATCGCGAATTAGACACAGGACAGGGAAATAACGGTTTTTTGCCTTACTTTTGGACACCAGTGTAGATTGAATTTAATAGAGTTTGCTTTGCGCTTCTTCTGCAGATACACATGCTACATTTGTCCTAATTTAGGACAGTGTTTGTGATCGTACATGAAACAGTGTTTATGATCATGTATGACATAACACTTGACACAATAATTCAAAGCCCGTGAATTTATCAGTTTAATTGGCGAAGCGCCTCATGCCGTAAGAACTCGGTTGGCTAGAGCTATTGTGAACAAAAGCCACACGGTGTGGACAGCATCTAGAACGAATCTCTGTGACTAGTACCATGTAAGTCTATTTCCGCCAGTTCTTATACTACCTTCTTGTCGATTAATTTAGGTGTATCACTGAGACAAGGATTTTTATGCTGTAGAATCGCATCCCGTATTCTGTTGTCTGCAAGGTTCTAAATAATTGCACTGCAAAGCGTTTCCTCTTGATAGGAAGCTCCACAAGTGCTGTTGAATTTATAGTTCCGAGTCATTCCCTTGAGGTCGAAGACGCGTGAGACAAATATTAGAATTAGCAGCTACTACACGAATCAGCTCTTTAAAAAATTCATCAAGTTTGCTAATAACTTCCTAATAGGGCAGGTTTCGAGTCCTTTTTGCGGGAACAGTTTTCTATACAACAAAAGTACTGACACTACTAGCCAAGAAAAAAAGAAAGAATGTAGTGAGTAACTTATGACTTAGTAGACGGTGAAGTTCTGCTCGATCTGTATCCGGTACTCTTTCCATTCCTCCTGTTGTTTATCAACGGAATGGAAAAGATGTCGGGACACCTGGTCCCAGGGATTCTGTGCTTCGGTAGTAGAGCTTCCACGAGATTACATATGCTGTTTAGCGATGGCTGAATATGTTAGCTCTGAAACTGAATAATAGATTGTTTCCTCTACAGAGGTTGCAATTGCACACAAAATTAAAACTACTTCAAGAATAGATACAACCAACCTAGGAACACTGCAATAACAATGATAATAATAACAATGCCAAATTCAACATATATACAATCTTTTCGTTCCTAGCTATTTCTAGAAATGAAAAATTTCAGTTTGTTTCGCAGACACGAAATGAAATATTGATTTCTTCAGTATGCAGAAATGTTAAATCTTCTTTCATAGAGCTGGGTAGTAACTAATCACAAACTCATCGACATAAATGGCTCTTGCGTCCCCAGCGTAACCAAGTGGCGGAACACCCTAGGACACGTCAAACGCTGTAGGAGCAAGAAGACGGTAAGGACTATGCGCAGCTTTTCCATTCGGTGATATGTTTTCTCTCGCATGCTACACGACTGCTGGCAGTAGTAAAATCGCCGTAATTCATATTTTGCCCACTAAGTGCAGCAAAAGCAATCCGAAAATGCAGTTTACCAAGGAGGAGGAGACAGGCGGAAGATTATGTTTTCTTCTGGTACTAGTTTTCAAGAAAGAAGGTGGTAGCTTGGGCCACACGGTTTACCCAAACCGCACCCACACAGACCGTTACCTACGCCGGGATTCGAACCACCACCCACAACTAAAGCGAGGCATCATACAAAAGTTGGCGGATAGAGCAAGGAAAACCTGTGAAATGGAGCTGCTTGACTCAAAATTAAAACATCTCACCAACACATTGCTCAAGAATGGTTACATGTTCAGTGAGGTGATAAGAGCGTTAAGACCACAGCGTAAAAACTATAACATTGCTGAAACGCCGGGGAAATCTAATGTTTTCCTGCCATTCATTAAGGACGTGACTGACCGCATAGGAAAAATCCTTAAAAAGCGGAACATCTCGGTAATCTACATACCCACACGAAAGATACAAAATCATATAAAATCGGCCAAGTTTGCTCACCAAGCGCTGGAAAAAGCTGGAATTTATAGGATTACGTGTAGCTGTGGTGAGGTGTACGTGGGTACTACAAAAAGAACTGTCAAAAAATGACTCGAAGAGCACAAGGGCAATTGTAGGAGAGGGCGGATTGATAAATCAGCTTTTGTGGAACATGACTTACGATCAGGAGATAAACACATTCATTTTCATAGGTCTCAAGTACGGGCAACCACGAGCGGCTGCCATTTCAGTAGGAAGGAGAAGGGCGTAAACTTGAATAATATTTGGATTCCGGTGCTGAAGAAGATGTGTACGAGCCTACCATCTCTAGATGATAGCAACAGCGGACGACGGCAGTCGACAATGGCCAATTTCGCACTCGTATTCAAAACCTGTGACGTCACGCCACTGCGCGCAAACTTGCGGAAGCTAAATTTTGCTGTAGTCAGTAGCGAGACCAGAGTCTCCAGGGGGTGGATACCGATACCCACAGTGATAATGAAACCAATGACAACAAAGAGGAACAGGAGGAGGAAGATGAGATGCAACAGTAAATAAGCATAAAGTGCTGGAGATCTATCCAACAAATCACCAAATGTTGTACATGGATGAGCACCTAAAGTTAATACATATGATTAGCAATACTTAGTATTAGCAAAACACAGGATTAACGATATTGTTTCTTTACTTTTTGTGTATGTGAGTGTGTGTTTTACTGGCGGTTAACAGCTCGAAGGAACCTTTCTGAGGTATTCACCGTCAGTCACAATCGGTGATGGCACTAACAAATCTCTCCTCTTTCCTATCAACTTTTAATATTCTTCTTAAAAGACAACAAAACTTTATTTATATTTTAACCTTAAATTATTGTTATTTTGAATAGTATTGTTCTTTGTAAAATGTTGTAGATAAAACAAAATTTAAAAAACCTGCAAAAAAGATGAAAAACGAAAATTTTAAGATGTACGACCTATTTTAAAACATCAGGTAACTAGCCTATAATTTGGCAATAAATAAATAAATAATTTAAAACATTCACTTGTAGTAATAGTACCTCTAGCGTCTTGTTAGGTTCCCAAACATCAAACTGCGCTGATGTCCGTACGCTAGGCGTGATCCGAGAGTAAACTGATGATAGTCTATATACAGTAATCTAAGGACAATCTGAGATGAATCTCTGAGTGCGGGGGCTTAAAAACACGCGCGGATCAATCACAATTGCGAATAATGAGGTGATGTGAAATCAGCATCCCCTGGTGCCGTGTGTAGCACCACTTGGTGGTGTCTGGCTAGCCCTCTACAGAAACGGCTTGTGCCACCTGATTTAAGTGACTCTTCTGCGGAGATGAGAGAGACGAGCAATGTGCCGAGTATATTCGACAAATAAACCGTGGATGCCACACTCATCTTGAAAATACTTAATATATGTTAACCATTAGTCAGCGAGAATATTGATGTTCACATACCGGTTCATGTTCAAGGTATGCTAAATGATTCATAGAGCGAAACATACTCCCAAAAACATCACACAACGCTTCTAATATGATCTCATCTGATCTGGCTCCAGATCTCGCCTCTTATGCACCAGTAGACCAGTAAGCTAGGTATTTATCGGTTACGGCGTAAATTCAAGCGCCGGCACGCCATTCGGGAACGATACATCAGAGAGGGCTGTGACAGGACGTCAGCCAATTGCACGCTGACCGACCCCTCTCCAGGACGACAACGCGACAGCAGCGGCCTCTATGCGAAGAGGACTTACGCGCCGCGGCCGTCAGTCAGGTTGGAACCCTCACAGTGTTTACTTGCGAGTACGTGCACGTTGTTCGTAGAGTCAAGAGAGTAGGTCGGTGTTCTTTAGTCGCAGTGTCTGATTCGACGTTGATTTGTCGTTCACCTTCTAAGGCGGCGATATTATTTCGTACGCGTTCCATTGTAGCGGGTGTATATAGGCTACAGGCGTTAGTGTATATTTTCTGCCAGCGTCCTGACTACGTTGGTTGGGCCGAAGCAAAGCATGAATACGGCCAAGGACCGGAATCCGTGGCTAGGCTACTCTTCCGCCGGCCCTACGCGCGGCAATGTGCCACCGGCCGCTCGACGGCCGACCTTGCTAGCTGCCGGCAGCGTTGGTGCTGACACCATCCAATGGGCTAAGGACCGAGCGCATAGTGTCTCCCGCCACAAGTAGCCCATAACCACTGAAAGTGATACCAATACACGTGAACCCTGCACACAGCTTCGTGTGACGGACTGATCTTCCTCTTCATGCTCCAACGATTCCCGTGCCTGCCTGATGATATACCTCTCACCTAGTAACAGTCAAGTCATGTCAGCTCCCAGCATTAATACAATTGATCGCCACGTGGACGCCGCGTCGGGTGCTGCTTTGTTTACACCATCTCGTCAGCCCAACGGACGTTCCTGGGATTCCGACACTGTAGGTTCCCCCCTAGTCGACAGTCTAAATATTCTTCCGCTCGATCTCGTCGCAGCGACAGCGATTTCGATGCCAATGCCTCCACACCTGTTGCTGCCATGGACCACAGCGTGGGTCCACATGCGGACTCCACCTCTCAGAATCCACCGCGATCATCTCCAAAGAAGGGGAAGATCCCTCCTAACATTGTTTACAATCACAGAAACTACATTAAACTGAACACTGAACTGCAACACCTCATTGTGGGCCAACTGCAGGCAGTATAGGACCACGTCAAGTATCTGCTTAACAAAACGGATATCTCCAAGTTCTCAACTTTAGTGTAGCAGTTCATAGCCCTTGACGATTTTTGTTCCTCTGTCACCAGAAACCTGATTAGTGTAGCAGTTCATAGCCCTTGACTTCACAATCAGGCTTCTGGTGACAGAGGAACAAAAATCGTTATCAAAGACCCTCCTTGCGAAGTTACAGAAACAGAAATCATGAAAGAATTACTCCGTTTCAAGTTCCTGGACCTTACGGTCCACCAACACAACAAGAGGGACCCTGAGTCCCGGAAACTAATTCCTATGCCCACCCATGTTGTCACCCTTGTTAGGAGAGAGGACGTCGAAAGCATTTACCAAATCAGGTCTCTCCTGTGCACCAAGGTGCGTATTGAACCAAATGAAGGCCGTATTACGGTTCACTGTCTTTTTGGTGTGTCAAATGTGTTGGCTCGCATCCATCAGAGGACTGTAAACTCCCAGTCTCAGAGAAACCCACATGTGCATGCTGTTTGGCCGCTTCTCAGGGTCTCCACCATCTGCCTTCCTAGAAGGACTGTCCTATATACCAGATGGTCACAAAGTCTTCACACACTCTAAGAAGGAAACCAAGGACGAAATGGCCAACCACACCATCACGGAACTGCAAAAATTTCCCCGTCTAATGTGGTAAATCCGACGACCATCCCACCTCTGATGCCCAGGCACCTGACATATCTGCGACACAGGACGCCCCTCTGGCTTCATCCCCTATGATCGTATTCATTGCTGCAGCTCCGTCTCCTCCAGTTCATCAATCTTCTGTGATGTATACCAACATCCACCAAACTTAAAGCCCGGCTGTGGCCTTTTCCCACCCACCTGCTTAAGTGCCACAACCCTCTGTTGAGGCATGTTCTGCACCAGCCACCACACTCCCCTGTCAATGAGTCAAGCAGTCCACCTGGGAATTTCCTCCAGTGGTGGAGACTAATACTTCTTTCTGGGGTGACATATGACAGATCCTCAAGGTAGCCTCTGTTCACATGGCCCCACATCAGTGCTGTCACTCGTGAAACAGCTCAAAAGCTCCATCGTTTGCAGGACAGGCTCACTGAGCTAATCACCCTTGTTGATGGGCCCAGCCAGATTTTATTATATGCTGAATCGCCCACTGCACAACCATCAGCCCTCTTGAGATCTAGTTGTCTATATTTTTAATGCTAATGGCCTTGAAGGTATGAAGACTGAATAGAACACTTTCTTCTATGACCACGTTATGGGCGCTTTACTTGTCTCAGAGACCACCTGAAACCCACTGACGATTTTCATCTTCGCAACATGGTTTCCTATTGCACTCACTGACTCTATTGCTGCGGTGGGGGCACAACAGTGTTTCCCCATAAGACACTAATCCAAAATCATGGGGTTCTCCAAACGTTCAAAAGTATGGAGGCTACAGCTGTCACTGTTTCTACCTGCCTTGGTGATACAACTTTTGCTGCAGCGTATTTGAGCCCTAACCTACCACTTTTGGAATCAGACCTCCATACCTTGACATCACTTGACAAACTCATTTTTGGGGCAGATCTCAATGCCAAGCATGTAGCTTAGCTTTATCGTATTGTTGATCTCAAGGGCAGACTTCTCTTTGACCTGGAAGCTCCGCTGGTTCTGTTGGTCTATGACCCCTCCACACTCCACCCATATACCAGTCTGCTCCGACTGACAGCTGAACATGCTGGATGTGGCCATTTTCAAGAATATTGTGGTACAGTTTTCATTGGCAACACTCCACGAACTGGCCTCTGACCACGAACCCATGCTCCTGCACCTTACCAAATTCGCTCTGTCTTTAGATGTCTGTTCTACCTTGACCATCACGGGTTGGGACAAATTTTCCAGGATTCTTAATAACACCACTCAAGAACATCTCGGCCTGTCAACGCCTGCCAATCTGGTTAACCATAAAAATCCAAAAGGCAATGAAGGCATCTACTTCCACTGTCCCAAGGGCTTTAATCACACTAGATGACTTGCTTCCCCAACTGTGCGAACTCAAGATCCAGAAAAACCACTACTGCAGGCAGTGGAAGCAGTTTTGTGATTCTCAGGATAAGCATCGCACAAAGCATCTTCAAAACGTGAATTCTGTTACTGGCTCACAGATTGGAAAACGGAACAATGGGAGGAGAGTATGTCCGCGTTCCTCCTCCAACATAAATCCGATATGATGACTTTCGTGTGGAAGAAACTCTGGTCTATGGGTTTGAGGCCCAGAACCATTTGCTCATCCAGGACCTAATGCCTGATGAAGTCCAGGATGTAAGCGATACTCTAGCGGCCGTTGTCACTTTAAGACAAAGACTGCCTCTGACTGCCCCACATCTTACGTCCCCAGCAGAAATCCAACGGATCCTCCAGCGGAAGTATGGGAAGACGGCTCCACGTTCAGGTGGCATCTTATACGAACCCCTCCACCAGCTCCCTCAAAAGTGACTGATCTTATTTACCAGCAACCTGAACCGCTGTCTCAGAACTGGCCGTTTACCCCCACAGTGGAAGTATGCCAAAATGATTGCCATCCTCAAGCTGTTGAAGGATTCTACAGTCCCTACTAACAATAGGCCCATTGGTCTTCTGAATACCATGGCAAAGGTCCTAGGATCTTGGACCTTCCACTGCATTTCCCAGCCTCTGGCGGCGGCTGGGACAATTCGTCTAGAACAGTTTGGATTCACTTCCCATCTGTCAGCCAAACTTCAGGTCCTTAGAATGACAGAACATTTCAGCAAGGGTTTTCATTCCTACATTTCGATGCCAGAGGTTTTCCTGGAACTGCAAAATGCATGTGATAAGACTTCTGAGGACAATATTGTGTACTAATTGCTGACACAGCCGACCATATCCGACATCTATGTGAAGATGGTGGATAATTTCCTTCACAGTAGGATTTTCTTGGTTACTCAGCATGGCCAATGCTCCAGCCTACGTCACATATCGATGGGTACTCTCAAGGCTCTGTATTTCTCCCATCCACTTTAATACTGATGTTAACGGTATGCCAATTCTCCCACACTGCCACTTGGCGTAATACTCCTATGATACAGAGCTCTGTACCGCCAGCGGCAACACAGATCTGCTCATTGCTCGCCACCAGAGGCAGGTGGATGCGTCAGTGACGTGGCATCGTTCAGACAACATTGCCCTCAATGCCGCCAAAACTACGGCAACCTACTTCACTAAACGGAGTATCATCCTCCGCCCGAACCTCACTATTGCAGGTGTCCAGGTCCCATGGTCCACTGTTACCAAATGTCTAGGTGTCTGGATGGATAAAAAACTACTCTTGCATCGACATGCAGAATACTTCAACCAAAAAGGACACAAGCTGATAACAGCGTTGTACCCAATGTTCACCAGCAGGAAACTGAGCCTCGACGCCAAGGACTGGCGGTATCAGATGGTTGTCCACCCTTCCCTCACCTATGACTCCACTGCGTGGGATACGATTAGTTCATCCCGGATGTAGTCCTTCTAACGCAAGCAGAATAAGGTGCTTCGGTGGAGCCGGCGTGCCCCTCCTCTCACGAGGGTAGTTACCATCCACGAGGAAACGGACATGGCACTCTAAGGAAGTCCATGCGAGAAAAGGCATGGTGTCTCTATGACATAGTGGAAGCCCTACGCGATGCAGTGGCTGGCTTACAACACATGGACACCGCGACTCCCTATCACTGGCACCAACACCCTGTTCCTCTGACCATCCTTTGGGGCTCAGGTTCTGATCATGTCTAATGATAGCCATGTTACATCCATTGATGAAGCGTTAGTGTTGATTTACCACTCGATGGGTGTCGACCATCGTAAACCATAAATGTTGATGCCTGATGTAGTAAGTAATTAAGTTACATCTTGTCTGCAACGTCCACTGTTGGGGGGTGGCATGGGGTTTTAAGTCCCACTGCCACACCTTCAACGTGCACTCCAGTGATGTCTCTGGAATGACATCAGTGTACACTCCTGGAAATTGAAATAAGAACACCGTGAATTCATTGTCCCAGGAAGGGGAAACTTTATTGACACATTCCTGGGGTCAGATACATCACATGATCACACTGACAGAACCACAGGCACATAGACACAGGCAACAGAGCATGCACAATGTCGGCACTAGTACAGTGTATATCCACCTTTCGCAGCAATGCAGGCTGCTATTCTCCCATGGAGACGATCGTAGAGATGCTGGATGTAGTCCTGTGGAACGGCTTGCCATGCCATTTCCACCTGGCGCCTCAGTTGGACCAGCGTTCGTGCTGGACGTGCAGACCGCGTGAGACGACGCTTCATCCAGTGCCAAACATGCTCAATGGGGGACAGATCCGGAGATCTTGCTGGCCAGGGTAGTTGACTTACACCTTCTAGAGCACGTTGGGTGGCACGGGATACATGCGGACGTGCATTGTCCTGTTGGAACAGCAAGTTCCCTTGCCGGTCTAGGAATGGTAGTACGATGGGTTCGATGACGGTTTGGATGTACCGTGCACTATTCAGTGTCCCCTCGACGATCACCAGTGGTGTACGGCCAGTGTAGGAGATCGCTCCCCACACCATGATGCCGGGTGTTGGCCCTGTGTGCCTCGGTCGTATGCAGTCCTGATTGTGGCGCTCACCTGCACGGCGCCAAACACGCATACGACCATCATTGGCACCAAGGCAGAAGCGACTCTCATCGCTGAAGACGACACGTCTCCATTCGTCCCTCCATTCACGCCTGTCGCGACACCACTGGAGGCGGGCTGCACGATGTTGGGGCGTGAGCGGAAGACGGCCTAACGGTGTGCGGGACCGTAGCCCAGCTTCATGGAGACGGTTGCGAATGGTCCTCGCCGATACCCCAGGAGCAACAGTGTCCCTAATTTGCTGGGAAGTGGCGGTGCGGTCCCCTACGGCACTGCGTAGGATCCTACGGTCGTGGCGTGCATCCGTGCGTCGCTGCGGTCCGGTCCCAGGTCGACGGGCACGTGCACCTTCCGCCGACCACTGGCGACAACATCGATGTACTGTGGAGACCTCACGCCCCACGTGTTGAGCAATTCGGCGGTACGTCCACCCGGCCTCCCGCATGCCCACTATACGCCCTCGCTCAAAGTCCGTCAACTGCACATACGGTTCACGTCCACGCTGTCGCGGCATGCCCCCAGTGTTAAAGACTGCGATGGAGCTCCGTATGCCACGGCAAACTGGCTGACACTGACGGCGGCGGTGCACAAATGCTGCGCAGCTAGCGCCATTCGACGGCCAACACCGCGGTTCCTGGTGTGTCCGCTGTGCCGTGCGTGTTATCATTGCTTGTACAGCCCTCTCGCAGTGTCCTGAGCAAGTATGGTGGGTCTGACACACCGGTGTCAATGTGTTCTTTTTTCCATTTCCAGGAGTGTAGATTGGAAGTGTTTTACCATCCATCAAGACAGAAAGACCGTCAACCACCGGTGACGCTGAATTGACACCTCCACAATAAAAAGTCATGGCCGCGGCTCAGTTGTACAGCAGCATCAAGATTACGCACTTGTATAGCAGCGACTTAGGAATAGTATGTACTGAAGACGCTTGTTTATCTTGCATGTTGCCCTTTGCTTGCTACATATCTATGTAATTCTCAAAGTTAAGTAGTCTCATTTACTGTCCGTATTGAAACTCATTAATATGATTTGTTTGAATTGTCTGTCTCGCGATCCGATAAAGCATGTTTCCTAGACACCCCACATTTGACGACTAGGCTGGATTTAACATTATCTTGTTCTGGTTTCCACCGTAGTTTGTCTATTTAAGAAGTGTAATTTCGCGATCTCGTAACTGTGAAATGTAGTCTCAGGCAGTCTGTAGTGCAGTTGTTATTCATTTGTTTGTTCTCAAGCACAAGCTACTGTTCATTTCTGCCTATTCAGTCAGACTCCAGTTATCACCTTTTACGAACCAGTAGACCGGCAAGGTACATATTACCTTGTTCCACATGTTCTTCCTAGTTTAATTGTTAGGTTTTGTGCGTGTTTCTCATTTTAAGAGGTGTAATCTTGCGTTCTTATAACTGTAAAGTGTAGATTCCTCTAGTCTGTAGTACAGCCGTTATTGCCCGCATCTCGTGGTCGTGCGGTAGCGTTCTCGCTTCCCACGCCCGGGTTCCCGGGTTCGATTCCCGGCGGGGTCAGGGATTTTCTCTCCGTCGTGATGGCTGGGTGTTGTGTGCTGTCCTTAGGTTAGTTAGGTTTAAGTACTTCTAAGTTCTAGGGGACTGATGACCATAGATGTTAAGTCCCATAGTGCTCAGAGCCATTTGAACCATTTGAACAGCCGTTATTTCTTTCTAACGGCCAGCTACACATATCAGTAGGAGTCAGCCTCTATTGGTAGCACATGAGTATGGTAGAAAGCTGCATATTTTGTTTTCTTTCTGTGCTCCAACAGTTAATTTCTTCCGTTAGTCGTGCTAGATTGGCAGGATGCGTGCATGCTGTGTCCAAACGCTGGAGGAGCTGACTGCAGTTCGTGAACAGCAGATCTGCATTCAGCTGCAGTCAGCCGTCTTTGGGATGCTGCCTTGGGGTGTATCTCATGGAACACTGGCAGGGCGAGTGACTGGAGGTAACGTGTTCGGGTCACTTGATGTGAAAAGACAATATGGAGACTAGCCTCGTCAATTCACCCTCGTGAGTGGACAGATGGCCCTGCATCTGATGGGTCTCAGGCGGCACACAGAGGAAGGGGTTTGTTAGTTATGAGGAGCTCCATAGTTAGCCATTTTATATAGCCACATAGGAAAACAGTGTTCAGAGCTGGAAGAAAGTCATTATAAGTAGTGGGGCAACGGACTTTCAGTGATAGCTTGCGTTGTTGCCTAATTTATTGAAGATGGCGAGTCCAAGATGTGGCAATATCGTACTAATGTCGGGGTGCGAAATTTAAATTTCTTGGGAAAAAGGGGCGGTTGGGCTACCGCCACTAACCTAACTCCGCGAGTCCCTCCCCCCAACTGTTACGACATCACCAATACCTCTCCGTCCTTAAAATGGCGGGAAATTCAAATTAATTGGCGGGAAGTAGGTCAGTTAGCTACTTCCTCTAACCTGAATCCCACACTGTTTTGACGTCATCCACCCACACTACATCCCATCCCCCGGTTGTGAACTGGCTGAGATGCAAGATAGGAAGGATACAAAGTATTCATTCATTATGGTGGGAAATATGTTCGTTGTGGTGTTAATCTCTTGGTGGTTTGTCACCCACACTCTTCCGCTAATCGCTCTCACTTTCTACCACCATAGCCCCACTTTTTCGAATCACGTGTCTGTTTATTTATGTCAAAGTTTGGAGATAGATTGCCCTAGAGCAGAATACCGCCAACGGAGGGTGCTCATAACTTCTGTGTCGTATCATTGTCACTATAGGCTTGCACCATAGGAAGCAAGGAGAGGATGTTGTTTGGTGGCCATTATCCTCTTTCTATAACACAACTGGAAAAATATATTAACAGGGTTCTTTATCAACATAAACAGGAAGATACTTAAGATGGTCCAGGTATTGTGGTACAAGCTCTCCATAATAGTCCGCGTTAGCCTCACTGCTGGTGAAGTACTAGTCCGCTATGTACACTACTCTTGTCGCTAGGTACTGACTGACCCTGAGCTACAGGCCGAGCTAAGTGCGACTGCGATTCCCACTGGGATACAACTGATGACCTGACTAGCTGACACACTTGATGATCGACTATGCCCTCCGGTCAGCGGCGATGATCTAAATACCGGCGGCCAAGAGGCCGTTCGGGTTGCGTTTCTTGCCAGTCTGTCTTCGGCCTCTATCGGCCTTCTCATAACCTCTTTGCCTCCTGGTTTGCTGGCGACAGCTTACGCCAGCACCTCCCACCTCCCACACAAAATGCCACACCGTTGTCGAGTAGTGAGTTTGCGAACGACAACGGGGAGGGGTCAGGACCCTGGATGTAGAAATGAGCCGGTTGCCGTAGCCGTGGAGGACGGCGTACTCCCAACGGTACCCTGCCATCTGGCTTGCGAGGAAACAGGAATGTCCTCCGGAAAAGTGCTGCCAGGACACACACTCAGGTCTAAAGGTGTTTCCTGGGGCGATGATGGTGAAGGCAACGACGATGGTGGTTCCAGCTCCATGGGAGTTGGCGAGCGGGAACTGCGGAGGCGGGAGCACATCGTCTGTCCGCACCTCCCGGGGATGCCCTGCTGGCACCAGCGGGTGGCTGCGAAGGCAGTGTGGTCCCGTGACTCCGTGAATCTGGGGGAAGGAAAGCAGCTGGATTACCGGGAAAATGACGTGCGTGTGGTTGGTTATAGTAGCGGCTCTGCAAACCATCACGACCTGCATCTAATACATAGAAGAGAAAATGCGTTCCTGGCTTGTGCCTCTTTCCCAGTGCCGACGCTTTCCATAAACTCTGAAAAGGACAAGATCGCGCGGTGCAAAGCGATACTTGCGGGCCATTGCCGCCGTCGGATGATACGGTAGGTGTAGCAAGAGTAGCAGCTACCGATGGAGGCGGCCATGCGAAAGTTACGCCAGTGATGGTTCATCTCGTGGGTGGGACCGACATGAGGCGACAAAGAGTTTCTGCACCTGCTCCCGTGTGTGGGTGGAGCAAAGCTTGGCCATCTGTTATTTGAAAGGGCGCACGAAGCTTTCTGGTTCTCCGTTGAACTGCAGGTGAAATGGAACACTTGTGAGATGACGAATACCATTCCGTTCACAAAACTGTTCAAAGTCACGTGAAATGAACTGTGGTCCACTGTCCGACACAAGTACTTCTGGCAAACCTTCTATGCAAAATATGGAGGCCTCCACTTAAATAGTGCTACATGACGTGGTAGAGTTCATAGGCCCGCAAATGGGAACTTGCTATAAGAGTATACCAGTAGGGGCTAACGATTGTTCCAAAATGGCTCTGCGAAGTTGTTGCAGTGGCGATTGAGTCTTCGGCCAAGCTGAGTACGTTTGTGGCGGAGCGGATTGGTTCTCCACGCATGCGCGACACTGTGCCGACTTCAGTTCAATGTGGGCGTCCATGCCCTGCCAAGTGCAGTGCCAGCGAACTGGTGCGCTATTTGTTTAGTGCCAACAATTCTCCAACTTAATTCATGGAGCAATCGCAATACACGCTTTTGCAGCACTTTTGGAATAACCACACGGGATTGTCCACTGTCATTTTGAACTAGAATCACACGCTGTTGAACTGAAAGATTATGCCGACGTTCAAAATTGTCATTGTACAGCTGAGTTCTGGATACTGTTCAATGAACGAGACGAAGACGTGCGAGTACAATGCAACCAAATCATCAGATGTGGCTCTGCTTCCGTGGCCTGTGCAATTTTTCTGTAGTGCAAGAGAAAAGATTCCAGGAATTCAGAGTACTGCGCACCGATTTGGCAACAAGATGCAGCAGATGGATCAAAATCAGCGTCTTGGCCAGTCAGAAGACGAGATAGGCCGTCTTCGTTGCCAGGCTTTGCCATAGTTTCATACTGATACTGCAAAAGCAGCACAGCCCAGCGTTTCAGTTTTTGAGCAGCGCATATAGGGACCGGCTTTGACGTATGAAACAAGGACTGCTAAGACTTGTGATCCGTCACTAAATAGAACTTGCGACCATACAGATTGTGATGGAATTTGGTCACACCATACAAAATAGCGTGAGCTACTTTTTCAGTTTTAGAATAAGTGCACTGAGTTTGCACGAGTAACTTTGAGGCAAAAGCAAGAGGTATGTTTTGTGCATAAATTCTGTGCGAAATCACAGCGCAGATTCCGTAGGAAGAGGCGTAGACTTGCAAAACCACCAGAAAATGCACTAAACATCTGTCACTAAGCAAAGAATTTTTGAATTTCTGAAATGCGTCTTGCGACTTGCGACGCAAGCGATGCAATGCTGCCGCGATCTGAGCCGCTTCCGGTATAAACTGAATGAAATATGTCATTTTGCCTAGTACCAGCTGTAGTTCAGACTCAATCCGAGGAACAGGTAGGTCACGGATTGCAAGCAAAGGAGGGGTGTACACCCTTTTTATCACGTGACCTAAGCACTAGTTCAGTTCGAAAGAAGTCACACTTGTCGAAACGACATTTGAGTCCTGCTTCAGAAAACAGTCAAAAAAGAGTATGCAAATTGACAATGGGTTCCTCTGGTGTAAGACCTGAGACGACAATATTGTCAACGATGTTTGAACAAAATGGCACTTCGGCAGTCAGCTGGTCCAGGTAACATTGAAAAATGGTTGTTACGGAAACACTGCCGAAGGGCAAACGCAAATACTTGACCAGTCGTAAGTGTGTATTTGCAATAAACACTTTCTGTGAATCCTCATGCAAAGGAACTTGTAAACAGGTATTACGAAAATTATTGCGTCAAGGACGCCTGCAGACTCGATTCGCTAGACAAACAATCAAAGAGCTCGCATTACCGAGATTTATTACAATGAGACAATTAGAATACTTAACATTGATACGTGTCGCAGGCCAAGGGCGACATACAAAATAATCAGTCTTTTTCATTATAGACAAAAACAAGTCTGTGCTACATAGAGATTCCTAACGAAGTGGGTGTCATTGACGCTGCAATCAAAGGATGGTCCACCAGCTGGGGGCGACGCCTATGTCCTCTTCACCTAGGTGCAGCCTTGTCTTCCCTGTCGTTCCCGAATCGCGTGCTGGCGCTGACTTTTACGCCTCTGTGGGTGCAGGCGACGTCAGACTTCCGGTCGTACACCACCATCCGGCCTCTGCTCTAATGGAAACGTCCCCCAGAAAACACCCAGATGGTTACGGGTCCACCTCCTGAGACCCATACCCAGATGCAGAAGGCGTCGGCTGCTGCGGCTTGGGTGGGTCCAGCTCCATCGATAGCACGAGAGGAGGCGGAGGAGGTGAAGGCTCCGTCTCCGTCTCCATGGAGCTGGCCCACGGGGTCGTGATGACACCCTCTGGCAGCTGCTGTGGTCTTGCTGTCCTCTGGGTCCGTGGATCTTGGTGAAGAGATACTAAAGTATCACCGTGCACATGATAATGGCTAATTTGATTGTGCTTTCGGAGCTGCAATCCGTCTGGGCTTGCAATGACATACATGCATGCCCCAAATCGACGAAGGAACTCACCTCGCACCCGCCACCTGCTGCCGTTAAAACGCTGAAAGACAGAATACCACGAGGCGCGAAGCGATACTAGCGGCCTTCCTTCGGTACCGGCTGCTGAGGAGGGTGGAACAGGTGGAGCAGTGCCTGACGGCGGCGGCCGTGAGGCAATTACGCCGGCGATAGTCCACTTCATGGATGTGAACGGTAGGAGAAAAAGTTGGAGTGCTTCGTCCTTGGTGTGTGCGTTGCTAAGTTTGGCTATCTGCTGCTTGAAGCTTCTGACAAAACGTTCCGATTCGCCGTTGGACTGTCGATGGAACGGTGCCTTAGTTAGATGTTGTATGCCATTTCGTTCACAGAATGTTTCAGATTCATTTGACATGAACTGAGGGCCGGTAATCGACACTATGATTTCAGGCAAACCTTCGAGGCAAAAAATTGAGGACAGCTCCTGATCCATGCTACGTCATATTGTCCAATTTATTGGTACAGCAAAAGGAAACTTACTATAAGACTGTACCACGAACAACCAACGAATATTCCAAAAAGGTCACGCAATGTGTATGTGCACACGTTAACATGGTGATTGCGACTTAGGCCAAACAGGGAATTTTTGTTGTGGATCGGACTGATTTTCCGCACATGCGTGACTCTGACGCCATATGTTCTATTTCCGTGTCCATACCCTGAAAAGTACAGTGTCGACGCGCTAACTGTTTCATACGAACAATCCCCCAGTGTCGTTGAAACTGCAACACTTCTTTTTGCAAAACTTTATGGATCAACACACGTGAATTTCCTCTGTCATTCTGAACAAGAATCACACCTTGCTGTATAGTGTTAATATGCCGACGTGCAATGTATTAGCGCACTACAGATTTCTTTATGCTGTGCAATGGGCGAGGCCAAGATGTACGAATGTATTTGAGCAAAATGTTCAAATCTGAATCAGCTTCAATGGCCAGTGTTATTTTTCTACAGTTCAGAGAAATGAACTGAAGCAATTCAGAATCGTGAGGACCGATGTGGCAACAAAATACAGCAGAAGCGTCAAAGTCTGTATCAAGGCCAATCGGAAGAAGTGAAAATACGTCCGCATTGCCATGTTGAGCTGTCAGACGATACACAATCTTGCACTGGTACTGAGACAACAACTAAACCAATCTTTGCAATTACTGGGCAACTGGTACAAGAACCGGCTTCTTGGGATGAAAGAAGGAGTGCAAAAGCTGGTGATCCGTTACTACGTAGAATTTTCTACCATACAAGTAGTTGTGGAATTTGGTGACATCATACCAAATAGCCAGTGCCCCTTTTTCTATTTGTGAAAAGTTACACAGAGCTTTGGATAACACTTTTGATGTGAACGCAATGGGCCAGTCTTTATCACCAAATCTGTGCAAAAGCACTACACCGATTCCGTAAGGGGAAGCGTCAACTTGCATCACACCTGGCTTTTCAGGATCAAAGTTAACCAAACATCTATCACCAACCAATGTATGTTTAAGTTTTTGAAAAGCTTCTTGGCACTCACCTGTGCAGACAAAGGGGACATGCTTGCGACACAAGCGATGCAATGGAGCTGCGATTTGTGCAGCATTCGGTTGAACCGAATATAATAATTCATTTTCCCTAAGACTGACTACAAGTCTGTGACATTGTGAAGAACTGGCAGGTCCCGTATGGCTAACGTATGTGACTGAAGAGGATGTAAACCTTGACTTTTTATAACCCGACAAAGATACTGCTACTCAAGTTTTAAAAAATCACACTTGTGCAGTGTAGACTTTGTCCTGCATCAGATAACACACAAAACAAAGCTCGCAGGGTGTACGACCTGCTACGACAGTATCGTTCAAATAGTTTGAAGAATGTAGTACCTGAGCAGTCAACTGTTCCAAATACCACTCGAAAATTGCGGGTGCGGAAGCACTGCTAAAAGGCAAACGCTAATATTTAAACAAGACCAAATGAGTGTTCACAACAAACATGTTTTGATATTCTTCATCTAGTGGTATTTCAATATATGCATTGCGCAAATCAATTTTTGAAATGTAGCAACCAGCGCCTAATCTGTCCATGAGATCCTCTGGCCGTGGCGATGGATACGAATCAATCATAATTTGTGGATTGACTGTAGACTTAAAGTCAACACAGAGGCGACTGCGACCTGAAGGTTTGGGGAGCAAAACCAGTGGACTTGCTCACTGACTAGCTTGTATGGGCGCAATACCTCCGCCATCTTGCAATTCTTCGAGTTCAGCAGTCTCATCGTCCCATAATGCAAGGGAAACAGTCGTAGCCCGACAAAATACGGGCTGAGCATAGTGTTTCATAGTAATATGTGCAAGAAAATTGTTAGCCTTGACTAAACCTTCCGAAAAGAGTTCTGGGAATTCTTTTAGCTAGCTAGCTACACTTTCTTTTGCATGCAATATACACACAGACAACACATTGTCCTGAATGTTAAGACAAAACAAATCAAACGAATCAATATCAAATGTGTACTCACAATTGCGTGGTTGTAGCACCCTAAAAGTCTCTGTTCATGTATGCGAGCGATACATCGCAGGCAAACTACAGTTTCCGAGAAGGGGAATGGTTTGTCCACTATAAGCCGTTAGGTGTGTACTAGTTTTAGACAGGTGTGGGGAGCCTAACAATTCATGTGTTACGAATCAGCAATGTAACAGAGGCACCCATGTCCCACAGAAATTTCACACTTTTTCCACTAAAATGCAAATAAACAAAAAGTTTGTAGGACTGGAGTAGCACTGAAGAAACCGTTTGGTTGCTAGTTTTGCTAATGCCCGCAGCAGGCTTTCAATACAGTTTATTGATTACATGGTCCTTGTGACTAGATATTTGTGAGTGGGTAGAATTGTTATGTTTTTTCCGTTGCAAAAATATGGATTTACGTGACCTTTATTGTCACAGGCGTAACACAGTGCTTGTCTGGACTGTTAATCTTGGCATGTGTGCGATGAACAGCACCGAGGGCATGACTTATTTCTATTCCCCGATGTATCCGTCTGATCAGAGAACTGTTTATGCAGCTTGGCGTACACATGCTGTTGCTGCCTACTTGGCTGGTTGTGAGCAAGGGATGACTCAACCCGAGAATTTGATGGCTGCCCAAATTTATCAGCCTCCACAGTACATGAATCATACCAATCTAGAATTTGCACTATGTGATGGATCCGACTGTTTCAAAATCTGTCCCCTAAAGTTGACATCAGTTACACCGTACATGAACGCATAATGCAACATAACATCTGAATATAAAGCACCACAAGCACATTTGAATTTGCATTTCATACCCTGCAAATCCGTTGCCCACTCGCGATAAGATTGTTCTGATCTTTTCTTGCAACTAAAGAATTGGTACCTAGCTGCGACCACATTCACTTGTTGGTCATTATAGTTAGTCAGAGAATCTGCAACCTCATCATATGAAAGTTCACTGGGAGTGAGGTTAGGGAACAGTTTCTGAATGAGATGAAACACTTCACTTTCTACTGTTGACAAAAAGTAACGAAGTTTCACAGTACTTGATACTTTTTGAGCAATGATGCGTGCTTCATATTGTTTCAACGACGCGAGCCATTACTCTTTTTTTTCATTAAACTGGCGAAAAGGCGGTATGATACTCGGAGCTACAGTTCTTGCGTATTGCGCAGAATTCGTTGCTTGGTTTGCGAGTAATTGTTCCACCGTATTCAGAAGGGTTGCAATCTGATGTGTCTGAAGCTGAAACATTTGTGTTAGCTGTGTTACATCCATCACTTTCAGCTGAGGTGCCTAAGCAGGGGGTGGGAGAGGTGGGTTGCTCATTTTGGAATAGGCAAATGCAATAACCAGACAATGCAAGCAACAAAAATAAGCACACAAGCACACCTGAAAACACGAAATATAAAAAACACAATAACAGACACTGTTAAAGCACGTAAACACACCCCTGCTAACAAAACATAAAGTAGAAATAAGACGCCAGCAAAACACAAAAGCCCACGACAAAACAAATCTGTAGCAGCTAGCGGCTCTGGATGCAAACGTGAACAGGTTGTCACGTTAGTAGTTGGCTCTAAGCACTATGGGACTTAACATCTGAGGTCATCAGTCCGCTACACTAAGAACTACTTAAACCTAACTAACCTCAGGACATCATACACAGCCATGCCCGAGGCAGGATTCGAACCTGCGACCGTAGCAGCAGCGCGGTTCCGGACTGAAGCGCCTAGAGCCGCTCGGCCACAGCGGCCGGCGTTGGTAGTTGTTCACCTCGTCAGCACTGCTGTTCGTACACCCTCGTCGTCATTGTTGTTGTGCAGAGGAAGCCGGTATACTCGGTTCACTGGACAAACAATCAAAGAACTCGTATTAATGAGTTTTTTAACAATAAGACAGTAAAAATACTTAACTCTGATATTGTGTCGCAAGCAAAGGGCGACATACTAAATAATCAGTCTTCTTCAGCATAGACAAATATAAGTCTGTGCTACATAGAGATTCCTAACAAACTGACTATCATTGATGCTGCTATCGAAGTGGGGTCCCAGCACTCGGGCGCGGTGCTTATGTTCTCTTCACCTAAGGGCCACTGCTGTCGCGTTGTCGCCCTGGAAGGAAGGTCGGTCAGCGTACGACTGGCTGACTTCTTCTCACTTCTCGATAGTTCCCGACTGGTGTGTTGGTGCTGACTTTACGCCGTAACACAGATCTATCTTAGAAAGGTAACGTCCTACATTAAGCCTGCCAATGAGTTCCTCAGGGCGAGGTAACGGATAAGTGTCAACTACTCTCTGTTGTTTGACTGTAGACTAGAATTCAACAGAAAAGCGAATGCAACCAGAAGGCTTAGGCAACAAACCGAGAGGAGTTGCCCATTGACTATCTTGAATGGGAGCAGTTACACCATTATCTTGCAGTTCTTTCAGTTTCCCGGCAACTTTTTCTGTTAAAGCAATTGGAACGAGGCAGGCCTGAATAAACTTAAGGTGTGCATTGCCTTTCAATGTAACATGCGCTACAAAATTGTTAGCTTTTTCTATTCTTTCTGAAAATACTTAATGAAATTCGTTAAGCAAACTAGAGACACTGCCTTTTGGATCACAAGCCGATAGCGAAAGTACGTTCTCGTGGATGCTAAGTCCAAACAAATGAAAGGGATCTAAACTGAAAATGTTCTCACTGTCTCTTGATTTCAACACAGTAAAATTCACTGACCTAGTGTAAGATTTGTAAGTGGCAGGGAAAGTAAACTGTCCAAGCACTAGAGTTTTCCGTTCTTTGCAAGCATTGAGGTGCTTGCAAGATTTAGAAAGGCGTGTTGAGATTAACTGTTCGTACATGGCACGATTAATCAAAGTTACCGAGGCCACTGTGTCTAACTGAAAGTTTACACCACGGTCAGCGTTTCGTAATGAAACAAATAGTCTGTTAGAACGTCGTTGCACAGCACTAGGGTGAGAATGAGCCACAACCTTAATCTTACGTTTTCAAGTACCTGTTGTAGGTTTGGAAAACATAAAGTTCACTGAATGTGCACGAGCCAGTTTTTTCTGGGAGTGGGCAAAATTGGCATTATTGTGCTGTTGTAAACGAACTACTTGGACATGGCCTTTTTTCCACACATGTGACACGTTGCGTTACGTGATTGGCTATCCTATCTTTTATGGCGAGCAAAACATTTAGGGTAAGAGTTCACTAAGCCCGCAGGCCTGTTTACCTGTATACGTGGCTCTCCCCGCGGCTGTGTACTCGCTCGTTGTCATAGCTGCTTAGGGCGGTCGCGAGCAACGGGCGACTCGACCCGACAAATCGGGGCGTAATCATACTTACCGGCCGCTATGGCTGTCGAATCATATTGCTCTAAAATTGAGGAAGTGAAGGATGAGAGTTCTTCAAGTTCTGTTCCCCTATTCTGCTATCTGGGACATTTAAAGTTATTGCATCCCTTATCTTTAAATCATTGTAAAAGTTGCCACAACTACACTTAAATTTGCACTTAAATGGTTCAAATGGCTCTGAGCACTATGGGACCTAACATCTGAGGTCATCAGTCCCATGGAACTTAGAACTACTTAAACCTAACCAACCTAAGGACTTCACACACATCCATGCCCGAGGCAGGATTCGAACCTACCACCGTAGCAGTCGCGTGGTTCCCGACTGAAGCGCCTAGAACAACTCGGCCACAGCGGCCGACATTTGCTCTTACTAGTCATGCCCGTTAATTCTGTGCAACACTGGCGGTGCGTCTGCTCCAGATTTTTCTGCAACGAAAAAACTTATATCTGGCTGCAGCTACTTGAACTTGATTGTCTTAGTATTTGGTTAATGCCGTGATTACTTCGTCATAAATGAGTTCGTTGGGAGACGCTGTTGGGAGTAGTATTTGTATTAAGCTGGACGCTGGGGACCCCGCTATCGAATGAAAGTATTTTAGCTTTGCAGACCATTGAACTAATCGACTTCACATGTATCATGTATTCGAGCCGTTCCTCTGCTGTGTCGTTAAATTGCCGCAAAGGTAGTATGCTGGTCGGTGGCACACGTCAGGCGGGTCGGTTTGTCTGTTGGGCGGCCGATGCAGTTTGTGCAGCCAGTAGTTGTACCATCGTTAATAGTTCAGACAACAGTTGGGAACTACCGGGAAGTGAGATGAAACTGAAAATCTGGTGTAAGATACATCACATTGACCGTCTGCGGCTGAGGGGCAGGGGGCAGGAGGTGGAGGGAGCGGGGTAGCCATCGTTTACACAAATACGAGTATGTTATAGCAATAAAGCCTCTGAAAAGAGAAATTTGATCAGTATATGCGGCTCTCCTCCTGGAATAAATTCAAGAACACAACAAAAAATAGCAAACAGAAATGAGCACCTCTGCGAGCTAAAACACAAGAGAAGCAAGCTAAATCAGTATTGAATTATATTCGTCGCCAGTTTTGTGTCGTCTCGTTGTCACTGTAGGCTTGTACCATGGGAAGCAAGGAGAGGATGTTGTTTTTTTGGCCAGAATCCTCTTTCTATAACACAACTACACGCATGTATTAGCAGGAACCTTTATTAACACAAGCAGAAAGTTACTTAAGATAGTCCACGTATTGTGGTATAAGCTCTTCGTAATAGTTCCTGTTAGCCCCACTGCTGGTGAAGAACAAGTCCGCTATGTACACTGCTCTGATCGCTAGGTACTGACTGACCCTGAGCCAGAGGCTGAGCTAACTGCGACAGTGACTCCAACTGGGCCGCAACTGATGGGTCGACTCATTGACTCACTGGGAGACTGACTGAGCCCTCCGGTCCACGGCAGCGATCTAAATACTGGCGGCCGAGAGGGCATTGACGGCGAGTTCCTTGGGAGTCTGTCTTTGGCCTCTGTTGACCTCCTTGCAATTTCTTTGCCTCCTGGAGTGTTGGCGAAAGCTTATACCAGCACAAAAACTATCCTACAGCCATCCTCCACTATCCACTACTCCCAGGCCCCATATCTCGAGATTCAGCTGCTTGTTTGGTGGGGTGAGTGAGGTGAAGGAGAAGGTCATCGGTAGAGAAGGAAGGTCGAAAGGCACACTGGGTAACGGGAAGGACGCGGTGCTGGTGGAGATGCTGGTGGATGCATCGGGTATGGATGGATTCCAGGACCTTGCTGAAGACCGAGGTAAGGCTGACGGGACGGTAGGAGGAGACAGCAGACGGCGGTTTGTCGGGTTTTAGGAACTTCAGGATACGGGTGGTTATCCACAGGCCGGGGTAGAAGCCGGTGGACAAGTCTGGCCAGGGTGGAGAGGAAGGTGGCGGAAGCTACACAGAGGTGGCGTTAGGTAACACGATCGTGACCGGGAGCGGTGTTGCGTTTCGTGCAGAGTGTAGTGATGTTATCCTGAGTAGTGGTGGGGCATTGAGTTCTTTGGGTGTAGTGTTGTCCAAGTAATGGAAGCCAGGGGTGAGGGGAGGGACAGAGGTGTCAGTGCGATCGCGGACATCAGGGAAAAGGGAGTAATCGAACTGGGGATCGTCAGGGAGGGTAAAGATATCGGAGGGGTAGGAGGCAAAGTGATTGGCCTTTCTAAGGTTGTCAGGGAATGGTTGGTCATCATGAAGAAGAGGGTAGTAGGGGAGGGGTTTAGATCCAGTAAGGCGGTGGAGGGCAGACCAGTACTTGTCTGAGTTGATAGGAAGTGTAACATGAAGACGGATGCATATCTGTCACCAATCCCTGCGTTTCTTAGCCACGAGTATGTTCTGGACGTGTCTTTGTAGTTGCCGGTGGAGTGGTAGTGCGTCCGGGTCACGTGTGTAAAGGAGGCACGGTAGAGACAGTGGGATTCACGGGGCAGGAGGACTGCCTGTGGGGGTAAAGAGGGATGGTGCGAGTGGATGGCGACAGTAGGGACATGGGCCTCTATGGCGTCAGACAAGGTCTGCTGGAGAAAGGAGGCAGCCAGGGTAACATCATTAGGGTGGTGGTAGGTGATGGGGTGGCTATCGACCTGGGTAGAGAGGGTATCCTGGTAGGCATCCCAGTTGACATGGGAATAAACATGGATGTATCTCGGGGGAGGGTCGATGCGAGGACCGGGCCGGGGGCGACGACCGTCTAAAACAGTGAGGATGACAGGGAGATGGTCACCAACAATAGGGTCAAGGACGTCCACCACTATGCGGTCAAGGACGTTGAGTGAGGAGAGGACGACATCTGAAGTGGTATTGCATTCAGGGCCGGTGTGCTGGGGAATGGGAGCTAGGTCGCCTTGGAGGGAGGATAGGAACCGATGCCACCGCCTTAAATGGGCAGCGGAACGACTATGGATGTTGAGGTCGGCGGCGATCACGCAGGAGGAGAAGGTGTGGTCTATGTGGGAAAGGAAGTCAAAAGCAAAAGGGGCGTTATGGCAGATGTAGATGGCGGTGCAGGTAACGGTGAGGCTGGGGCCAGGGAAGAAGAGACTAAGGATGAGGTGTTCTATGGGGTCTGGAAACAGGGGTTGCAGCCAAACAGGGATCTGGCAGTGGTGGACGATGTCCACTCCACCATGTGCTATCAGGGGGGGATTATCGGAGCATTGGAGGGGTAGGGCGAAGTGTGGAGGGTATGCTGGGGCTGTAGAAAAGTTTCATTTCAGAGGAAGGCATCCACACAGTGAGTCGTGAGGGTGTGCATGAGGAGGTTCTTGTTGGTGGGTAGGGAGCGGAAGATGTTAAACAAGATACGGTGCTGTCGCACAATGAGAGGGATTCAGAGAAGGGTGTCGAGACGGGAGAAGGTGAAGTGGGCCTGGTTGTGGGAATAGGTGGCATAAGTGTTAAGGTGGAAGATGGATCAGGCGGTGAGGGGTATCTGCTGGAGGGTGTGGGGGCGCAGGAATGGGTGGACGTTCTGGAGGACAATTTTGAGAAACCTGATGATGTCCTCGGCAGTGGGGGGGGGGGGGCAGAGGGGGTTGCCAGGAGGGGTGGGGGCATCCTGAGGACGGATGGGGATGGTGAGTTCAGGAGTTGGCGAGGGAGGGGGGGTAGGGCCTTGCATTTCTGGGAGTAGGTGGGGTGCGGGAAGTTACGGGTGATGCATGAGGGAGGGGACTGAAGGTGGGGCACTACCTGGGGAAGTGAGGCTGTTTGCAGCAAAGGCAGATGGGAGCTTCGCAGCACTCTGAAGTTGCGTGTGTGTTGTAGCGCAGATAACTATGGCAGCGGATGGATTGAGGAGGGGAACAGGAGGGGTCGTTCTTGTACCAGCAATGGAACACAAGGGCACCCCCCTCCAGGAGGTCGATGGAGAGGGTGTGCTCATAAAACACCCACATAAGGCAGATGGGGCCGTCAGGATTGGAGATCCGGCGCACCACATCGATGTCTAGGTAGGGATGTGCTTTCAGCGCCGCCAGCACCTCCTCCTCCGTGATCGTCGGACTAAGCCGAGTGTTCACGGCGGTGACAGTAGGTGGGTGTCGTGGGGCTTGGGGTTGGTGGGAGGGGGAAGGGGAAGGAGCGGGGTAGAAGGAGGCGTTTGGGTCAAAGCGTGTGATGTGTTTCGGGAGAGGATGACTGAGTGAAGGGTGGGGCTAGGGGAGGTGATGAGAACAGAGTCTTGACGGGGAGTGAGGAGGGAGATGGTTGCTCCAGGATAGTGTTGGTGGAGGAGTAGGATGAGGTTCCGGGCCTTGAGGGGGGAGGGCTCAGCATGGGAGAGGAGGTGTTTGTTGGAGGAGGGGAAGGTGGAGGAGGAGGAGGATGAGGAGGAGGTGGCGGAGATGGCAGAAGGGACAGGTGGGAAGACATCCATGGCATCCTGGGGGGGGGGGAGGAGGAAGGGGCAGGGACTTTTTGGGAGCAAAGGAGGCAGGGGTGCAGCTGGGGCACTTAACAGCGACTGAAGGGTGAGAGGAGGCGTGTGGGACAGGAGCAACTGGGAGATGGCAGGAGGTGGCAGGTCCCGTCGTTGATGCTGGACCTGGCGCCGAAGACGGGGATGGTGATGGTGAAGGCGATGGCGATGGCGAAGACGATGACTTTGGTGACGGCGAGAGTGGGGCGTGGGCCATGGCCCTCTGGGCCACCACCCTGGTGGGGCCTGCAGACACAGGGGGAACAGGGTGAGGGAGTGGAGGCTCAAATGGCTCTGAGCACTATGGGACTCAACTGCTGTGGTCATCAGTCCCCTAGAACATAGAACTACTTAAACCTAACTAACCTAAGGACATCACACACATCCATGCCCGAGGCAGGATTCGAACCTGCGACCGTAGCAGTCACACGGTTCCGGACTGCGCACCTAGAACCGCGAGACCACCGCGGCCAGGGAGTGGAGGGATGGGATCAGAGGAGGAGGTGTGGGAGGAAGGAGCAGGGGACTGGGCTACGAAGAGCGAAAGAGAAGGGAGGGTGAGAAGCGAGGGGATGGAATGAGGGGAGGGACGATTGGGCACACCACGTAATTGTGGTGGTGGCGGCAGAGGGAGAGGTATATTCAATGGCGGTGTTGGTGGTAGTGGTGGTGGGGGTTGCCGTGATTACAATGGGAAAAGGAGGAAAAGATCAGGACAGGACAGGACAAAACTAAAGAAGAAAACAAGGAACTCACAAAGACAGACAAAGACGGATGAAGACAGACGAAACGCTGACTGGGGCCGAAGCCCCACTCGGCAGCCGCTGGTGGGAGGCGACCGCAGAGGCTCCTGGGCTGGATCGCTGGGTGGCTGGAACACTGGCTAGCTGGCCTGAACGCTTGCTGGCTGGAACGGTGGTTGGCTCGCTGGCTGCAACGCTGGCTGGCTGGCTGGCTGGCTGGATCGCTGGCTGGCTGGTCCTGGAACACCTAACACTTCGATAAGTGGCTATGCCGCTATCGAAGGGCGGTACTCTTGCGAGGTACCGCCGGAGATGCGAAATCTTACGTGATACCACGTACTTATACGTTTGTGACTATTTCAACGCCATCTATCATAAAGCGAAAAAAGTGGTCCAACTAAAACATTCATATTTCCTTACGTACTATACGAATATGTAGTAAAAATGGGGGTTCCTATTTAAAAACCACGCAGTTGATGTCCATTTGACGAATGGCAGCGCCATCTAGTAGGCCAACCATAGCGCCATCTGGTTTCCCCCTTCAAGCTAGACGAGTTTCGTTGTTTGTAGTTTTTTTCGTTTGATGCTTATTACGTGAGATATTTGGCCTGCTCACTATCAATGGATCACCCTGTATATTCCTAGATTTCCGAAAAGTGTTTGACACGTATCCCCATTGCATACCGTTAAGGGAAGTACTAGGACACAGAGGAGGTTCCCAGATTTGTGAGTGGCTTGAAGTCTTCCTAAGTAATAGATCGTAGCACGTTGTCCATGAAGGCGAATGCTCCGCAGAGAGAAGGGTCCTGACAGGTGCGCCACGGCGAAGTTCTCATTATTTGTATACATAAAAGATATGGCGAAAGGGTGATCCAAAGTTTACAGCAGTATGCTGATGATTCTGTGATGTACAGGAAATTGTCATCTTTGGGTGGTTGTAGGAGCATACAAAATAACTTAGAGAAAATTTCTAGTAAGCGTGATGAATGTCAGTTAGCTCTAAGTGTAGAAAAATGTAAGTTAATGCGTTTGATTTGGATAACATGCCATAATGTTCCGATATAATGTTAGTAATATGCCACTTGACACGGTTACATCGATTAAATGTGTAGGCGTAACACATCAAACTGATCTGAAATGCAAAGAGCATGTAAGGATGGAAGACTTTTAGGAAAGTGTGCTCCATCTGTAAAGGAGAAGAGGCGGACTTCTAGATTTCATATCGGTACCTTCTGTACCTAAGCAATACGGAGATGCTTTGGGAACTGAAACTGGAGTCCTTGGAGGAAAGATGACGTTCTTTTCATGGAACATTGTCAGCATAGTTTCGAGAACCAGCATTTGAAGCTGACTGCATTACTATTCTACTGTCACCAACATACGTATCACGTAAGCACCAAAACAGTAAGAGAAATTATGGCTCGAACGAAGGCAAAGACTTGCATTACTTAAAAAGATGCAAACTGGTAATACATCAAACCACACTATACACCTCAAGTTTTCTGGACAGTAGGAGACATGTAGCTTTACGTGCCGCTGTGATCCGACTAAAAATACCATTTGCATGCAGTTCACTCCATCACAATCCCTTGAAAACTGGTTGCGATGGACTTCCATTAACTGTCGTGTTTGAAACAGATCGTCTTTGACAAGACGTGATACTCGTCTACGACCACTGTTCTTACACAGTGTTACATGCCTGTGGCTAGAAGACCATTCCTCGCAAAGACGTTGGACTGACCGCGTTGACACATGATTCACATTCAACGCGACAGCTTCTTTCTACCATGATATCACGTCTCCATGATGAACCATGTTACTGGGCTAACTGCATACAACCGACTGTCATACATACAAATCTTTACTGCCCTGTATTACGCGGACGGTGGAGAGTTATGTGACAATAAATTGTAGTTCTGCACCTTCTACAGCGCTCCATAGCGATGAGTAACATTTCCTCTAGTCAGCTTGAATGATATTTAAACACAAGCAAATCACAGGCCTTTCAGGAAGTTGTATTGAGAACTATAAAATAAAAAAAGAAATCTGTCATCATTGTGCGTGGAAAGAGAGCTGCTTCAGTTTGATGCCTGTAGATCACATTTATGCACTTATTCTGAAACAGATAACACTGGCGACTCGCATTTAATATATCACTCATCGTAATGCGTCTGTACGGCAGAAGATCCAAAGTAAGGAACTGAATGCCTCTCGACAGGCAAAGAAATCTCAAGTAGCCAACACAACAGTTAATGCGTAAAGCACTCCCATAAAATTGTGCCTGCCAATATTTCTCCCATCTCAAACCCATTATTGACTATCACCCAAGTAAGAGTATCTGAGGTATTCTGAATATGGTAATGTTTTTATATTTTAGTGTGTACTGGAAAGATAGAAGTTATCCACCAGCATAGCAGAGAGCCTTGGAATACTGCTTCAAGGGCCAAGGAAGACGCGCCGTTCCTGGAACTGTTCCGCCCAGCGGATTAATGACGAGCGTCGGTGTGCCGGGCAGCCTTGATGTGGATTTTAGGCGTTTTTAAACATCCGACTAGATGAATACCGGGTTGTTGCTGTGGGGTCTTGCCCACTCGTCTCTTATAGGGTGCCTAAGGAATGCTGCTTTCACGGATAGCTATACAACAATTAAAGCAAGGCAAATTAACGGTTTTTATTACAGCAAAGAAGATAAACAATACTTAACTTTAGATTTACAACGAGTTGTCGCAAGCGATGGGCGACATGCAAACAGTTAGTTTTCTTCACTATATACGATATCCCTAAAAGCAATGGGTATGGATCACTAGTAACTGATCGAATAGTGTCCGACTTCAAACTGTACCCGAGGCTGGCAGGAGCGGCGCTTATATTCTCTTCCGGTAGATGCCGCTCCTGTCGTGGTGCGGTCCTAGTCGGCGAACTATTGGCCGACGTCGCCTCACAGCCTTCTCTGCTCTTCCGTTCTTCATCTTCGTGCCGGCGCTTTCCGTTACGCCGGAACAGCTGCCGTCTTCTCGCCTCAGTTACATGATTCACAAACTTTTCCAAGACTTTGTCATACTTTTCACATGGGATGACACCAGATGGGTTACTCAAATTCCTGCCCAGGGAGGAACGATTCTCGACACAAAGGGCATCCAGCCAACCCCTATCTCTAATATTGCCAAATCCAAAATAACATCCTGACCACGTGAAGGCAAGGGTTACGTCCAGGGAAAAGTATCGGGGAGGAGGAGATTAGTGTTTAACGTCCAATCGACAACGAGGTCATTAGAGACCGAGCATAAGCTCGGATTAGGGAAGGATGAGGAAGAAAATGGGCTGTGTCCTTTGAAAGGAACCATCCTGTCATTTACATTAAGGGATTTAGGGAATACACGCAAAACATAAATCAGGACAACAGGACGCGGGTTTGAACCGTCATCCTCCCGAATGAGAATCCATTGTGCTAACCTGTACACCATTTCGCTCGACGTAAGAAGTATGAAAATACTTCAGCTGTTTAGATAACACACGTCTGAATGTTGTAATTGATAACAACCATCTGTTGAACTGTACTCAAAAGTCGGTAATTTGTGAGAAAATAAAATAGTTTATAATGCATACATCATTTTGAAACTTAAACTGCAGCCGTGTTTTCAGACAAAATTACTCAATATCAGGTCCTTCTGTTATGCAAACACTCCTCCACTCAGAAGGATGTCGTCATCAGCAAAAACGTAACTAGCCGTCTACAGGTCGGAGTGTGGAACGTTAGATCCCTTCATCGAGAAGATGGGTTAGGCAACTTGAAAAGGAAATGGATAGGTGTAAGTTAAATATATGGAGTATTGGCGAAGTTTGATGGATGGATGAACAGAACTTCTGGTCAGGTCAGCATATGATTATAATTACAGGATCAAATTTGGGTAATGCAGGACTAGGCGTAATAAAGAAATTTGTCATAGGTTGTCATAAAACCATGCTGTTAATATACTGTGAACATGTCTGACTTTTATTGACATGCAGACGTAGTCACTACGTCAGCGCTTAATCATAGAGTTTGTCACAATAATTATATCTGGTTTCTGTTTTTCCTTCCACAGTTCGAGTTACATACTATTTCCCTATACTGTCGCGAGGCCACACCGCTGCAGAAGGTTTGGTAACTACAATGGCCACAGACACTTAGTCGGGTCTATATTTCTTCGCAGCAAGTAAACAAGATTATCACAAGGTAAAATGTTCTATCTCCAGCACATTCTCCAGGGGTTGGGGAAAAATATAATACCAATAACACAACACGTTATCATGTCTACTTCGATCACGGAAACACGTTGTCATTGAAAGCCGGTTCCAGTCGTCTCGGAATGGATAAATATACGTTCTTTGTGGTTATTAAGTGAATTGTGTATCATTCTTCCTCCAAAATAGATGCACGAACAGGTAGCGATGGCTCAATAATATTCTCATCTGGCGACAAGGTGGCCAATGGAGATGCCCAAATACATCCTCATCCTCACAAAACCAGTCCTGGGAGATGCGAGCTGTGTGAATCGGTACCCTATAGTCGTGGAACACAGAATCACTATTGGGGAACTAATATTGTACACTATTGTGCCGTGACATGAACCTGCCCAGCCAAAACTGATACATAAGCCTTTCAAATAATGCGACTTTGCACAGTTATAAAGAGGCGGTGGGCGCCCAAATCATCGTGGAACCTCTGCAATGTTTCACTGCTGGCTCGTAAACTTAGCCAGAAGTTTCGGACAGGGTGAAAGAAGAATCATCAGAGCAAATGAAATTCTTCCATAGTTCCATAGCGCAGGTTTTATGGCTTCGAAACCATGTTTCCGCGTAACGGACATTTGCATCACTGATGAGTGGTTTTCGAATACGAGTCCGCACTGTAGTTCCCTGTTGATGTAGTTCCCTTGGTGTTGTTCTGCTGCTGGCAGAGTTCCCGAGTGCGACATTCAGTTCTGCATTGTTCTTTGCGGCTGTTGTCCGCAAATTTTTTCGACATGATACTCTTCAATGATCGTCAGTTACGATAACTCAACATTCACTCTCGTCCGTGTTGTAACTTAACAGATTACGTCTTTCTGCTTTCTCTGAATGTTGTATAAACCTTCGGTAGGACGCTCATGAAACAGCAAACATTCCAGCTACCTTCGTTGCCGAGACATCCGTCATACGAGGACCTGCAATTTACCCGTGTTCTTATTCATTTAGCTCCGACATAATACACTCACAAATAAACAGGTCATTGTTCTGAATACGCACCTTATTTTCTGAACATATACCGAGTAACTCTACAGTACTGTGGGAACGGTGTAAGGGACAGTTTTCTAAAAAATCTATGGAATAACGAAAGGCAAAATGTCTAGAGCACCACATGTCGGTAATATGTAGCCATCGCATTTAAAGCAAATAGTTGTTTTACAGTTTGTTTGACGACAACTGTATACTAAAGCAAATTGTCTACATTAAATCATATCAGCCCCATTCTAATCGCCGCAAGGTGTCAATTTTCTTCATGTTCGTGCCATTAACAAACGTTTCGTCAACGCTATAGTCTTCGATAGATTCCTATATCCTCATAATTTAGCAATCATCCGACACTGTACTAATCTATCGTTATTATTTATATAGCGGTAAACTCATTCCATAACTACTAAACTGGCTGTTCCTGTGATTTCCGCATGACAGCGAAGAAGCGCTATATCCCATTAGAGTTCATTTGCACTTGATGGTAGCTCCCAAGATTAGGGACCTCCGATGCCAGATTAAGGACACGCTTGTGTATAGCTTCCTCCCCCCCCCCCACATCGGCGGTGCTAATGCGCGTAATTTAAGAAACATATCAGTTCTATTTTAAGACGGAAGCGAACTGTAGTTTAGAACACCTACGCGGCATGTGGATAGGATTATCTGGTATAAACACAGGTCGAACATGTACATACGGAATTCCCAGTTAGAGTCTGGAACAAACGTGCTCCCTTCTGAATAAGCCTATTCTGTTCTTTTCGGTAGCTACGATGGCTGCAAACTGGCTGAATGGTCTTACTTCAACCAACAGTCTATAGCAATACAGTAGTCGGCACCAGAGGTAGATTTAAAACTCTTTAATTGCACACTTAGTGTAAGGTATTCACTGTTATGGCCAGTTTCGGGTCTCACATATAGTTCTAATTAAAGGAAAAAAAATTGCTGCCTACTACTCTTGTTCATAGAGTATTAAACTGTTAAACGAATACGGTTCTAGGCGCGCAGTCCGGAACCGCGCGACTGCTGCGGTCGCATGTTCGAATCCTGCCTCGGGCATGGATGTGTGTGATGTCCTCAGGTTAGTTAGGTTTAAGTAGTTCTAGGTTCTAGGCGACTGATGACCACAGCAGTTGAGTCCCATAGTGCTCAGAGCCATTTTTTTTTTGTAAAACGTATCAGTTTATCATGTCCTGTCCTCAACAACATTTAAGGAACTCGAAACAATTACGACAGGCACAAAAATAATCTGTAAGTCCGTCAATATCGTCCTGCTAACCAGTGAGTGTTCATAGGAGTCAACAATAATTGTGTTCCGTTAATAAGTTCTCATTGGGAAGTAATTAGGAATAACTGTCACAGGAATAATAAAATAAAACCACCAGTGAAAAAACGGACTGTGCGCATGTGATAAACCTTTTGCATTTCTTTTACGTTTTCGTCTTCTTTAAAGGCAAAGAGAAAAGATGAAGCGGTAGCCCATCATAGAGCCTATGCCTACCGTCAAGTATTTTTGGTTTGCAGTTGTTAAAAAAAGAAAGGAGTTTTTCTTGTAACTGTAGGAGGAAGGAAGGATTCGCGTTCAGCTAGTGAACGAGTGAGAAGCACGCCATTTTTAGCGAGTAATTGTAGACCGCCATTTGGGTTCGCTGTGAATAAGTGAGAAGTATGTATTTCATATGTGCACCGTTTAGAAAAATACAGTATTGTTTTATTAACAGAAAGGTCGTGTCAGTTGTTATTTCAAATAGTACGATAATTACAAAAACTGAAGTCCACCTGTGTACTTAGGAAAATTACGAAGATCCGATAAGCTTAATGGGAACACGGTCAAGACTTCAAAGGTGAACACGGCGACCAAATGTAGCATTATAAAGAGTGGTAAGAACAAATCTACAGCGGAGAAAGAAACTACATCGCCCTGCAAAATAATATGAACTAATACGAACTTGTTTCCAGGCATAGCTCAGCTTATTGTGCTTGTCATTCATGCCGAGAAATTAATCTCATTAATTCAATACATTTTAAAAAGCCACGCACTTCAACATTTTATTATCATCAATTCCATTATTTAAATTTATTATAAAGTGGCCACCGTGACAGGACGATACGTAGTGGGCAAAACTGTGAGTACTAGTATTCTTAGGAAAATGAATATACATGTATGTTAACAATTTCCTTGTGTTCGATGTACGCTGATCATGTGACGGAGACGGTGATGTGATACTGAAGAAATACTATCAAAAGGAAATAATAAGTAAGTTAGAAGGAAGAATATGACAATACCAAGAGCGCACAACAAAGCACAATAGAGGAAGTACGATTTAGAAGACAACAATCAGGTAGGACCGCGCAATGCATATAGAGAATGCGTCCCAGTAGACCTATTAGAAAATCCAACTACCTACTTCCTAGAATACAGAACCTAAAGTTTCAGAGATTAACGCTATTGTAGTCAAGTAGAGACAATGACATTTCTTTATTAGTACGGAAAGCATATTGATTGAACAACTATTGAATTGAGACTACATTTGCATACAGCTGTATATGCATTTTTTCGCGTGAGAAGTACCGCGGAAGTAAAATCTAGAGAGAGAAAATTTAGATTTTGATAACTGCAGTGGCATAAGGAATTCTATAACGGAGGGTCAAAACAATAAGGAAATGTCATTCGAAAATCAAAATACCTATGTAGTGGATGTTGATTTGCAAAATGCAACAATTAGTGGTTTGGAACCGTCAATCGGTGATTATTTCGATGTTGGGCGCGACATGCCATTGTTGCATTCGACCCCCGTGAATACGGAACAGTTAATTACAAGCAATACGTAGATTACAATAGACGTAACTAATGGCACCTCGAGGCAAGAGAACATTTTAAATGAGAGTAGTACACGTAGTACGGACGCAGATGCTGACAGGCGTAGGCCGGAAGTGAATACGGAAGGTATGCAAGCCTTATTTCGAGCCTTAACAGAAACCATACAAACAGCCCTGAAAGCAATGAAAGCAGACATAAATTCAAAAATGTCGGGTTTAGAGACTAAAATGTCAAGTTCAGAAACGATACAAGCAGACATGATCACAGTGAAGTCCGAGATCGGAAAGGTTATTACAAACATGACACACATTTCAGACGAGGTAAAAAATTTGCGCACAGAACTCAATAGTCTTGACACGAAGTTCACGCATCAGATTTCGCAAATCTCCACGGAGGTGGATAGGAAAATTAATGAACAAGTACAAATTTGGGTTCACGATGTGGGCGAGAAATTAAAAGGCATAAAGGGAGAAAAATTTTAAACACTAACACACACATATCGACAGGGGCTATCCGGAATTAGAGAAACCCAAGAGAATATACAGGCAATGCAAAAGAATACCCAGGTCAACTTAGACAATGTACAATCAGAAGTAGCGAAGCTACATTCTTTCAGTAGCGACTTGTCATAAAATGTAGAAAAAATCACATTGGAGATAGGATTACTCAAGTTAGAACACAAGAGAATCAACTCAGAAATTGTGCTGCTTTATGAATCGGTAAAGAGCAATGCAAAGGACGAAAATACAACGTTCGCAGAAAAATGCGTACGTGAACAGCGTACTTATGTGGAAGCGGTAAAGGAAGTAATGGGGGACAAGGAAGAAGAAATCTTAAAACGCATAGGACATGACATCATACAGTTACAACAACGGTTAAGAGACGAAATAGTTAGCAAGCAAAGTACGGTAACATCATCGCCAGGGGCGGTAAGCGGAGCGATAAACAGCCCTCCGCCAGTGGGAGAAATCAGTGGCGTGGACAACAATACCCGAACCACGCCGCGCGTCCGCATGTCGACGCGCGACGCGAGCAGCGGGCAAAACTTTGCTGAAACAAATATACCATCACCGCTGGGAAATTCTGTTCCGCCGTGCTGAACAGCGTTGTTAATGGATGAGAGCTTAATAAAACATCGACAGTTTCCCGTATTTTCAAATGAGAAAAAGCGAACTCACCCGGTAGTGTTTGTCCGAGCCTTTAGAAATGTACTGCCCAGGACTTGGACAGAAGCTCAAAAGACGAAATATGTAGTAGGACACACCGAGGGTGATGCCCTTTTGTGGGCTACGGAGATGTCAGAACTTTGCGAGACATATGATCAGTTTGAGAATGCATTTTTAGATAAATACTGGTCAACAGCTATCCAGGTGAGGTTAAGACGAGAGGTATTTAATCCAGTACCATATCATTCAAAATTCGGGGCGCTAAGAAGCTATTTTGAAAAGTACCTAAACAAGACCCGTTACTGGAATAATCCATTCTCTCATGTCGATGTACTGAAAATTTTAAAAGCAAATGTTACCTGCAAATTTTAGGGAAAAATTAGTAACCGTTCCCGAATACGATCTCGAGTATTTTCTTTCAGTGCTCGACTCAATAGATCTGATTCATGAGGATAGGTAAGCCACGCCTAGTTATCGTAACGATAATGAACACAACCCAAACGGTAAGAACAACTACGGTAACGGCAATGGCTTTGGAAATTATAATGGTCGTGTGCGTATGAATGAATGGCATCCGTATGCACCGCTGCGTCACAACGGAAATCCGTATAATCGGTCTACCCATCGGCCACAGGGTGACAGAGGATACGAAAATAAATATCAGCCCCATAGGTACGGCAGTGGCCGAGACATTAGAAATTCGAGGGAAAACTTTGACAATAGGCGACAAAGGAAATGCAAATTACCAGGATCGGAATGTGCAACACAGGGACCCGAGAGAGAACAGGCAGCCCGTACAGTCAAATCGAAAAAACCGGGACATGAACTGGCGAGCACGCGAAAATACGGTAAACATAGTAGAAGTGACGGCAGCAAATGAAACAATACCTTTACCGCCCCCAGGAAAGAATAATCGAGCGTGACTAGAGGAAGAAGGTAATGAACTGTTAGTGTGCCACAGTACTAATTTGAGCGACTTAAACACTAACACGAAAGTGAACGGAAAGGAGGAAGTAGACACTGAAACAAACCCATACATACAGCATATCCAGAATCTATTTTTAAGGTATGATAAGCACGCAGAAATGAAAGAAGACTTGTTTACTGAAGAGAAAGAAACGACACGCAAGGTAAGTGAAATTATTCAAGCAATAATAAAGGTAAAGGTGGGAAACATAGATGTTGTAGCTGTTTTGGATACTGGCGCGTCGACAAGCCTAATGTCTACTAGCTTGTTCAAAGAGATAGCGAGGGAGCTAAATGTACCCACGCTATCTATACAGAACTGTAAGATCGTAACGGCGATGGTAAATAAATCTAAAGCTGTAAAATTACAGGCGAGCATACCCATTAGCATATGTGGTGTAATTTTGCAGTGTACTTTCTTGTTCGTAGACAAACTTATACTGAACTGTATACTTGGTATGGAGGTGTTCAGAAGATATGGGATAAAAATAGATATCGGCAGCGGGGAATGTCAATTTCATGTAGGGGAGCGCACACTGACTGTGGACTTAATAAGAACTACAATGACAAATCAGAGTAGGCCGATAATGTTAAACTTATCTACCCTCAAGTCTTAAGGGCAAAGGAGATGGAACTTGATGACGCTGGTAGGGAGATTCTCGATGAGCAAATAGTAGACAGTAAAATAAGTAAATCCACTTGTCTTAACAATGAACCGCGAAGTGCACTGACAAAATTACTCTTCAAATATCATAACATTTTTCGTAAACAACCTAGTGTTATTAAGGGATATGAGTATAAAGTGGATGTGTACCTGCATGAAATATATTGTAGAACGTCATATGGCACTCCTTGGGCAAAGCAAGAGGCAGTAAGACAAGAAATAGAGCGTATGATTAGGTGGACGGTTATTGAAACATTGCACTCACCTTACCGCAGTCCGATTTCGCAGTTGGCAAAACTGATGGAACGGTGAAGTTGATGTTAGACACGAGAGAAATAAACAAAACCGTCGTTCCTATAAGAACAAGGCCAGAGAATCTAGAAGAGCAGTTATTAAAGTTCCAAGGCGTTAAGCATTTAACATCCAGTGATTTGGAAGCTTCTTACTGTCAAATTTTATTACATGAAGAGAGTAGAAAGCACACAGCTTTCATAAATGCCGGGAGGAGCTACCAATTTAGGGTGCTGCCTTTCGGATTAAACGTGAACGCTGGTGTATTTATTGAAGCATTAGACAAGGTACTTGGACCGGAACTGGTTAACCAGGTTACACTCTACGTTGATGATCTATTAATTGCAACTCAAACATGGGATGATCATGTAAGTATTTTGGAAAAGGTTTTTCTAAAATTTGATGAATACAATGTCACAGTTAACTTTAAAATGTCTGAATTCGGAAAGGAAAAAATAAAATTCTTAGGGCATATTATTTCATCAGTAGGAATTCTACCTGACCCCAGTAAACTAGATGCGATACGGAATTTCCCAACACTCTATACTAAGAAACAATTAAAAGGTTTTGTAGGAATGTCCTCGTTTTTCAGGAAGTTGCTGCCATAACAACTGTTGAACAGTAGTTTACTATTAAACTTACTGCGTAAATCCCACAGTTGGTTGTGGACTAAAGAAGGTGAAAATGATTTTCAGCAGATTAAGCAGGCGCTTATTAACGCACCTATCCTGAAACAGACAAATAAGGAATTGGATTTTTGTTTAAGCACCGACGCTAGTTATCAGGGGCTCGGTGCGTGTCTGTTTCCAATAATAACAAAGGATGGTAAGGAAGAAGTCAATGTAATCAGTTTTGCCAGTACAAACGTTACAGAATGTGGAAGATCTTATTCCGTAACTGAGCTAGAAGCGTTAGCAGTAGTTTGGGCGTTTCGTAGATTTCAATATTACCTTTGGGGAAAACATACCAAAGTTTACTGTGATCATCAGGCTTTGTCCTTTCTTCTTACGTGCAAGTTGTTACATAAGAGAATAGCGAGGTGGTGCATGTATGTCCAGGAGTTTGATTTTGAGATAGTGTACATAAAATAGGAACAGAATGTTTTGGCAGATGCACTATCACGGTTACCTCAAGGCCTTACCGATTTCCACGAGTTAGAGGAACAAACATCAGACTTCAAGGTGCTTTTAATAAATGATGGAACTTTTAAGCCATATTATATTAAAATGTGCAAAAACATGCAACGTTTACAGGACTAAGACCCGAGATGGAGCAAGGTAAGAAAAAAATTGCAGGCTAGAACACACGAACGTTTAGAGCAGTATTACATTATACATAATGGCGTCCTCTTTCACTGAAGAGATCGACGAATGGATAAGTGGTGTGTGTGCATACCTCAGGAATATGTGGAAAACTTAAAACAACACACGCACCGCACATGGGCACACTATGGAGTGCTAAAGTGTGCCGCCAAAATTTCTACGTATTATTATTTCCCTAATATGAGGCGACGTGTAGAGCAAGTAATCAGGCGTTGTGCGGTGTGTCAAAAGGTCAAACATCAAAATAGGACATGTCTTAACGTACTACACCCAATAACACCAAAGCAGCCGAGGGATCTTGTATCTATTGACGCCGCAGGACCTTATCCCCACGCCCGCGGCGGGGTTAAATACATCGTAGCCCTGAATGATGTTTTTAGTACGTATCTCCAGCTGTACGCAGCCAAAACAGTTAGGTCAGGGCCAATTATAAGGCGAATTCTGGAAGACTACATACCTCGCATTGGGAAACCCCAAGCAGTCCTAACTGATAACGCCTCAAATTTTACATGTGACCAATGGAAATCATTTTTAAAATGACAAAACATACGTCATATTTTAGTATCCAAGCTCCACCCGGAAGCAAGTCCCGTCGAACGGTGCTTCCGTGAATTTAATAGGTTTATCCGCACATATATACCACAGAGCCAAAGGAAATTGACAGAATAACTTGGTATTTCCTTGATAGGAAATATAAAAAATTGTAAAATTAAAGGCATGTATCCACGTAAAGATTTGTGGAAATTTATTAAATGAAAATTCAAGTCTCATTCTGTCCTTATATGTTGCATCAGTAAAACGCAAGAAGGTTCAGGATTTGTCGCTCTTTGACGAATAAACCGACTGGCACTCGGTTCCTCTCCAGCTAGGGGGTACAATATTTATATTTCCGGTGCCCTCTCCCTCTTCTACCATCCTGTTTAGCCAATAAGGAATGTTCAATTTTCTTCTACTATCTAACATGCAGAGATTGAAATGCAGCCTAGTGAAAAGAAATTTTCCTTGTACCTTGATATTGTACTTTCTTCAGAATTAATTCACAGTGCGCGAGCTTTAAGCGAGAGGCATGAGCGATGAAGTGTACTGGGCCGTGCAGTCGCGCTTAAAGCAGAGCGTACTTCAACAATTATATACGAAGCGGCTAACAGCTGATCGTAGGGGCCAATTAGGCAAAAAGCAAGGTTGAATTCAGTGTCCGCTGTAAGATGAGCAAAGACACACTGCGCACCGCGACGGAAACCATTCTAGAATTTAAGCGAATCGGCATCCTCACCGCGCAACCAGCTGGACAAAACGGAAGCGACACGAAGGGGGGGGGGGGGGGGTACCTATCAGCTAGTTACTCTGACGTAGATGAGCTACACAAACTAAACGAATAGAGACATTTATTCCTAAGTCGGCGACTATACTGTAAAGAGCACTAATTTTAAGAGTATATCATTAAGTTAAGCAAATGTAGCTTAAAGAAAATGAGCGCATTGACGCAAGTAAAATATAAGGGCCGTAGAATACACTAAATTTGTGAACTTAACACAGTCCATTGAGCGTACATAGTTATAGTTATTTCTCAGTATTCAACGTAGAAAAGAATAAACACAGGAAATGACCTATCGTACTATATACAACAGGATTAAGACAAGTTGAAAAGATAAATACCAACACGTGCACTCAAAAGAACGCGATTAGCACTTAATTTAAGAGCTAAGTGACTTACATACAGCACATAAGTGAGCGACGATGTGAAAGGCAGAATGAGATATAAACATAGACATGTGCGTGTGACTGAGACGTATACTGTAAAATAACATATCGTACAAGATTTAGCGAGAGGAGCAGTTGTACACTTATAGAACTACACTTCTTTACAGACAACATTAGAAGTAGTGAGCTTAATGTACAGGGAGAATACATATCCACAAATTTGCTATTACAGAACTCACTTATGTTAGTTGCTATTAATTACTTGATACCTTATAGTATAAGCAGCAAAATAAAGCTGTGAACGTGAAATGAACAACACGCGGGAGATAAGCTAAGCAAATACAAAAACCAACTAATACGCACACAACGTAATTACATGAACTTAAAACAAAATAACTGAGGTAAGTACCGTATGTTTTAAAAAATCGATATGGAGAAAAAATGAAATTTCACAGCTGGATAATATTTTGAAGTAGAGAGTGTGAAAGGTTTTATTAGATTCGATTGAAGGTATTAATTAGTTAATCTACGTTTGTGGTGACATACCGTGCATGGAGTGAATCTAGGAAGAGAATGAAAGTGTATTAGAGTAATATGAGTTTATTTATAGTTGTGGGAAGAAATAAATAGGGCGGTGGTTATAGTGTGAGAACCCTGTAGGTAGTACATGGGTATAAATGGCGATTTATGTGGAATATTTTTAATGAATAATTATATGGGTATACGGTGATGAATATGAAGATTAATATTACAAGGGTACCTAGGAAAGAGCCACGAAGCCGACGTAAGAAAGAATACACTATATAGTTTTAGAATGAATGGTTGTATGAGTGTGGAAAGCAAAGTATGATGATGCATGTGCGGTATGTAATTATGAAAGGGAACGTCTCGAAGACGCAGTGAAGAGTGTAGAAGAAATAGTGAAGTCGATAGCAACAAAGGTACATGATACATTTAAAACACACCACAGTACAGCGATTTGCTACACAGACATCAGAATGTAAAACAACCTAGTATGAAAAATATTTCCTTAGCGACTAAGTGTTACAGCACGAGAAACTATAAGGTGAATATAAATGAAAATATGATACACGATTCCTATGAGGAATGAACACAAAATGCAGTGAAACAATATTTTCCACACTGAGTTCTTGACACACGCAGGAGCGAAAGCATTACTTTAGCATAAGCACGTTCTTATTTAGCGGTAATGAATTATGAGTGGAATTACACATGACAAAAATACAGTAAAATTATCGGTCACGCGTCACAAAGGTAAACATGTACATGTCGTCGCATCAATAAGGCAGAAATGTGGCTAGAAATGTGTGTTCACGAATGTGCAATATTACGACGATTAACAAGCAGTGATGAAGTGAGGATTGTCAAGGGATAAAACATCCCCCACACTCGCTCACAAACGAGCACTTGTAAATATTATACATGGTATTAAGATTTATCAAATGCCAAGGATGGAATAAGTACACTAACGACGCACTACAAATAGCAATCCTAGAAGTAGCTTGATCTCTGAAGCAGACCTTAGCAAGTCCTCTGCTTTCCATACAGTGAGTAGTGCTGGAACGCATTATCTATGTGTATTTGTGAAGGTAAAAACGCGCAGGAGATCGAGCCTGCAAGTCAAGAGAAAGCTAATGCAAATATTCAGAACAAATGAGAGATTCCTTTTAATTTACTTATTAGTGTGTAAGATGATGTCTAACATGGAACCCTTATAGGAAATGTGAATGTGACTTGTACATTTATGTGTCAACTTTATTATTGTCAATGTCTATGAAAAAATGTATGTAGTATTTACTATCGTAGTTGTGGATGAAAAAACGCGCAGGAGGTCGGTCCTGCAAGGCAATAACAAGAAAGAGCAAACATTCAGAACAAATGCAAGATTCCTTCTAATTTACTTATTGGTGTGTCAGATGCTGCTTAACATAGAGTCCATATACGAAATGTGAATTGGACATTTATTTGCCAACTATATTACTGTCAATGTCGATGTCTATGTAAAATCTATGTATGTACCCTTTTCTAAGTGTAGTTGTAGACGTCAAAACGCGCAGGAGGTCGGTCCGGCAAGACAATAACAGGAAATGCAAATATTCAGAATAAATGAAAGATTCCTCCTGCTTTACATATTAGTGTGTAAGAGGTTGCACGTCATGGAGTCCGTATATGAAATGTGAATGTGAATTGTAAATTTATATGTCAACTTTATTATTGTCAATGTTTATATCTATGTATGCACTATTATCAATTTTATGTGAAATTTTATTCTTTGAGAAGAACAATTTATATTTGTATGTTAAGTGCAACGCGAAGGACGAGTAAAATACTCGCACGTGTGAAGTGATGCAAAAATAGTAAGGCCTAATAATATTGAAATCCGTATAACCACGAGTTGAGGTGTGAGAACCGCTGAACTATATTGCACGACGGAAGATATGCCGAATCCTGCAGTGCGTCTCTTACCTTCAATGTCACTGGCCGAAAACCTCGCCCAGGCGCGAGATGAGGTATTGGTGTTTTTCGGGTTGAGCGTTGGAGCTGAATCCGTCGTATCCAGTCTCCGGACTGGAGGGCATATACAACACCGACTTCATGAGCCTGGAGCCACATTACAGTGCGTGCGCGGGGAGTGCTGCTGCTCACGTGGCGCTTGCGTCACTGCGTCGGGCGCGTTAAACAATGAGCTACTGCTGGCCATGAGTGCAGCGAACAATGAGATAACGTGTGACGAAAGAACAGCTTCTCAGAATGGATAATTAACCATAAGCCAGTGAGAAAAACTATTTTTAAAATATAGTGAAAGGACAGTTTAAGAAATGTCACCTTTTTTTCCCTGTTAATACTGCTTAACAAATGTAAGGAGAAATAAGAGACTAAGACGTTAGCGCTACATGGACGTGCGATTATGTAATACGAATACATGTGAATGTAATTACGTGATGTAAGTATATGTGAATGTATTTATATGTATGAATTTGTAATGGACAAGGAAATAAGCTTGGTAGATATACTTGTAGTAGCATAAGGGTATTAAAACTCCATTGACGTGCACCAAGTGTCTAAACTATGAGCCCCAAGGTAAATAAGGCTACTGTATACTGTCTCCCTAAATAAAGAGACTTATTTCCGACAGTATACAGTAGGGGGGCATTTGTCATAAACCTTTTGCATTTCTTTTCTGTTTTCGTCTTCTTTGAAGGCAAAGAGGAAAGATGAAGCGGTAGCCCATCATAGAGCCTATGCCTACCGTCAAATATTTTTGATTTTCAGTTGCTAAAAAAAGAGAGGAGTTTTTCTTGTAACTGTAGGAGGAAGGAGGGATTCGCGTTCAGCTAGTGGACGAGTGAGAAGCACGCCATTTTTAGCGAGTAATTGTAGACCGCCATTTCGGCGTCGCTATGAATAAGTGAGGAGTATGTACTGTATTTCATATGTGCACCGTTTAGAAAAATACAGTATTGTTTTATTAACAGAAAGGTCGTGTCAGTTGTTATTTCAAATAGTACGATAATTACAAAAACTTAAGTCCACCTGTGTACTTAGGAAAATTACGAAGATCCGATAAGCTTAATGGGAACACGGTCAAGACTTCAAAGGTAAACACGGCGACCAAACGTAGCACTATAAAGAATGGTAAGACCAAATCTACAGCGGAGAAAGAAACTACATCGCCCTGCAAAATAATATGAACTAATACGAACTTATTTCCAGGCATAGCTCAGCTTATTGTACTTGTCATTCATGCCGAAAAATTAATCTCATTAATTCAATACATTTTCAAAAGCCACGCATTTCAACAATTTATTATCATCTATTCCATTATTTTAATATATTATACGCATTACATGCGAGTATTTCAGAATGTTAGTTATCTGACTACGGCACATTCCTCACGACAAGGGACACTGATGTTGCCTCCCTATACTCTCAGCCTCAGACTGCATGACCTCAAATGCGGTACGTCAGTATTAGTTTCGCATATGAACAATATGTTTCACGATACTCATTACTGACCACAGTCATCTTAAACAAAATATTTTATGACCTTCAAAATACTGAACTTCCTAATTCGTGAACTGATCAACATATGTTGCACGTTAAATGGAATATAAAGAATATATCAACAAAATGATATTGCCGAAATTCAGAATATAACAACATTGACATAATTTGTAACTAGTATCAGCAATGATCTAAAGTTTTAATATTAATTAATTCAGACGATAATTAGTTTCAGACAATTTTAGACACCTTACGAAAAAGTAGGAGATATGTAGTTTCAACTGACAGGCCTTAATATGCCGAAATAGTTTCCCTATTGCTCACTAAACGTGTAAGACTGTACTGTACGTACTGCATGAACCTATTCCAGTAAGAGTATTTCATAATTAACAAAGTTTACGAGTTATTTAATTAGATCAGTACAACCACGTAAGTACATAATGAGCAATGAAATTCAATGGCACTAAGCTTACTCTGCACTCAATGGATACTACGTAGATTACTATCTTGTCATTCTCGTAATCAAGGAAAAGTTTAAAAAATCTTGGGAAGGCGAAAAAGATAGGTGACATTGGTTACTCAACTTGCTTCGTTTAAAGTCTCGGTTAAAAGCATCGTTTCTACCAACGTAATACCCTCCTAGAAATGTTACAATGTAATAGAGCTACAAACTGAACCATTTATACTGATGCGACCGCTTAGCAGGTCAGCCACAACTACTCAGATAATCCGGTTTTATTAGCTGCAGTATTTCATAAACTTCTTTCGTAGGTGGATTTCATTCCCTTAAGACTCCAACCGCAGGTTTTCTTGTGTGTTAGAGAGTATATTATGGAGCTTTTAATGAGGAAGAGGTGGCACTGGCTGTTTTATTTAGCACCAAGGCTCACTGCTTGTCTGTTTTCAATCCTTCTTGTTAAAGTGGTTTATTTTCTGAGATTCTATATCCTCTCTGTATATCATAGCATAAAACTGATTAGATCTTAATAAAAGCGCAGTGCAACTGAAACGAATTTCGTGGTTCCCTGGTCCTTGTACATAATATGCTACTGCTGATTTACCCTTATACTCTACCATCTGGCGAGCAAGATGTTTGAGACAGGCGAAATACCCTCAGATTTCAAGAAGAATATAATAATTCCAATCCGAAAGAAAGAAGGTGTTTTGACAGTTGTGAAAATTACCGAACTATCATTGTAATAGGTCACGGATGTAGAATACTGTATGAACTCTTCACAGACGAATGGAAAACTGGTAGAAGCCGACCTTGGGGAAGATCAGTTTGGATTCCGTAGAAATGTTGGAACACGTGAGGCAATACTGACAATACGACTTATCTTAGAAGATAGATTAAGGAAAGGCAAACCTACGTTTCTAGCATTTGTAGACTTAGACAAAGCTTTTGACAAAGCTGACTGGCATACTCTCTTTCAAATTATGTAGGTGGAAAGGGTCAAATACAGGGAGCGAAAAGCTATTTACAATTTGTACAGAAACCAGATGGCAGTTGTGATAGTCCACGGGCAGTGGTTAGGAAGGAGTAAGACAGGGTTTCAGCCTATCCACGATGTTATTCAGTCAATACGTTGAGCAAGCAGTAAAGGAGACAAAAGAAAAATTTAGAGTAGGAATTAATATCAATAGAGAAGGAATAAAAACTTTGAGATTCGCCGATGACATAGTTATCCTATCAGAGACAGCAAAGGACCTGGAAGGGTTGTTGAACGGAATGGACAGTGTCTTGAAAGGAGGATACCAAATGAACATCAACAAAAGCACAACGAGGATAATTGAATGTAGCCGAATTAAGTCGGGTGATGCTGAAGGAATTAGATTAGGAAATGAGACACTTAAAGTAGAAGATGAGTTTTGCTATTAGGGAAGCAAAATAACTGATGTGCGATCTGAAATTTTCCCTGCGTATTTCCAATTTGAACAGTTCTCGGGTATCCTACCGGGTAGCGTCATAATTTCTCCACAATATTTCGGAAGACGTACACGCTGCCATCTTCAGGTGGTTCGTTAGGAAGCGTCGTAATTTCTCCACAATATTTCGGCAGACGTATACGCTGCCATCTTCAGATGGTTCGTTAAGAATTACCTGAAAATGGCAGCGTGTACGTCTGCCGAAATATTGTGCAGAAATTGCGACGCTACTCGGTCGGATACCCGAGAACTGTTCAAAATAAATGATAATGGTCGAAGTAGAGAGATATAAAATGTAGAGTGGCAATGACAAGGAAAGCGTTTCTAAAGAAGATACATTTGTTAACATCTAGTATAGATTTATGTGTCAGGAAGTCTTTTCTCAAAGTATTTGTGTGGAGTGTAGCCATGTATGGATGTGAAACGTAGACGACAAATAGTTTAGACAAGAAAAGAATATAAGCTTTCGAAATGTGGTGCTACTGAAGAATGCTGAGGATTGGATGGGTAGGTCATGTAACCAATGAATAAGTACTGAATAGAATTGGGGAAAAGAGGAATTTGGGGCACAACTTGACGAGAAGAAGGGATCGGTTGGTAGGACTTGTTCTGAGGCATCAACTTAGTGTTGGAGGGCACTGTGGAAGGTAGAAATTGTAGAGAGAGAACAAGAGATGAATGCACTAAGCAGATTGTGAACGATGTACGGTGCAGCAATTACTGGGAAAAGAAGAAGCTCTCACAGGATAGACTAGCGTGGAGAGCTGTATCAAACCACTCTCTAGACAGAAGACCACATCAGCAACACCATCTCCGCCGCGAACGTTCAGCCCTGTCATCTGTGGCATGTGGTTCACCAGAGTTTCCTCGGTGTTGGTTTTGAATAATGCCATTTTGCGTAGCATGGTGTGCTTTAACCATGGCGGCACTCGAACAGTACATGTGCTTAGCCGTTTTGGAAATGGCTGCACCCGTTGCGGCAAAGGCAATCCAATCACCATACAAATTAGGACATCAGATAAGTAATTCCCATTCGGCATTGTGACAACGACTGCATTCTTTTCTACATGCCCCCGACGAGCTTTATGTACCCTCCACTGTCAGTACTGCCACTTACTCTCGTTGACATATTATTGTGCGCTGTCGCTGAACATAGGCGGTGGTCACATTAATGCGACTAGGCCGTATAGTTTCGTCACTGTGTCGATCCGCAGCTTCATAATGTTTTAATGTAGCTCAGTAGTAGTTCGTTGACAGGCGATTTTTCTTTCCTTATGAGGTAATCATGTTCACAAGAACTACAATCCAGTTTTTTCTACATACAGAAACGATGCTCAAGAGTGGATTCATACATGCTGAAAATTAATTGATGGTTGATCTGCATGCTGTCATTGTCAACTCACTGTTGTTAACTTGTACCATTGGTATGCAGCTTGATAATTTTGTAACGATGTTGTAGCATACGTGATGTTCATTTGTGAAATATCCTTTCTGTGCATCTGTTTTTTACTGTCGCTTTTGAAAGTAAAGTAAATTATCAAATTTCAGGCTCCATTAGTTTCAGGAAATGTTGAAGGATTTTCAAATTAAAGCAATAGTTGTCCACCAACGGACGTTCCTCCACTTTCGAGAAACTCTGCATGCTGACTGTCATAACCTACAATACTCTAAAATGACTACACAAAATATTTTGTACATCTCCAAAGAATAAAGTTTCTTACATACAAAACGTATTGATTGTAATGTAATTTTCCTATTTGCATTTTCACTGCCAACCTCATAAAGCTTTCCATTCTACTACCTCATTTAGTAATTCACTTTGTAAATGTTTTATATCAATTTTAACTTTATCCAAGAAAGTGCCCCTTTGAGGCAAAAAAAAAAAAAAAAAAAAAATCAAAATACTTGGACACCTTTTGTGAACCGAAGGTGTGCGTCCAGACCCAGAAAAGGTGAGATCTATGACGGAATTTCCGATTCCTAAGAGTATTAGAGATGTGAGAAGCTTCCTCGGATTATGTTCTTATTACCGGCCTTTTAGCAAAGACTTCTGTATCAAAGCCAAGCCACTCGAAGAGTTGTTAAAATCTGATTCTAAATTTATCTGGGGTGGTGTTCAACAAGATTCTTTCGGTGTGCTCCCTAAAGCTCTGACGCCTGACCCGGTACCTGGTCTGTAAGATGAGAGAGCACCTACAGAACCACACACGGACCCTAGCGGGTATGAGATTGGTGCTGTTCTGGTGCAAATTTCAGATGTTATAGCCTATGCTTCTAGGACACTTACAAAAGCGGAGAGAAATTACTCAACTATAGAATGAGAATGTCTTGTTGTGATCTGCGCCATTTGCAAATTTTGACAGTATCTCTATTGAAGGACAGTCACAGTTGTTACAGACCATCATTCACTTTGTTGGTTGACAGGTCTTAAGGATCCAACAGAACGACTCGCCAGGTGGGCACTACGTCTTCAAGAGTATGACATTACCATAGTGTACAAAACTGGAAGAAAACACCAAGCTGCCGACTGTCTCTCAAAAACCCTGTGCCACACCATCAAGACTTTGATGTAGATAGTGACTGTCCTGCTGCACTCCAGGATCTCTCTGTTGAGCAGAAGAAGGATGCCAAGATATCACATACTATGCTTGCTTTAAATCGGTCAGAGGATGTGAAAGTACAATTTAAGGTAGTCAATGGATTACTTTGCAAGTAAAGCTTTGATCCGTTTGGAAAGAGGTGGTTACCAGTGATTCCTAAACATATGCGCATAGATGTTCTGCAGAAATTCCGTGTCACGCCTGATGCCGGACATCTAGGATTTATTAAGACATACCATGGAATCCGCAAGAGATTTTTCTGGCCTGGCTTATTTAGGAGGGTGCATTACTATGTGTCGCACTGTCGAGAGTGCCTGAGGAGAAACGAAGTTCCTCAGAAACCACCTGGTCTACTCATACCTATTCCAGCAGCCGAAACGCCTTTCCAGTGTGCTGAGATTGACCTCCTCGGAACATTTCCAACGTCTGCTAGTGGCAATAGACGGATTATGGTTTGCACTCAATATCTCACACGCTATGCCATTACAAAAGCCGTGAAAACAGCAGAAGCATCTGAGGTAGCCAAATTCATCGTGGAAGACATTGTATCAAAACACGGTGCCCCAATGTCGTTAATTACGGATAGAGGGAAAGTTTTTCAATCGAATCTTGTGACCGAGATAAACCTTCGGTGCAACATTACTCATCACATGACGTCTGCCTACCATCCGCTAACTAACGGGCTTACTGCACGCCTTAATAAGACCTTGGCCGATATCCTATCAATGTTCGTTAATGTTGAGCAGAGAAACTGGGATGAGGTGCTACCATTCGGGGCGTTTGCCTACAACACCGCCAAACAAGACACCACAGCATTTACGTCATTTTTTCCTGGTGCATGGCGTCAGGTGACTACGACGATGGACACTAAGTTTCCGTTACATCCTGATGACGTGCACGACGACTACATCGGCCAGGTGTTAACCAGAGCTGAGGAAGCTCGGCAGTTAGCTCGACTCCGCACGCTGCAGGCTCAAGAAAACGTTCGTCGAAAGTATGACACGAGCCACCGCCCTATTGTCTACCAAACTGGTGATCTCGTCTGGATCTTCACTCCTGTTGGGAAGGTTGGTCTCTATGAGAAGCTTCTCAGGTGCTACTTTGGAGCTTATAAGGTTGTAAGACAGTTGTTTGATGTTACTTATGATGTTGAATATTTCGACCTCGACACAGGATGACGAAAGGTCAGAGATACGGTCCATGTCCTTCGAATGAAGCCCTATAAGGATCCTGCCACCAAGGGTAAATTCAAAGCTTCAGCAACCGGCAACAAGTGGAACGGTGACGAAGAGCGTAGCGGAAAAAGAAGTTCTAAGAAGATCACCGCCAGGGCGAGAATCAGTCATCGGGAGTCGAAGTATGCAGGACCGACGATTCGTTTCCGCACTAGGACGACGTAACACCGAGACGCTTTTCGCTTAATGAAGGGCGAATCTCACAGAAGAAGCTGACTAGATCCATGGTGTAGTGGTTATGATATTAAACTGTTGCATGGAGGGTTCTGACTTCAAAACTCCCCTGGACTGTACACTTTTAATTTCTGTATTCAGTTTGAGTACATTCTAGAAGTATCCACAAATGTCAACAATCATTGTACTGGAATGTTCCGTAGCTGTATATTTACTGTATGTGTTCTGGCCGGAGGCAGTTCGTTCCGCCCTCTTGTATGTGCAAGTGCTGAATAAACCTTCTTTAAGTGAACTTAGTGATCGTCATTCATCTAATTACGCCTTCTTCCACGTCACAATATCGTAAAATTTAATATCAGTAAATAAATTTCCTATATGTATGGAAAATGACAATAGGACCCTAACTTATAATTTTATCTTTGATGAAGCTCAAAGTAATGACATAACCGTTTACCCTGTAGCAAATGCTGTGTCTGATCACGGTGCACAGTTATGACACGTAAATAAGTTAGATCGTTAAAGAATTTACACTTCTCAGTGAAAATCAGTTTGTAAGTTTAATGACTGTAGTAGAAATGTTTTTAAAAATAGCTTACAAGAGATGACTTGGGATGAGATTTATAATGAACCAAATGCTGACATAAAATTTAATCTATTACAAGATAAATTCATATCATTATTTGAAAACAGCTTTCGGCATATGCTAATGAGAAAGGAAGTTGAACAACCATGTAGAAGCTGTGGATGACTGGAGGGATTAAAGCTACTTATGAAAGGAATGAAAAAACGTACCTGTTGGCAAGAACAGGTAAAGATCCTTCAGTAGTACCACACTCCAAATCTCCTTAACATGGCTAAGAAAAGTCATTTAAAAGTCAAGGAACATGCGCAATATGTTACTAATCGGTAATTCTGACAACAGACGCAAGGCAAAATGAATGTAGAGAAACGAGAGATAGAACAACGGACCAAAGGACAGAATGACATCACTACCGAATTAAATGGAAAGGCTATAGATGAGTCAAAGTTAGCAAATGTGATTAATAATTACTTCTCAAATAATGTAGAAAAATAGGAGCAAACAGTTCAAGAGAATAGATGCAGCAGCTTGTTAAAAAAGGAACCCTCATAACATTCAGTCGTACGACTGTAGCACCACGTTCTTCATCTGAAATTAGTAATACTATATATTCTCTCACAATTAAAGGTTATCTGGATTTTATGGTGTTTCTAACAGAGTACAGAAGAACTGATCCCGTATTATGAGAGCTGTCTTATCTGAAATATGTAAGTCATCAGTAACACAAGGAATTTTTCAGGAGGGATTGAAATATACTTGTGTTGATAGGAGATATAGCTATCAATAACTACCAATCCATTTCCCTGCTGATGTAATTTTCGAAAATTATGAGACGGCGCTGTATTCTAGCTTAGTAACACACCTGAGCAACAATAATAATCTCAGTTAAGTTTGGTTTTCAGAACAGTTGCTCTACTGTTAATGCCGTTTACACTTTCACTCACCAAATTCTAGAAGCATACAATAACACAGTAGCACCGTTTAGTATATTCAGTGACCTATCTCACAAGATAGTATGACATAGTGGATCAGTTGTAAGCTGATGATCTGAGTCGCATTTGTAATGCATCATTAAAACAAGGTATTTTACCAGACAGGCTAAAATATGGCATTGCCATGCCTATCTACGAAAAAACGAGACAGCACACATGTCAATAGTTACCTGCCGGTATCCTTGCATACTGCATTTTCAAAAATTGCCGTAAAAGTAATGTACCCAACAGTGGTTAGCTATCTCAACAGTAATGGGATACTTAGTAAATCACAGTCCGATTTTCGAAAATGCTATTCCACTCAGACAGCAATATACAATATAAATGCTCACGTAATAGAACCTTTAATAGTAGAATGTCACCAATAGGAATTTTCTGAGACTTACCTTAAGCTTTTGGTTGTGTGAACCATGACACTATGTTACAGAAATTACAACTCTGTGGGACAGCATATGCGTGGTTTAAGGCATATCTACCGCACAGGAAGCGCAAAGTTACTTTGTATGGTTTTAGCAATTTAAGGAATTTTGCCACTTCATCTGACTAGGGTGAAATTATATTAGGCGTTCCATAGAGTTCGATCATGGATCCTCTTCTATTTTTGATACATATGAATAACCTCAACTCTTGTCTGAAACAAGAAACTAAAATGACACTGTTTGCTGATGATACAAGAATCATTATTAATCCAGTAAAATAAACTCCAATTGAAAATGATACGAATAATGCCTTTGGAAAAGTTATTAATTGGTTTTCTGCGAATAGGCTTGCTCTCAAGTTTTAAAGAAACAAGTGCATACAATTTTCTGCTGGAAGGGGTACAGTTCCTCCAATAAGTATAATACATTAACAGAAGTCTGTAGGCAGGTTATAGCATATCAAGTTTTTGGGTGTACATATAGATGAGAATCTTAATTGGAATATACATATTTTGGATCTCCTAAACTGACTAGGTACAGTCGTTTTTGTAATCAGAATAAGTGCCAATTTTCACTGCTCAAAATAAAGTGTTTAGAATAACGTGTGGGGCTGATGGTCATATATCTTGTAGGCATCTGTTTCAAAGGTTAGGAATTCTTACAACAGCCTCATACTACATTTACCCAGTAATGAAATTTGTTCTCAACTATGTGGATCAGTTTACAAACAAGCGCGACGTTCGTGATTATAATACCAGATGAAATAAAAACTTACACTATCCTCTACTTAACCTATCTTCGACACACGAAGGGGTAAAATAGGCTACTGTGAAACCTTTAGATAAATTACCAGACGAAATGAAATGTCTGACAGACCGCAGTAATAGTTTCAAAAAACAAAACTGACATATGTGCTTTGCAACTCCTTCTGTACCATAGATTAATTCATGACTAGAAATAAAGAAATCTGTAGGTATAATAAATGCATTTTGTGCCATCTAAGGGAATGGGGTAGGTAATAAAAATTTTAAGCTTAAAAAAAAGTGTGCCTTCATTCATGCGTGCACTTCTTATGCGCTAGACAAGTTCCACATCATAATAATCACAGTGAGATTGGTGAACGGAACAGATAACGCACTAACAAACTAAATATCTTTGACTCTAAAAAACGCAATATTCTCCCACATAAACTGAGCTTTTATGAAAATGATTGTGCAGCCACCAATGGATAACGTTTAACCAAAAAAAATTCAGAAGGTTTTACTTAGCAATTCAACCAATACAATCAGGGACTGGGAAGAAATCACGTAAGCGGTTTCCCCTAAGCTCAGTCTCAGAACTGTCGTTGTTCCTTTTATATGTAAACGATCTTCAATTGTATGCGCAACAAACACAATTAGTCCTTTTTGCATATAACAATAGTATTCTAATCAATGCTAGCATACGTACAGCAACACAGGAAATGGTAAAGCCTAAGTCTTCTTTTCAAAACGTCATAATATATTCAGTTCTGCCTTAAAGAGATACTATACCAGTGATAAGCCTAGCACGTGGCATCTAAATACTAAATAAGGTGGGAACTCCATAATTTTCATGTACCTATGCTCATGACATAATGTGTGTCTGTGTTGCGTGGTGCCCTATTTGTCTTGTTTGATGACGAGACAAGGAACGGATTGAGAGAAGTAATATCGCGAAGCAATAAACCGTAATCGCGATAGGCCACGACCTGCCTTTCTGAAATTCTTACACGTGGTGGTAGACGTTTCTCCTTCTTACACGAGGCATAACACAATCTTCTCACTAACAAATAACATTCACATTTTAATAATTTGCGTATCCAAGCGTGTAGTAAACTTGCGCCACTTCTGCGTCTATTGTATTCCGCCTTCACCGTGTTGCAGCCTTAATGGTCACTAGTGTATGGCAGTCGTAGGTCTCGTAAAGCGTCTAATGTAACTGAAATTAATATAAGAATGGCCAGTGCAGTCATTAGTAGTTCTCTTGGTAGCATTGTGTATGCCTATAAAAACACGTATGGAAGAGCTTTACACTCATCGACTCTTTTTAAGTAGCATCATGTTTGTTGGAGGACTTCGTCTACAAGAAGTGATTTATCCGACCAGGCGGTATGTTTGCTTTCTTACATGGTTACGTCTCGATGATCAAGTGCTCACAGAAATCGTGTTCGACAACAGGACCAACATGGGAACGGGTAGAGATTGTCTGCTGCAGAGCTCTATGTTCAACAAGGTGCGCTTAACGATGTGTTTTGATCACTTGTACTTTACTATACACTGTACTCTATCGTCAGATATGGCACAAATCATCACCGTTCTTGCTTTACAGAGGAGTTCAACGAGGAGTTGTGGACGTCCAGCATATAATCGCCTACTCGTCGTTTCACCGTCCTTCAACCACTTGATATAGATGTTCAAGACAGTTGTACTCGAACAACAGACTAATTTCATTGTTTCCTTACATGTTCATCCACGGGGACCAGGCCGTAACAATCTTTACTTTGTCAAAGTCCTTTATAAGAATTAATTTCCCCATTTGCGGCGAATGTCGTATATAAATGGTTCCCCATTTTTCTCTGCTCTGTTTGTATACCTTCGTAACGACGTCACGTGCCCGAAAGGCCACCAGATGACGTTTAGTCTCTTGCTGGGCAGTGTGTTGTCTGTCTTCAGTGTATCTAAAATGATACTGGTACTTTCTCTTCCGAAAAAGTGCGAAAATGCGTACTTTCATATTTTAATCTTTGCTCCGTAAACATTTCGTTCCAAAATATTCTTTTACACCTAGATCTGGGTACGTAAGTAACGAACTTGCTTTGACGCTGACGAAGGGTGCAAGGGTCGTGGTAATTACTGCTTCGGGCGGCTGGGGCTGCTTGGGAGTGCACTTCTCCGCTGCAGCGCGGATGGAACACCATTTGTCGCTCAGTGACTCAGTCCACTGGTTGCTGTCCGGAAGTTCGCTTACAGCTCACCGGCTCGACACGTCGTCATGTGGCTCGCGCGCTCCTTCCTGGTTCTGCTGTACCTTCAGGGTGAACCTTGTCCTAGGAAATAATATTATTGCAAGTCTTTATTCCATTATAGATCCTAAACGATATTAATTCGACTTTGGTTATGACTGAATGTCATAAGCTGCAGTACTTCCGTCATGAGGATTTTTAAAATAAATTTCAGTATTGAAATGAGGCACTGAAAGTCACAACAGCGAACTTAAAAACTGCATGTTAAGAATAAAATGCGTATTTGTGTAATCGCCACATGGCGAACTCAACAAAACCTACATTAGAAACTGTGTGTCATTTTACTGCTTATTTACATAAGTTTCAGTGAGTAATACATAAAAACCATTGCCAAGACAACGTTCATTCGTAAGCCAGGTGTGCGTCATCATGTTCTTTAAAATTATTCATGCCTATAGCGTGAAACGTAGATGCCTAATTCTGTAAGATCTTTATCGAGAATGAGCTCCACGTCATTGGGCGTAAGGAGAAGAGACTGCACACATTTCTGTTTCACAGGTGACACAAGGACAAGTGAACCATATGCCATATAGTGAGCTTACGGGTTGCTTCCTATGATTGAGCTTCTGAAGGGTGTGAGTACACCCCATTTACTTCCAGATTTTATTTTTCGCTTTGACATCATTTATGTCGAAATTAATAGGGATGGAGAACCATGTTTATATTTACTGTTTTCATACACCCTCTCAGTAGTAATTTGGTGATTCATTTCTTCAAATCACAGAATTCTTTCTCGAAATCTTGCGCGAAATTTATTACTTAATGTAGATGTCTCTTTCGACATTATTCAATGAACATAGCTTAGTATTTCTTACAAGAAATACCAGCGTGTCGAACTGCTTTTCGGTATCACCGAACTCACGACCACACGGCAAATCCGTCTGCCAGATGTGATGAATTAATATTTCATTTCTGCAGAATTGTCGTTATGGACGAACAACTATTTTCTAGAACAACATCCAGATATTCATTCTTGTTAAACCAATGGTATGAAAACAGCACAAATCTTTGACGTTGCAAATCATAATTTGAAAATTAACAAGTCAAACCACTTGCAATCTTACGTGATCCCCGTTTTGCAACTGTTTCGTCTCACTTTTAATGCTGTTAACGCTGATATTGTAGGTCAAGAGCTGCCTTTTCTAAAAGTGGATGTCAGTCATAATTCCAGGATAACGATGAAAATTAAAAGGGCTTATGTTGCATTCATCCTTAGGAGGTCATAGTACCTGTAATTGGCAGTGAGCTGTTCACACCAGTATTTCATTCAGCAGTTCTGTCGCTACCATAACACTCCAACGTTGGTTGTGGTTGTAGAGCTCACTGTTATGCAGAGGAAGTTTTGCACTAGGTTTTGTGTTATTGTGGATAAGTCCGCTATTTCACGCGATTTTTGAAGCAGCAGTCGAAGTAGTGAATGGAAGCAGGTGACCTTGCATCAGGAAATGCGAAGTGGATTTAATTTGCCAGGTAGATTACGTCTACGTCTACATCTACACTCTGCGCTCCACCTTGTAGTGTGTACTTGTCCAGTCCTCCCCCCACTCCTCCCCACCCCCTCCCCTCATCCTTTTATATTCGTGATCCGTGCTCGGGAGGCTGGTTGATGGTACTCCTCGAATCTCTGAATTTATCTTCATGGCGTTTTCGCGATATATATGTGGGACGAATCAGCATACGTTTTGAGCCTTCTAGGATCATACGCTCTCGGAATTTGAACAGTTAACCACACAGTGAGGCACCACGCCTCCCTTGTTGCATCTGTCACTGGAACTGGGTGAGCTTATACTAGAAGTTATCGATCTTACCAGATGAATCGGTGACGATACACGGTGATCTCCTTTGTATCCTTTCAATTCCCTCTACCAGTCCAGTTTGGTAATAGTCCCAGATTGACAAGCAATACTCAAGTAATGATCGAAAGAAGGTTGTGTAAACTACAGTTCTTCATTTGTGGACGGCCTGTTCTTCACGAGAATTCTGAAATGAATCTCAGTCCGGCATACGCCTTACGAGCGGTCAGTTTGTTTTCGTTCCACTTTTAATCATTCAGTACGCATTCTCCAAGAAGTTTTATCGAGCGAGGTAGGGCAGTGGTTAGCACATTGGATTCGCATTCGGGAGGACGACGCTTTAAATCCGCGTCCAGCTATCCTGATTTAGGTTTTCCGTGATTTCCATAAATCGCTTAAGGCAAATGTCGGGATCGCTCCTTTGAAAGGGCACCCTGATTTCCTTCTCCACCCTTCCCTACTCCGAGCTTGTGCTCCGTCTCTAATGACCTCCTTGGTGACGGGGCGTAAAACACTGATCTCCTCCTCCTCCTCCTCCTCCTCCTCCACCACCTTCTCCAAGAAATTTCAAGCATGTGATTGCCTCTAGTGACTATAAGACAATCTTGCAAATCACACAAAAATGTGTATTTGTGTCTATTTAAGCGTAATAAGTTACATTTCTTTATACTGAGGGTCAACTGCGAATCCTTGCACCAAGCTTCGACCATCTGCAGGCCGCTATCCGATTCGGTACAATTTTCTCGCATTAATTTTCTTAGATCAGACTCTGGGCTGTTGATTCTCTCCCGGAACTACAGGAAAAGACCACACATTTTTCCACGTCCACCATTTCTGATACAGGAGACTTATTCTGATGTTTATATCGTCTAGGGTAGTATTACAATTCCGTTTATTGAATTCCGGTACAATCCTCATGCTTTTCTTCTGGAGTGCCGTGAAATAACACGTAATACTACAGGGAAATATCTGCTTCTCCTGGACCCAATGGAACGGTAATTGGAATCATACATAAATACTAACAGAGCTCCGATGGTTGATAAGGACTTTATCCTCACTCAGACAAAGAAAGAAAATTTTTCTATACATGCTAATGATCGCAGTATTCTCGCTTCACAAAAAAGCTCCCATAAAATGGTTCTATCTACGTCTCCAGCAGTAGGATTCCGAACACAGTTAAATGAGTGACGTGGACTACTTTTATTACTTCATGTACTAATTTCCTTCCCGTTCCACTCAAGGACGGTTCCCAGGAGGAGTTAGTCTGACTAATTCATAATCTGCAAGATCGCAGTACGCAGGCGACCTTAGAATATTCGAAAATTCCATTGCGAAAATCAGCTATTGTGAGATGTTAAATGTCTCCCTTAGCGATCTGCCCAGTTGAGAGTTTGCAGTCCATCTGTTTTTCTCTCTCACAATTTAATGACGCCTTCGATTATTCGAATTGATTCGTCTTTTTTATCCCTTACACTCCTCTCATATTGGTATAACCTGATACGAATCTCACATCGTAAAGGAGTATTCCAGAATAGACGTTAAAACCTTCATGTAGCCAAACTTATCCGTCAATTAACAACAATTTTTGAGCGTTCTATCAACGTACCTTAGTCTATTAAAGAATTGTACTTCGCTCCCATGAACATGTTACTCCCACGTATTTCGATGACATTGTAACGCATATTGTCATTTTGTATGAAGTGCTGGTGGGTAAAGCTATTTTGTGATCGCGCGCAAGTGAGTAACTTATCTTACTGTCTTCTCAAGCCCAGGTATCTTACTGCCTTGTCAAGCCCAAGTTGATAGACGTTCTACATAGCTATTAAATTTGGGCCTGTAACACCGCTAATGTTAGGTGCAGATCATCTCAAATTAATTAGAAATTCTGCTGTGACATAACAAGATTTCACAAATTGATATAAATGAGAGTTTGGAATTTTTTCTAAAATGACAACACAACCTCTCCCTTTTTCATCCCACATTTAATTTGTCACTGCTTTCAGAGTTTAAGTGATACATAACAAGCAAGTACAATTACTGTCAACTCTCAAAAAAAAATTAACATTTAGATATTGAATATGTGATTGATTATTTATCTCTATACATAAGAATGTTATAACTAGCAAAACAATTATATCTTCATCAGTGAAATTCACATCTATGTTGTTGTAGCCGTTCAATGGACTAAGTTGCCGGAGAATGAAATTTTATCTATTAAACTAATCAAACTCTCATGTGCTCAATGGAGGGTATGTTAATATTCGCCGGCCGCGGTGGTCTCGCGGTTCTAGGCGTGCAGTCCGGAACCGTGCGACTGCTACGGTCGCAGGTTCGAATCCTGCCTCGGGCATGGATGTGTGTGATGTCCTCAGGTTAGTTAGGTTTAAGTAGTTCTAAGTTCTAGGGGATTGATGACCACAGCTGTTAAGTCCCATAGTGCTCAGAGCCATTTTGTTAATATTCAACTCTTGAAATTGTATATTCAAAGCGTACGCAGGTTGGAGTGAGCAAACTCTTGGTTCAACATTTAATGTCGTCTAATGCGCATTGGTACATTACCAATTGGGAACTGCAGCGGCGTAGTCTCTGTGCTGGATCTCAATCGCTAATTCCCTACTCTGGCCTTGACTGAATCACTCAGTCTCTAATTTCTTGCGTTCCGTAGAACGTTAAATTGTCCCTAGTAGAAATAATGGCTATTAAACACTCGCTAAGGGATGGAGCGACGTGCACAATGCTCTGCCCGCATAAATTCCCGCAGGAATAGAACTACCACTTTACATCTAACGCCACCGATATGTGAAACGTACCGCCGTCACTTTGCAGACGGAAAGGTCTCAACGTCTTGGCTATTATTCCACACATAGGTGTGGCCCGCTGTGGGACGAGAGACCTCTGTTAATTTAGTTCTGAAAAATGATTTTATATGACGTGACTCTCCCCACCGTGTCACTTCTACGTCACACATAATGGCTTTAGCCAACCGCTTCCTCGTTGTAGGTGAAATTTTATTTTTCTTACCAGATCGCCGCTAGCCTTGTTAATGCTGTCTAGCCACTTACCCATGGTCTCCACTGTGTTTATTTAAAAGGTATTATATTGCTCTTGCTTTATTTTTTCTGTGCTGCAGTGGGGCCTTCTTTTGTTAATGTTAACTGGTGTATCCTAGTACCACGTGCACAGTCTGTCTCCAAACTGCGTTCGCTTTATCTCATTTACGCATGACCCAGTTTTTATATGGGCAGATATTGTTTTGTTATTCGGTACATGATATTATTACAATTGCATTCTGTTAACCATATAGAGTTATTATCTGGGGATTTTATTCTCTATCGTAATTATAAAGCTCATGTAAGTTCCAAAAAATGTGGATGCCTTGCAACATAAATTATTCCATCTACAGATGCTAATTGTATTTACAAGCAAAAGTCGCACGATTCATTACATTACAAACACCATCAAGAACCTTATGATGGTACTGAACTCCAAATTATCCACTAGAAAGAAATCCAAAGAAAACAGTTATATTTAAAAGACGTCTACGGAAACAAATTCTCAGTTCATCAGTTGATATAAGACCAAATATAAGCGTAATCCTATGGAAAAAGCTATTGGACTAAAAAAATTACAAGAGGAAATAAGAAGAACAGGGAACAGAACTAACATATGTTTTTCGTTTCCTTTTGATTATTTCTCTATTGCAGTCTCTTCTTTAAATCGCCTATCCTCTTTAAATACCTTCGGATTGGTCACAATGTTACCTATCTCTGACAAGCCTTTATGGAATGCCAAAATTCAGGATGCATTCGTCGCACATAGAAAAGGAAAGTTTTAGGAGAATAATGGTCTGGAAAACCATTATTTCCATGCCAGAACTCAAGAAATATTCAAAATGCCTTCCGTTAATATTCGTATATGAATCGAATTGCCGTCGCATTGAGTTCGGCAGGTGACGATATTTTCCTGTAGTATTACGTGTGGTTTCAAAGCACTCAAGAACAAGGGCACACGTCTGTAGTGAAGTTCAATATAAGGAAGCTTAAAAATTCCCCAAAAAATACAGTTATGATTTGTTTAGGCTAAGATAATATTAAACTGAGGATAATGGTTCACCCCTTCCTGTCCTATGTTTCTTCGCCATGGTAAAGGCACTTCTTCTACCAGAGTATAAGAAATAGTAAGTTCATTGGTGTGGTCTAGGTGTTCCTACACATGCTGCAAATATTATAGACACTGTAGGCTATGATGTTCAACTAGCCAGTAATGAGTTCAACGTTACTTGTACTTGGCTTACGCTAGCACTTGGGACATCTTTCACGGCACGAAGAATTCTTTATTCTGCCTGAAGTGTCCTCACCATTCGCACCAAGTCGCAAGCAGTAGGCTTAAATGTCTAATGCTCCATAAGTCGACCACCAATTGCTTTGAACGTCCCCTGAAGGGATACTTTCACTGTGGAAATATTTCTCCATAAAAACACCGGTTGGCAAGCCCATTACCGTGTGCTAATCCAGACATCAAATGTTCACATGATATGTCTTCGCGTTTGTGTACACTTCACTTGTACTGTACTGGAAATAAAGTCCATAATAAACACTAGGAAATAGTTATGTACTAGGCAGTTTCGCAACGGCCACCAAAACAATTGGTGGTACGCATGAGTAAGGAACTGGAGTGAGTCACATCTCAAAGCAAGTAATGACATGAGTCAACATCACCTTCAGTGAAACAGAATACAAGCACCACCGAGGAAGTCATAAATTACAACATAACCAGCTGTAACTATGAAGAGTGGTAAAAAACGAGTTCTAGCGTGTAATAAAGTGTTTCCGGACCCATACTAATATAGTGAATTATATCAGATGAAAGTTTCTCAGACTGGCAGAGGAAAAAAGATTGCAGCTCGGTTGAATTCCCATGAGTTAAACATTTAAAGTGGATTGAAAGTTTGAGGTTAACTGGAATAAAATCTGCCATATGGAATATGCGACATATAAGTTACTCCACACCAAGGAAAAGTACCAGCCAGAACTCACATCTGCAACTTAATATGTATCAAACTTCCTCCACGATAAGCGGAGGAATTACATGGTTGCGCGCCTTAGTTCCAACACAGACCTACCCTGGAGTCCTGCTACACATACTTGACCTGTTAACCAACACGCCCTTACCAGTGATGCCACCGCTTTTACGCTGCGCTCGCATACATAAAACCCGTTTCAACTTGTATGAATACAACAATGAACACTGGAAGTGGTCAGTTCACCACTAAAGAAATAATAATCCAGCCTGGCAAGATCAAATTGTTACTGAGGTGTTTTGTCCTCGAATTAAGACGCTGTATCTTCGTTGAACATTTTTGGTAAGCTGACTACAGCACTTATCAGAATTTAGAGAACTTGCATGACAAACTAATTCAGATTGCCTAGAAATTCTAAACTACGGAATAGCTCATCACACGTATATTCACAATCATATTTGTAGCTGTGGCACGTCGGACTTACACAAGAACCGCTAGGATAGCTTTGGATCTGTCGGGAATAGGTCACACGATTTCTCCAAGCCACAAAGTAGATTAACGCCACAATCGCGACTAGACACAATCGGCAACAATGTATCACAACAATGAACACGTAAACAACTATGAAATTTATTCGTAATTGCCAGTACACAGTTAGGTAGTCAGCATCGTCCAATTTACCGACATTTGCTTGAGTGACGATGTATGACAAGCCATAAGCTTTGTCGAAGTAACCCGTCTCCGTCAGAATCTGTAGATATTATCAACATCAAAAATATACTGTTAAGTACGAATTAAAAACACTGCCTACGCGACTATATCATTTGAGACTTAACCAACACCAAAAAAACAAGTACACAGTTTATTACGCAACTATGGTGGACTCCCATCTAACATAGGTCCTACCTCATCATATCCCTGATGCTTATCCTCTGCAAAATGGTCTGTCATTCCTAGTTATAACTTTAGGGACATTTTTGACATCAGAAAAACCACTCTCCTAGTAATTTTTATATTAAAATCGTTATGTCCTACGTCGGTTTCTCCAGTGATAAATCTTCCGGAACACTATCTGAAATAATAATCCCTTCATCCTTACTTCTATAAAATTTGTTATACAGAGGGTCGATTTTTCTTTCCTCAGCCGACTTGACCTTGTATTTGCCCACCTGCTGGTTGACAACGGGTCCCTAACTTTACGAACTTTTTGTTTGTGCCCTTCGTATTCCTTCACTATCTTCTCGAAAAATTTCCAACGCCATGCTATAACCTCGATGACTCTGCTTCCCTGGGCGATCTGTTATTCCAAGCTGTGGCAATGCGTGCCTCCACACCTGTGCGGTACCTCGAATTCTGATTTCGGAACTGAATTGTATCTGAAGTATCTTGTGACGCGTATTTTTGATCGGCATGCGTTCCCAACAAACGCTTTTAAATAAACGACTCCACCGACACACATTCTGTGGCAGCTTCATACTTCCGTTACTCAGTTTGTAACGTGCGCGTGGGGTACACAATACTCGTTAAAGCCCGTACTATGGTAAGTGAGCGGGGTTCACCTTATGAGAGAGGATTTTTGTATCGATATCGACCGCGTGTACCTGAATGGTGGCAAATCAGACTTACACCCACTCTTCAAATACAATGATCCGCCAAGTAAGTTCAAAAAGCCATTACACGTCAGTATGGACCAAAAGCAACACTGAAGATGCTACCAATTTACTAATTATACGGTCGCCAGCCTAATTAGGAATTAACTGAGTTTCTTACCTGTACAAGTTGGTGTTTATTCATGCAAAACAACACGTAGTAACACTGCATAATATAGTAAAATTTTAGAACCTGAAAATCTATTGATCTGATGGTTTCACGTTCTGTACTGATATGGCAAAAACCATAAATACATAACACTACACAATAATGTGTACTACAAAACTTTATACTGTCTATTAATCTGATTAAAATCGGGCATAGGTTACCCTAGAAATAGCACTTTCGAGCCACACACAAAATGTCAATTTTGATAAAGATAAAACACTGATAAATTTTGACTTATATATTGACTTTAACTTTTGCTGGTCAAACCAATGTGGAACACTTCAGAATTCAAATGAATAAAGGAGAGGGGGGGGGGGGGATCCTGAAACTGTTATGATCACTACATAAAAAAAAATTACTGAAATTATTATGCGTTCAAGATTTCCAGTATATGAGTTACTACTCTTTTTATCTTATTTACTTCTCATTTAAATACCTTTATATCTGTCTGGAAATTATTAAACGTCATTACTATATCAATATTAAAGTTATCTTTCAACTTCGTTAGACCTTCGTTATTCATTTACTGGTTCATTAACAAAACAGTTCTTTAAACACCATTCTGACATACCTAGGTCTGCAAGTAATTATTATTAACACAAAATTTAATTTTTCATTTCGGGACACTCGGATTGCACAACATTTGGAAAGGAAGGTTAGTTGTGAGGATAATTGAATGAGGGGAAAGTTCTGGTAAAATTTAGGATATTATTGAACAGTATGGTCCATACGAATACGGTACTAAAAGTTTCAACCTGCTTGTATCGATGCGGCGGTTGGCGAGCGGCGAGATGGTGAGGCACAGAGCACACATACAAGCACATCTATGGCTCTTGACGTATTGGCACTTTAATTCTTCTTAGCGTCGCAATACTTTTCCATTTAGTGCCTATGGAATTTTGCCATGCTGTGTGGGCGTTGGAACAGTATACCCGAGGCTCACTGAAACTACGTCTTCCAGGATAGCCTCCTCGTTCCAGAAGGTGTTGCTCAAACCAGTGCCAGACTCCCAACTACTACTGCTGAGCCCGTTGTGCCGTGCAGTGCCCGTGCGCATTTTCCCGCGCTCGCCTGCCATCCACCTTTTACCGCTCCCTTACAGACCGGGTATTCACCCAAGGTTTTGCATTCTACATATCAACAAATTGCCGACGTATGGACCAGACGCTCAATTTCAATTTAAACATCTTACAACAGTTCCAAAATTAGTTACATTTCAATTCTATCGCAATATTACTTGACATTTGACATAAACATTAATCTTCACATTGAAACTTGTTTACAGTTTTCTTAACACAATGACATGAAACAAAAAAGAAATGAAATCGGAACATCAATTACACTAGTTTATCGAAAATCAGATGGAAAAAATTTACTTATATGTACAATAGTACAGGGTCGTTGTTGTTATACATGCCCCTGTTTCCAGTAAATTTCACTAAGTGCAAATTTGATTGGAACACTGAACTTTATATCTATACAGGGGTTCTGAATCTTTGTGTGAATGTGCCATCATAAAATTTTATATCCCAAAACTTCCTTTCACTCACATCATATAGGTCTATACTTTTTGATATATCTAGAACATTTACCTATCATTTATTTAAATGCTTTTGGCACAGTTCAACCTCCTATCACAACGTGATTTAAATAGCAAATTACTTATCATTGTTAAATTTCTCAGAGAAATAAAATCAAAATCTGGAACACAAACACTTAACTACAAAGCCTATACGAATACCTATATACACTATAAAACAATCTGTTGCTGCTTGAATTGAATAGCAGTCCATTTCCTTATTCACTAATAAACACAAAATACTATTTAGAAAAATCACTACACATATTTCCTGCCTATTATTCAGATTTGGGCAGTCCATTTCGCATCATTTTATCACATCACCTGTACCACACTTACAGGTCTCCCTTGACTATTTATCTGCCCTCTTTGATTTTTGGCAGTCCCATCTTTTATTTGGCTTGCAGCATTTACCCTTTCTTTTCAGCCCTTTTTCCATAAATCTTTACATTTATAGTACATTTGGTAATCTGAAACTCACATAAGTACATTAGCACACTCACATTCGTATACATACATTTACAAAGATTTGTTACATTTAGAATAAAATAGTTTCAGCATAAGATACAGCACATTTACGGCAGATAGATTTCTGATTGTACTTAGGTCACTCACTCCTCAGATCATACAGTTTCAGGTCCACAACGTTTCTTACACCTAAAGGTCTCTAGGATTTTGGGTAGATAGGGTAGTAAGCATTATCGTGTGGAATGTTCTGTATTATATACGGTCCATTATAAATATATTTAAATTTGGAAATTTCATGGTTCAGTTCACTAGATTTTTCGTGGGTTTTTAAAATAACATAATCCCCAATTTTAAATTTTGAGACTTTCAGGTTTTTATCATGTCTTTTAGATCTAGATTCAGCCTTTTTCTTTGCCTTTTTTCTGACTAATTCTTTCTTTTGACTCAACCTCAAGCTTGTACAAGGTGGAAACTTTAGTTTTTCCTCAATTAAGGTTTTACTTCTGCTGCCTAACAAAATTTCTTCCGGTGGGAACCCAGTAGATTCATGATGTAAGGTGTTCATGACATTCTCAAAGTCCGAGATAAATCTGCCTCAGACTCTAAATCATGCCCCTTCCTGTTTTCTCCACAACGCACCTTGGTCGACTGTGACATTGTCCCAAGATACGTTCCTGACCTGTGAACCATTTATATCTGGAGGCTTTCTCGGTTTCTGGAGTTCAAAGTCATTGCTTACTTGAACTCTTTGCAAAATAGACACTGAGTCATCAGGTGGCTCTTTCTTTCTGTGTTCAGTCTCAACATCTGGGTTTTGTTTTGAAACTTCGTCATCAGTAGATACAATATCGCAATTAGCTGTATTCCCATTATTTTCACTAGTACCGAAATACTCGTCATCTGAAGTATCGTACGAATCCGACCATTCTGGATCGCTTTCAGGTTCTAACATAAAAGCTTTTCTGAGACAGGCACTAAGTTCTTCCTCTGCATTTTCATTAGGCTTATTTTAACTAAATATTCTCTTTAGGCAAAACGACCTCATTATCAGCTTTACTCACATCCACTGTTACTTCATATTTAGTGTAATCCTCGTGGACTTCAGTTACTCTTAGGTAATTACCTGCCCCTTCCCCACGGTGCCTTTCGGTAACAGCTTGTACTGTTGGCGGATCGTTAACAGAAGTTACTTCCTCTGAATTTCCGTCAATGCTTAGGATTTAATCCTTCAATTCCTTCCTATCTTTAACCACCGTCCTATCGACAGCACGCGTACTTTGCGCGGCGCTATTTACTCTCTCCTCCTTAAATTCGGGCCACGTCACCGTATCGACGTCCCTACTATTTCCTTTTTCACTAATTAACCTCCTTGCCTCATATTCCTCCTTAAAATCCTCCCACTCATATTGCTTGAGGCCCTTGTACAGATCGTCGATCTGCACACGCCAATCAGTTACTTCTCCTAATTCATTCTCGCCATTTACTTCATTGCTAACACTGCTAACCGCACCTCTCTGTGTATCCACTATTACATCTACTATTTACTTCGCCACGGAATTACCACTCGTAATGTATTCACCAGCTCTTACGGCAATGTTTGTACCTAATTCTGCCGCCTTACTAGCGGCTTCTCTCTGAACAGCTGTTCTGCTAAGCTGGGCCGTTGCTCTCTGATGCTCCATTCGCCTGTTAATATGTATCGCTCTGCGCGGCGAAGATGACTTATCTGTGCACGCACCTGACGCTTGCTTCGCCACAATACGCTGCGTCGTTCCACGCCTGTCCCTAACCTGTCTCATAACTTCACTGTCAGTCCGGTAATGTTTCTTAAATCGGGGCCGGTATGTTCCGCCCGCTTCCGTTTGACCCGCAATGTTCGCGGAAATCAGTTACCCGCGTCGTTATTATTTTGCGCGGTATACCCTCTGCCGCGACCTGGATAACTCCCTCTTCATCTTCCTCTACCTCTACCTCTCTGTATCATGTTGACGCGAAAACCATCGCCGTCATTCCTCCCGTCATTATTGCGGTTATTCCTGTTACTAAAATTCTGATAATTGGCACGACTTTCGCGCCAGTGGTCTTCGTCTTCGACCCTTTCGAGAAACGCTTGGAAGCTGCGATGATTGCTTCCCACATATCTCTTCGAATCTTCTGGAAGCTTTTTATATAGCTCCCATACGATTTCAGAATCGGATCTTCTCCCTCCTGAATGTCTCAAATTTCGGTACCAATATTCGCAGAAATCTTTCAAAGAATTCCTGCCCCTGTTATCATGAAGTTTGGCCATGATAAACTCGCGCCACAAATTATCCTGTTTTTGTTCGAACCAGTATTCTTCCGTAAACGTTTGTTTAAACTCTTCGAACGTCATTAGTTCGGTATTCAAGTTAATTCCCCAGCGCTTAGCGTCACCTGCTAAGGCGCTAATTACTACGTTTATCTTCTCCTGACCAGACAGGTGTTCAGGAAACATCCTCTCGCAATATTTAATGAAATCCAACGGATGCCATCCGTTATGTTATTTGGCGGGATCGAAGCGTTCCTCACCTTCCAACAGCTTCGTAAGTGGCGCGCCATTACAGACAACACCAGGCCTATCTTTGATTTTACTCTCGAGATCGAAAATTTTGCCTTGAATTTTCGATGTATTTTGTTCACACTTTTGCACACACCCGATAACTTTTTCGCCTAAATTTCTTTCAGTATCTTAAACTGCCTTTTTCAACTGTGCGATTTCATGTTGGTATTCGTTTACGATCTCAGTTTTGGTTCAAATGGTTCAAATGGCTCTGAGTACTATGGGACTTAACTTCTAAGGTCATCAGTCCCCTAGAACTTAGAACTACTTAAACCTAACTAACCTAAGGACATCACACACATCCATGCCCGAGGCAGGATTCGAACCTGCGACCGTAGCGGCCGCGCGGTTCCAGACTGTAGCGCCTTTAACCGCTTGGCCACCCCGGCCGGCAGATCTCAGTTTTAAGACCGAAAACTTTTTCGTTTACTTTAATTTCAACTAGAGGCTCTACTTTCTCTTGGATGTTGAGAATTTCAACATCAAACCTACTGTTAATGTTGTCAATTTCCCCCTGCATAGTATTCATATTTTTATTAATTGTGTCAATTTCAGACTTAATAGTATTTACTGCAGAACTTAAATTACCCACTTTGTTCTACATGTTCTATTTGTTTACTAATTTTAATTCCTTGTTCTTCGACCTGTGCTTTAAGCTGACCAACTTGTGTTTTAAGCTGCTCGTCAACATGTGTTTTAAGCTGATCATTCTGTGTTTTGAGCTCGTCAACGTGTGTTTTAAGCTGATCATTCTGTCCTGCAATTTGTTTGGTTAATCGTTCAAATAAGTCGTTCATGCTTAAAATTTTCACACTGTTTTGTTCTGCGGAACCGGTGTGTTCCGATCCTACATCAAAATTTTCTTTCGGTTCTTTCTTTATCTGTGGTGAATCAAACATGTCAGTGGATTCGTTCACGTACCCACTATCATCTACAAGGTCATCCTCTACTTCCCGTGTTATTCCTTGCTGTGTTCGAGGCAATCTCGACATTTCAATCTGTTCGTTAACATGTTCGTGATTTTGTATGTACGGCAATTGTCTTCCGCTAACGCCATCTGTTATCTGGCCGCGTAAACTCCTGTCATTGCCAGTCGCATCTTCCATTACGCTCGTCACATCTACTGTGTCTACGTTCTCGTCCATACTGAACGCAAATTACACCTCACTACCGCACTTGACGTTCACTGCTATTTACTTTACTGAATAATATTGCAATTCGTGCCACTGAACATCCACTGTTCGGTATTCACGTTAATTTGTGATCGACAAAAACTGGATGTCTTGTCACCGGGAGCCACTTGTAACGTGCGCGTAGGGCACACAATACTCGTTATAGCCTGTACTATGGTAAGTGAGCGGGGTTCACTTTATGAGAGAGGATTTTTGTATCGATATCGACCGCGTGTACCTGAATGGTGGCAAATCAGACTTACACCCACTCTTTAAATACAATGATCCGCCAAGTAAGTTCAAAATGCAATTACACGTCAGTATGGACCAAAAGCAACACTGAAGATGCTACCAATTTAATAATAATACGGTCGCCAGCCTAATTAGGCATTAACTGAATTTCTTCCCTGTACAAGTTGGTGTATATTCATGCAAAACAACACGTAGTAACACTGCATAATATAGTAAAATTTTAGAACCAGAAAATCTATTGAACTGATGGTTTCACGTTCTGTACTGATATGGAAAAACCATAAATACATAACACTACACTATAATGTATACTACAAAACTTTATACTGTCTATTAATCTGATTAAAATCGGGAATAGGTTACCCTAGAAATAGCACTTTCGAGCCACACACAAAATGTCAATTTTGATAAAGATAAAACACTGATAAATTTTGACTTATATATTGACTAACTTTTGCTGGTCAAACCAATGTGGAACACTTCAGAATTCAAATGAATAAAGGAGGGGGGGGGGGATCCTGAAACAATTATGATCACTACATAAAAAAAAAGTGATTACTGAAATTTTTTATCAAATTTTTCTCCCTCTTTGGGTGAGGATGAATTCTAAAAATCTGGTGACTAAGGAAGACAAAAGCAAAGAAAAAATTAGAAAAGAAATAATTTAAGACGGTGAAGCGCTAGCGCTTGAGCTTAGCTCCTGCCGAGGAGTAAGGGTTTTCAAAACCACCTACTGTGTTGCCCTTAAATGCCGTACATGGATAGTAGCCACATTTATATACTTTTGTTCGTGTAGCAGTGTCTAGCTTACTATTACTTAGCACATTTTGGACTGATCTTAAGTTGGTGTTTCTGCTTACATGTTTACGGCGCGCAATGTTCAATGTAGTCAGCAAATTTCCTAAAACTGCCAGAGAGGAATGTGATTATATTGTGCAATCTTAAAAACACGTAAGACATAAACCTAGTTCAAATTCCGGTTCGTATATTTCATTTTCACTCGCACAGACACACCCATGCTACTTATAATATAAAACAAATAATGTGATCATTATTCTGAAATCTATTAAAAACCAGTAGGATTCGTAGAGTGAAGCGTAAAATAGATAATCAGCGACGATTTATTGATTAATCACCCACAAAAAAGTAGAAATGCCGCGTCACTCAGACCTATATTATACTCTCTGCGTTCATACTAGGGACTTCAGAAAGTAAGTTCCGCATGTCTTCCCACACTTGGCATTATACGAAACAAGAGTTGGTCGTTGTCAGAAGTGGGAACATTTTCCGGGTTTCTTGCTGCCGGCCTCGTGGCCGTGTGGTTCTAGGCGCTGCAGTCCGAAACCTTGCGACTGCTACGTTAGCAAGTTCGAATTCTGCCTCGGACATGGATGTGTGTGCTGTCGTTAGGTTAGTTAGGTTTAAGTAGTTCTAAGTTCTAGGGGACTGATGACCTCCGATGTTAAGTTCCATATTGCTCAGAGCCATTTGAAGCATTTTTAGAGTTTTTCTACGCTACGGATAACATGTGCAACATAGTGTGGTGGTAAAATGGCGCGGCAGCTGTAAATTACAACGAAGTTAAAGTACGGGGGACAGTTCAATTCCTGTGGGCAGAACGTCTAAATTATTTGGATTAACCGGGAAGTTCGGCGCTATTTGAACCAAATTCACGTAGCTACCGCACATAGAGAAACAGTGTCAACAATTTGATAGTGCCCGCACAGATGATGGTGATGTTAATCGGAATCCTATTCTTGCACCATGTGATTTCCTTACTTTCGGCAAGCTGAAAGAACCTCTGGATGAAAGGTGATTCTCTAAAGATGATATTTGTTTACAGTGACTTGGTCTTTATGTTGAAAGAAACAGTGTAATGTGTCTGTGTTACTTTAAAGTTACATTTTATAAACGTATCTTGGGCTGGTATAATAATGCTTTAGCTTCCCTTTACAAGTTCTCTCGTAATTGTCATCAAAATTTTATCCCAGCCCTAAGAGTCATTTCTCGTTCATCTTTTAGTTTGTTAAACTAGAAGCCAGATTATGTTGTACCATAGCCTCTCTCATCTTCTCTCAAACTAAAATACAGGGAGCATTTGAAAAGTTTGTTGAATGGTCTCAAAAATAAAGGAAACAAGAGTTATAAACAAAATACTTTTACTGATCTTCAGAGTAATTAACATTAGTTATAACACACTTCTGACATTCGTGTAAAGCTGTTGCAAACTATGAGCAAACGTTTCTTTTGGAATCGCTCAAAGCAGGGTGATCACGTATTGGTTGGTTGGTTGTTTGAGGTTTAAGGGACCAAACAGCGAGGTCATCAGTCCCTTGTTTCAAATATACTCCATTCTGCTAACGGGACATCTCAGAAAAGTCAGAACAATAAAACGGAAAAAGGGAAAAAACGTAAAGGGCAGTCACGTTGTCATTGGTAAAAACAAATGAGGGAAGTCGGCAAGAGAACGAACCCAACACTATGCTGAAGCAGCATAGGCAAGACCACCTGTGACTTAAAAGGTACAACTGCTATAATGCAGAAAATACGTATGGGAATAAAAAGACTAACCAAGCCTTAAAAAAGGGTAAAAAGAGTAAAAGGGGAAGAAAAGAGGATTCCGGTCAGGGAGGTGAATCGGGAATCTCTAAACACTGCCTACAGTGGGAGACACCCAAACACTCACCGCCCTGCCCCAACACCAGAGAGATTAAAAACCTTAAAACTGAGAATAAAAACCACTCTCCTGGAGGAAACCGAGAACCAGAGAGACCATCCGGGAATCGTCAGCCAACATCAAAGGTAAAGTGTGGGGGAGTCTGTACTTAGTACGCAGAGCCAAAAGAAGGGGGCATTCAACCAAAATGTGGGCCACTGACTGGAAGGCTCCACAACCACATAGCGGGGGAGGCTCATCACGCAAAAGAAAACCATGGGTCAGCCTGGTATGACCAATGCGGAGACGACACAGTGTGGTCGAGTCCTTTCGGGAGAGGCGATAGGAAGAACGCCATGGGCCTGGTGTCACCTTAATTGCACGAAGTTTATTAGACAGTGGAGTAGCCTCCCAAGAATTGGCCCATGACTGCGCGAAGTGGGATTTGATGTGAAGCCGTAAATCCGCTGCAGGAGGGGTTACAGGAAACGGGGGGTAAGTAACTGCTCCCCCAGCCAAACGATCAGCGAGCTCATTTCCCGGGATACCCACATGGCCAGGGACCCATAGGAAGTCAATGGAACAAGCAGCACGGTGAATATCAGCGAGATGGTCATGGATGGCAGAGACCAAGGGATGGCGCGAAAAACACCGGTCAATAGCAAGAAGGCCACTCATCGAGTCCGTACATAACAAAACGCGGTTGTGTTGGGATTGTTTAATAAAGGTAAGGGCCCGGGAAATTGCCATCAATTCCGCAGTAAACACCCCACATGTAGGTGGCAGCAGATGATTTTCCGTTCCAACAGAGGACGTGAAGGCATACCCAACATGATCAGCAGATTTAGAGCCATCAGTGTAAAAAACAACAGCATCCCGAAACTCCCATAAAATTTTGCGGAAAAAGGAACGAAACACCACCGGGGGGATGGAATCTTTCGGACCGCGGCGGAGATCCATCCGAATTCGAGGCCGAGGAACTAACCAAGGAGGGGTGGAGGGGAGGGAGCGAAGAAGACAGGACAAAGAAGGAAGTTGAAAATCACGGTAAAGAGACGCAAGGCGCAGCCCAACCGGTAAACCCGCCCGAGGGCGGGAGTCGGGTGGGCGACGTCCATGGTCTGGGAACAGGATAGAATAGGAAGGATGAGAGGGAGAAGAACGGATAGTGAGGGCATAAGACACCAGAAGCTGGGACCACCGAACAGAAAGGGGTGGGATCCCAGCTTCAACCAGGAGACTATCAACAGGGCTAGTAGGGAAGGCACCGGTGGCCAAACGGATACCACGATGGTGGACTGGATCCAGCACGTGCAGTGTGGAAGGAGCAGCTGAACCATAAACTTGACAACCATAGTCCAAACGAGACAGAACTAGAGCACGATAAAGACGGAGGAGGAGAGAACGGTCCGCACCCCAAGAGGAGTGGGCAAGGAAGCGAAGGACATTGAGTTTACGTAAACATCCTACCTTCAGGAGTCTGATATGGGGCAACCAAGTGAGCTTGTTGTCGAAAAGAAGACCCAGGAAACGAAACTGTGAAACCACAGGCAATCGTTGTGCAGCGAGATAGAGCTCTGGATCAGGGTGGACCGTAGTACGGCGACAGAAGTGGACCACCCGCGATTTTAAAGGAGAGAATTGAAACCCGTGTGAGAGGGTCCATGCAGAGGCACGCCGTATAGCCACCTGGAGCTGCCGTTCTGCAGATGCCATCGAGGAGGAACTAACCCAAATGCAGAAATCATCCACATACAGGGCAGGGGCGACCAAGGGACCGACAGAGGCCACAAGTCCATTGATAGCAATGAGGAAAAGAAGGACGCTCAAGACAGAACCCTGTGGGATGCCCGTCTCCTGGGTCCGTGGAGAACTAAAAGCAGTACCAACTCTAACTCGGAATGACCGATGGATCAGGAACTGGCGGATAAAATTCGGGAGTGGGCCCCGAAGACCCCACTGATGAAGGGTTAGTAAGATGTGATAGCGCCAGGCCGTGTCATAGGCCTTGCGAAGGTCAAAAAACACTGCAACCAAATGGCGGCGCTGGGAAAAAGCCTGCCGAACTGCGGATTCCAAGCGAAGTAAATGATCGATTGGAGATCGTCCCTCTCGAAAGCCACACTGGTAAGGGGACAATAGATCCCGAGATTCGAGGACCCAAGTGAGCCGACGGGCTACCATCCGTTCAAGTAACTTACAAACAACATTGGTCAAACTAATTGGCCGATAGCTGTCAACAGATAGGGGGTTCTTACCAGGCTTAAGGACAGGAACCACAATGCTATCCCTCCACTGAGAAGGGAAGTCACCCTGGAGCCAGATACGGTTAAACACCCGAAGAAGATGTTGCCGTTGTGGAGCACTGAGATGTTGAAGCAGTTGGTTATGGATGGAATCTGGGCCAGGGGCCGTATCATGAGAAGAAGATAGAGCAGAAAGAAATTCCCATTCAGTAAAAGGTGCGTTATAAGATTCTGACTCACAAGTGGTGAAACATAAGGTGAGAGCTTCAGCCTGCTGTTCGTGATGAAGGAAAGCAGCGGGATAGGAGGCTGACGCCGATGCCACTGCAAAATGGGTCGCAAGATGTTCGGCGATAACTAATGGGTCCGTACAAATGCCATCTGGGAGGTGAAGGCCTGGTAGGGTGGACTGCCGATGGCAACCTTGGAGAGAACGAAGTGTAGCCCATACCCGTGACAGAGGGACAGTGGAACCAAGGGAAGAAACGAATCGTTCCCAACATATCCGCTTGCTCTGTTTGATTAAATAACGGGCTTTAGCGCGAAGGCGTTTAAAAGTAGTAAGGCTGGCTACGGATGGGTGCCTCTTGAAGTTTTGCAAAGCTCGACGGCGGTCACGGATGGCAATGGCAATGGCCGGACTCCACCACGGGACTTGCCGGTGACGAAATAGTCCAGATGAGCGCGGGACAGCAACGTTAGCAGCGCGAACAATCGCGTCAGACACGTCACGTAGGACGTCATCAATACAACCCGACAAAGAGGTAGAAAACTCGACCTGTGCAGTGTATAGAGGCCAATCGGCGCGGTGGAAAGACCAACGAGGTAACCTGTCCATCGGGGAGCGCGAAGGGAGCGTGAGAATCAACGGGAAATGGTCACTATCACAAAGGTCGTCGTGTGGCGACCAGTGTAATGAAGGGAGGAGAGAGGGAGAAGAAAGAGAAAGATCAATGGCAGAAAAGGTACCATGACCAGCACTGAAATGAGTAGGGGAGCCATCATTAAGAAGGCACAGGTCGTGGTCTGCAATAAATTGGTCTATAAGAAGACCTCGTCTAGATGGAAAGGCACTGCCCCACAAAGGATGATGAGCATTAAAATCCCCAAGGAGGAGGAAGGGAGGAGGAAGTTGCTGAGGAAGGGTGGTTAAGGCAGCAGGTGTAAGAGCCGTGTCAGGAGGGAGATAAAGATTGCAAACGGTGACTGCAGAGTCTAAGTGGACCCTAACAGCAACCGCTTCCAATGTAGTTTGGAGAGGAATCCACGTGCAAGCAATGTCGGTACGGACCAACGTACAAACGCCACCAGAAGCCCACAAGGGTCCGACCCGATTGCGACAGAAAACACGGAACCCACGGAGGGTCGGTGAGTGAGCATCAGTAAAATGTGATTCCTGGAGAACCACACAAGCTGCAGAGTAGGACGAAAGAAGGGATTTCAATTCCGGAAGGTGTCGATAGTAGCCATTACAATTCCATTGGAGAACCACAGAACGATGGTTTAAATGAGGGCTGAACACGCTAAATCCAGTCATACTGCCGGGTCCCCACCCGTCACAGACAAGGAGGGGGCGACATCCATAAACGACAGGTCAGAATCCAGTTGTGAAGTCGGGGAAGGGACCTCCGGTGACACCAGAGGCTCTTTGTCCCGGGACTTATGTTTCTTCTTCTTTTCAGGCTGAGATCGAGGAGGGCTGTGTGGCATAAAGGAGCCAGCTGCAGCAAGATCAGGAACAGAAAGAGACCGGGCGACCTGGGGGCCGACAGACCGCGGCTCTCGCGGTCGCCGCGCGGCAGCAGACCTTTGACCTGGAAGGTGCCGGGAAGGGGCATCCCGGGAGAGGCGCCCTTGACCGGCAGACACCGAAGGAGTGGGACACTTCTCCGGCTGGGGAGGGGGAGCAGCACCCAGAGGAGAAGGCGTGGGAGCCGCAGGGGAGGGGGGGAGGAGTGGGGTCCGAGATGGGGGTAAGGAAGGGGGGGGGGAAGGGGGGAAGATGTAACCAAGGCGTAACTTGATGTCATAGACACAGGGTGCAGTCGTGCATATTTCTTACGGGCCTCTGTGTAGCTTAAACGATCGAGGGACGTATACTCTTGGATCTTTTTTTTCTTTCTTATAAACTGGGCAATCTGGTGAACGTGGAGAATGACTACCACGACAATTTACTCATACAGGAGGGGGAACACAGGGACTCCCCTCATGGAGTGGACGTCCACAGTCACCACAGAGAGGGTCCTGGGAACAGCGAGAAGACATGTGGCCAAAACGCAAGCACTTAAAACACCGCATAGGAGGTGGGATGTACGGCTTCACATCACAGCGATAGACCATAATCTTAACTTTCTCAGGAAGGGTATCCCCTTCAAAGGCCAGGATAAAGGCACCAGTATCAATATGGTTATCTTTAGGACCCTTCTGAACACGCCGAACAAAGTGAACACCCCGCCGTGCGAGATTGTCCCGAAGTTCCTCATCAGTTTGAAGGATGAGGTCCCTGTGGAAAATCACACCTTGTACCATATTTAGAGACTGGTGAGGGGTAATAGACACAGGAATTGTGCCAAGATGGGTACAGGCACGAAGGGCCGCAGATTGGGCAGCTGAAGTAGTTTTAATCAGCAACGAACCCGACCGCATCTTGCTCAGGGAGTCCACTTCGCCAAACTTGTCTTCAATGTGTTCCACAAAGAATAAAGGCTTGACACTGGTGAAAGTATCTCCATCAGTCCTGGTGCAAACTAGATAACGGGGGAAAGGTTTTGCCCCTAGACGACGGGCCTGACCCTCTTCCCAGGGGGTAGCCATGGAAGGGAAGGCCGAAGGGGCAAGAGAAGCAGCACTTGAGGAATCAGTACCACGCAGAGAGACGGCCGCAGAACGGCCAGAGTTTTGGACCCTTATGCGTTTCATCTGCATAGCGTCCGCCCTGATACCACCCACTCCGATCAGGGGCTCTCCTCACGGGCGCCACCCAGCCACAGCAAGGGCCGTCTGGCACGGCGGCCATTGCCGGGAGTTCCGATGCTCCAGGATGACGAGCAACCACTCCAAGGCATGCATGAGGAGGTCACAGCTCAGGTATCAGAAGTGTGATCCCCGTGTGTTCAGGGGGCTCAACCAAAAGGGTACATAGCGACCCCACCACACGGGCTGGCTACCGTGCTGGCTATGCACCCTAGCATCAGACCACGACGTGAAAGAAAAGGTGGAATGTACTAGGAGGGCGCACGTCGGAGACACTAGGTAAGGTGCTCTTCCCCAAATGGCTCACACTACGGAAGAGAAATTTTGGAATGGAGGTCAAACCCCAGAGGGGGACCAAGGAATGCCCAAAGGAGGAGATAAGTACGCAACAAAGCCAGAGAGTAAAACCAACAGAACCAGGAGGATAGCGGGGCCAACATAAGCAAGGACACCAAGAGAGGGAGAGGAGAGGGCAAGGGGAAAGGAGCATGGAGGGGAAAGGAGGGGAAGGAAAAGGAAATGCAGCCCGGGAGAGAAAGAAGGCTGCAATGGCTCGGGGCCCCGTGCTCGCCACGCACGTATCCACAAAAGAGATGTGGACCCCCTGGGGGGTGATCACGTATTGTTGTATATCCTCAACGTCTGAGAATGTTTGTGAAAATTAGTGCTTACACTGTCGTTGCTTATCTTCCAACCTTCTGCTCTCACAGGAGCTGACGGAATCACTGGAGAAGATAGGTGGTTGAAATGAAATATTAATTTTTTAGAGACTGGAACGCTCGTACCGGATAAGGAACTAATGATCCCATTGTTGGCCAGCATGTAGAAATTATGTTAAAACACAAAGATGATAGGCTGATAGACACATACTAGCAAAATCCTATGACGATATGAATGGGTGGTTTAGGCATACGCAATACATCAATATACATAACAACCGACGCGTAAGTTAAGATCAGTAACTGACTATGTGATACCACGGCAGAAAGCAAGCGTGTTTATTAAGGACATGAGAGTTTCCCACGGCCCCGATAGTTGATCAGACTATTACCCACTGGTGTCAAGAATCTACTTTTCCTTTATACGGAAGTAAGAAGCAGGTGAAGAACTGGTAAGTGTAAATATCTCGGAGGTCCGGTATAATCTGTTACATATGAAGCAGAACTCAATACGCTTCCTCTATCAACCTAGACTGGCAGCCAAGGCAACTCTTATTGGGATGATACTGTAGGCAATATGTATCAATCTGTTGAAGAAATGACACATGAGGCAGACTGTGAAGCTCTGAGCCGGAAAAGAAAATTGGGAAAAGAAAAGTTTGAGCTATTGTGGAATAAAGAAGTAGATCAATTGGTGAAGATGAAAAGAACGCTTTAATAGATGGCTGTGCACTTGCCTTGATAAAGACCTGAAGTATTTGGAGCTAAACGAGAATAAACACAAAAGGACCTTTACTAAAGCCCAAAATTGAGGCGTGGCACAAAGTCGGGGAGGACATAGAAGAAATCTTAGGTGGTACTAGAGCACTCAGAGCTTGGAAAGAACTGAAGACAATGAGTATTGACAAAAAGATTGTTTTGGGATTACTCTAATAAGTTTGGAGGAATGGGTGAAGTATTACTAAACCGTGCTCACGGAGAAGAGAAACGAGATATAGTAAATTTGACGGAAAAAGTCGAACACCCACGATAGATTATCCCGTAAGAAATTTGTCAGGCCGTGAAGTATGTGAACAGTGGCACGTCATAAATAGAGAATCAATAAAGGCAACTCCTATCGTCGTTTATGGTACTGTCGCTAACCCTCAGATATTCGACGTTTTCCATGTTTACTGTAAGGCCCCATCTTTCATACTCCTCTGTTAACTTCTGAGGCGTGTACTCAGTACCATCCTGGTCCCTTGTTACGATGATGTAAGATTTCAGCATCCACAGCGAATCTCGTGAGTCCACATTTTTTCGTCCAGGCTTCAAGTGCTTCCTGCACATAGATTTATACAGTGCCGGTGCTATAGCACATCCTTGGTCTCTTGGCATAGCCGTTTTGTAACAGGAAACTCCGATGACACTGAATTTCTTTTTGATGGATCTCACACAGTTTGTAGAGAAGCGTTTAACTGCTTCGATCTAGGCCCATTTATGTAACAAGTGTTTGGAAGGGGATCAGGTACCTAAGGAACGGAAAAAATCTATTATTACTTCAGTCTATAAGAGGTGGAATAGACAGGACTGTGGAAATTACTGCGGCATAAGTACGATGCCATCAGTAGTGCGATTATACTGGGGAATCTGATAAAGAGTAGGGTTGAGGGCGATAATATATGAAGAACAGAGTTGTTCTACGCCAGGTGCTCATGTACTGAATTAGCATTATGGTATACAATAGAGAAGAAGGTTGCCAGAGTAATAGTGTTCGTGGATAAGCACATGGCCTATGATAAAGTATCACTAAACAATCTGTGGGCAAGTATGAACAATTGTGGCGTCTCAACAATTTATATCAAAGCAGTTAAACATCTATACAAACTGTGTCAGCGCCGTCAAAGTAGGAAATTCACTGTCATCGGAGTTTTCTGTTACAAAAAACCTATGCCGAGAGGCCAAGGGTATGTTATAACACAGACACTGTTTAAAATCTATGTGCTGGAAGCACTTAAAGCCTGGAGGAAGAAATGTGGACTCATAATATTCCCTGAGGGTCATGAAATCTTGTACACACTTCTCTTCGCTGGTGATGAGGTCATCGAAGCAAGACATCAGAATGATGCTCAATACATTCTTTGGAAGTTAAGAGTGGAGAATGAAAGATGGGGTCTCAAACAAGCATGACAAAAACCGAATAGCTGATGACTGGTGACAGTCCTACATAGGATCTGAGTGTTAAAGTCAGGAAAATCAGGGTAATATAAGTCTTCTAAGTACCTGTGTGTTATGACATCACCTAGTGGAAAAGAATGAAGATAACGTAAATAATAAAATAGTGCAGGGCAAAAACGTCGTAGGACAGCTTAAGTCGGTCCTATGGAATAAGTAAAATGGGTGATATATCGTTCGACTGTTGAAAACATTGCTACGAAAAGAGCAGAACTATGGGCAATAAACAAGCGCCAGAGAAATAAGTTGCTTGCACTGGGTGTGAAGTTTTGGAGATGAAATTGTGGCGTTTCTGGACCATTAACCAAAAAACAATTGAGAGGCTACAGGCGTCCATAAATCAATAACATACACCATAGAGATGATACGCATAAAATGGTATGGACATGTAGACATGTTGGATGACACCCAGTGGCCGCAGAAAGTGTGGCAGTGGACCCTCAGGGGAAAGAAGAAAGCGTTGATAAGCTGTAGTCGAGATGTCTGGGACGCAATGGATGCCACATGACCACAAGAAGAAGACAGGCATGATCAAAAGAACTGGAAAATGGGATGCCAGAAATGGTGTCAACCGTATATTACTTTCAGCATGATGATAATGAATTTCCAGTCAACTTTATTATTATCCTCCAGATTATACATAGTGCAATTGGCCTATGATGTTAGAGTGTAGCAGGGGGAGCGGAGAAATCTGACTACATTGCATGGTGATGTCATTTGAAATCTGGTAACAATGTAGATAGCACCCGTAGTGGCTTAGCTGTACTGTTATCTGAGTTTCTCGCATTGTAAAGCAAGTTGCCTGTCTATCTTGCCCCCGTACTTATATCGGTACATCTATACTAATAGTGCCTTATCAGTACAAGAAAGACCACTGTCACCTTAACAAATAAATTAAAATTTTTTTGTACAACATCAAGAGAGCGGATATATAAACGAAGTAATAATTGTATAATTCACGGTCAATGCGTATTGTGAAAGGGGGAAATTTCGTTTTCATTTCGACACTTTGAAGACATAAAAGTCAGTGGGCCTGAGGGCATGGCGTGAGCGTGAGTATTGCGCCGCTTTCTAGAGTGTGTTTATGGTCGCTTTGTTTTATTCTGTTAACAATAGGACAGGAACAGCAATTTATTGCAGTCTTTGAGAAGTAAATTTTAATATTTCGATTGAAAACATCTCTCTTTTACAAAAATCAGCTGTTTACTCCTTGCATTGATTATGTATCATTAATATTGTGACACGTATCCTACGGTATTAATGTGAAGCTCGTTTTGTTCTTACGTTCAAGAAATTAGAAACGCATTTACTTGCAGAGAAGCCCGAGTGAGGGAAACTTATCAAGAAGTGAGTAAATACAGTTCTCTGGCTGCAAGAAACGTTCATTTTAATTGTGCGATTCATCTGGAATCTGAAATCACTTTGATAGAACACAGTCGTATATGGTGGTTAAAATAAGGAACTTACGAACAGGCGAGTATAAAAATCACCCATAGCAATTTCTGATGTTCCCAGTAATGATTTTATTCATTTTTAACCAACCGTGTGGAAATGAGTTAATTGTACCATTATTAAAAGTTCAGAAAACCGCCGTTTTTCCTGGACTGCAATGATTGCGCTATTGTACTTTTTTGCAGTCTAGTGCTTTGCCATTTTTATTTTGTAACCGTCTTTTGTAGACATCTGGTTTCTTCTATTTATTTATATATTTGTTAACTGTATTTGGTAGTGTTTCTCATACATAATTTCTAGTTCAGAAGAAACTTTCGATCTCCATGCCGCTCATGTTTTTTCGCTACCTTGAATCAAATTTGCCTAATAAATAATATAATATGGTATCTGATATCTGTTAGATTTTGAAAATCTCCCTCTTCAGTTTTAACACCACCCCGATCTGTCTTACTAGAAGAGTAAGTTGCTATCCTATTAAAGTTTTTATGTTTGCAACCATTATTGCACGGTTCACTGTTCTACAGTGTGAATTTCATGTGGAAATGAGTCCGACGACAGAGACAGTCTTAGAACACTGCAGAGCCTAAATCTAAGAGCTACAAATTACCATGACATTATATCTCACAGGTCGTTAGCTTTGTTTCATGTGTTTTCTAAAACTGCTAACTGGTAATATTACTGAAGGAATGATAGTTGGCTATAGCGTCCCATCGACACAGTGGTCTTAAGACATGGAGCACAAGCTCGTATTGTGTCCTGGATGGGGAAGGAAATCAGGCGTGTACTTTCAGGGGAACCATCCCGGCACTTGCCTATAGCGATTTAGGGTATTACGAAGAAACTAAATCTGGATGGCCCGACGAGAGTTTGAAGCGTCGTCCTCCCAAATGCGAGTCCCAACTCCACCTAGCTCAGTGTTTGGGAAACAACATACACATTTTTTTTTAAATTTATTATATCTTTGGTGTCCTAAAAGCAATGTTGCTGAACTGGATGACCATACTGTTAGCTGATCATCGCTCAGGGCCTTCTAAAGATATCAGTATGCTCTACATTTTAGTGACTCTTTACGAAGCGTTTACAGCTTCAACATACAAACACGGTTGAAATATGAATCGAAATAGGCATGTATAAAATAAAATAATTGTTGAACGAATCTTTGAAAAATAGAACCAACCGAAATGGGGTCGTTACCTATGCTCTGATGTTTCTTAGATTCATTAAAATGCAAAGAAAAATATAACCTGTAACACATCCAGACGAGTCCTTAGGCACTTGATTAACAGTTCTGTGGACTTCATAAGTCACGGTCACATCAACGGGGAAGGACGTGATAAACACTAGAGTGAGGACTGCTGCCATCCACTACGGAAGTTACGGCAAATCGGGAGTGAGGCAGCTGCTCTCCCTTAACCAGTGACTACAGAGAATAAAGGATAGTCGGTTGTCAGTTGCCCTGCAGTGCATACGTCAACACAGCGAAGGAATTGCCAGCTGAAATGGACGCCTCCCATTGGGTCGTCGCATATCTTCTTTTCACCGGTAAGTATCTTTACAACATGACTAAACTCTTTCGCAGTTTTAATATTTAATTTTCACCGTTTTATTTGAAGTCCAGCTGTATAAGATATATTGTAAGCAATCTCAATTTATTTGGATCCTTGTCACGACTCTAAATCTCTCCCGGACGAAGCTGATATTGTTGTTTCAACAACGCCGCTACGTATTTCCTTCCAAATTATTATTTACAGTAGCTTTTCTCGAACAGAAGTGATTTTGATGTCTAAGACACGTTAAATTCTCTCATATATTTCATAACTTCCAGAAATAGTGAGGATGTTGACTTTAATTTCAAACAGTCTAACAAAGCATATCCCTCACCAGATTAGTATTGTAAGAAAATATGATACATTGTAACTATATTCTTGAGTTTTAGGACTTGAACAACTGGTTATGTACCAACCGCCTCTTTCTGTACTCTCTCCTTTCTGGCGCCTCGTCTGAAATATATTCGAGGCTATTATTTTAAATTGGCAAGGCAACGGCCACAAGATAATTAGTTATTACATCCTTGCCATCCTTGTAGAATAAAGATACTGTTGGTCATATCTGCACTGGGATGCCCCTCTCTACCTCTCTACGGTTGTATATATAAAATTTGCGAGAATAACTGTTCAGTAACACTGTGCAGCTATAGTCCACTTTTCATTTCACAGGCGTCATATAATCGATATAATCAACAGACAAATAACTTGATCATTCTGCAATGCCATCGTTTAGAGAAAGGAATCATAGGATTCACCACACTATCTACGACGAGTTAATTAAATCAGAGGCATAAGGTCGGATTGAACGTGGCAGGGACGAAGTATTATGTGGCCTTTCAAAGAACCCAGCCTTCTATTTGTCTAAGATGTGTAGACACCATGGAAAACTCAAATGTACATGAGCGGACGGGAATCTGAGTTCAACTTCTCCTGGGTGCGATTAAACTACCGGTCGTTTGAATTCATCTTTCATACACAACACCGTAGCTGCCGGACACGCACAATCGAATTAGTCATGCCTTGCACTACAGAGAAGTGGAAAACACTGCCTGACAAAAAAGGTTAGGCGTGCAGATGCGGGGGAGCAAACAAAATGATACTTCACGTGTTGAAAGGGTATGTGTTATGATTTCAGCGATTAAAAAACAGAGTCAGGTTAAGATAAAACTTGGTAATACGTTACCTCCATCTGCGTATAAGTTTGGTGTGCCACTTCCGTAGACTGAGTATTTGAATTTTACGGCAGTGTAAGTTTAAGAGCAAAGAGTAACGATGTGTAGGCTGTTTGCTACAAAGCAACGAAAACCACACGGCTTTCTAAAGCAGATAGTTACCAAAATAAGACTAGCCACAGGAGTCACTGTCATTCGCGACAAGGCAAAGTGACAATGTAATTGCGTAAGCCAAAGACGGTAAGACCAGTTATAAACTGTTCACTCTAATAGATAATATAAATGAAAATGGAACAGATACAGATGGAAAAAGTAAGTAACTGTTGTGGTAGCAGAAGAGCCAACACCGTGTTACTAGAGGAGGCCGAAATGCACGCGTTTTAGCTCACGCAGGCTGGCGTGAGGAGGGAAGAACTTTACTGACGTGAGGTCTGTAACATGACAAGGAATTAGAATTCAGAAAGCGGACGTAATTAGTTTGATACTTAACTTTAATCCATTAATGATGAACGTCGCTCTTGACGGTACACGAGTCACAATATTATCTGTTCAGAAGACATAGTAACTGAATATGGCGCCTTGCTAGGTCGTAACAAATGACGTAGCTGAAGGCTATGCTAAACTGTCGTCATGCAAATGAGAGCGTATGTAGACAGTGAACCATCGCTAGCAAAGTCGGCTGTACAACTGGGGCGAGTGCTAGGAAGTCTCTGTAGACTAGACCTGCCGTGTGGCGGCGCTCGGTCTGCAATCACTGAGAGCGGCGACACGCGGGTCCGACGTATACTAACGGACCGCGGCCGATTTAAAGGCTACCACCTAGCAAGTGTGGTGTCTGGGGGTGACACCACAGTAACTGTTTATTTTTTCGAAAGTAATCGTTCCAGTTGTTAATACGTTTATCCTGTCTGAGACAGAACAGACAATGCCCTCATGGAAAAACGTATGTGGCTGCATATGGAACCATGACTGTACCCAAGGCGTGCACCTCTTCTTCCGAAGCAACTCGAAGGCCCTAATGTCTCTCTCTCTATCTTTCTCTCTCTCTCTTTTTTCTTTTCTTTTGGACTGCCCCTTGTACATCAGAAGTTTCGGGAGACTATATAGATTTTAATGAAGTAAAAATGAAACAATTTTTTTCATTTACTGCTCTGAGGTCACTTAACTTACCTGAAAACTATGTGGAAACGCTTAGTTCAGTGTTTCATGGCAGACTTAATATTTCTCTGAAGTTCTTTTTTCTGTTCGTCAATCTGATGTTATATGAAGTTACTGATTTCAATAGTGGGTACTTTGCTTTACTACCCAGATACATAAACGCGACGAAAAAACGCTAGTACAGATTTTACTTTCTTCATACAGTAAAGTGACAAGCAGAGTAGATGAACTCAGTAGAAGAGGTGAATCACAACAAATATTCGAAATGTCCCTCAAATGTTACGGTACATCCATGTATTTCGAACATGAAACTGACATATGAATTACGAACTTGCTATCCACAATTCTTTCCTGAAGTTTATTCTCATCACTACTCGCTGTCGCATACAATAAGGACTCTCTATCACCCCACATATAGAAAAAGGCTGAAGTCGCACAAAGAACTAGGCAAATTTGTCATCCATTGTACTGAGTAAGTTAACAGATAGCTAGACGTCCGAATGATATTAAGTAAAGAGCAGTATTTGTAGTTTATGTTCACTGTAGGTTTCTCCAGAGTGGAAGTTCAGGGTAAGGAATTCAACCATATGTTAACTGACACTATGAAAGTACATGCCATGCTTCACAAATGTTCGTTGCAGCTCGTTTTCTCAAATCCTTAACATGATGCCAACTGCAATTATCTGCACAGAGATGCGGCTGATATCTTCCACATTAAATAATTTTGCACTTATCGAGCACGATTTCTGTTCACTGTGTATGTACGACTTCGGCCAAAATATCAGGTAAAGGCAAATTTCCTTCTACAAAGATAGCTCTATTAATTTGCAAAATATAATAGTGTTAGAAATGCCTGAAAGGTATTTTTTTTTAAATTTTGTTCCAGCATCCCAAGGAACACAACAGCGCCCTATCGTTGATGATAACGCTCCATTTTTTGATGACTTCCCAGGTTACCGGTCCACAGATGACGTTTCAAAGTGAGTATTCTCATGATGACACCAATCGATGACACGGTACTTACTTTCATTCAAGAAAGTCATGTATAAAGAGTGCCGTCACATGTACTGTGAGAAAGTTTACCCATGAGCACCGAGAAGGCGCTGAGATATTCTTGCTGGCCACTGTGGCCGAATGGTTCTAGGCGCTTCAGGCCGGAACCGCGCTGCTGCTACGGTCGCAGGTTCGAATCCTGCCTCGGGCATGGATGTGTGTGATGCCCTTAGGATAGTTAGGTTCTAGTAGTTCTAAGTCTAGGGGATGATGACCTCAGATGTTAAGTACTATGGTGCTTAGAGCCATTTGAGCCATTTTTGAGATATTCTTCCCAGTTCCTATATAGTATGACTACTTTCAGTAGCGAGTATCAACGAAAACACATTCGTCTATTTTGGAGATACCGCAGAATCAGTGCCAATATTTGGAACTCAAGGGGTTTGTCCAAAGATTAAGGACAATATCCGATGTCTTCTAATACCTTAGCCATGTATGCCAATGACGAACTGAATTACGTACACACCTGTAGCATCGGATCGCACACCCTTTGGCTCTGACGAGAGGCGCAAGTGTTCGTAACGTGGACCTGCATCTACAAGGTATTCCAGAATGTTGCGACAAATTTCAAGGACTTTAAAATGTGCTGTGAGGAACCAGTCGAGGATAAGAATCTGTGTCCGGCAACGTCATCAGCGCAACAGAGCATCCCATTCATAGGAGAGTAGGTCAGGGGCTTTCAACGCAGCGGATAGCTCCATCTTCTCCACTGGCGATCTTGGCAATCCGTCGCGATCACTGAATAACAAACAATACACTGAGACGTTCCACCTACAGCCCGTCAGCCGCGTTTGCCGGTGAAGGCAGTCTCTGACGACTGTGATCTTCGAGGATCTGTAGCGTCATCGGATGACGTTTCTCGAGACGGGTTCCAGTCCTCGATTTGGTCCTCAAGACAGCCTTTACAAGCTCTCGAAGAACACCCTGTATATCTGTATTAAGAAAACCACTGTGAAGTTCATGGCTGTGGGTATGTCCTCTGTCCACTGTACTAATTACTAAGACTTAGAGATAAAACTGTGGCCTTGTTAGAAGAGGTCTTTAGTTTCAAATTCCGATGAGGCATTTAGTCTGGACAGGCAATGTCGGATTATAGGAACTGATCACTGTGCGATTGCATTGGCAAAATGCGATTAGGATAACAGGAAGCTGAAAAATCCCAATGTCTGTCAGTCACAGAAATTATTACGTTGCCTAAAGTTCTTACTTCTCATAATTATTTCTCTTTCAAAAATTTCTGTAGAAACCAGACGACGAATTAGCACAGGGCAATTGCCTCGGGGTTCTTTTGCCCGATGTTTCCGGTCAACCTTGGGCAATAAAATTTTGGTTTACAAACTATACGTGGACAACATATTAATTCTTTTCTGGGACCACTCTTCTGAAATGCAGCAACTTGCCTATATGTAGATGACTCGGGTAAGATTAATTACTTAGATCTCCAATTACTGGTGATTAAAAGTCAAGGAATTTTTTAAGTCTACGGAAAGCAGCCATTAGCGATTCAGTCATACAAGCTTCATCCTGCCATGCAAGACATTATAAACTGAGTTTTTTCAGCTTCATGATTAATCTCATCCTTGGTCTGCCTCTCAATGAAGCTGCCATCAGTAAAGAACTGAATAACTTAGAATTTATAACAAGTAGAAACGGCTGCAGTATTTCCTTAGTCCAGAAGCTGTGCTGACAAAAGAAACTGAAACTGGGTACTTCATCTACAATCGAGCATCCTAAAAGAGAGGTAAAGTGGACTCCCTTTCCTTTCTTAGGCAATATGTTTAATAATCTAGCCAAGCTATTTCGGGTACCAAAGCACATATATCTTTCACTGGTGGAACCAACATATGACATCACGTTTTTGATCATGAAGAGTCACAGAAAAACATTTATACTGAAGCGCCAAAGAAACTGGTATAGGCAGGCATATTCAGATACAGAGATTTACAAGGGCTGCCCAGAAAGTAATTTTTTTTCTTCAACAATTCTTTAATCAACACAATGAGAATTACACACACGAAGAAATGGTGTTTTATATACACCCCCTATATTTCCACGTAATCTCCATCCCTCTCTATGGCTCTCCTCTAGCGCGAAACAACAGCGTTTATGCGCCGTCGGTACCAATCCTTGACCAGGTAGCGGAGCCAGTGCTTCACTGCGTGAACCACATCCTCAGATTCCTCAAAATGTCGTCCACGAATGGCACCCTGTAATGGCCCAAACGAGAGGAAGAACGAGGGTGCTGTGTCAGGTATGACAGCCGTGGATGGTCTCCCCGACCGCTGCAAAACGTGGAGCTTCGCTGAAAGGCCTTCTAATTATCTCAGTGCCCAGCGACTAACTGTACTTCTGTCGACAGTAGATGCTCCATAGACTTCGCAGAAGCGTTTGGGAATATTCCCGCAGTTTCTTTCTATGCAGTGAGAAATTCAATAACGGCTCGTTGCCAGTAACGTAAATCACCTACATACGCCTTTTTGAAACTGTCCTGCAGCTACGCTATCTGTCGGAAGTGACGGAAACTTGCCGCGTTCACTCAGGAGACTTCAAATAATACATACCCAACGTTTTGCATTTGTGGGATTGTTTTCGTCTGAGAAAAAAGTACGATGCGTTACTGTCTGGGCAACCCTCGTATAAACAGGCAGAATACGGCTCAGCGGTCGACAACCCCTATATAAGACAACAAGTGTCTGGCCCAGTTGTTAGATCGGTTATTGCTGCTGAAGTGGCAGGTTATCAAAATTCAAATCTCCGACATCGCTGTGGCTGGGAAAATATCCTGCAAGAACGGAACCAACGACGATTGAAGACAATCGTTCAACGTGGCAGAGGTACATCCCTTCCGCAAATTGCTACAGATTTCAGTGCTGGGCCATCAACAAGTGTCAGCGTGCGATACATTCACCGAAACATTGTCGATATGGGCTTTCGGAGCCGAAGGCCCAATCGTGTACCCTTGATGTCTGCATAACACAAAGCTTTAGGCCTCGCCTGGGCCCGTCAACACCGACATTGCACAATTGAAGCCTGGAAACATGTTGCCTGGTCGGAAGAGTCTCGTTTTGAATTATATCGAGAGGATGCGACACTTCACACTATCATAATTGCTGCAGAGTGGCTCCAGTAACACTCTTACGAGTTTGAAGACTTCCACCGGCCACTAAACTCCCTAATGTGCAAGTTTTGTTAAGATTATTCTGTTCTGTTCTGTTGTGGCAGGGTGGTACAGCAACCAGTTTCACATTATTTCAGGATAAAAGTTTTGCATTTTTCGCATAAGAGATGCAAACTGAATTTACATAAAGAATTTGAGATCGTTATACGCACTTTTTTTGGTGTTGATGGCCTTCACAATGCCCAGCTAATCAGCAAAAATCGATCGTTATTGGGTGTAATGATGGTCATTTTCAAAGAAATTTAATCTCGCTGCAGCGAAGTATGCTGGTATCTCTTTTATTTTATATTCCACACCCTTATCTTTAAGGCATGTTTTAATTCTTGTTTTTCTATAATGATGACGACTTTTTTTATTAGGTGTAATTACCTCATCGGATAGATATCAGTCAACTTTGAACTTAGTTTTTGGTGTGTCACTTTAGATATTATGTACATTTTCATTTATAAGGCTATTTCACCTTCTGTGTGTGAATGCGGCCCTCGTTATGAATAAGATATAGACTATGAACGCCATCTGTCGTATTCTACCCTACTACTTGCTCTCGGGGTCCGAATACCATACTTTCGCAGTCTATGTTTGTTAGCGGGGGGCTCATAGATGTTGTGATCCCCCTGCATGATGTTCTGCAATGTACCTGTTCCTAATGTGCGCGACGTCTTTTACGCATGATAACGAATAAAGAACCTACTTGACAACCGTTAGAGATATTCAGCTTTTTGTCATCCGAATAGTATTTTGCCGATGTATTTGCATCGTGTAATCATTTTAATGTGGTGCTACAGAAGAATGCTGAAGATTAGATGGGTAGATCACATAACTAATGAGGAGGTACTGAATAGGATTGGGGAGAAGAGGAGCTTGTGGTACAACTTGACCAGAAGAAGGGATCGGTTGGTAGGACATGTTCTGAGGCACCAAGGGATCACCAATTTAATATTGGAGGGCAGCGTGGAGGGTAAAAATCGTAGGGGGAGACCAAGAGGTGAATACACTAAGCAGATTCAGAAGGATGTAGGTTGCAGTAGGTACTGGGAGATGAAGAAGCTTGCACAGGATGGAGTAGCATGGAGAGCTGCATCAAACCAGTCTCAGGACTGAAGACCACAACAACAACAATCATTTTAATGGACGGTGTACAACGTGACCAGTTTCTGAAATCTAAAGATGCCTACCACAGGCGAAATGCGTCATCGAAACTTGAGAACTAGACCGTATTTTTATCTAAAATCATACTTTGTTTGCTGTATCAGCTTAAATTCCTCTATGCATGCTGCAGATTATCTATTCTTGTCTTCACGAGCCCTACTGGAGCGATACATAAGAGACTGTAGTTGTTTTATAGATTTATTGCTTAGTGTTCGTTCTAGAAACATTCTAAATAGGTTTCCACAGATCCTACAAGGAAATAAAAGTATAAGCGGTCTTCACAGATATCTAGAATACATAGACGCGTAGATACAAGTAAATGATAAACCTCATGATGTGGAACGTGTCAACTGAACAAACAAGGAACGCAATAGAGAAAGTTACATGGCTACATGCAGGTCATTTACGGGTATTTCGTATATAAATAATTAAATATTTATTTACGAGTATTTCGTCATGATATAAGAGCTGTCGATAATGAGAAACGTCATTATTGTACTTTTTACGACTGTACTGGGCATTACACACTTAAGTTAGAATAGTTTGGCTCGAGCCCCCACGTGCTACGGCACGAAATTATATATTTTGCTACACCCAGCTTAATTGAGTGGCCCAGAGATGTGGCTAGTCTGAAGGTTTGGCTAGATTTTTCGTCACAGGGTGCCAGCTCACACCTGTTGTGAACTCAGTTTTTAAGCTGAAATAAATATAACAACACAATGCAGGCAGGTACTGCGGTGAAATATAAAATATTGAGTCACTCACGTTGATTTATATTTTGAACATGTAGTTTATGTTTCTTTAATATTCTGAGTAAACACTTAAAATGCAGACTGAATTACTTTTACGTAAGGGCGGCTGTTTATAACTGATGCTACAAGAGTTCACTATAAAATACATTTGTTGCGATCACGACACTCGATAGTCTGTTCACAGTTCACAAAATACACTGTAGTCTGCTGTCCTAATCCACTATGTTGTGCTCCACTTGATCGCTTTCGAACGTCTCTACATACATACTTGTACCCGAAAGTGGCTACCAACCCACTGCCCCCCTCAGATGCGCGGCACGTCCGGCTCTTAGAGTCGCTAAGAATCCACTGTCGTCCGAGTTCACCACCCAGTGCACCCTCGAAACGACTACCTAACTCAAAACAAAGTTTAACAAAAATTACGAATATTCTACAACCAAACACAAAAACATATATAATATTGGAAAATATGTAAATTTTCTGGGCAATAACAATTTAAAGTCCAATTTTTTTGTATCTGACACAGTTTCTTCACCAGTAATGGTCCTGTGGAGTGATACTGATTTTCCCGGATTTTGATGCTGAACATAAGTATACAAATAAAAATACATACTTAATTACTCATCTACCTCTTTAAAATTTAGAGTGCTGCCGCTAGTTTTGCATCTCTAAATTCATCTATTAACAAAACACAGTTTCTATCAGTCTAATTCCATATTTTGAACTCTCATTCAAAATGGTACACACTTTGCTAAATCGGCTATAATTGCTCGATGCAGCTCTGCTAGACGCGTCTGTAGACACTTTGTTCATATCAATAGGCCAAAGCATTGCCGAGATATTAGCTTTTGAACTTACATCAATTTACATTTCTTTAGAAGACAATAACTTTTAAACTACTATATATTTTTGTCTCACGTCTAGATAATTTAGCTTTACGTATGTTTCTATCCATGAGTGCGAACTCGCACCTCCGTGTCACTCTTAGTTTTGTTTTTATCAACTTTTCTCTATCATATAAATTTCTCCAAGTGCGCAAACATGGCCATATGCGCCGCTGGCTAGCGTCCAATCTGGTATTTCCAAGGCCGCGTAACACTAGCATCTCGACATTTCCCCATAGCAACCGCCAGCCACGTGCTCTGCGGTGGGGAACTGCCGCTCTAATCTCACCACACAGCTTGTACGCTCACAATTACCCCCACTTGCTACTCCAGGAACCCAGTGCATGGTGTCGTAAGTAGCTCCAAAACAAAACTGCGCCCTCAGAAACGAAATGATATACAAAAGTAAAGTCTACATATGGACTCGAAATGAACAAGTCCCTATATTATCCTATGCGGCAGCACTTCCTACCCTAACTTAACTAAACTTACGTTAAATACATTTATTCATCAGCATTATCATGATGCTGATATGACTGGACAAAGGTTGTAAGAAACAAAACATAAACGAATCGAAGGTGGACCGGCAACCTTTCATAAAGTCTTCTAAACATTGTCCTTTTTCTTGAGTCTTTTTATTTCGATGCACTATATTTCTTAGTATATATTACACAGTACGTACAGTAAGCACTATACCTTTTGTGGTCTTCTGTGGAGTACCTCTGACCTGCATCAGCGCTGCAGCTCAGACCTCAGGCGCCGTTTCTCAAGTTCTCCTGCCAGTCTGCTTACCCGATTCTACCAGGAACAAACAAAAATCACCGGATCAGTTTCCTATCAGCAAAGGTGCCTGGGTACCAACAACTGGTCGGATTTATGCCCACCATCTCTACTAGCCAGACTTGAAACAGTTAAAAGCAAATTTCAGGGCGATAACTGACACAAACATACAGATGGTAGTGTTACTAAGAAATGCAAACTGGTCACAGACTTTTCTTTGATCGCAACAATTTGTTCCATTCTAGAACAGACATGGCCCAAATCGTTCCAACTGTACAATACTGAGACAAGGTTTCTCCAACCAAAGTGAAGCCAAGAAAATATGTGAGCAGAATAGTACTCAAATTTTTATTATATGACGCGTTCCATGGTAGGTTCCACCAACAACCCTGTTTATAGCTTTCACCCAAACAATAATCTAGTTGTTGCTAAATGACCAAAGAAAATGACAGCACAGCAAACTGAATAAAATCAAATATACAAAATAGCCTATGACACAACATAATCCACGAATCAGCCTAAATCCCCCTGAAACTAAATAATCCTAAATATATAAACAAAATAAAAACAAATTATATATCCCCCAAAAATCTAAACATTTCTTCTGCGAGTACAGGAACGTAGTCTATTATATGTATACCATTCAATTCCATATTCTCACAAGTCAATCTCATGCTGAACTGTCTCGACCCCCAACGCAAACAAAGAATTTGGTGTGTGCCCGAATCACAATCATTATAAACAGTAAAAAATGCCACACTTTGTCCCTCTCTCACATTCACATCCTATCACGTACATACAAGTCATTATGTCATTATGACAGAATTAACTGTGTAAATTAGCTATCTCACAGCCTCAAGTACCACTATATTTTTACCATGATAAACATGAAAACCACTAGGCCATTCCGAAAATTCTTGAAACTAAACACAATTGTAAATATTATAAAGCAAGGAGTAGCTTGGAAAGAAAAACTTAGCTATCATACACTTGATAAATTATCCTCTAATTGCTTCCCACTCTGCCAGTGCTATAGGGTATGACATGATCTTCATGGGTTCATGTGGACTTACCCTGAGTGAATACTTAAAACAACTTACCTTCCCCGGTTTTTCAGAAAACACATTTTTGTTTTTAATCAGTAATTGATATAATTCTGCCTTTTCATCTTCAGATATCCCCTTTGTGCCACTTAGATTATTCCTTGTCTCTTTCTTAACCTATATCTCATCCATTAAGCACTGTGCTACATGCAAACTAGCCACCAATTCTTCATCATTGCGTACATTTTTGAATTTACTTTCTGTTCCCTCAACACTATTAAGTTCCACCATCTGGTCCTTACAATCTGCATTTGCCTCAAATTTACTTAGGAACTCAATCCTCAACACCATATTCTTACTTAAATTTGGGACCACCAAAAACGAGTGAATGAATACTTCACCTTCAATGTTTACATCTAGAAATACCTCCTTTCTCACTGGTTTACTGAAAATTCCTGGAGCATTTTTAACTCTCACCCCTGTGACCAGAAATTTCACTGTTTCCCTGTTCTTAATATGATCATAAAGGCTCTGTGCCACCCCAGTTACAGGACTTCCAGTATCTACCAAAACAGTTTCGCAGAACCCTGCCACACCAACAGTTATTATCGGCTGCACCTTTTCAATAAAATCATGCTTCAATTGTGTTTAAACCAACAAGTCCTCTTCAATCTCGTGTATGCAATCTTTAGTCATGGTGCACACTTACTCTTCACTAAAAGATTCAATATCCTTACCCCCTGAAAATATTAAATGACAGACCTCTTTAATTCCAGAGATTCCTGCACTCAATTCCCCTTGTTTCTAGCAACTCTATGTTTTTCTTCCTCCCAGGTCTCTGGTATCAACTGCTGGTGCAACTTTGCAAAATTAACCCAGTCATCAGCATCATAATCACACTCATCTTTCAACATCAATTCAGTATATAGCTCCTCATGCATGGCTCTCTGTTGTTCGTCTTTATACACTATGGAATTTAGGATGTCATCAATATCCTCACCAACTGTACTATTATTCACAGTATTATTATCGCCTATACCACCTTTTCCCATTATAAATACCTGTTCCTCATCCAATTATTTAACATCTGTATCCTCATTAACTATCTCCTTGTAAGCATGTTTGAACACCTCACTTCTTTACACAAATCCCTCATTTGCCTGGCATAACCATGCTTGCTAATCTCCCAGTCCTCAGGAGCCCACTTCTGAAAATATTTTGCCTTGGCTATCCAATCATCAAAATCAACATCACTCTGAGCCTTATTCCCCCATGCTTCCTTGAAAAAAATGCGTCTGCACAGCTTCTTCACTCATAGTATTAGCAACAGACATAAACGTACCTGACTTTACAAAATCCCGCACAGTCTCAATCACAATGTCAACACCAGCAGCTCCATTCTGCACATTAAAAACTTTACCCACAACTACTGCTCGTTCATCGGTTACAGGAACTACAGCCTGCTCACTGGTAAATTCCCGGTCATTACTGGAGTGAGTGCCTCCACATACATTAACAAAACATTCTGCAGCCTTGTACCGAATATCAACACCATTACCCATGACGTCATCTGATACACGATCTACCGAGCGAGGTGGCGCAGTGGTTAGCACACTGGACTCGCATTCGGGAGGACGACGGTTCAATCCCGTCTCCAGCCATCCTGATTTAGGTTTTCCGTGATTTCCCTAAAATCGCTTCAGGCAAATGCCGGGATGGTTCCTCTGAAAGGGCACGGCCGATTTCCTTCCCAATCTTTCCCTAACCTGAGCATGAGCTCCGTCTCTAATGACCTCGTTGTCGACGGGACGTTAAACACTAACCACCACCACCATACACGATCTACTGCTTCCTCACTATTTAATACATTCACACTGATGGAACACATAGCTTATTGTATATCTCCGTGTACAACAACATTTGAATCAGGCACTGTGGCCTCCACGTAATTCATACCTCTTACCACTGGTAAAAGTTCCACTGCATTCAGCACATTGCTATCTCTGCTGTAATTCAGATAAACACTCTCAGCATCACACTACACATTTTCTCCCAAAGTTTGCACAGCTGATACATTCTCAATACTTAACATAAGTGCCAAGCCAGTACTATTTGCATCATTATCCCCCACATTTGGTCCCTTTTATTTAACAAACCGGCAACATTTACTTCTCCCTCATGATTCCTACATTTGCTATTATTTTTACTTCTAAACGCCCTCCTCTTATCATGATGATTAAACCAGCCTCGAAACATTTCATCATCACCAATAATTGCCTCCATTCCACAAATCCTTTTTTCCCACACTTGTTTATTTTTAACATGATCAACAAACCCCTGTTAGTTTGCCCGTAATTCTTATTCTGTACTTTCTTTTCCCTTGTTCCACTTCTTTTGCTTTCATTAAAATACCTCCCATTACTTTGCTGAAGACTATTAGAAGATATACCACTATTTCTCCCACAATTCTTTTCCCATCTCATGCTTCTATTTCCTGCTCGGTTTATTGTCCCAAATTGGACCCTGTTTGGAACAAATCTCAGTTTAAAGAATTTTTCTCCTGGGGTCCCCTTGCACTAATTTCTCCTCTCCCATCTTTCTGTTCTTGCATTGGCCTTTGATCATTCCTGTTTCCATTTCCCCATGCACCTCTCTGGTACCTCACATCATTAAATCTTTCCCTGTTATCCCTCCAAGTTGAGGCTGACTCCCACTCCCTGTAGACTCAACATCACTAGCTGACTTCTTTATCATCATCTCGCTAAACTTGGACTCCGTAGCTAAACTGCCTGTGAGACAGAGAACTGAGAAAGTAACGCGCCTGCTACCACCACTTAGCTGTGTTGTGACTGGTGCTGCGTGGCGACTGAAACCTGATTCTGTCGGCTGCCTTGCGGTGAGGTGAGGTGCGGTGCGTTGTGGCGTAGAACGTCTTCCACGTTGGCGGCAGAAGCGCACACAGCTCCCGAGTGCGACGGCAAAGTCTGCGCGACGATGTTTGGCGACAAGCGGGGATTCACCTCCCGCTTTGGTGGTCAAACGTCGGACTCAGCGTACTCCTCGGCAAAAGGAAACACGTTTCTCCCAATCTTCTCCACTTTCAAACGCAGTCCTGCACTGCCTACCGAGCATGTTCAGTTAAGACAATCCCAGACGAGCTTCCATATTCCGACTGTATAGGACACTAAACATTGAAGTTTGAATAGTTTGGCATGAGCCCCCATGTGCTATGGCACGAAAAAATATATTTTGTTACACTCAGCTTATCTGAGTGGCCCAGAGATGTGGCTAGCCTCAATGTTCGGCTACATTTTTCGTCATAGGGTGCCAGCTCACACCTCTTTAAACTTTAAAATTCTGCCGTTAGTTTTGGATCTTTAAATTTATTTATTACCAAAACACAGTTTCTCTCAGTCTAATCCCATATTCCGAACCCTCATTCGAAATGGTACACACTATGCTAAATCGGCTATGATTGCTCGATGCAGCTCTGCTAGCCGCATCTGTAGACACTTTGTTCATATTAATCGGCCAAAGCATTCCCGATATATTAGTTTTTGATCTTTCACAAGTTTACAATTTTTTAGACGATAGTAACTTTTAAACTATTACATATTTTTGTGGCATGTCTAGATAATTTAGCTCTACATATGTTTCTGTCCATGAGTGCCAACTCGCACTTCCGTGTCACTCTTAGTTTAGTTTTTTTCAACTTTTCTCTGGCATATAAATTTCTCCAAGCCCGCATACATTGCCATATGCACCGCTGCCAAGCGTCCGCTCGGGTTTTTACAAGGCCGCGTAACGCTAGCCGCTCGCCATTTCCCCAAAGCAACCGCCAGCCATATGCTCTGGGACAGGAAACTGCCGCTCTAATCTCACCCCACAGATTGTACACACACAGTCTGGAAATATTTTTTATGCCTATGAAACATCCTACGTTCATCGGTAGACTGACATGAGTTTTATAGCTCAGTATATCACCCATTCCTGTGCCAAAGATAGATTGATTAAAGGATATTGCAGATCAATAGTTTCCTTCTAGTGTTGTAAAATTGATATGAATTGTTTATAACAAATTACATAAATAAATAAATTTTCTATGAAGCGGTGGTTAATATTCGCAGTTGCTAATTATATGAGGGTGAACTCCAGCAAATCTAGCTAGCACGAATTTATTTGAAATGTAAGCTTTTCGATCGAGTTTCAACGTAATTTGTCCTATGCAACACCTATGGCCCACCTTAACGAAAAACACAGTTATACGTCAGCATCTACATTCTACGATTTACTGTTCTGGCTAACGTGTTAAAGGAAGTGTTACAAGGCTCGTCTCGCATTTTGATGCTACTCAGCATTCATTCCTGCTTTAAAATATTGCCCCAGTTGTTCTACCTAATGAACTAGGGTGGAGTATACTTCGTATTTGAGATGACACAAGACAGAAATATCCTGAGTATTGAAGTCAGGTTATCTCAGAGGCTAAGGTACATTACCTGCTCTGCCCAGTCACGGCAGACCACATCTTACATGAGCAGCAAAATGTCCAGGTACCCCATGATGCCTCTACCACATTCCCAAACCATTGGCCAAAAGCACATCAAGTTTTAACTCTAAAAGTGATTGTCACATTTTCTTTTCATTTTTCTGTAGGGATATAGCATTACGGGACCCAGATGACCTCTCGACAACGGCGCCAGAGGCACTGGTGCAATCCACCGGCGCCTTACGCTCAATGGAGGAGCATGAAGCCACATCACTGCTACTGCCGGGCCGGGTCGACGTCACCACCAGAAGAAGCAACGTAAACGCGTCATTGGTAGCCATAACAACAGCAAAGCCACCTGAAGATGATAACAATGCACATTTTTCCATACACCTATATATCCATCAAATAATTTCCGCCATTCTCGCATGTGGCCTGGGCGTCTTTCTATTATTCCTGTTGGTAAAATGGGTGAAATACTTGCTGCGCTGTTTACAGCGCAATCGCACCAGGCTTATTCCCGAACTACAACGGTTTCCACTGAGACTTCAGGACCTGCTTTATAGAGACATCCAGCATCCGTACTCCATAGAACCATGAATTCAGATGACAGTAAAATACTCTTTTCACTGTCTTGCAGTTCTTTCTGTTTCGAGTATCACAACGAATTCTCATAACAATGAATTAATAAAAAAGTCAACCTTAAGGATATGCTAGTCCCAAACATAATCCGTTACACATTATCAGAAGTAAATTTATTTTTACAATAGAAAGTTAGGTCTCAAATGATTCGCAAAGACCAGATATAGAATCATCTTTCTTCGTCTGGCCTTTCCCTCTTACTCGTTGACGACTTTCTAAATCTTTAAGCGCCATCCATCCCAATGGCAGCCAACATCTTCACTAAACCTTCGTTTTTCCACCTCGCTTTGTCAGTTCGTCAATCTGCAAGTTTGAGGTCTTCTCCTCCGTTTCCTCTGCATAGCCACGGAAACGTCTTTTCCATGTCATGCTCATCAGGTCCTACCAACTCAGCCTTAATTTTGAGGGTTATTCGTGTGTGGAGGTGACTTGCAAACTACTTCTTATGAATTCATAGCGTACTTAGTCTTTCTGTGGTACTCCTTCAGCCCATTGTAACACAAGCGTGTGTTTTGTGAGTCTTAATTATTTCCAGACATCACTGCCATGATATAGCATGGTTCTTAGAGCCGTTTTATTAATTTTGTGTTTGTTTTTTAGGCACATTTTTGCATTGCACAAAACCCCCGAAAGTGTACTGCACCTGCAACCAGACACAGATAGCTGAAATCAGAATGTTCAGTGAGACGTAAGTTAAAGAGGAAACAGTAGTCACATTTATGTCTTTCTCCTTTTGTAGGAAAATTTGTAATAATAGAGTAGTTGTAACTGAACGACGTAGTTGTTTATTCAAGATACAAATAAGAGAGATAATAAGTAGTGTACTCTCTGTAATGTAAATCGGTGCTGAGCTGAAATACAGTCATTTTGGCTGGGAAGATGAAACGGTTAGAGTACCGATTATTGTAAAACAGATGTGAAAGTGTGTTTTCATACTTCAGAGATATTTTGTGAAATAAATCCGCAGATACAAGTTATGAGATTCCTGTGTTTGTGTATTTCAATACCTAGGTCATCCTGTTATGTACAGAAAACTTACCGCCCACGTCCAGAGCTGTGATTCTGTCAGACAATTTTTCATTTTTCTGACGAGCAAAACTGAAATTTTTGCCAATTGACATTAAAGATGCCGATTAACAACATTGGTCAAAGAACATTGTAAGCAGACAGTAACTCCGTGAGGATGACTTTCATCTGAAAAGGCAAAATCGTTGATCTTCTCGTCTGAATAAATCTTCCAAAGAAACTGTATGTTAAATACAACTAATAAAGATGGAGACAAGCAAAACCTAGTTGTCATTAATGAGCTTTAAGTTTAGTGATTACTTGGAAACATATTACCGTAAATAATTGGAGTATTTACTGCACAAAAAAGACAATTACAACTTAGTAACAGACACTCTCACTGTTTAGGTTGTATATGTGATTTACTTCATAACAACGATGGACAGTCATGTAATTTATCTATGGAATAGTATTCTTTTGCAAGAATTTTATAAACAAGTTAAACTAACTTGGTGGTATAAGTTAAATTCATTCAGTTGTACTCAAGAATACAACAGCCCATATCTTGATAGCAAACTGCAGAGAACGTGTTGATGAAAATATTGTTTCTTTTTCGTGTAGAGACCATAGCTGTAACTTTATTGAAGGAGACTATGAAGGTTCCACCTCAGTTGCTGTTTACATGAATTTACTACATTTAATTCACACTGTTTGCCACTTTCAGTCTTACAATTTACTTTCAAATAGTGTAGGTGCCAGAGAGCCTGTTTTTGTTTATTATTATTTCATCCCCCTCGCATCAGCTGACAGCGATACAATGTGTCACACTTCAGCCCAGATCCTTTATAAGATATGAATGAGGACATACCAAATAAGATTTATGCATTCAAAATTTAAAAACTTTCTAAAATGTAATGAAAGTTCGCTGTATGGTCCTATTTAAAAAAATAAAATCTTGTTTTCTTTGTTTAAACTTTAAAGTTTAAAAAACGAAGTAGAAATTCCAACAGAAAGGCTAAACAGACATTCAAAGGCATTAAAAAGGACGGCAACGCTCATTAAAAAGGGACGCCGTAGTTTCACTGAACAGCTGAAGCACCTCCGCTGGATAAAAATATTGTGGGCAGGTTAAACGTTGGGCGTTCTGTATGGGATGATGCTTGTACGTATACATTTACTAGCGAACTCTGCAATGCTTCTCAACTAGTAAACTTGATGTGTTCTCTCCATGTCAAACTCCTCCTAATCCTCCCCTACCTGCCTCACCTCCTCCATACTCCCTCTTTCCACCTTCTCATTCACCCTCACTCACTCCGTCTCCTCCTCCCTCTGTCTCTTACTACCCCCCTCTCGATATTCAATTACTTCAGCCCCCACCACCTTTCTCTGTCCAACTCATCTTTTCTCTTCTATTTTCTCAAAACCGTAGGCGAAAAAGAAAACAGAATGGTACAGTGTTGTGCATATATCTTATGGTTCAAATTACACATAAGGAAAAAGAAAATAATTTATGGGAAAAACGATTAGTCCAATGATTTATATGCCCTGCTACCATAGTTAAAACTGACTCAGAGAAAGAGACCAAAACCGCAGATTTTTCACAGCACACCACAACATTCTCTATCTCATAGTCGGTTTTAAAAGAAAACCGGCACACATGCAAATTTCTGCCCCAACGAGCCAGGCGATATGAAGAAAGTTCGTGAGTTTTCCTCTGGTTTCACGTAATAGGAAGTTCAGGTTGCTTCTCGTATGGTGAACGAGTGAACGGCGAACCTCACTGAAAATCTTATGAAGTTGTACCACAAAAAAAAGCTTGTTTGTGCAGAATGACCCAAAAGACCACTTGAACAAGAATATAGAAAAACAGGTTATAAGGAGAGATGATTGTAGCACTTCTACCCGATATATCAACTGTGTCCCAAAGTGTAATAAAAACTTAGCTACGAAATTTGGCATCAAGTTTCAGAAAGAAGCTCAGAAAAATGGTTCAAATCGCTCTGAGCACTATGGGACTTAACAGCTGAGGTCATCAGTCCCCTAGAACTTAGAATTACTTAAACCTAACTAACCTAAGGACATCACACAGATCCATGCCCGAGGCAGGATTCGAACCTGCGACCGTAGCGGTCGCGCTCTTCCAGACTGTGCCGGCCGGAGTGGCCGAGCGGTTCTAGGCGCTACAGTCTGGAACCGCGAGACCGCTACGGTCGCAGGTTCGAATCCTGCGTCGGGCATGGATGTGTGTGATGTCCTTAGGTTAGTTAGGTTTAAGTAGTTCTAAGTTCTAGGGGACTGATGACCACAGCAGTTAAGTCCCATAGTGCTCAGAGCCATTTTTGGTTCCAGACTGTAGCGCCTAGAACCTCTCGGCCACTCCGGCCGGCGAAGCTCAGAAAGATGGAGCTGTATAAAAACTGTAGAAAGGATTTCCTGTAGTATCTCCATTATTATTACTGTTATAGCGCTTATTTTATTTTACGAGTAAGTTTTCTTTACAAAAGTTCAAAAACACATTCTTCCAAACATATCAATCCATCAAGATTCTCAAAGGAGTGCAGACAATTCACAAAGGCAAGTCCGTCTGTGACCAATCATTCACACCTTCCCATCGTTTTCTGTTTCCTCCTCTCACCTAGCTTGATGGCTCTCAGGGACAGCCGTGAACCCGACCGAGCTGCGTTTCTCGACGTCGCGGCTCTCGAACTCTGTTCCCGGTTCGCCTGCAGTTGAGAACGACTACCCGCGGTGCGGAAACAGAACGAAGGGTTCATAGTGGGCGGGCTCGAGATGGCATTTGTGGCGGGATGCACCGTAGAGATCAGAGTCCTGTGCCGTCATCTCCGTACTCCCCGTTCACGTTTGCTCGTATTCACGCTTCGTGAGTCTCCGCCCAACCACTTCTCTCCTGAGTCGGTTGTTAGGTACAAGGGTATTCGAATCGCTCTGAAACAAGAGTCAATACATGAATTCGCAAGTATAATCGCGCACCCGCGGCATTTCCGCAACATATGCAACCTAATTGAAACAAATTTCTGCCGTTAGGCTGTCAGTTACTATTCATTTACGTTCACAATCGTGATTTGGGCTTTACAGCCATTGTCAAGTGCAAGCTGAGGTATAACAAAATAACCAACCTGCTTAAACGACAAAAGCAACCCCACTGAGCATGACGATTATTACATACCAGTATAATGGCCGACCGGTTAGCAACGAATAACGAATATTGCTCTCTCTCTCTCTCTCTCCATATATATATATATATATATATATATATATATATATATATATATATATATATATATATATATATATATATATATTATTAAAATAAATTTATAACGGTTTCGTATGATCTTACAGAAATTGATGATAAGGCACAGAATTCACTGTTAGCCCATGAACGCAAATTACCATGGTAAAATGAATATAGAAACAACGCGCCTTTTGATTGCAGGTATATAACAGGGACATCGGTGTGTACTAAGATATCGTTTGAAGGATTATATATGTCTGAGGGATGGATATGGAGTAAACAGGAATACCACTATTTTGTTTTCATTGGACGAAATTTGTGTGTATTTCTTATGAATCTTGGACTGTAGCATTTAACTTAGTCCGGACATCAATCCTTCAACCACGGCCGTTGCCAGGTGTCTTGTTGCTCTAGGCGAGAACTGAAAAATAACGCCCGCTGTTTTTTAATGCCATCAGACTCCCCGATATACTCCCCTCCTCTATCACCAATATCCAGTGCACAATCATGAAAATCTCCTGTTACACCTTCAATCGTTAAACTAAGGTGAATAGACTTCCTCTTTTCTGGGGACTGTCCTCAGTTTTCGTGCTTTCTCCTCAATTACTTTAAAACTGATTGAGGACAACAAATGTTCTCATTTTTTATTTTTGTTGTCTATTTTGGAAACTTCCCAAAGTAACTGAAATGGGAAGAACGTGCTGAACATTTTGAACTAGAACTCAGCTGAAAATAACAATACGACCAAATCTGTTATCAATTACTTACTTTATTTAGTTGCAAGAAAATGGACTAATAAAGATATGGAATTATTTTTTAGTGTGAATGAATTTTTACTTGAATTTAGAACTTAAGCTGTACTGATGGGACAAATGCCAAGGCATCAGAATAGACCATCTGAATAATCATGTGCTATTTCGTTTCTTTTTCAAATGAAATATTTTTAGACTGAGGAAAATATTCATTTTTTTGAGCATCTACTTCCGTCAGTGTAACTAAGGACTTCTTAAATCACTGTTTCCGTATACTTCTGAAAAAAATTCGATATTTTAATATCCCTTCTTTTTTCATTTTTCTCCTCAATTGCTCAGTTTTTTCACTGTTTCATTTGAAATTAATTTTTCCGCCCTTTTGCACCACTAAAATTCTGCCGCCCTAGGCAGCCACCTGGTACTGCCTAATGGTAGAAGCCGCCCTTCCTTCTCCAATGGGAAACATTTGAAATGGTGTACATGGCAGTAGTTAATATTCGCCTTACACCCTCCACAGTCTCCCAACACACAGCTTCGTTAATGGCCATCTGATCCCGACAACCTGTCAGTTCAATTCTCCTTCTATGTGCTACTGCACAGCAACAAGATCATACACTGATCTTCTGCTCTAACATTAAGTCGTCACCAGTCTTACACTTCTGCATACCTCAGTAAGAGAGAACGTGTCAACGAGAATGAAGTAACCGCAGCACCACAGTTCTAAGACTCGTCATACATACGGAGTTACAGTGGTAACGGAGCAAGCCCGTAAATTCCGATTTACGAACAGCGCTTTGATCTGCAAAGTATGCAATGCACAACCTTCGACTGGTATTCCCACCGTTTCTTATCTCTAATGCACCTCTCTGGCAGTGATATTATTTGTGTGGCTGACATGCTCTGTTGTGACTGCCGTCACTGCCATGGTAGCGGTATATACGTCACATAGGGATGACCGTTAGTTCTTTATATGAAACCAGTACCCGACGCAGTGGAAATGATCGGTAGTTCATATCACATGTTTGTAGCCTCCTTTAAGGAGATTCAGAACTACCACTGTTACTTCACTTTTATGGACATGGATTTCTAATTAAATTTTTTCGCTTGTTGTAGTTCTTAAATTACGGTTCTGGCTTTGTCATCGCTACTGCTTTGAATTGTATTTACTTTTAGCCGTACCATTCGCTGTATAATGTGTTTTCGGCTATCAGCTTAGCGTCGATACCGGTTTTCATACGCTACGTGATACATAGCAGAGAAGTGCCTAGATACAAAAGGTAGCTCTAAATGTAGAAAAAATTAAGTTAATACAGCTGAGTGGGGAAATTAGTTCCCTTATGTTTGAACACAGCATTAGTAGTGTGTTGCTTGATACAGTTAGGTCGATTTAGTGTCTAGGAATAAATTTGCAAATCAATGTGAAGTTGAAGGAGCATTTAAGGATTTTAATGGAAAAGGCGAATGTCGTCTTCGGCTTCTAGGGAAGTCTTAGAGAAGGTGGTTCGTTTGTTAAGCAGACCGTATATAGAGCACTAGTGCGACCCATTATTAGTGCTGGTAGGAGTGTATGGTATCCGCATTGAGTCGGATTAAAGGAAGACGTGAAGCAGAATTGAGCTGCTAAATTAGTTAATGGTTGGTTCGAACAATACGCAAATATTACGCAGATGCTTCGGGTACTGAAACAAAGTACAAATACACCGGTTAGCAACGTAGATAGTAATTGCCCCTCTATGATCAGTTCAATAGAAAGTACGACGTCGTGTAGCTAAAAGTCCCAGCAGCAGTGATAGTTGAAAAAGTGTAGCGAAAACAGGGAACTCTTGCACTGTGCATTCTTGTAGTCACAGCTGACACAGATACCCACAGTGCAACGTTATGGTTTGTGTTTCCAATATATGTGGACATGCTACCGTCATCTGTCAAAGACGCCAATGTTCCTCGCAACGCTACAGTACCACACCGTACATCATTAGTCCGCTGTCGATAAGAAAACTGGACTCAAAGGGATCACCAGCAACATGGGCTGGAGCTTCCGTATCAATAATTAATGGTGAAACATACCGGCCTATCGATCCAGCGCCTTTGGAGCCATGCAGACGACGTCCGGTAACGTACTGTAATGAGACTCTTAGTTTGAAATGCTGACAGTCAGCGATACGTATAAACAGGTGTGTCGTGCTGTTGAGTTCACTTTTACTATAAAAATATACTGTTCGGGTCAGTACTACCCGACACTTCTACTCACACGTATTTTTCGTACAGTTGCAAGCCTTCGACATTGATGTTATACTTCAGGATGTTGTTATGTTGTTAATGATCATAGTGTTATAATAATAGTAATAACAAGAAAAGTAATAATAATAATACACGGAACTTCACTAAAGAAAATTTATTATTTTCATATTCATGCAACGTATGTAAGGAACAACAGACATTTCCACCAAAATGTCATTCTCTACGACCATCTGTCCTCTTCCCATGTCACATTCTTTCCTTCTTACTCACTGCAGTTTGGACACAAGTAGGTGACGTGTGTTTTTCATAAATGTTTATTACACACAAGTTTGTTTTATTGTCACTTCTTGAAGGACAGAACTTACTGCGACCGATGACCTAGCTGTTTGGTCCCCAACCCCAAACTAACCAACAGAACTTACAGTGTTCAAGTTTAGCAGAATTTCTTCTTACTACTGATACAGCTACAACTGCCACTCCTCCAGGGTCTTGGGTGATCCTGCCCATTCTCCAAGAATCTTCTGGTTTTGGAAAACGCTCCCTTGATGCACTGTGCTATGCAACCAGTGACTTCCCAGGCGTCTCCAAAAATATTTCCTTTCTATCCATTTTATTGCATTCCCGTTAACGTCAATCGAGGTTCACAAGATAAATGCATTATAAGCAGCTACCTCAAGAGAATTGTAGAAAACTGTCATGGGCCATCTATTGGTTGTTCGTTTGCATGTATATGTACTTGTTAGCCGACTGAGTGTGTCTACAGCCCCTTTGGTGGAATTATAATCTAAAATCTTTTTTGGCTTCTTATCAGTCCTATCACTTATTTCCCCATGGCGGAGAGTACTCATTAGTAAAACATTCTTATTTCTCTGAGAAATATAATTAACCACTGTAGTGTCATTTGTGTAGTAAAATTGAATGCTATGAACCTCCGTGCTGATGTTATCTTGTGGAAGCTCCGGCTTATTTTTCCGTATGTTTCTTAATATTGTTAGTTTATTTTTCAGGACCATCTGTTCCAAATTGTATGTCGTAGAAATATCGTCACACGTTACATTCTTACCTCGAAAATAAGAAGTAAGGTCAGCAACTACTCTCATTTCCGACTTTTTTCTGGTGAAGCCCCATTCTCCGTTCCTGTATAAATTTGGCCTTTCAGTATATATGAAGATTTGCTGCCACACGGAGTCCATATCTTGATCCCATATTTGGCCGGTTTGCTTCTGATGTACTGTTTGAATGGACAGCGGCCTCTAAATGCTACCAGCTGCTAGTCGACGGTCACATTTTCTCCTGGGTTATACAGTTTAGGGAGGACTTCTAACCACTTCTCCCAGGTACCGCGAATTGCAACGTGTTTATCAGTGCATCGTATTTCCTCTCTTGTGGATTTCTTATCAAATCGCAAGACTCGCGATGTTTTATAGAATGTTTCTAGCGACATACTGACTCTAAATAAGTTCCGCCCGGTATCCTTAACCCACAAACTTTTTGTAGGTTCCCCATGTGGTCGACATACACCCGCAAGGAACAGGAGTCCTAAGTATGCGTGTAAAAGAGAATCATCAATGTCTGTCCATTGTTTACCATAATCTCGTTGACCCTCAACATTTCACATGTCTATTATTTTATTCTGAAGTGCTGTAGAAGATAATACTGCAAGTGAAATTTTTACATCACTCAATTTGCTGCTTGCATATCTGGTAACTGACGGAGAACTCCTGATGACGTTCGAAGCAGGTAGGCGGCCGTGCGGTGCTGGTGGCTACAATTGCCATTCTCTGTTCCCGTTTTTAGAGATACAAGTCTGAACACTACATTGAACAGACTGTAGACTGTCGCCAATGTTAGCAAAATACTCTATTTCAGATGAATTACTGGTATGATCTTCGAACTCGGAAAGCGATCCTTCGTCTGTTGAGCTGTTCACTAATTCTTCCAACTGTCAATTACGTAATCGACGTGATGTCTCATTTCAGACTAATCACAAATGATAAAGAACACAAACTGAGAAGAAACAATGGATAATTCGAACAGTTGACAACTCGGAATGACTAGTCCCCTGTTGTAAACGAAGCGTCTACGTTGACTTGTTGAATGTTGAGAGTAAGTAAGAACAATGAAAGTCATTAGTACTATAAAATATGAGACAACGAGAAAGAACGTAACTTTACAATAGGATTATGATCAGATGACTTAAAATATTTTAAAACTTTTTTAACCACATCCTGCCCTTGCACTTTTAGACAAAGTCACCAAATTTCATATTCTGAAATTTAAAATATGTGAAACGAAATATATAGCCATTTCGGATCACACAGATCCGAACAGAACAGCAGGGTTAAGAGAGCTTCTTCACTTAAATAAATCACTTCCAATTTTTTCGATGGTACGATGTGATTCCAACATATCTTTAGGAGTGGAAAAAGTGGGGTTTAGACAACTTCAGGGCAAAGTAATCCAGCGTCTGCAAATTCCATGGCACCACCACACAAAGTACAAATACACCGATTAGGAATGTAGATAGTAATTGCCCCTCTATGATCAGTTCAAGCGAAAGTATGACGTAATGCAGATAAAAATTCCAGTAGCAGTGATAGTTCAAAAAGTGTAGCGAAAATAGGGAAACCGAGCACTGTGCATTCTTATAGTCACCGGTGGTACAGTTAGCCACAGGGAAACGCTACCTTTTGTGTTACCAACATACGGGGGCATGCAGCCGCCTTCTGTCAAAGATGCCAACGTTCCTTGCCACGCTACAGTACCACACTGTACATTACAAGTCCGTTAGCGATATCGAAACTGGACTCAGACGGATCACCAATAACATGGACTGTAGTTTCCGTGTCAATAATTAATGATGAACCGTACCGGCCCAACGATTCACCGCCTTTGGAAGCATCTAGACGGTGTCGTAACTTACTGTTACAAGTCTTTTAGTTTAAAATACTGATTAACAGTCAACTATACGTATAAAAAGGTGTGTAGACTGATAACATTTTTTTAACGCCTTCATCAGTAGCAACAAAGGTTTTTGCACGATATGTCTTTAATGGTTTTGGTTCATTAATACAAAAAAATAGTAACAACATAGGTAAAATTGTTTTTATTGTTTTGGACTCTGTATATAAAACATTCTTTGATTTGTTTGATCGTAATATGCGTTCTTCATGTGAAATTAGAATGTAATCATACGCAGAGTTTTATATTTTTTAAAGCTTTATGGATTTCTATGAAGAAAGCAGTTAACACGGAACATCATTGCTGATAAGTGACACTTGATGTGACATCAATCGCATGAAGCCAATGTGCAGAGTTTGTGGTCAGAAGCAGATTTAGCCCTAAGAGTTCCGGACCATATCTATTGGGGGAAGGTAATGACGTAGTTTATAATATTTCAAACCACAATGAACAGAAGTTAAAGTGTATATGCTTAGATTTATTTCATTGTTTCTCTTAAAATTTCTGTTTTAACTGCTATTACACTAAAACATTACAATAGCTTTTATGAAGACACAGTGAGACTGTTAAAAATTACGTTAAGGTAAAATGTAGTTTAACTCTATAGCCCTTTTTCCTGCCGCTTTGCGACTACTGTCTAACATGCTTTCACTTCCATACTAGGGAATATGATCACCATTTTACTCAAATCCCACTGAACATGGCGTGAGAAAGTGGCCGAAATAGTTGAGAGATTTTACCCCTCATTTCTGCAATCTCACTTACAGTGTGTGATGGAGACAACTGCACGTCACTTCTCCGGTTCCTGTTCCAATCGCTAACGGTACGTGTGAAGAATGTGAAATCTGCGCCTACAAATGAGCTAGAATCTCTCATATTTTTCCTTATTGGACTTTTCGCTGAATCTGTTAGGGATACGCAATAGGTTGAGTCATTTTTCTAGTAACCCTGGGTCTCAAAATTGTAGCAATAAAACAAATCTTTGTGTCTTTTTAAATACCGGGGTATGTTGCAGGTGTCCAGAACCTTGCTGAGTGCTTTGGTCCACACGAAAATTGTTTGAGGAGCACCTGGTTTCATGCCTATCCTGATGTCAGAACAATTAGCATAGATGCCACTGTACTATAATAAGGGAGATTCACGCTGAAGTGCACCAACTTATACATCGTACTAGTCCATAACAAAGCGAACCACAGCACTTCGTGCTCGTCTTCTTGCCAGTTGTCCGCTACTGCGGAGCAGTATTCCACTGTTACTCAGACGGAAGTTGTATAAGCTACCGCTTTCCTGAATGAACTACACCTCCTGCGACCTCTGAGGTATTCAGCGATTCATGGAACATACAACTAAAAGACAGATTAGACGGTATAGGAGAGGCAATGTCAGTTGCAGCTGACAAAAAACTGTCTCTGTTGAGATATTCGTTGCAGGAGATACAGACAGAGTCTTGCGAAATGCTTTTGAACACATTTTCCAAGGACTGTCTTGAGCAGCAAGTTCGACAGCCCACACGCATTGGATATATTTTAGACCTTGTAGTTACAAACATGCCTGTCCTTCTCGACGGCGTCAGAATAGAGACAGGGATTAGTGACAATGATATCATCACAGGACAATGGTTACGAGGGTTAATAAATAAATTAATAACGCTACGAGAGTATTTATGCTAGAAAAAGTAGATAAAGCTTTATTAGCATCCCACCTATACAATGAATGGACGTAATTTAATCCCAGTACGACGGACATAGAGGAATTATAGGTAAAGTTTGAACTTGTTGCAAATTGTTTTGTCGAGAAGTTTGAGCAGAGTAAGTGGATTACAGACGAAAAATGCTCACAGCGGTTTGACATCGAAATTCGGAAAATGCGGAGGAAGCAAAGACTGTAGCACTGTCGGTTCAAAAGGTCTTACCGAGAACCCGAGAAGATTCTGGTCCTACGTAAAATCGGTAAGCCGGTCTAAGTTTCTCTTCAGTTACTCATTTACCAGTCTGGCCTGTCTGTGGAGGATAGCAAAATGAAAGCCCAAGTTTATAACTTCATGTTTAAGAAATCGATCACGCAGGAGAATCGTACAAACATACCGTCGTTTGAGCATCCATCAGATTCCTGTATGGAGGTCATAGTAATAGGCAACACTAACGTAGAGACAAAACTGAAAGAGTTAAAAGCCAGGACCGTTTTACAAAGAGTACTCTACGATACTGGCGCTTACTTTGCTTGCATTTGTCACGAATCTGCAGCCCAGCGAGAAGTCACAAGTGACTTCAAAATTGCGCAGATGATTCCTGTAGATAAGAAGGGCAAACGAACAGACTCGCAGAATTACGCACTAAAATCCTTAACATCGGTTAGCTGCGTAATTATTTCTCTTGAGACGGAAAAACTTCTGACGACATATTAACACGGCTTTAGATTGCATCGCTCCTGACAAGCTCAGCTTCCCCTTTTCTCTCTTGATAACCTGCGAACTGTGGATGAAGGACAGCAGGCAGATTACCTATTTGCAGATTTCCGAAAAACATTTGGCACAGTGTCTCACTGCAGACTGTTAACGAAGGTACGAGCATGCGAAATAGGTTTCTTGATATGTGAGGGGTTCAAAGAATTCTTAAATAGCAGAACCAAGTACAATGTCAAATCTTCCTGGCAGATTAAAACTGTGTGCCCGACCGAGGATTGGACTCGGGACCTTTGCCTTTCGCGGACAAGTGCTCTACCAACTGAGCTACCGAAGCACGACTCACGCCCGGTACTCACAGCTTTACTTCTGCCAGTACCTCGTCTCCTACCTTCCAAACTTTACAGAAGCTCTCCTGCGAACCTAGCAGAACTAACACTCCTGAAAGAAAGGATATTGCGGAGACATGGCTTAGCCACAGCCTGAGGGATGTTTCCAGAATGAGATTTTCACTCTGCAGCGGAGTGTGCGCTGATATGAAACTTCCTGGCAGATTAAAACTGTGTGCCCGACCGAGAATTGAACTCGGGCGTGAGTTGGTAGAGCACTTGCCAGCGAAAGGCAAAGGTCCTGAGTTCAATTCTCGGTCGGGCACACAGTTTTAATCTGCCAAGAAGTTTCATATCAGCGCACACTCCGTTGCAGAGTGAAAATCTCATTCTGCAAGTACAATGTCCTTGACGGCGAGTGTTCATCAGAGAGCGGGTGTCGACAGGAGTGGGCCAGGGAAGTGTGATAGGACCGCTGTTATTTTCTGTATCATAAATAATCTGACGGACAGGATGTCCACCAGTCTGAGGCTCTTTTAGTTGATTCTCTATGCACGGCTCATTTATTTTAATATGACCATTTGTTGTTTGAATGGCGTTTGGAACGAGGAAATTTACTCAAATCGTTCACAGTGCAACGATTTTGGAAAAAAGTAATTCAGAATTCGGCATTCCGTCATTGTACATTTCTGTGCCATACTGTCACTGAGGTAAGCTATAGATGCCTTTGATCTGTTTCATGATTTAAAGTAGGAACGTAAATCCTTTTTTCTTTCACATTGATAGTTAGAATAACACAAATGCATCGCTATAAACTTCAAAGGATAAACATCAAGCTCCATACTTCAGAGACATTGCATGGAAATTCTCTCCATAAACCAATATTTGACAAACGTCCTATCTCCAGCAACACAAGTCCGCTTATGCTTGTGAGTTAACGAGCATTTCACTCTCATTTAAGTATATGGCCGCAAGAGTCAGCTTTCAGGAATTGTAAAACGAACCTTGTCATCCAGAACTGCGTGCCACAAAGAGCGCAGGTCCACCACGAGATGGGGAAACTCACAGGCGCCTATTGTCCATTAAGGCTTAAGCACTGTAGTGTGCAAGTGAGACAGACGAGAACCTACGTCATAGGGGAACGGAGTAGAACGCGTTTGTGGCCAAGGAGACGCAACAGTGTTAATTATGGCGGACATAAGATTGGCCAGAAAGGGAAACATTTATGAAAACTATGTAATTCTGTAGTAGTGCAGGGAATGAAGCCACAGTAATTTTAAGCTGCCATCCTCCATAAATTCTCATGGTAATCCCAATAAAACGTGAATATTGATCATATCTATAATAGTTTAGGATTTACTGTTAAAGTGAAATTCACAAGTTTTGTAACAAAGACCTGAATGCTAAAATCTGAACTCAATAATCAATCTTAACGATCGATATTTCATGTTGAAGCACATCATTAAATAGATAAATGTTCTAAATATCAACTCTGTAACTTTATTTGCTTCAAAGATATAGTAAATTTAAATTAATAGTATTTTCAGTTAAGCATCATATCATCATTTCCTCCATATAAAACACATTGAACGATGACAGCATGACACCTTATTGAATCATTAGATAATAGAATATTTGTTGTAAAGTTTAGTGCATAATACTTACTTTTGTTCCTTATTTATTTATCAGAAAGAATATTGGTGCAAGGCCTCTGGCTGTGACATTCATCGTTTAGAGTAAAATAATTTGAGGTTTATTATGTAATGGTTATTATTGTTACTTTATTTAAAACGTGACAGTGGTCAAGCTTCCATTATTGAAATATGTTAAAATGTAAAATAGTGTAGAATAAGCTGTAGCCAATCAGATGGATAGCTTCAGGAAAGGGAACTGCTCTGGTCAGTGGAGCGAGGATATTCGGCGCGCGGGAAACGGGGCCGGGGAGGGGCAGAGGGACAGTGCTCATGCAGACGCAAAAGCGGACAGTTCGGCTGGAGACGCGAAAGCGGGCAGTCGGTCTTCATGCAGCTAGGTAGTAAAACGACTTAGAAAATTTCGTATTGTCTAGTACGGCGGGACTTAGTCTCTGAGCGATGAGCAGCCGTGCGCCTGGTGTGAACTCTAGCTTTTAGTGTAACTGACGAGGTTGAGTATCGGACTTGTGCTTCTCGATGAGATTGCGAATGATCAAACTGTGTCAAATGTATATGGGCTCGAGCGCAACAGTAACTCTAAACACAACGATATTGGCCATTAGTTTGCTATCTGAATAAACACCATTCTAATCAAATGGCAACTGAGTGGTCTTCATCATTTATGGCTCGTCAATTTAGCTCCTGATATTATTATTATGGTTGTTATATATTGTATTAACTTTGTATTTCGCAAATTTGCCATCAGCCAGACCATTTAACCAAAGGGTCACACGTGTCTTATTTACTGCGTGTAATGCGACTCGTGTGGTTCAACCCCTAGGCAAGTTTGAGCCAAGACATTTAGATGAAGGGGAACCACATGTGAGCCCGAACACATTTGGGATGTAAGCTAGCATGCTGAATTTGGGAATCAATACTTTGGCTTCTCGTGTTTGGAAACGTCAGCTGTCCAATTGTGCTATAGCTGACCGAGAATAATATGGGCTTGGAAACTGTTTAGTGAAAATTCGTCTATAGCATGTGCTTTACCAATAAGTCAAGATCTACACTCCTGGAAATGGAAAAAAGAACACATTGACACCGGTGTGTCAGACCCACCATACTTGCTCCGGACACTGCGAGAGGGCTGTACAAGCAATGATCACACGCACGGCACAGCGGACACACCAGGAACCGCGGTGTTGGCCGTCGAATGGCGCTAGCTGCGCAGCATTTGTGCACCGCCGCCGTCAGTGTCAGCCAGTTTGCCGTGGCATACGGAGCTCCATCGCAGTCTTTAACACTGGTAGCATGCCGCGACAGCGTGGACGTGAACCGTATGTGCAGTTGACGGACTTTGAGCGAGGGCGTATAGTGGGCATGCGGGAGGCCGGGTGGACGTACCGCCGAATTGCTCAACACGTGGGGCGTGAGGTCTCCACAGTACATCGATGTTGTCGCCAGTGGTCGGCGGAAGGTGCACGTGCCCGTCGACCTGGAACCGGACCGCAGCGACGCACGGATGCACGCCAAGACCGTAGGATCCTACGCAGTGCCGTAGGGGACCGCACCGCCACTTCCCAGCAAATTAGGGACACTGTTGCTCCTGGGGTATCGGCGAGGACCATTCGCAACCGTCTCCATGAAGCTGGGCTACGGTCCCACACACCGTTAGGCCGTCTTCCGCTCACGCCCCAACATCGTGCAGCCCGCCTCCAGTGGTGTCGCGACAGGCGTGAATGGAGGGACGAATGGAGACGTGTCGTCTTCAGCGATGAGAGTCGCTTCTGCCTTGGTGCCAATGATGGTCGTATGCGTGTTTGGCGCCGTGCAGGTGAGCGCCACAATCAGGACTGCATACGACCGAGGCACACAGGGCCAACACCCGGCATCATGGTGTGGGGAGCGATCTCCTACACTGGCCGTACACCACTGGTGATCGTCGAGGGGACACTGAATAGTGCACGGTACATCCAAACCGTCATCGAACCCATCGTTCTACCATTCCTAGACCGGCAAGGGAACTTGCTGTTCCAACAGGACAATGCACGTCCGCATGTATCCCGTGCCACCCAACGTGCTCTAGAAGGTGTAAGTCAACTACCCTGGCCAGCAAGATCTCCGGATCTGTCCCCCATTGAGCATGTTTGGGACTGGATGAAGCGTCGTCTCACGCGGTCTGCACGTCCAGCACGAACGCTGGTCCAACTGAGGCGCCAGGTGGAAATGGCATGGCAAGCCGTTCCACAGGACTACATCCAGCATCTCTACGATCGTCTCCATGGGAGAATAGCAGCCTGCATTGCTGCGAAAGGTGGATATACACTGTACTAGTGCCGACATTGTGCATGCTCTGTTGCCTGTGTCTATGTGCCTGTGGTTCTGTCAGTGTGATCATGTGATGTATCTGACCCCAGGAATGTGTCAATAAAGTTTCCCCTTCCTGGGACAATGAATTCACGGTGTTCTTACTTCAATTTCCAGGAGTGTAAATTATTATAGAAAGTGAATTTGGAATCCTGCATATTTATGTTCTACTGTTAGTTTATAATTTTATCTTATTGATATACTATATTAAGGGAGCATTAGCTCTGCACGCTACGAAATTATATGTACTGTTAAGACGCCTAGGCTCGTGCAAGGTGGAAGCTAATGGATAAACAGGTGGATCCTGTTCCAAGTTGGGACAGATCACGAGAAGAGAAATTTTTTACAGTTTATAATCCAATCAAAAAGGACGTAAAGCATTGATAATAAATAATTTTCCTTTCAACGGTATGGCTAACATGTACACCAGCTTTCATTCATTTACCTTATTTAGAGATTGGTGGAATTTATGCTTCCCCAGTTACCCCGAACGACCGTTGTCCTCCAGTACTTATGAAGGTAGTTACATTTAAAGGAAAATTAGGAACTGTAGAAATTTAAAATATGTATCAAAACTCAATCCACTGCAGAATTCTAAATCGGCGATCAGGCAACTACCCGTTGCAGGTGATGACATGCATTCTAAGATTGTTTATAATAACCTGGAATCACCCTTACATGTGGAAACAAACCTTGTCAAGGTGATCAGATCGCATTCGGGGATATAGCGCTGTATTATCCAGCTTGCCTGTAGACCATAATAATGTAAAATCACGAATATCGCGTGTCACTAAAGTCAAATGAGTATGTTACATACTACAGTTAATTCAAACCATTGTTTTCCATTTACGGTAAATGCCGCTGTAATGGACCAATATCAAGCGTGCCTCTTTTTGCAATTAAGAACCGCCACATTTGTTTCTACATTTCATTTACGTTGTTAATGTAAATCTGTGTGTTCTAACAGTTGATATTTTTGTCCGAAATTTTCTTTAGTATTGCAAATTTGAATGTCCAGTACAATAAGGTTAGCTACTTCAATTTCTCGTTAAGACTACGTTTAGCGTGATCCAGGAACAATGATGTGGATGTAACAGCTTTCTGTTCCTATCATGATGCTTGTTTTTGGTGCGTACCCTTGAATCTCACCATAACTGATTCATAATAAATGCTCAAACTAACGTCCTTCGATTTCGATACATTTACTAATTCGTGCGCGGTATGCACGTACAAAACTGAAAAGCATGTCTCTCGGAATAGTTGCGAAATCGTTTCTGGGACGTTTTATCAGGTACTGTCGAGTAGTTGGTACTACTGTATGCATTTTGTTCTTCAGATAACCCTACAAGATAACGTGCGGCGACGTAACGTCAGGTGAACCGGCAGGCTACGCTACCGGTGCACTTCCATCGGTCCAGCGATCATTGGAATAGCGATTCAATTGTTCCTTTTATGTTGCGGAGTAATGCACCGAACAACCATCACCGTTGCAGCCTCATGCTCTGTTGCAATACGAGGGTACATCTTTCAACAGAATGGGTAGCCCCTCTTTCAATAACTTAAGAAATATTTTCCCGTTCAATGTCCTTTCCACAAAAATTGACCAGATTAATTTGTCACCTATGTTACCGCACCTAACGGTAACAGACCAAGCATACTTACGAGTAATCTCAAGTACTCGTTTTTGATGTTTCACATTCCTATAACGAATGTTATACAGATCAACTACGCCGTGGTTCCTAAATGTTGACTCGTCAGAGAACATTTTCTAACAACTGGATTGCTGGTCTGCCTCTATTTGCATGAGTTTCCAACCGTAAAACCACATCAGATTCTGATAATCATTCCCATGAAGGTCTTCATGCATGGAGATAAATGTTATTATTGTTTTTCTCCGTGACCGTTGCTCCACAAATTTGTTTTTCTTTAGAGTCACATTTTCTTGTGTAATAAAATGTTTTACATCTACATCTACATGGATACTCTTCAAATCACATTTAAGTGCCTTGGAGAGGGTTCATCGAACCACCTTCACAATTCTCTATTATTTCAATCACGTATAGCTCGCGGAAAGAAAGAACCCCTATATCTTTCCGTACGAGCTCTGATTTCCCTTATTTAATTAGAGTGATCGTTTCTCCCTGTGTAAGTCGGTGTCAACAAAATATTTTCGCATTCGGAGGAGACAGTTGGTAATAGGAATTTCGTGATAAGATTCCTTGGCAATGAAAAACGACTTTGTTTTAATGATTTCCGCCCCAAGTCCTGAATGATTTCAGTGACACTCTCATCGCTATTTCGCGATAATATAAAACGTGCTGCCGTTCCTTGAACTTTTCCGATGCACTACGACAAACCTATCTGGTAAGGATCCCACACAGCGCAACAATAATCTAAATGAGGACGGACAAGCGTAGTGTAGATGTGTTACATTTTGTAAGTGCCCTGCCAATAATACGCAGTCTTTGGTTAGCCTTTGGCACAACATTACCTATGTGTTCCTTCGAATTTACGTTGTACGTAATTGTAATTCCTAGGTATTTATCTGAATTTACAGACATTAGATTTGACTTATTTAGTAACCGAAGTTTAACGGACTCCATTTAGCACTCATGTGGATGGCTTCACACTTTTCGTTATTTAGGGTCAATTTCCAATTTTCGAACCATACAGATATCTTTTCTAAATCGTTTTGCAATTTGTTTTGATCTTCTGATGATTTTGCCAGTCGATAAACGACAGCATCATCTGAAAACAACCTAAGACGGTTGCTCAGATTTTCCAAACCGTTTATATAGATAAGAAACAGCAAAGAGCTTATAACATTACTTTGGGGAACACCAGAAATCACTTCTGTTTTACTCGATGACTCTCCGTCAGTTACTACGAACTGTGATCTCTCTGACAGGAAATCACGAATCCAGTCACATAACTGAGACGATATTCCATAAGTACACCATTTCACTACAAGCTGCCTTTGTGGTACAGTGTGCCTTCCGGAAATCCAGAAATACGGAATCAATCTGAAATCCCTCATGTTTCGCCAGAACGATGTTTTCTAAATGCATGTTGACTGTGAGGCAATAGTCCGTTACTTAGAGGTATTTCATTATGGTCGAATACAATAGCCGCGTGATGTAGCCACGAGGTCTCAGGCGTCTTGCCACGGTTCACGCGGCTCCCCCCGTTGGAAGGTCGAGTCCTCCCTTGCTCATGGGTGTGTGTGTTGTTCCTAGTGTAACTTAGTTTAAGTTAGATTAAGTAATTTGTAAGCTTAGGAACCCATGACCTCAGCAGTTTGGTCCCATAAGACCTTACCACAAATTTCGAATACAATATATGTTCCACAATCGTGCTGCATATGGACGTTAATGATATGGGCCTGTAATTTGCTGGATTACTCCTACTACCTTTATTGAATATTGGTGTGACCTGTGTAACTTTCCAGTCTTTGGGTACGGATCTTTCGTCAGGTGAGCGGTTGTATATGATGGTTAAGTATGGAACTATTGCATTAGCCTACTTTGAAAAGAACCTAATTGGTATACAGTCTGGAACTGAAGACTTGCTTTTATTAATTGATTTAAGATGCTTCATTACTCCGAGGATATTTACTTTTACGTTACTCATGTTCACGTGGTCTAACGCGTCTTGCCACGTTTCGTGCGGCTGCCCCCATCGGAGGTTCGAGCCCTCCCTCGGGCATGGGAGTTGTGTTGTCCCTAGCGTTAGTTAGTCAAAGTTAGTTTAAGTAGTCTGTAAGATTAGGGACCGATGACCCTAGCAGTTTTGCCCCTTAGCAATTCACACACATCTGAACATTTTTACTCATGTTTACAGCTGTTCTTGATTCGAATTATGGAATATTTCCTTCGTCCTCTTTTGTGAAGGGGTTTCGGAAGGCTGTATTTGGCACCTCTACCTTGCCACCACTGTCTTCGATAGTATCTTCAATGCTATCGTGCAGAGAAGGAATTGACTGTGTCTTACCACTGGTGTACTTCTCATACGACCAGAATCTTTCTGGATTTTATGCCACGATTCGAGACAAGGTTTCATTGTCGAACCTGTTATAAGCATCTCGCATTAACGTTCGTATTAAATTTCGAGGTTCTGTAAGAGATCGCCAATCTTGGGGATTTTGCGTCTGTCTAAATTTAGCATGTTTGTTTCATTCTTTCTGCAACAGTGTTCTGATACGTTTTGTGTGCCAAGGAGGATCAGCTCCCTCATTTGTTAATTATCTAGTATAAATCTCTCAACTGAATTCAAGCCACATCTGGTCTACACTTAGAGTGTTAATTTGGAAGGAGTGGAGATTGCTTCTCAAGAAAGAGTCCCATGCATTTTTATCTGCTTCTTTGAATCGGTATATTTTTCATTTATTTTTGGAGGATTTAGGGTTAACAATATTCAATCTCGCTATGACAGTCCTGTGTTCACTAATGTCTGTATCCGTTTTGATAATCGGTATTAACTCAGGATTTTTGTTGCTAAGAGGTCAAGTGTTTGTCCATAATCGTTTTCTATTCGCGTGGGCTTATGAACTAACCAATCGAAATAGTTTTCAGAGATGGCGTTTAGCGTAATTTCGGATGATGTTTATGCATACCTTCTGAATTAAATATGTTTTTAGGCAACATACCGAGGGTAAATTAAAGTCACCACCTACTACAATCGTATAAGTGGGGTACTTGTTTGAAATAAAACTCAACTTTTCTTTAAACATTTCAGCAATTGTATCATCTGAATTGGGTGATCGGTAAAAGGATCGAATTATTATTTTATTCCGGTTAGCAATAATGACATCTGCCCATACTAACCCACAGTAACAATCTACTTCAATTTCGCGACAAGATAAACTACTTCTAAAAGCAACTAACACGCCACAAACAACAGTGTTTAGCCTATCCTTTCGGTACATCGTTAGTTTATTCGCAAAAATTTCGGAGGTGCTCATCTTCGGTCTTAGCCAGCTTCCAGTGCCAATAACGATTTGAGTGTCAGTGCTCTTATTAGCGCTTGGAGCTCTGGTACTTCCCCAAAACAGCTACGACAATTTACAACAGCTATACCGATGGTTCCTGAATCTACGCTCTTCCTGTATTCGGCCTGCCCCTTTGTGACTGAAACCCTTCTTGTGTTTTCCCGAGGCCCTCTAACCTAAAAACCGCCAAGTCCACGCCCCACAGCCTAATTAAACGGTCATGTCGACTATGCTGCAAATCATCAGCTCCCCTTTCATCTCGAAAGCAAGACTGACAGCCTTTACCACTTCTGTTAGCCGCTCCAAATCACAGATACAAGGTGACACACATCATTGACACCACCACCGGCAGTTGGCTGTACCCTGTGTTCTTCATGGTATCCCAGAGGACCCATTCCCCGTCTGGAATGACGCCACCCAGTATGCACACGGAGTACACATTCCCCTTCTTGGCAGCCATGTCCCTCAGTGCGAGCAGTAATTGGGCTGGCACTGGTTACGATCAATCGGAGGTCTCGGATGTGCTGGACGTCACACAAAAATCACAGTACCTGTCCATACTAAAGACGGCGGAAAACTAAACTACTCAGATAAGCGGACAATCGGGACGTGATGCGGAACTCTACTCTAGACACAGACGAAAACGCAGGAACTGTGTCTAATAAATTAGATCAGTACGCAGAGATTCAAAAACCTAACTCTCATAGCACTCAGGTGAAAGTAAATAATTCGCCCCTGATTAGGAACTTGTAATATGTTACGAAATCGGTTTACTTTCCAAAGGAAGCGCAAAATTGAAAACTGTGGCTATTAGATATTAAATTAACGCGTAGAAACTCAAGAAACTAAACTATTAAGGCACACATACTATATAAAAGTCGCTCCTGGTTAGGAACTTGTAAAAGTCACGAAATCGGTTACTTCCCTGTTGCTGTGTCTGTCTCGGGCGGCGGTCACTAACTTCAGCAGTAGCAAAACTCCAACTTTCTTGTAGTCTCATCATAAATTGAAATTGTTCCGATTTCCTCTGTAACATATACAACATCAATTACGCCAGCAGTAGAGCAGACTCCAGGGAGAAGTGCTGCCAAGCCGAGCTACACGATATGTGTGTGTCCATGGCAGGTGCGCCTGTCACTATCCCTACCTGGACATTTCGCCTTATTACAGTGTTTGTGGTTTGTACGTCACCGCTTGCAGCCTGTGCGAGAGTTACTACGATTCGGTGTAAACACACACAGATATCAGTCACCCTGATGGTGGAATTCGAGGGTGGTCACAGTAATCAAGCATTCCGATCCTTTGGGAACTCATCACACTCAACTCCGCAGAGATAAGAAAAGTATGTAACTGTACAAGTAGCTAATTTGTCAGCAATTTCCATGTGCAGCCACATCATTTGCATTGTACTGTCACCTTTGCAACATTCAAGTAATGTCTGAATATCATTATCGGCCGTAGCAACACATAGGTATACGTTTACATCATAAAAGGAAGGTGGAAACAAATGTGTCAGTTCTTAATCGCCAAAATAGGCAGAACTGATATTTGTCCATTACAGCGCCATCTACCACGAATGGGAAACCATAGTTTGAGTAAACAGTGTGCATTTTTGACTTAGAAGACGAATACTTATTAAAAAAGGTGGGTTTCCATTTTAAAAAAATATAAATTTGGCCTCTGCCATGCAGGAGAGGTGGTTAGGAGATGGACACTTGTCGCATACACAGATGTCCTTCTCCTAATATTAACTTTGCACCCACAACACTTTTTTCGTCTTCTGAGTCGGTTTAGACATATTCTGATGTCTCAAGTTGAAACAAACACCCTGTATATCGCCGTGAATCTGTAACCCATTTTTATAAACTTAAGGATTGTCATCTGTCGACCTTCCTCACCCTCCTAATTACTGGGGAATTCCTTGTAAGTAGAAATGAAAGCAGTGCCTTCCATGGTCATGAATGAACAGTAAGTAAACTCAAATTATAGTGGATTCTTAACGTATCTCTCCTCCAGACCAGGCTGTGCTACTATGATCAGTCCTGCGGTAACACTGCTGTGAGGTTTATGAGCACTCAGTTGACTGAAATGAAATCTCATATGAGTGCAGTCCCTGTTCCCACAATTTGGTGATGGATATGTAATAGACACGGCCCACACCTGAATAAGATTCGGAAAGGTTGGTTGGCTGAGCTTCTTGCCCATAACGTATGGAGTGATACCATCAGACCACATCCTTGTCGTTACTGCTGTGAAAGAACTACCTTTTTTGGCTCAGAATCATGATTCAGGTACTGTTTTTTCTAAAGAAGTCAAAACAACAGAAAAGTTCAACAAACTGATTAAGAATCCACAGAAAAGTAAAGTTAGCTTATTTAGTAAAATTGTTACAGATTGTTGCAATACAGTAAAAGATCATCTTGGCCCTTTCGAAATTTAGAGATTTCTGAGGAGAGAGACTTCAGGTGCCTATCTGAGTACCACATAGCCACACGGTTAGATAAGTTACATATGGATGCACACTCTGGCAGCTCATTCATGCAGAACTAATATGGGAAAAGAAGGCATTGATACATATTTTAAGACAAAGCACAAGTTCAAAACTATCGAGATGGTAGTTCTTGTAGTGATCAACACATAAATGTGGTGCTTCTGAATTATTACTAAAAAGTAGTTCACTTGTAGTTTTAACTGTATATATATCCCTGCTGGGAAATTTTTAACTGTTTATGAAGGATGTAGCTTCTTTACTATGTTATATGTCAGACAGCAGCATGCTTTTAACAGCCTGTGGTGACATCACTATAGATTTTCTGAATGATTCTGATAGGAAAAATTATCTGGAATCCTTTGTTAATCCTACAGTCTGGTCTCAGTAATTAAATTTCCAATTCATGTGGATAAAAACCGTAGGACCCTAATAGAAAATATTTTCTTTCCTGAAGCTTAAAGGAAGGAAATAATTCTATATACAGAAGAAAATGCTCTCGGATCTTGGGGCACTGTTGGTCAGGATAACTAACACAGTCCCTTACAGTATGCATACAACACAGTGGAAATCTAAAATAGCTTGTGGAAGGAAAAGGGAGAAGTATCTGTTGCAAAGAATACGTAGGGATCCTCCAGTAGTTACACACTAAAAAAACTACTCATAAGTACTAAGAAAGGTTGTTAAATATCAAAGAACATGCACATAACGTCAGGAATCAGTAATTCCGACAACATACTTAAGGGTATATAGAATGTGGTGGCATGAGAATCAAAACAACCAGCCGCAGAACAGGATAAGATAACGACTTACCTGCATAGGACAGCCATAAATGATGAGTCACAAGTAGGAGGTACATTTAATAATAATTTCTTAAATAAAGTAGAAAGCATAAAGACAAGCAGTTCAAGAGAAAAATCACAGCCGTTTGTTCGAAAAGTAACTCTCAGAAAACTCAGCCATATGACTGCAAAACCAACTTCTCCTTTTGAAATTAAGAATATTACACATTCAAAAAGAATTATGGTGGTTTGAATAATGTATTAAAGATTTGTTCCCACGTTACAAGTCCGGTATTATCTGAAATACGTGCTTGGCATCTGTCCATCCTCGAACCATGGTGGTGTAGCATATATGGTTCAGCATTTTCAACGTCTTCTGTGGCTGAAAAGTCCCAGTCGAGTGTGGCAGTCCCTGCTGCAGTCTGGGCACATGAAATGTGAGGGCCTTGGAATAGAAGCCGGTCTCCATTTCCGTATTGTCGTCTTCCTGATTTGTTCTTGTGTTCATTGATCCTCCGTAAGCCTGACCCCATTCCGCAAAGTTAGTTGCCACTTGATAGAGTCATCAGCGGTACTTTTCCAGCGACTTGGATTACTACTGGCAGTGATCAGGTGTCTCCTGCACACATGGTTGAAGCGAAGGTGCGATCTTCCCATAGGCCTCACATCCTCCTGAAGTTCCCTGTAGCAGTTTCTTTGCAAGCCTGCCTATGGTTGCGGCAGTAAACGCCACACCCAAGAGGTGCCACGTTTATCAATAGCGCAATGAAATCTATCACTCGTTAGATAGTGGCCCCTGTGAGGATCACCCAATGAATTGACTAACAATATTAATTTAATTTCTTCAAACCCACAACAAAATAAATGACACCGTAGGGAATGACAATGTGCGTGATTGAAAAATTAAAAAAATATGACCAACAGTATCACGAAGTAATTTATTAACTAATATCAAGGTCATGAGCGATCAAACATATAAACAGAAACTTCAACTGTATAACATTTAATTAACACGAACTCAGGTTGGTTGGCAGTAGACTTGGGGAATCCAACTGGAATTTACGTGTAGATGAGACTGGCTACTGTGAGTGGAAGGATCCCAGTCTAGGGAAACACACTCTGCTACATCGTTCCACTGAATGATCTCTCACGTCAAAATATAATTAAGCATGCAATGGACAAAGGTAGTGACTACTGCCAGTACTAGGCCGCTATAAAAAAAAATCCATGAAAACGGCTGATAAGCTTCTGCGCAACTTTACCGATATAGCCGGTGGAAGACAAGATATTGTCGTCTGCATGTAGGCACTGCCGAAGTTACTAGGTTCTATGGCACGTCATAGTGCGGGACATGACCCCATGTCTGCCAGTGATTGTCTCGGCGAAAATAAAAAGTTTCACCCGAGTGTCAAGACGTGTTTACAACTGTTCTCTCTCCATATCAACTGAAGAGCTTTAGTGACTGCATTCCGCAATGGTCGTCAAGCAAGTCCTATCCTCTACCGTTGCTCAAAACATTCCGAAAAACCGCCGTTACCCCCAACGTTCCTTAATAAATCTGTCATGACTCAGCATTTGTTACCGTGCTAATCATGTTTTCAGCAAGGAGACCCGATCTTCCTCAACCTATCACTGCAGAGCAGTACACATTCTGTTCTCAGAGAAAACATCACACAATGCCTGGAGGACCTGCAGCCAAACCCCCGGCGCATTTCCCAAGACGAGGAAAGCTTCCTAGTGAAAACAAGTTCCGTCTCGTCCCTAAAACGATTTAGAGGGCGCCGTTTTGGCGAGGCACGATGGCATCTAAGAAACGCGACATTCGGAGAAATTCGTCGTCCCGTCTCACAAAGTAGGCTGTTCTTGGCTGGGCGTCAGCCTGACGCCGCTTTACCTGGATCCACACACGGGATACGGAGACTAGACTCCCACACCATGTCTACTCGCTAATAAAGCGATTAGGTCGGCGCCAGGATGCCCGGCGCCGCCAGTTTCTAAAGAAGTGTCACTTCGCACTGAGCCATGGCATTCCCACCCTCTTGCTTCGGCCGTTAGCCCAACACAGCCGACCGCCAGAATGGCGGCCCATAAACCACTGCCCAGCTGAGCCCACGGCCACTTTCAGTAATTACAAAAGAAGCCTATTAATGGGGAGGTTCCGCAAACTTGCTTGCTGCTCGAAAAAGCTCCCAAGTTGCCCCTAATGCAATGGTCATCTCCAGCGTCCAAAAATCTGTCTCTATAGCCGAGTTTAATTCTACTACTGCTATTCCAGTCATGCAAGTACTGTGAGATCAATAAGTGGTTTACCCTAACCCTAAAAGTCCAACAGATTAACATCAATCAGGAAAAAATTAGATACACCAAAGGCCAACGGAAGTGTATGATAACCACGGAAACAAAACCAAAGGGAAAGTGCCTGACGGATATTACCACGGCAGTGGCCTGCCCGGAAGAATCCATGCACATGACATGTCCCAGCCACCTTAGACATCAGTGGCTAAGGAGCGCAAGAATGCTGCTTGCATTTGAGAGCTTCAGCTTTGGGTACTCTACATCCCCAACATATCTGAAGGATCATCCAGAGACAGCTGAGATGGAACATGATCAGTCAAGATTCGTACTTAACAAGAGTTGTCCATGTCTCACAACTGTAGAGGAAGGTGCTGATAATAAAAGCGTTGTTTACATGCAATTTACTTTTTATTGTGAGCAGTCCACGGTTCCATACTATGTTTTCCAATGTAGTCATGATAAACGATCTTTTCTCGATTATGTTAGTAATCTCAGTGTCCACAGATAAGTTGCTACATATTGTAGATTCCAAGTGGCTAAAGTGATCACGTACCTGATGAGAATTGCCGTCAATGCTGATGGATGGAAGGTTAGTGGTGCCCTGCTCCATGGCCTTCGTCTTTTGGAGGCTTATGGTAAGACCAAATTTTTCATCTCGATGTGACAATTCGTTAATTAGATACTGCAGTTCATCTCCTGTGTTTTCTACTAGAGTTGCATCATCTGCATACAACAACTCACAAATTAAAAGGTGGGCAATATTGAAAAGATTTCTATTAGCCCTAGTGTGACTGACAAAGGCAAATCTCAGCAGAAGAGGAAAGAAACTGAGCAGCAACTAGTACACACCCTGTTTTATACCACCATTATTCTCATGGAAAGAGACAGTTATTTATAGCAGTTTTTGATGGATGTCCAGTTTTCGGTAACTAGTTGAAGAGTCCATTTTCGCTCCCTAAGTCAAATGCTTTAACAAGGTCAGTGAAAGAAATATAAAGGGGCCTCTGGTGGTCAAGGCACTTCTCCTGCAGGTGTCGTGGCGAGAAGAGCACATCCACTCTTGATCGGAGATGCCTGCAGTCACATAGAGAGTCAGAGTAGATTGTGGAATCTGGTATTTGTAACCGCATTAGGATGACGTTTGCATATATCTTTCTGGCTATACTTAGCACCGAAATGCTTTGGTAGTTGTTGTAGTCACTTCTGTCCCTTTTCGGTTTATGCAGAGTAATAAGTTTCGAATTTTCCATACTCAGGGGGACGTAACCTTCTTCCGAGTTGGTTGTGAGAAGTGAGTGTAAGTGTTGGAGAACGAGAGACTTGTTATACTTAATAACAGGGATACTATCCCCACCTGGAACCATCCTTTTAGCAAGAGACTCTATTGCTCTAGTGAGTTCTTCCATAGTAGACATTGCATCTGGCTTTCCCATAAGTGGCAGTTGTTTGATGGCATCAAGTACAGTCGTGGGCAAAACGAGCGAGACCCCTCACCTTTTCGTTATGCTGATCCGCACAGCTTTAATGTCTGCTACACAGCATAACAGGCAAGGTGACGAAGTGCTACAAAATACCATGCTCAGGCGTGTAATTGACAAACTGCCCGAACTTTGTCAGACAATTTTCTTTCATGCGTAAGACTATATTAATGCTGATTAGTGTGTTAACCACACCACGTAAATATAAGATATAAATGAAAGAAGAAACGCTAATTAGTATCAACTGTAGTAACAAAAATGAATTTCAGCGTATCGAGATAACATAACTGTTTTAGTAAGACAAAGTACCCCAGATCGTCACGAATTAGCAAAATTATTATGCGCATTCGGCCGCGAAACGGTTTGTGTCAACATTCAGATCAGTCATACTGGATTACCGTTGCTGCCCTACCATGAAAGTGTGCAAATTTAGCAATGCGTGAAGATTCATAACGAAATTCAGTTAAAAATCATTCAGTGCCACACTTAAGTCAATGCAGTTATTGACAGAAGCAAAAAAAGTAGGCAATAACAAGAATGAAATTCTACAATAGTTTCATATTGACATCCACAGGGCACCGGTTCAGAATACAGGTAGCCATAAAAGGTATTGGGGGCGTGAAATTTCTTAAAATTATTTTACTGATAGTCTATTTGCCTCCATCAAGATTACAACCGAAAACAAACCAGATCTCCCTTACAGTAGCAAACACCTTTCGCTACGCTAACAGACAACCCAGGCAAACAGCCCTCTGTTATTACCCCAGACGTAAATAAGCCGGCAATTTCGCAATGAAAATGGCAAAATGATCTGCAGTTTCTGTTACATAGAGCTTTCTGGACTCAAAAACAATAGTTTTCTACCTTTATGTCACCGCTAATGTGACAATCATTCGGGTTGTTTATTGAAATAACCAAATAGTGTTATTAGCGAGTAAATTTAGTAGGATAATTCTGCACCACCCCAGGAAATAAACGGCTATATAGCTGCCAAACGTATTCTATAATGTTTCGAATTCTCCATTAGGCAGCCAGAAGACGTTCATTAGTCGAAGTGTTACTTAAGCTATCTAGCAATGTTAATGCTCGGACTTCTAAAACGTAGTGGCATTGATACTGGGATCTGAATTACCACGTGTATAGGCAAATGGATTTTATTTGCATTCGTGTAAGTGTGATTTGGATCGAAAGCGTAGCTACGATTAATATGCTAATGTATCGACTGCAACTAGTAAATTTCGAATAAAGAGTAGAGGGAATTATTTATGCGATCCTCATCTTCAGTAACTGTCATAGGTATTTTCGTTGTTAGGATTTCGTCACCTAAATCGGTAAAAATATAACCCTTCTAGACTCACTTTCTTGACCGACTATCTGCCAATCCAGCCCTTAAAAGCCGTTTACGTCGAGTACTGGTAGACATAATAAGTGAAAACGTATCTGACTTCCTGCGGTATACAGTCCCTTGCTTGTGTAAAAAAGTGAGCTTCTATGTCAACACAATCTAAAGATACAGCCGTTCATGTAAAGAAAATTTACGCGAATGGTCAGAAAATGGCTCTAAGAACTATGCGACCACCAGTCCCTTAGAGATAGAACTACTTAAACCTACGTAACCTAAGGACATCACACACATCCATGCCCGAGGTTGGATTCTAACCTGCTACTGAAGCAGCCGCGCGGTTCGTGACTGAAGCGCCTACAACCGCTCGGCCACCGCACCCGGCGAAACCCTTTTCACCTGAAGTATAATGATAATATATACTGTCTAGTGAGGATAAACTATATTCGCCAGCAACTCAGATCGTTTGATAATGCAATATCCACTTATAAACACCCTAGGAAAGTCGTGGGCCATATACACTTCTGAAGACGCTGGCAGATACTACAGTCCCATAAAAAGAAGTTTAGGATTTAACGTTATTGGTCCATGCATGACACTATATTTTAGTAGAAATTTAAAGCAACTAGGTCTATGCCTATGGCTGAAAATAATGAACAATAAATAAACAAACAGCAAACAACTTCCATGTTCAAATCAAATGTAACGCACATGTCGCAATTACAACATAATTTCGTTGTTACAGCTACATGACTACATCTACAGGATTTCCTTGCAATCCAGACTTACGTATCTGGCAGAGGGTTCATCGAACCACCTTCGGACTATTTCTCTACCGTCCCACTCTTTAAATGTGTGCGGCAAAAAGGACCACATGAATCTCTTTTTACGAACCCTGAATTACATTGTTACTATGGTCATTTCTCCCTGTGTAAGTTCCCGAGGGACTAATGTTTTTGCATTCAGAACAGATGTTGGTGATTGAAATTTGGTGAAAAAATCGCCGCAACGAAAAACGCTTTTGCTATAATGTTCAAAAATTTTCAAATGTGTGTCGAATTTTATGGGACTTAGCTGCTAAGGTCATCAGTCACTAATCTTACACACTACTTAACCTAAATTATCCTAAGGACAAAGACACACACCCATGGCCGAGGGAGGACTCGAACCTCCGCCGCGACCAGCCGCACAGTCCATATCTGCAGCGCCTGAGACCGCTCGGCTAATCCCGCGCGGCTTTTGCTTTCATGAATATCACCCCAACTCGCTCATCAATTCTGGGACTGTCTCTCTCCTATTTCGTGACAATAGAATTCGTGCTACCGTTCCTTGGACGTTTTTGGCGTGCACCGTCAATCACGTCTGTCATTGGTCCCATACCGCGCAGGAATGCTATAGCAGTTGACAGACAAACGTAGTGTAGGCAGTGTTTTGAGTAGACCTGTTGTGTTCAAAATGGTTCAAGTGACTCTGAGCACTATGGGACTTAACATCTGTGGTCATCAGTGCCCTAGAACTTAGAACTACTTAAACATAACTAACCTAAGGACATCAAACACATCCATGCCCGCGGCAGGATTCGAACCTGCGACCGGAGCAGTCGCGCGGTTCCGGACTGCGCGCCTAGAACCGCCAGACCACCGCGGCCGGCAGACCTGTTGTGTATTCTAGTCTTTAGTGTGCCTTCCCCACAAAAGTATGTTTGCGATCGTTACAGTTTAAGTTTTACTGGGTACTGAGATGAATTGACAGTATTTCGACTTGTGTTTTGTCATGTAACCACAAAAAAAAAAGATCAAATGTGTGTGAAATCTTATTGGACTTAACTGCTAAGGTCATCAGTCCCTAAGCTTACACACTACTTAACCTAAATTATCCTAAGGACAATCACACCCACCCATGCCCGAGGAAGGACTCGAACCTCCGCCGGGACCAGCCTCATGTAACCGAAAGTTAATTATTGTTACTGGACACAGCTTTCGTGTTTTATCTATTCCTCATTCAACAGTGTAATCTCCTCGTAACTGTTTCAAAGTATTAAATTGTTAGTGATTTTGTAGTGGTCATCTAAACTTGCCGTTTTGAAACGAAGGAAAATATTATAGCGAAATATGCAAACCAAGAAGCGGACTATCGAAATAAACAAGTATTTCCGGTTCAACTTGTTGCAGTAGGTCTGCTACACAGTAACGTAAATTAGGAGCAAAGTCCAATAGTAGATCGTTATCAGGAAAACCAGTCCTCATAATGCAAACTGCCTCTACAAGAACGAAAGTTTCCAAACATGTCAATGAGTAGTGGAGGAAAGCGGACGTATTCTGCCTATTGAATCGTAAAGCACGCCACTTACGAGGGGACCCGCCAAGTGTCATACGCCGATCTTGTTGAAACTTCGCTCAGTGAAAGAGGGGACAAAATAAGCGAACACGTGTCTCGGCTCATCTCCATACACTCGACCGCTTATGAGAAAACGATGGTCAAAGTTTTCAATGCGCTGTTGCTATAGTGTCGATATCTTTTAGCTTGTAAGGATTCAATTGAAGCGGTGGCTCAGCGGCTACCGTCGCGGCGACTTCAGAACTTTGCGCTACGAGTCCTAAAATCCGGTTGTTCCTCCCCCACCCCCCTCTTCACTCACTCATTGAATTACCTAAGAATGTTTATTCCAATTTATGCTGAAACAATTTTGTCGTTATTCATCAATTAATTTACTGTGTAATAAGGAGGTGAAAAAATAAACAAATGAGAAAATGATGCGAAATTTTTGTGAATGTCCTTGAAACCTTACTGGTTGTATGGAGGTTCAAAAATATTTCACATTATTTTCTCATTTGCTTATATTTTTTTTAATTCATTAATTACACAGAAAGTTAACTGACGAATAACAACATTATTTCAACATAAACTGGACAAAAAACATTAGTAGATAATTCTGATAGAGAGGAAGGAAATAATAATAATAATAAAAACACCAATATGGTCTCTAACTCTGGAATCAAAGTTAAGAAAGAACGACGGTAGCCACTGAACCACCGCATCAATTGCATTCGTGGGCGCAAAGGGTACCTACATTATAGCAATAGCGCGTTGATAACTTTGACCGTCGTTTTCTCGGAAACGATAAGACGAAACACACGTTCGCTTATTTTGTCCTCTCCTTCACTGAAAAAAGTTTCCGGTCAATCGGCATATGGCACCTGGCGAGTTCCACTCATTAGTCGAGTCGTTTTTTACGCCCGGTGAGAACTATGTATGCCTCAGAGAAAACTGCACCACTTGGAAACCCGGCGAGCGAGGATAAACACGTTTTCCTCCTTACAAGGCAACCTTCTACAGCTAAGATTCACGGAGTATTCTTCAGGTTGCCTCAGATATTTCAGTAATGCTTCTTGCATTAGGCCTGCCGTATATGCAAAACGTAATATTTATCAGGATAAGACATGACAAGAACGGGCTAGTCCCTTCTGAGAAAAATTACAGATTCCAAGTTGCTCCAATGACACGGGTACGGGCTTGCGATCTCTCGTTTATGCCATCGATTTCCGTGTTACACATACTTGGCCACTGCGTTGTGGCTGCAGTCGTGGCGGAAGCAGTCTGTTTCCAACCAGCGCTGTTTTCGCAGCAGATATTAACCGCGACGAATCATTCTGTCAACGCTAAATGGCCCATCTGGCTGAGGCAGACAAAGGCGCTATAATAGCACTCCAAACAGAGGGATTTTCAAATGGCTATATAGCTAGAATTATGAGTCTCCACAAGACGAGACCTCAGGACCGTCGCTGCAAAATAAGAGCAGCTCAGGATCGGTAGATACACCGTTTCAGTGAGAAGCACCCATTTGTTAACGCACAACAAATTCAGCAGACTTTGTGTCTCAATGTTAGCATTAAGACCGTCACTCGTCATCTAAGGGAAGGTGGACTGAGAGCAATACGTGCTGCTTGTTTCCCACAGAGAAGCCTGCTTTGCTTTTGCTGCGGCTGCTGTTGAAAATGTCGAAAAATCTCTCCAGATTTGGAGGCGAGTGATTTTCACGGACGAAATAGTTTTCTCTACGGCATCAAACGGAGAAGTACTTGTTTAAGGGCCAAATCGTGCTAGGTATAATCCAAAATTTAAAATTGCCGGAGTGGCAGTGAGTCGGTAACGGTAATGGGCATGGATATTGGCCCAAGTGTGTGGGCTCCTGTGGGAAGTGGAAGGAAGACTCGATGAGCGCAATTACATATCAATTATGGAGAAAGTGATGTTGCCTTCTGTGACAGCAAGATTTGGCGATGATCAGATTGGGTCCCAACAAGATTGCTCGCCTATTCATATGGCACGTGTGGTTAAGAGGTGGTTCGACGACCATGGTAATATTACTGTAATGGAATGGCCACCTAAAGGAGTTGACATGAATCCCATTGAGAATTATAGGGCAGAAACGGTCAGAGTAATACGGGAAAAGGGACAGTTACCGTAAACTCACCGACAGCTTTCTGATGTGATTCATGACACTTTGAATGAGTTACTTGAATTTCCTAATTATGTGGCTAAAGTTGTGGGATCAATGCCCAACAGACTTCGAGCCGTTGTGGAAGCCGAAGGAGGCCGTACGCAGTACTAAGCAACATCAGCAGAGGTGTTTCTTTCTTTCAGCCCTTAACCGATCAGCTGCAACAAATGTTTCAAGTCTTTTCTTTACAGACGCATATTTTATGTAATTTTAAGAAAATGAAGTAAATTGAATTTGTATAAACAAATTAATTCACAACAAGATACGTAATATTTAGTTTGCTAAGAGAAGAAATACTCACCTCATATATTCAGGCAGTCTCCAAAAAATACATGACACACGTGTATATGAAAGAAGGGTAAAAAGCAATTCAGCACAAATGAAGGCGTAATTCGAGAGCGAGGGTTGGACTGGAACTGGAGGTAAGGAGGCCCGAAAAACAAGAGAAAAATCAAATACCCAATAGGCTTCGAGTCGTTGTCGCAGCAGATGGCGGTTTGTATATGCGATACGGAGCAACATTAGAAGTATAGTTTCATTTACTGATTTTTGAGGCTTTATTTTGTAATAGTTAAACAGTGCTGCTTCATGAGACCCACTATTAGTCCACATGTGGCTAAACATCAGAGGTGTAAAATATTTTGAGAGGTGCCAAAGTTCTCTGGAACAGTAACGTGTTTTAGACAAGAAGATGAGTTTTAGTTCATTTCATTTTAACCATTCACAGTATGCTTTGAGATTCTAATCTATGAGTGTTCATGTCTGCAGAACGTTCTGGCCACCCTAGTCGAGCGATGTCGTTATCCTGAAGGAAGTCACTCACTAGATGTGCACGATGGGGGCGCGAATTGTCGTCTCTGAAGACGAATGCCTCGCCAATATGTTGTCGACGTGGTTGCATTATCAGTCGGAGGATGGCATTCACGTATCGCACAGCCGTTACGGCTCCAACAAATACCACCAGAGGCGTATGTCGGCCGCACATAATGCGACACAAAAACAGCAGGGAACGTCCACCTCGCTGCACTCGCTGAAGAGCGTGTCTAAGGCTTTCAGCCTGACCGGGTTGCCACCAAACACGTCTCCGACGATTATCTGCTCGAAGGCATATGCGACACTCATAGGTGAAGAGAACGTGATGTCAATCCTCAGCAGTCCATTTGGCATGTTGTTGGGCCCATTTGTACCGCGCTGTATAGTGTCGTGGTTGCCAAGATGGACCTCGCCATGGACGTCGGGAGTGAAGTTGCACATCATGCAGCCTATTGCGCACAGTTTTAGTCGTAACACGACGTCCTGTGGCTGCACGAAAAGCATTATTCAACATGGTGGCGTTGCTGTCAGGATTCCTCCGTGCCTTAATCCGGTGTTATCGGTCATCCATTGCAGTAGTAGCCCTTGGGCGGCCTGAGCTAGGTACGTCATCGACAGTTCCTGTCTCTCCGTAACTCCACCATGTCCGAACATCGCTTTGGCTCACTCCGAGGTGCCTAGACGCTTCCCTTGTTTAGAGCCACTCCTGGCACAAGGTAACAATGCTGACGGGATCGAACCACGATATTGACCGTCTAGGCATGGTTGAACTACAGACAACACGAGCAGTTTACCTCCTTCCTGGTTGAATGACTGGAACTTAACGGCTGTCGGGCCCCCTTCGTTTAATAGGCGCTGCTCATGCATGATTGTTTAATCTTCGGGCAGGTTTAGTGACACCTCTGAACAGTCAAAGGGACTGTGACTGTGATGCAGTACCAACAGTCAACGTCTATCTTCAGGAGTTCTGGGAACTGGGGTGATGCAAAACTTTTTTGATGTGTGTATTTTGTTTGACGCATGTGAAACTACAGACGCTGTATTGAAGAGTTAGCTATAGCCGATTTAGAAAGGATCTTAAGAGGCCTATCTGCATTCAAACTGAGGAATCATTAATTTGCCTTACTTGTCGGGCCTGGTAGCCTAACAGTAAAGCACGTCGCTAGAAATCAAGACGTCGTTCTATAGAATCTGGGTTGAACCACGAATTTTTCAGTCTTCGTTTTAACCTAGCATTCATATCTCAGTGATGTGGGGAGTCACTAGAAACAACACGTGATTCGGATTCTGCCGTACCATGTGGGTCCCCTTTTGCCGGTTGGATAACTGGGGGTGGCTAGTGGCACGCAAGTCCACTAAGTGGCATATAATAGAAAGATTTGCGCCATTGTATTGAGAAACACGAAATTATTGTTATTATTATAATTATTTTTATTACTTTAGAATATTGATAAAAAATTGCACCCATCTGCGTCTGTGTATAAACAACTCCCTGAGCTCAGATGGTGAGCCACTTCGCTGTGTCTACATTTATTAGTTTAAAAGAAAATCCCTATTCAACCATAAAATATATCTTTGTTCTATATGTACACTACTGGCCGTTACAATTGCTACACCAATAAGAAATCCAGGTTATAAACGGGTATTCATTGGACAAATATATTGTAACGGAACTGAAATGATGGTAGGCTGCCAGTAATTTGGAGCCCGCGCGTCGGAAACGGGCGCGCTGGCGTGAGACGCCGACGGAGCGCACCCTCATGCCATCTATTGGCGAAACTGGGAATTAGCGCGAGCTGACACCAGCGGGAACTAGCGGAAAGGCACCGCCACGCTATCTGTCAGACAATGCACTAAGCTCTCGGACTCATGTGCATTCTTTTTCTTGTTTATTATAAGTTATTACTGTATAATTTAATGTTGTTAAGCGCTAGTAAGAAATCATTATGACTGGTATGAACTCCAGGGTAATAAATGTAAAATGTCTTAAACACTAAATGATTTCGATATACAGGGTGTTTCAAAAATGACCGGTATATTTGAAACGGCAATAAAAACTAAACGAGCAGCGATAGAAATACACCGTTTGTTGCAATATGCTTGGGACAAAAGTACATTTTCAGGCAGACCAACTTTCGAAATTACAGTAGTTACAATTTTCAACAACAGATGGCGCTGCGGTCTGGGACACTCTATAGTACGATATTTTCCACATATCCACCATGTGTAGCAATAATATGGCGTAGTCTCTGAATGAAATTACCCGAAACCTGTGACAAGGTGTCTGGCGGAATGGCTTCACATGCAGATGAGATGTACTGCTTCAGCTGTTCAATTGTTTCTGGATTCTGGCGGTACACCTGGTCTTTCAAGTGTCCCCACAGAAAGAAGTCACAGGGGTTCATGTCTGGCGAATAGGGAGGCCAATCCACGCCGCCTCCTGTATGTTTCGGATAGCCCAAAGCAATCACACGATCATCGAAATATTCATTCAGGAAATTAAAGACGTCGGCCGTGTGATGTGGCCGGGCACCATCTTGCATAAACCACGAGGTGTTCGCAGTGTCGTCTAAGGCAGTTTGTACCGCCATAAATTCACGAAGAATGTCCAGATAGCGTGATGCAGTAATCGTTTCGGATCTGAAAAATGGGCCAATGATTCCTTTGGAAGAAATGGCGGCCCAGACCAGTACTTTTTGAGGATGCAGGGACGATGGGACTGCAACATGGGGCTTTTCGGTTCCCCATATGCGCCAGTTCTGTTTATTGACGAAGCCGTCCAGGTAAAAATAAGCTTCGTCAGTAAACCAAATGCTGCCCACATGCATATCGCCGTCATCAATCCTGTGCACTATATCGTTAGCGAATGTCTCTCGTGCAGCAATGGTAGCGGCGCTTAGGGGTTGCTGCATTTGAATTTTGTATGGATAGAGGTGTAAACTCTGGCGCATGAGACGATACGTGGACGTTGGCGTCATTTGGACCGCAGCTGCAACACGGCAAACGGAAACCCGAGGCCGCTGTTGGATCACCTGCTGCACTAGCTGCGCGTTGCCCTCTGTGGTTGCCGTACGCGGTCGCCCTACCTTTCCAGCACGTTCATCCGTCACGTTCCCAGTCCGTTGAAAGTTTTCAAACAGATCCTTTATTGTATCGCTTTTCGGTCCTTTTGTTACATTAAACCTCCGTTGAAAACTTCGTCTTGTTGCAACAACACTGTGTTCTAGGCGGTGGAATTCCAACACCAGAAAAATCCTCTGTTCTAAGGAATAAACCATGTTGTCTACAGCACACTTGCACCTTGTGAACAGCACACGCTTACAGCAGAAAGACGACGTACAGAATGGCGCACCCACAGACTGCGTTGTCTTCTATATCTTTCACATCACTTGCAGCGCCTGGTTAGCACACTGGACTCGCATTCGGGAGGACGACGGTTCAATCCCGTCTCCAGCCATCCTGATTTAGGTTTTCCGTGATTTCCCTAAATCGTTTCAGGCAAATGCCGGGATGGTTCCTTTGAAAGGGCACGGCCGATTTCCTTCCCAATCCTTTCCTAAACCGAGCTTGCGCTCCGTCTCTAATGACCTCGTTGTCGACGGGACGTTAAACACTAACCACCACCACCACTTGCAGCGCCATCTGTTGTTGAAAATTGTAACTACTGTAATTTCGAAAGTTTGTCTGCCTGAAAATGTACTGTTGTCCCAAGCATATTGCAACAAACGGTGTATTTCTAACGCTGCTCGTTTAGTTTTTATTGCCATTTCAAATATACCGGTCATTTTTGAAACACCCTGTATATGTGGTAGGGGAAGGCCCCCACTCTTGGTGATACAAGCGTCGCTCGTGGTAGCTGGAGACACAGGGACTGAACAATAGAATGGCCTGGGTAGTGTCGACGTGATCGGACGTGTGTAACTGTGCTCACGCAAAAGTGATTGTGCAACGGCGAAGAGGCGAATATCGTCGCGGTTTGTGGAGTAAAACGCGATGAATGGTTATCGAAGTCGCCTCTATGCCACTGGGGCTGATTGTAAGAGTTCCTGCGCCCAGATTTTATGGCGAACGTGCAGTAGCTTATACGAGTGCTACGGCTCGTAGTTCCAGCCACCATTTCCACATACATCTCACATACATCTCACCGGCACGTCTACCCAAAGCAAGACTGCTTGTAATTGTTAATTCGAACTTTATAGAAATGTAAAAGGAAAATACCAGTATTTCTTTTCATGCAAGTAGAAAGGACAGAATACAGTTATGAGTAAAATTGCGACGCATGATGTTCATTGTAAAGTGTAGAAACCTCAAACATAGTATAGTGAAATCAGACTGAGGCCACCATCGCCTCTTTCATTTGGAATTCTTTTTGTTTTATAATACTTTAGCGTCTAAGAATGTTGAAAAGAGCAATGGTCACATCAGAATGAGTCGCCATTTTATAGTTAACTTAAATTTTTCAGAATAACTTTTTAAGTAACGTCACTTAAGTATGTCTATATCAATTGTTCAAAGAGTAATATCCACAATCATAACATAAAGTTGAAGGATAGAATTTTGTTAACCCAAGTTGCATAAATAATCTTGGTAGTAATTACCAAGTCAACACACAGAAATTGAAAGAGTATTTGCTTTGTTGAATCACCTTGAATTATCGGTAATAGTAATATTCAAAATTAAGTTTAAATTCAACTCAAGCCGTTTCACTTTGAAACGAGCCAAAAATTGATTTATTCTTTTGCTCCTTCAGAGCTGGCGACCATAGTTATAAGTATTTTCAGAAGGATTCGACGGTAGGTCTGCTGCTCTCGTCATGCTGATAGGATTATCCACTGCTGGTAGCAGTGATGATTGGATACATAAGCTCACAACCAAGTTACGTGGGTCAGGTAGGCAGTGTTACCGTGTGAACTGTAGGGCACTGTAGGCCGTGGATCGAACCCGTTCAATCATCTCTTTGGGGAATAGTCCGGTTAGAAAGTGTGCTTCAATAATTATTAGGTAAATACTGGCGACTAATGGTCAAAATGTACACGCAAGTGAATTTAATAGCTTAGCAAGGTCCAAGTAGCACATAGTTAATGCTGTGCAATGGCGAGGGTAGGAGCGGAGTGAAAGTGAACTGAGCGTGTGGCAGCTGTGCTGTATGCAAATATTAACAACTTGAATTCACTACTACCTCTTACCATTAGGACTGAGCTACTTACTGTTAAAATATGTAGCAGTAAGCGCAAAGGCGTGACAGCTACAAGTCTGTTTTGGTGATATACTTACGGAATTAGGAAGCGGGTCATTCCGTCAGGGGAGGGGGTTACAACAACCGAGTCAGTTGAGAACATACCCCATTTACTGAAGAAAGGATTCGGCGGTTCGGTCGCAATATTATACTAAGACTGACATGTGATGGCATTTTCACGCAATTTGGGTGCATAGATCCTGAGAAATCAGTACTCAGAACAACCACCTGTGGCCGTAATAACGGCCTTGATACGCCTGGGCATTGACTCAAACAGAGCTTGGATGGCGTGTACAGTTACAACTGCCCATGCAGCTTCAACACGATACCACAGTTCATCAAGAGTAGTGCCTGGCATATTGTGACGAGCCAGTTGCTCGGCCACCATTGACCAGACGTTTTCAATTGGTGAGAGATCTGGAGAATGCGCTGGCCAGGGTAGCAGTCGAACATTTTCTGTACGCAGAAAGGCCCGTACAGGACTAGCAACATGCGGTCGTGCATTATCCATCCGAAATGTAGGATTTCGCAAGGATCGAATAAAAGGTAGAGCCACCTTGTCGTAACACATCTAAATGTAACGTCCACTGTTCAAAGTGTCGTCAATGCGAACAAGAGGTGACCGAGACTTGTAACCAATGGCACCCCATACCATCACGCCAGGTGATGCGCCAGTATGGCGATGACGAATACACGCTTCCTATGTGCGTTCACCGCGATGTCGCCAAATACGGATGCGACCATCATGATGCTGTAAACAGAACCCGGGTTCATCCGAAAAAATGACATTTGCCATTCGTACACCCAGGTTCGTCGTGGAGTGCACCATCGCAGGCGCTCCTGTCTGTGATGCAGCATCAAGGGTAACCCCAGCCATGGTCTCCGAGGTGATAGTCCATGCTGCAGCAAACGCCGTCGAATTGTTCGTGCAGATGGTTGTTGTCTAGCAAACGTCGCCATCTGTTGACTCAGGGATCGAGACGTGGCTGCACGATCCGTTACAGCCATGCAGATAAGATGCCTATCATCCCGACTGCTAGTGATACGAGGCCGTTGGGATCCAGCACGGCGTTACGTATTACACTCCTGAACCCACCGATTTCAAATTCTGCTAACAGTCATTGGATCTCGACCAACGCGAGCAGCAGCGTCGCGATACGATAAACCGCAATCGCGATAGGCTGCAATCCCACATTTATCAAAGTCGGAAACGTGATGGTACGCATTTCTCCTACTTACACGAGGCATCACAACAACGTTTCACCAGGGAACGCCGGTCAACTGCTGTTTGTGTATGAGAAATCGGTTGGAAACTTTCCTCATGTCAGCACGTTTTAGGCGTCGCCATCGGCGCCAACCTTGTGTGAATGCTCTGAAAAGCTAATCATTTGCGTATCACAGCATCTTCTTCCTGTCGGTTAAATTTAGCGTTTGTAGCACGTCATCTTCGTTGTGTAGCAACTTTAAGGCCAGTAGTGTAATTAAAAAGTATTGAAACAGTTAATCGTTTTCAATAACCGCCTTTCACTTTGCAAAAAGCTAATATTCTTGAGCCCCCAGCGTACAGAACCTGTAGAGAACATATAGGTAAAAATATAATTGATATCATAACTCTCAGAGACGTGCAAGCAGTCATTCCTTCCACGCTTTTTCATTTAATGAAACAGGGAGAAATATTACTATATAATATGATAAAAGCACCCACTGATACTCATGTTATAACGATACCAATTATTCATCTATAGTTCATTTGCAATATGATAACAGATATTAGATCTTAAATGAAAAATAAAACAATGTCTTTAAAAATTAACTATTCATGCATCCAGTAATATTATTCCACTTAGTTCTACATTAACATATTTTTCTGTTGATTTTGAAATGTTGTGTACAGTGTTTTTTATAGGTACTTGTAAACAATGCAACACTGGTCACTGACCACCCTACACACGAACACGCATGTACGCTACAGTGCACACATACACATACACGCTCTCTCTGTCTCTCTCACACACACACACATACACGCACACACCTTTTAGGTTGGCATCAGGACACTGACGATACCTCAACCATCCATTGAATTCCTCGGGTTGTCCCCTTGTCCCTTCTGGTAAAGCTGAGTCGCATCTCGCCACAGTGACGGAGATACACAAGGAAATGACAAGAGTTTAGAATTATCGTTCACATGCCCCGGCATAGAATTTTTCAGTGAGGATCATTGGACTTCAACGGTTTACTGTAGCATAACATTTGATTATGAATAAACAACGTTAAATTTTAACTGTTCCTTACACTGTATTGATTACTAGCCTAGTACCTGGCGTTGTCAAAGTACGTATTTATTCCAATCTTGTATTAGTTCTTCTTCCCTCCCTCTGGCGATTTTCTCCTCCCCCTTCACTTTCCATTTCCTCCTGGTCTCTCTATCTCTGCCCACTTCCACTAACCCTCACTCTCTGTCCATCTCCTCCTGCCCCTCTCTCTGGCCATCTCCTCCTAATGTCTCAGTCCAGCTGCTCCTCACCCCTTTTCTCTGTCCGTCTGCTCCTCTCCAATTAAGTCAATTTCTTACTCACTCCTATCTTCTCACACCCTCTGTGTTCATCTCCTTCTCCTCGTTTTCTCTGTCCACCTCCACCTCCCGCTCCTATCTGCGTCCATCTGCTCCTTACCCCCCGCCCCCAAACCTGTCCAACTCACCCCTTCTCTCTACACGTAATCATCCCCATCCTAAAAAGAGGCTGCTGGTTGTTATCTCCACAGTATTTCTCTCCATACAGTAATATTTGTACCAAGTTAGGTTGAAATAAACCAAGGGGTTTATGAGAAACTCTTCACCACCAGCTTTGGCATAGTAAACACATTCCACATATATCTCACATACATTTAACTTATGGCACATATATCTGTACACGTAGTTCACCTGTATCTGTAGAAAATTTCGCCCTGCAGTTTCGTTTGGACGCAGCTCAATGTTAATGACGTTGTATCTCCCGATGACGCACAGTGATATAATTTTGCTGGTATATAGAGTGGTGTATGTGGAAACTGCCTGCAAAATGTTTGGGGAATAGAGTTAATAGCAAAGAAGTAAAAAGTTAAAACGTCATGGACGATGCGGCAGCTTTTCATGCATCTCAGTATTCATGACGTCATATCTCGTGAACTATGAGTCGTACAATAATATCAAAGTAGATGCCGCAGGTTTACTGGATAAACACCGAAAATGAAGTGAGTGATAAACTTTTTTCCTTTTCGTTTTGTGAGGATGTTAGTGAGAAAGTCTTGTAAGGATACGGAATTATATCTAAGGTTTGTTGCAAGTCACTAAGTGCTCTCATGCTCAGATACTGGCTGAATACAGTATGGATATTTGCGCGTCGTGAGCTACGTTTCTTTTCCACCTACACCACCACGTCTTTAAGAACAAGTTTTTTATTACCCCCAAGGGTTTTTTTTCCAGTCAGTATATAGCCCAGTGGTTTAGGAGTAGATGTGGAACGTACATACATACATACATACTTACTTTACCTTACTTTACTTCACATGTGGCAAGGGCCTTATCGACCACACGCCTGCTTTATGAGCCTCTTCCACTTCTGCCTGTCCAATGCGCTGTTTGTCCAGTTGCTGTTGCTGTTGATCCTAGTTGTGTCCTCCCGAACATTATCCCGCCATCTTATTCTGGGTCTCCCTGTTCCTCTCGTTCCTCCTATTGTACTGCTGAATGCCATTCTAGGTAGCCTATTCTCTGTCATTCTTGCTATATGGCCTGCCCGGTTCAACCTTCTCCTCTTGAGCACCTCGTCGATGTTACGCTGTTTGTACAGCTCTCTAATATCTTCATTTCCTCTTATTCTCCAGTCCATGTTATTTTCGTAGTATACATGTCCAAAAATTTTCATAGTACTTTTCTTTCGAATATTAACAGTTTTTCTTCAAATGGTTCAAATGGCTCTGAGCACTATGGGACTCAACTGCTGTGGTCATCAGTCCCCTAGAACTTAGAACTACTTAAACCTAACTAACCTAAGGACATCACACACATCCATGCCCGACGCAGGATTCGAACCTGCGACCGCAGCAGTCGCATGGTTCCGGATTGCGCGCCTAGAACCGCGAGACCACCGCGCCCGGCAGTTTTTCTTCATCTTTCTTTCTAAATATTAATGTTTCACATTCATATAACATCACAGGTATAATGGTCGATTAATATAAGCGGATTTTCAAGTTACTACTAAGTGATCTTTTTCTTAGAATTTTGATGAAACTAAAAAGTGTCTTGTTTGCTGTTGATAAACGGGCATCTATTTCTATATCTGTTCTGTTGTTATTACTAAAAAGACTTCCTAGGTACTTGAAGTGGTCAACAGTCTTGAAACTGAATCCATCTACAGTCAGAGGTGCATCTTTTCTGGTTTTCTTACTTATGGGCAGGTATTCTGTATTTTCTTCATTAACATGTAATCCTGTTTTATCAGCAATTTTGTAGTAATTTTGCATCATTCTGATTAAATCTATTTTGGAACTACTCATTAGTACTACATCATCTACATAGGCAAGTCTTGTAATGTTCTCATCCTTTAGCTGGATCCCTTGTGGACTGGTTTTAGAAAATTCTCTATTGATCTTCTCCAGTGTACACCTTACAATCTTCAGTTTCTCCTACCGGTGTCTTTATGCGACATAAAGTTCCGTCTATACACAATTTAACTAATCTGATTAGTTTTGATGGTATTTTAGATGCCTTCATTATATTTAGGAGTGTCTGTCGGCGTATGCTGTCATAGGCCTTTTTAAAATCTACGAATAATATGTGCACATCTACATTGAATTCCCACGTCCTCTCAGTTACTTGTCTTAGGGTGAAAAAGTGATCTAATGTGGATGTGTTTCTGCGGAAACGGCATTGGTAGTACCCAATCGGTTCTGCTGTTATTGGTATCAGCCTCTTTAATAGGCAGCTCGATAAGATTTTGTAGGTGAAATCCAGTAAGGCAATTCCTCTGTAGTTATCGCAAACAAGTGGATCATTCTTCTTAAATATGGGGCACAAAGTTGCAGTTTTCCAATCTGCAGGAATGGTTTCTGTCTTCCAAATTGTTTCTATTAACGCCTGTATTTCTAATTCCAGTTCCGGGCCTCCATTCTTTAATAACTCAGCGTATATCTTGTCCACGCCACAAGCTTTGTTGTTCTTTAATTTCTTTATTGCTTGCTGTATTTCATTTACTGATTGGGTAGTATCTGTGTCAGCTGTATCAATTGTATCAGGTTCTTCCAACATAAAGTAAGAGTGTGGGTCACTGCAGTTGACAGGTTGTGAGAAGTATGTCTTCCATCTTTTTTGTATGTCACTTTTGTTTGGTCAATATTTTCCCATACTGATCCTTTATAAACTGTTCCCTTTTATTGAATTTACCAAAGGATTTATTTTTTGATACATCTGCATGTCCTGTGATGGAAATCATCCTCTGTTTTTCTGATCATAATGTTATAGTATTCCCTTTTCTCTAGTCTTAGGGTTGTTTGCGTTTCTTGGCGGAGTTTATTGTATCTTTCCTTCAGTGTCGTATTATCCCTTTCTTTAATCCATGCATTCCTCGCATTTCTTCTTTCCAGCACTTTTTCATGACACTTTGTGTTAAACCAAAATTAATTATGTCGTTTTCTTTCACCTATGATTTTGGAAGCTGCTTCTTGAATACAGCCCTTCAGGTGTCTTCATCTGCTTTCGATGTCCTGTGGTTCTGCATTGGTCATTCTCGGTTTTGTTAGATTGCTCTTAATTTCGTTTGTAAAACTTTCTTTTTTATTTACTTTCGCCAGCTTTTCTATGTTATATCTTGTAATTTCTTCTCTGTTTCTGTTTACTTTCCTTTTGAGATTCACTTTCATTTTTGATATGATTAACATGTGGTCTATGCCACAATCCGCTCCCCTAAAGATTTTGACATCTTTAATACTGTTTTGGAATCATTTCTGGATATCTACATGGTCTATTTGATTGACTACCTTTCAGTCTGGTGATATCCATGTTCCTAAATGAATACGTTTAGGTTGAAGTTTTGTGCTGTTTATCCTGAGATCATTTGTCATTGCAAAGTTTATAAGTCGAACCCCATCATCTGAACTTTCCTCGTGTAAGCTAAAATTGCCGATGGTTCGCTTGTAGATTTCTTCCTTTCCTACTTTGGCATTAAAATCTCCTAACACTATTTTCACATTGTGCCTACTTAATAAGTTGTACGTTTGTTCCAGTTGGCTGTAGAATTCTTCGTTCATATTGTCATCCTTATCTTCTGTGGGTTTATGTGCATTCAGAAATGTAATGTCTAACCACTGCATCTGAATAGTGATGTATGATAAACGGTTATTAACATGTTTGAACTCCCTTACTGAGTCATCTAATGATTTATGAATTTAGAAACCTGTTCCAAACTCAAGGCACTGACAGCAGTCTCCATACATTATTGTCCCGTCTGCTATTTTAAGTGAACCTGATCCCTGCCATCTTACTTCTTGGAGAGCTACTAGTAGCACTCTATATTTTCCTAAATCGTTTGCGAGTATTTGGGCAGTTCCAGGACGATACAGGTCTCTAATATTCCATGATCCAAAAGAGATTTCCTTGTAGCTTTGCAAGATTTTTTTCCAGTGAATCCTGTCCTGATCCGAGGCTGGCGTTGAATATCCTGACCGTTTCGTATTTTTACATGAGTGGGTTAGTAGCTCTCTGCACAACCCCCAACCTGGAGGACCAAGAGTCTTGATTTTGGGGTATTATACCCATAGGAGGGTTGTTTTCACTGTGGCTGAGCGAGCCTCTCCTGCCCTTGGTACATATATACACTTTTATAATATGTATGGATTCGTTGACTACGAAGTAGGAACTATTTAAGAGGTATGCTTTAATTTATATTTAAATATATGGACTTTAAATGTATTTTTAATCTCCTTGGGCAAATTCTTACACAATTTTGATCCCCTGTAGAAAGTGCTATTTTGTGCTTCTTGTTCGTTTATTTTTAATAAACGCCAGATTAGTTCGTCTCTTTCCATCATCACCAACGCTGCTGTTCACTATAAAATTACTGATATTCGTAATGTCTGTTACCGATGTGCAGATATACTCGCGTGGTGCAGCTATAATCCCCAATTGTTTGAACTAATATTTACAGGGAGCTTGGTTACTATCATTCATTATTATTCTAACAGGCTTCTTCTTTAGCTCGAAATCTTAATTCTTGAAAAAGGGATATTTACTTCTGTAATCGTAACCTATGTAATAAAAGCTTTAGAGTTTAGAAAAGCTTCTTTGACATAGAAATCAAAAACTCAGCACAAGCGGCGATTGGGTTGTAACATCCCTTTTTTTATATACTGAATGATTTCACCAGCATTTGCATAACTGATTACCGAAAACCATGGAAAACCTAAATACGGATGGATGGACGGAGATCTGAACAGCCGACCGAGGTGGCTGAGCGGTTCTAGGCGCTACAGTCTGGACTCGCGTGACCGCTACGGTCGCAGATTCGAATCCTGCCACAGGCATGGATGTTTGTGATGCCCTTAGTTTAGTTAGCTTTAAGTAGTTCTAAGTTCTAGGGGACTGATGACCTCAGAAGTTAAGTCCCATAGTGCTCAGAGCCATTTGAACCAAGATCTGAACACCCTGTTCTCTGGTATGCACGTCCACTGCCTGATTTCTTCAATACTTTTCCTCACGTATCATATAGCTGCCATTGGTGCATATATGACCTTCGAAATCGAATATATCTACAGTCTGGGCTCTACCTTTGCATAATAGTAAATTTTTCGCATCTTCTTCTCCATTTTAGCCATACGACTGTGAAACATACTATCTTGTAACCTGTGTCCTATCAAAAACCGTTTTGTATTCAACAAGTGATTAAAGCTGTAGCTCCCATGATACGCGCACAAGCCGGCCGCGGTGGTCTCGCGGTTCTAGGCGCTCAGTCCGGAACCGCGCGACTGCTACGGTTGCAGGTTCGAATCCTGCCTCGGGATGGATGTGTGTGATGTCCTTAGGTTAGTTATGTTTAAGTAGTTTTAAGTTGTAGGGGACTGATGACCACAGATGTTAAGTCCCATAGTGCTCAGAGCCATTTGAACGATTTTTGGTACGCGCAGTTTCGCTCTCACCACACATCAGCCGTTTTTCTTGTGTCGATAAGGGAACAAATACCTCTATCTCATTGGAAAATATCCATACAGTTCACGTCCATCAGCTTTTATGTTTTTTTTTCCTTCCACCTTATGTGCTAACCCTGTTCTATTACTTCTCGCTATTCTTCTAACCTGTCAACATAGGTGATTCCTCCAAATCTTGCTACCATACTGTTTTGCGAGATGTCATTACATTAATCCCATATATACACTCGTGGAAATTGAAATAAGAACACCGTGAATTCATTGTCCCAGGAAGGGGAAACTTTATTGACACATTCCTGGGGTCAGATACATCACATGATCACACTGACAGAACCACAGGCACATAGACACAGGCAACAGAGCATGCACAATGTCGGCACTAGTACAGTGTATATCCACCTTTCGCAGCAATGCAGGCTGCTATTCTCCCATGGAGACGATCGTAGAGATGCTGGATGTAGTCCTGTGGAACGGCTTGCCATGCCATTTCCACCTGGCGCCTCAGTTGGACCAGCGTTCGTGCTGGACGTGCAGACCGCGTGAGATGACGCTTCATCCAGTCCCAAACATGCTCAATGGGGGACAGATCCGGAGATCTTGCTGGCCAGGGTAGTTGACTTACACCTTGTAGAGCACGTTGGGTGGCACGGGATACATGCGGACGTGCATTGTCCTGTGGGAACAGCAAGTTCCCTTGCCGGTCTAGGAATGGTAGAACGATGGGTTCGATGACGGTATGGATGTACCGTGCACTATTCAGTGTCCCCTCGACGATCACCAGTGGTGTACGGACAGTGTAGGAGATAGCTCCCCACACCATGATGCCGGGTGTTGGCCCTGTGTGCCTCGGTCGTATGCAGTCCTGATTTTGGCGCTCACCTGCACGGCGCCAAACATGCATACGACCATCATTGCCACCAAGGCAGAAGCGACTCTCATCGCTGAAGACGACACGTCTCCATTCGTCCCTCCATTCACGCCTGTCGCGACACCACTGGAGGCGGGCTGCACGATGTTGGGGCGTGAGCGGAAGACGGCCTAACGGTGTGCGGGACCGTAGCCCAGCTTCATGGAGACGGTTGCGAATGGTCCTCGCCGATACCCCAGGAGCAACAGTGTCCCTAATTTGCTGGGAAGTGGCGGTGCGGTCCCCTACGGCACTGCGTAGGATCCTACGGTCTTGGCGTGCATCCGTGCGTCGCTGCGGTCCGGTCCCAGGTCGACGGGCACGTGCACCTTCCGCCGACCACTGTCGACAACATCGATGTACTGTGGAGACCTCACGCCCCACGTGTTGAGCAATTCGGCGGTACGTCCACCCGGCCTCCCGCATGCCCACTATACGCCCTCGCTCAAAGTCCGTCAACTGCACATACGGTTCACGTCCACGCTGTCGCGGCATGCTACCAGTGTTAAAGACTGCGATGGAGCTCCGTATGCCACGGCAAACTGGCTGACACTGACGGCGGCGGTGCACAAATGCTGCGCAGCTAGTGCCATTCGACGGCCAACACCGCGGTTCCTGGTGTGTCCGCTGTGCAGTGCGTGTGATCATTGCTTGTACAGCCCTCTCGCAGTGTCCGGAGCAAGTATGGTGGGTCTGACACACCGGTGTCAATGTGTTCTTTTTTCCATTTCCAGGAGTGTAAATTAATTAATCGCTTCACCATCTTGCTTCCTGGAAATCCGATGGATCAGTTGATGAGCATAAGTGATCTCTTTATCTTTAATGTCCAGTTTCACTTTGTTTCAAGAGTGGGCTACCAAAGAGAAAATAATTTAGGGTTTTTTTTTATTAAGAATGTCAGTTACCTAAATGCTGAAGAAAGACCTTAGCGGTGATAAACTAACGTAGTCGTTCTGTAACTAAAAGTTATTCAGCATGAGGTTTTTAAGGTACACTTGCCTATTCTGGGACTAAAGTAAGCACAGACGGCATAGATGAAAGAAGGAAGGTCTCGTCGACACCGAAGTCAGTGGCGATTGAGCACTGGCTCAACTGGATCAAACTGGAGAGGTTGGAGACGAACGAACTATGAACTTATTAAAATAATAACCCTGGTATGACTAAGGGAAAACATTTAATACTGAATCACGATGATTTGTCACTTAATTTACTCACACTCTGTCCAAAAACGACTCCAAAATTTTAATAAATCGTTGATTCTTTTTACTCATTGAAATAAGATGTAGGTGTAGGTGTTAATTTTCAGTAACTTTATGACTTTATATGAACGTAAAAGTGTGAAATCTGCTCTGTTATTATAATGTCTACTTACAATACGCCTCAGTTCTTCAACAGGACAGTTGACTACCGAATTCAAGAGACTAAGATAATTTGTAGGTCTGATGGGCATGCAGTTACTAAGACTTCCACAGTGTGTGTTGTAAAATTCATTCCTAAAGTCAAAATTTATGTTTATCAACGTCTAGTACTGAATCATCCACAGGGTAAGTTTAACAATTAAAAATATAATTTTTGTCTGTAATGTTTTTATAAGTTTAGACCCCAACAGATTTCATTATTATTGAATTTCAAAGCACCAGCATAAGATTGTTCTTTTTCTCTCTAACATGCTTACGCTAACTTCGCATACAAAAGCAGTTTTTGCACCAGACGTCCACGCCACCGACGAGACGCTTTTATTAATAATTTTTAAAGATTACATGATCCACATTTAACTAGTTAAATTGGTTAACAAAACTAAACATTCGAACAGAATCAGTATTAAAATTTAGAGACAACAATGTAGAGAAGAAATTAAAATTACTTTACATATTAATTATTAAATCTAATAAAATATCTCTCAAGAAAGTGAGCAACGTTTAAAAAGTGAGAGTCGATAAAGCTGGTTAGAGTCTGACGAGGACATCAAAAGCGCATGGAGAACTTCCGGTACGTTCACAGCACCCGAAGCGCCACTTCTTATGCATCGCTGCTGCTCTGATACCTGATGCTATATCTGAGGCGTTGTCTTTAGTCTCAAGACAAGAGAATTAGTTATTTTATATTTTTTCCTTACTTACTGATCTTATTACTTATTGATTTCGTAGGACACAGACAAAACGAAGTGTGCCTGGTGGTTGTAGTGCACCGAAATATTTTTTATCGGCGCACCATGGTTTCTCTGTTCCTCTTCCCTTATTACGTATTATAATTTTGATTAATTTTGTACAGAGTGTGTTTCTGTGTTGTATGACCACTTCGTGTTACTGTTTGTAAGCAAACCATAGTTGTAAATGTACAGTAAGTAAGCGGTCGGCCGTCGGGGGTTGAAGTTGCCTTCACCTTGTCAAGTAGCCAGAGTGACCCAAAAGAGCAGAGAATGAAAGGCAGCTGGTAGTCATAGAAGAGACGGACTGCTTCGATCAAAAATGCACATATTATCATAAAGAATGAACAGCGCTGTTGTTTACGTTATTTAATGGTGAAATAAAGGGTTCTAAATTAATACTTTGTGCCTAGTCTTTGAGTCGCTTTGGTGAATAATAAGCCCTACATTATGGACGCATCGTGTGTTCCTTTATTTGCAAGTTGCGTATTCACTCTCAGATTATGAACTATGTTAATGTTATTGGCCGGGGGGAGCATCCTGTTTGCTTGTTGAAAAGAAGATGCTACAGAACCGTGCAGCAGGTGGTGACTTAAACATCTGACCTACATATAACTGATATTAGTGAGGTCGTTTTCTGTGGTTTATGATCTGGCCCATGACGTTTAAAGACATATAGTTTATTTTAGCAGTCCACGTGTAAATAATATTGATATTGGGTCAATTTTATTCACGATCTGACATTTGAATGGGGAACGCATATGACTGTGATTAAAGAAGGCAATATAGAATTGGCGGTCATATTTTATGGTATCGGTTCATGATTGTTGCTGTAAGTAGGTGCTCGGAGTACGAAGTGAGGTCTCAGTAGCATTGGTGATATTTTACGCAATATCTTACCTCTTTTTGGTGGAAGTTTGAGTTTTGTTTAGGCGAATTCCAGGTTGTTTTCTACGATTCTGTAACTGATGGCATTGTTGAGAGACTTGACCACTAATTGAACAGAACAGTGTTTTCTGAACCTTTATTCAACTTTATGAGGAGTGATTTTCCTTCAGTAGTAGCTGTATGATTTTAAAAAAGCTAGTAGCCAACAAATGAGAAGAGAAAATAACTTTCGCAGTAGTATTTAACTTTAGTATGAAAGTGGATGTGATATCAGATTTTTATTTTCAGTTGGTAAGGCCTTGGCACTCTTATAGAGCTATTGTTTCTGCAAGCTGCATCTAAAGAAAAATAAGAAATCAATAAGGGGTTAAAAAGGAAAAAAGAAGAAAAGAAGGGGAGAAATGTAGAAGCCGAAAATTATTTTGTGTTCTGATTTATTTAATTAAGAGAATATTAAAAAAGGATGACAGATTTTGTGGTGAATGACACCTAATAAATATCATCACAAAAATATTCGTAATCCTAAATCTAGTACTTCAAACAGCTAACCAGCCTCTATTGCTACCAATCTAACTACAACTCTTTACATACACTTCGTTAAAGTTTCTGTTTTTTGCCATCCATGTCATACAACTGCGCAACCATCACTTGCATACTCTGAGACTAAGCAGAAAATCGGAGTTTTGGCTCTCGCCAGAGCAGAGCAGATGTTTTATTAGGTGCGCACATGAGACACATACCACCTATTAGCCCAGCTAATTCTAACTGCAGAGATAGTCGAGCAAGCACATTGCAACCACAAAGAAGCATTCATCGACAATGAAATTACAGCCACATAAACTTTCGTAAAGCATCTCGTTCCAGCACACAATACATAACTAGGAAAACCGACTTAAATATGAGCTTTTATTAGCTAGTACCCAATGTGTAACAACGTTGTGCTCTTTTTGAGCCTCTGCTTCTGGCATTCAGGGAACTGAGTTACTTCAATCGAGTTACCGTCAACTTTGTGTTAATTTCTGTAGCTTTTCTCAGTCACTTGTATCTGTTTTCTCATAGAAAGCGTATTGACTATCCGATTGTCACGTCTGTGCTTGGTGCCTAGTCTTTGAGTCGCTTGGGTGAATAATAAACCTGACATTATGGACGCACCACGCGTTCTTTCATTTGCGAGTTAGCTATTCACTCTCATATGATGGACTATGTAGGACGCAGAGTCCACATCACTATAGACATTCACAAGTGTCTTTATAGGTTTTCCGAGATTAATAATTCTTGGTAGTGTCTTCGGGTTGCTGCCGGATTCCAACATCAACATTTTGATTTTAGAAGCCGGTAGCAAACCCGAGGAGACTGGAAAGAGATGTGTATGATATTGCAGCTGCTCACCATACAGTAACTCTTAGATGAAGTGTGAAGTTAGCAGCGCTAATATTATACGTAATTATATTCAAAAAGTTTAATCATCCAATGTATACAGATTCTGGGTTGCCCAACATGGGGCGTTAAAACACGACAAGAATGTCTCTGTATTTCACTATAAGGCAGCATCAGCATTATTCATGTGTCTACATGCATTTCTTTTCCGGACATGATTCTGAAACATATGAAAATTTTACATTTCTTCATTACAGTCAAATGCATCGTCAAATATGGAGGTTGCTGTTTGAGATGACGTTCTCTCTTACATCCAATGAACGTTCAGTACATTTCTGAACACTATGCATTGATGATTATCTTCGGCACGAACTTCGTATGTGATTATTGTGAGCTGCATTCGTTCCAAATAGCAACAGCTTGTGATGGTGACAAGTGGCAAATACTACTTACGCAAGCAAGACACAACATCTGCAAGATAAGCATCGTCTTTAGACGAGAAGTAAAAAATGACCGCACAAATATAGAACACACTTAAAAAGAGTGTGGTGTAAGACAAAGAATCGATCCGCTGATTATCCATAAGAGTAATTTTTTGTTTGTGAGTCTCGTAGACCTGAGGTTTTCAGACTCGACAAAAACATTACATTCCTTAGAAGCTTATCACGGCTTAGGTGGATTTCACAAGAATATTCTTCGACATTCTATGTTCTATATACGTGGAACAGTCTAAGATCTATATCTATAAGAATTTGAATTGAAAATGCTTGAAGCTGTAAGTTTCAAAGTCAGTATTACACATTAAAAAGAACAATTAAAAACTTAGTATTCAATTACGAATTAAACAGCAAAGGAAAATATTTAATGGAACGTAACAATTGTCTGCGTTGGTGTTGAGGTTTTGAGAAATGTCCTTGAGATAAAAATATCTAGCAACCAAGAAAGGTGTCACTTGAAGGAATAAAAGAGTAAACGGTAAATATACGATAAAAGAGTCTTGATAATTGAGTAACGGTTCATACAGCTTCAATTTGACTTAATAGTTGTAGTGTACTCGGCGATTTTTGAAATACTGCTGGCGTGTAAGGCATGTCATTAAGATTCGTGACTGCAGCCGGATAACGTCAACTTGTTGCCACAGTATTTCGACTGAGAGCCATTCAACGCTCTTCAGGTGAGTGTTTTGCACTGGAGATTGCTAGTTCACCTCAATAACCTTATACCAAAAACTGATGCCGAGACGCATGCGCCAAGGCAGCCGCTACGTGACTGACCCCTATCTCTCTTTTCGAAATTGGCGGCAGGCGTATGCGTAATGATGATGCGACACGCACCCTCTTTGTCGGAATGCGCACTCGCGATGTTGAAATTCAGATGCCAAAATTAATTAGACTAACTGCCGACATACGTATCACTGGTCGTAATTTTTTATCTGGATAAACTAAAGAAATAACCGGTTCCCATGCCTTATCCATGTGAAAGCCGCCATCACGATTAATAAGAGCTTGTGCTAAACGCATTTCCATCGATTCTTTAATTAATGAATCCTAGGCGGATTTAGTCGAGGCCATGATTTCCATTGCAGATTAATCCATGGAATGTCCTGTGCAATTACAATGCTCTGCTATGGCTGAATTACTTGGCTGCGAAGGGCTAGTGTGGCGACCACGCACTGTGCGCATTGTCTGACCAATGTAGGGTTTGCCACATTGGCAAAATATTCTGTACATTCCACCTGTCCGCAATCCCAGATCGTCCTTTGCCGAAATGGGAAGAGAACACGTCCTTGTAATTGAGAGGGAGATTAATTTGACATGATGTTTCCTTAAGATTCTGCCTAGTTTCGACGAAGTATTGCTGAAGTACGGGAGGAACACCCTGAATCACTCTTTCTCCTCTTGATCCTGCGGGCGGTCACGTTTTTTCTTGCTTAAACCTGTGCTAATCTGATGTGGAGAATATCCATTATGATTCAGCACTGATAATGGGTGTTCCACATTCTTTACAAGACTGTGTGTTCTTCATACACAACATGTACCCTGTGCACTAACTTCCGAAGAACGCCCATAGCTTGTGATGGGTGGTGGCAGCTCGACGCCTGAAAATACAAGTCTGAATGTATGGACTTACGGTAAACGGAATGCCACAATGATCTATCCACTTTTTGACTGATCAAGACGTCCGGAAGTCGCAAACAGCCGCCCTACTCCACTCGCATCATAAATTTGATATTCTCGTGGATAACATTCAAATATACCGAAATGCTTGACAGTTTATCTTCAGCGTGAGGACACACTACAGAGTATCATCAACATATCGCAAGAAGGATTTTGTTTTAATTTCTTCCGCATTAAACGCTCCCTCCTCAAACCCTTGCATAAAAATATTTGAGACCAGAGGGGAGTGAGGACTACCCATGTCAACACCATCAGTTTGCTCATAATACTCACAGTTGAATAAAAAGTGGGCTGACAAAAGTGTATGACTGAATAGCGCTGTATCAACGAAGTAATTAACTTAAAGGTCTAGCATCGTGCGGTAGTTTTTCACACATTCAGTGTTCATGGTGTCGTATACTCTGAACGATGATGTAATTTTTCTGGTGCATGCAGTGGTATGCGTGATCCCTGACTGCAAAATTCTTCACAAATACGGCCAGTAATAAAGAAAATGAAATGAAATAAAACGATCGCATGTCATTGCCGTCATGGAGGCCCCATTCGGGGAAGTTCGCATCCCGAGTGCCAGTATTATTACAGTCGACGCCACAATAGGCAACTCACTTGCCGCTGATCAGGATGAAATGGTGATGCGGACAACACAACACCCAGTGTACGAACGGAGAAAATCTTCAACGCGGCAGACAGTCGAACGCGGGCCCGCTGCATGGGAGGCAAGCAAGTAAGCACTCAGCTGAGCAGGCGGACAGTACTACAGGAGTAAAAAATAAAAATTTTGTGATTCATGTGGCATTTTTATAGCGTGAACAGCGGAAAATGCAGTAAGAAAATAAACTTTTTTCCTTTCGTTATTTTGTGATGGTTTATAGCACGACTGTAAGAGCTCTCCTTCTCTGAAATTCTGGGTAATAAAGTATAGCCATTCTTGTGTGTAGTGCTACACTGCTTCTTCAGCCCCACCCTCATGTCTTTAATGCAGGGTAATTCTTACCCCCACAGCAAGCCTTTCTAGACCGTAAAGGAGGTGTGTATTATGTTTGGTTGAAACAGGTTAAGTGATTTAGGAGGAAATATGGAATATTCATTCTCACATACATACATACATACAAAACAAACGTAGATCCATTTTTATAATTTGTGTATATTCTCTAAATTGAGTACTCACAGAAAAAAAAAAGTACGAAGACACGTTACATTGTGTGGTTAAAGGAAGAAGTACACACAATATTATATTCAGATTACTAAACTTTTATAGGTTTAGAACAGTCTTCTTTCTACAGGAGTGCTCATCTTCGTAGCCACTTCGCTTATAAAGTGGCCTCTCTCGAAGAACTTGGCTTGTGCTTCAGTTTAGAGGCAATTTATTTATGCGTACAAAAGAATAGGCAGTGAAACGGGATAGCATACAAATACAAAGTACTGCTATGCAAATCATTACGAAGCAGACTAACTTTTTGAAAGATACCGCTCGTTTCGATACTCACGATATGTAAATGAAATTCAATTCTTTAAGATACCTCTGCCTTCCGCTAACAGGTAACCTAATTTTTTGTATACGTATATACGATGATTGTGATGTGTAGCTGAGAAACAATCAACATATTTTAAAATGAAACAAGAAAACAAGGAAAAAGCTCTTCGAGTCAGAAAAAAGTTTTTGTAGTAGTTGCAAGCACCTCTAACGTTTGTCAACCATGTGGATGGAAAAATATCTCTGGCTACTACAACACTGAGGGTGAAGGTATGTTTCGACCAACGCTAGTATGATCGGTGGAGCAGCGCAGATGAAGAGATGTCACATTGGGTGCCTGCTCCCAGACACCTCCTTGGCACTTCTGTTTCCCTAGTAACGCTGCGCAGAGCTGTGCAGCCACCTTCGCGAGCTCAAACAACTGGCAGACAGGCAATGCACGTGAAAATCCGACTGATTGACCATTCCCAGCGTAATACACTTGTACGTGAAGACACACACACACACACACACACACACACACACACACACATACAAACAGGCATACACACACATTCACGTCATTTACTTCAACAAAATCTTACATTCATGGTGCATTACGAATTTGTCGTTTTTGAGCATCCGTATTTCAACAGGACGTGGCTTGCTCTGTATAATGCTAGGTTGAATATATCCACCCTGGAAATATAATTAAAAATCTAGATTACTAACCAAAACACGATGATACGATATTTCTTCTCAGTTATTTGAGTGGTTCGGGGAACATTTAACTAATAGAACCATAGGATGTTTCAATGTACGGCGAATGTTAAACTGAAACGGAAGTGAGCAAATTTAGAGAATCTGAATTTGCATTATAGAACTGTGAGATCATTATATTGCAACCAACGTGTATTCCGCATGAGTATCATGATAATATGACAAGATGGTTTGGATGTATACAAAGGCATACAGACAAACATTATTTCTCCTTTCTCAATAGGCGAATGAACAATGGTACAACGTATCCTGAGCCATCCACTGTAAACTGGCTTGTAGAGTGTGTGTGCAAGTATGAGACATCAATAATTCTGTTAGAATATTTCAAGTGGTCGTACAAGAGAATAGTGTTCAGTGTGACGGTCTATTTTCGAAAATGAAAACGGTTACCATTGTCATTTAATAATACATAAGACTCTGTCGCTTCTACACGAAAAAATGTTCTCTCGTTGAAAATATTGCTGTGAAACTCTGATATCGTTAGTCATGCTAAATGTGCGGAATTAACTGTCTAAAATTTAGGTTTCAGTCATTTGCATTTAATGAACTTACTGAGATTTTAAGTCAGTATTTTAGAGTCAATTGCAGTAATTACGTACTCCATCAATTCCCCAAAACCGCTAGTGTCGAACAGTGAAAATAATTGAGTGGCATAAAAGAGTGAAAGTTGCTAGTATTCATATCTGTAATTGTACTATTATGAATCCTATAGATTCAACCTGGAATGGAAAAATCTGATAGACTTACTGTGAACTCGCAGAATAGTTTCCATCAACTTTAACGAGGTCGCTGTGTGCTGAATAATGTCGTTGATTGCGTCTGAAGCCATTGAGTTGTTACGTAGTATTGAATTGAACTTTACATTGAAGGTATATTCGATGGAACATATCCAAGTCAAAGATCATCGTTGATCTTTATGAAAGATACTGAGACAAACGCGTTGCGTTCTTTTCGACTAATAAGAAGGAGGCGAATTTTTCAACACAAAATAATCTAAATATGGACCAACTTCACCACGTTGCGTTTGGAAAAGTAACTGTAGTGTTTCTTATGAAATGTGAAGTCCGCTATACAAAGATCTTTCACACACAGATAATTTTTCAGTCAGTTTGTAGCTCTGCTCTATACTTTCAATACCATGTACAGATTTCCTCACAAACGTATGAGATCCTATAGCACTGCTTCACTTCATAAAAATCCACTAAACTCTGAGGTGACCATGTTCCAGGAACATGTGTGTATTTCACTTTGAAAACAATTTCTGTTACAAAAGAATATCCAGAAAGTAGGATAACATTAAAACACAGGTACTGGTATCGTAATAATTATGGGTGGCAGAACGTGTTTTACATACAATTAGACTGGACACTCCTGATGAACCTAGGAATTTCAGTTCTGTAAGCTTTATCCCCTTTCCACTGTCAGGTTTTTTCCCTTGATTGAATTTCAATCCCCCCATATGGGGGAAACAGTACCGAACAGGAAGACATTGAAAACAACATAAAGGGTGAAATATGGCGAAACAGACATATAAACGGGGAAACATAGTGGAAGATAGCGTAAAAAGGGGGTTACTGTAAAAATGGTGTTAATTATCTAAAAAGCGTACACAAAAAAACCACACAGTGTGACGACTAAAAGAAACACAAGGCGAAATACGGCCAAAGCATAATAGTTGCTATGGGCGGCAGAGCACATAACCAACACTGACAACAACACTATGCACAAGTCCAGCACACAGTTAAAATCAGAGCTCTTGATGTCACTGGAGAACAGCACTAAACACAACACTGATGTAGAACAGTGACGATTATGAACAAACTGAAAGGATTTGCCAGGGGTATGGAGATGAGGGAGAGGGGAAGAAAGGAGGAGGAGTGCTATAGGGGGATAGAGAGGGGGAGACAGGTGGGGGGAGCGCTGAAGGGGGCCAGGGAGGGAAGTATGGGGGAGGGAGACTGCCGATGAAGGGGTGCGGAGATTCAGGAGGGGGGAAGGAGGAAAAGAAATTCTGGGGGAAGGAGGGGAGAGGAAAATTGGGGGCCCTGGGAAGGCAGCCGAGAAGGCCAGTCTACAGTTGTTAGGTAGGGTAGGGGTCACAGTAAAGTTCATCATCCGGGAGGGGGAGGTGCTGGATATTGCCATAATGAAGGACGTGGAGGGTGTGGAGGTGGAGAGACGGAGTGATAAAGTGATAGAGTCGCAGCAACGGGCTGGGGGCCGAGAGGAAGAAGGATACCAGGGGATGGGTAGTAGGGGATAAAGCCTGTGGACAGCGTAAAGGATGTGGATACGTTGCAGGAAAAGGTGGGGGAAGGGGATGAGGCCGTACATGAGTCGTGTATGGACAGAAGTTAGATACAGAAGACAAGATGAAGCACGTGGCGTTCTAGGATTTGGAGGGCCTCATAAAATTGAGGAGGGGGCGGGGGCGGAGATCCATGCAACGCTCGAATGACAGAGGATAGGACAGATAAGGGATATCTAGGTGTGGAGGATGGTGGAAGGATGCAATCCTCGTGTCCTCCCAGAAAGTAGTTTCAAGAGGCCGAGGGGGGAATCAGCTTTCTGCTGGGTGGTCAGGAGATGAGGGGACCAGGTAACGTCACGGTCGAGGTTGAGGCCACGGTATCTCAGGGTGGGGGTGAGCTGGATATTACGACGCTAAGTGGTTACGTAGAGATCATGGAGATGGAAGGAGAGCGTGTTGCAGCCGATGACGATTGCCCTGGTTGTGGAGGGGTTGATAGAAATGAATTACTGGTTGCACCGAGTGGTGAACTCGTCAAGGTCTGTTACACTGATAGGCAAGCAGGATTCTTTACATATTTATGAAGACAGCGATATACAGCTGAGAATTTATTCAAAAATGGTTCAAATGGCTCTGACCACTATGCGCCTTAACTTCTGAGGTCATCAGCCACCTAGAACTTAGAACTAATTTAACCTAACTAACCTAAGTACATCACACACATCCATGCCCGAGGCAGGATTCGAACCTGCGACCGGAGCGGTCGCTCGGCTCCACACTGAAGCGCCTAGAATCGCACGGCCACACCGGCCGGCGAGAATTTATTGCTGTAAAAGTTACGCTTGTCTTAGGCTCTCGAGACACAGAGACTCATTATAGATCCAACTAACTGTAGCGAGGGTTGCAGAGTTCTCGCCTTCGTTTCCTACTGCCTGTCCATCTCCTTGGCTACTCTGTATCCCGAGTTATGCCGTTATGAATATGCTGTCAGCTGCCACCTAACAACATGCGACAGTCAGGCAATGAAAATAGAAGGCCGATCGAGGTTTCCTGCCTTCAGTTCTTACTCTTCCAGGAGAAAACACACATTGAAAATGAAAAGCGCTGATTATTTACTTTACCAAAATCGAAGATCTCTATCGGATCAACTCAAATCGCTTGATATGGGCAAGTCTGCAGGTCCAGATTGTATACCGATTAGGTTCCTTTCAGATTACGCTGATACAGTAGCTCCCTACTTAGCAATCATATACACTCCTGGAAATGGAAAAAAGAACACATTGACACCGGTGCGTCAGACCCACCATACTTGCTCCGGACACTGAGAGAAGGCTGTACAAGCAATGATCACACGCACTGCACAGCGGACACACCAGGACCCGCGGTGTTGGCCGTCGAATGGCGCTAGCTGCGCAGCATTTGTGTACCGCCGCCGTCAGTGTCAGCCAGTTTGCCGTGGCATACGGAGCTCCATCGCAGTCTTTAACACTGGTAGCATGCCGCGACAGCGTGGACGTGAACCGTATGTGCAGTTGACGGACTTTGAGCGAGGGCGTATAGTGGGCATGCGGGAGGCCGGGTGGACGTACCGCCGAATTGCTCAACACGTGGGGCGTGAGGTCACAATACATCGATGTTGTCGCCAGTGGTCGGCGGAAGGTGCACGTGCCCGTCGACCTGGGACCGGACCGCAGCGACGCACGGATGCACGCCAAGACCGTAGGATCCTATGCAGTGCCGTAGGGGACCGCACCGCCACTTCCCAGCAAATTAGGGACACTGTTGCTCCTGGGGTATCGGCGAGGACCATTCGCAACCGTCTCCATGAAGCTGGGCTACGGTCCCGCACACCGTTAGGCCGTCTTCCGCTCACGCCCCAACATCGTGCAGCCCGCCTCCAGTGGTGTCGCGACAGGCGTGAATGGAGGGACGAATGGAGACGTGTCGTCTTCAGCGATGAGAGTCGCTTCTGCCTTGGTGGCAATGATGGTCGTATGCGTGTTTGGCGCCGTGCAGGTGAGCGCCACAATCAGGACTGCATACGACCGAGGCACACAGGGCCAACACCCGGCATCATGGTGTGGGGAGCGATCTCCTACACTGGCCGTACACCACTGGTGAACGTCGAGGGGACACTGAATAGTGCACGGTACATCCAAACCGTCATCGAACCCATCGTTCTACCATTCCTAGACCGGCAAGGGAACTTGCTGTTCCAACAGGACAATGCACGTCCGCATGTATCCCGTGCCACCCAACGTGCTCTAGAAGGTGTAAGTCAACTACCCTGGCCAGCAAGATCTCCGGATCTGTCCCCCATTGAGCATGTTTGGGACTGGATGAAGCGTCGTCTCACGCGGTCTGCACGTCCAGCACGAACGCTGGTCCAACTGAGGCGCCAGGTGGAAATGGCATGGCAAGCCGTTCCACAGGACTGCATCCAGCATCTCTACGATCGTCTCCATGGGAGAATAGCAGCCTGCATTGCTGCGAAAGGTGGATATACACTGTACTAGTGCCGACATTGTGCATGCTCTGTTGCCTGTGTCTATGTGCCTGTGGTTCTGTCAGTGTGATCATGTGATGTATCTGACCCCAGGAATGTGTCAATAAAGTTTCCCCTTCCTGGGACAATGAATTCACGGTGTTCTTATTTCAATTTCCAGGAGTGTACTACCGCTCGCTCACCGATAGATCTGTACCTACTGATTGGAAAATTGCGCAGGTCGCACCAGTGTTTAAGAAGGGTAGTAGGAGTAATCCATCGAACTACAGAGCTATATCATTGACGTCGGTTTGCAGTAGGGTTTCGGAACATATACTGTATTCAAACATTATGAATCACCTCGAAGGCAACGATATATTGAAACGTAATCAGCATGGTTTCAGAAAACATCGTTCTTGTGCAACGCAGCTAGCTTTTTATTCGCAAGAAGTAATGGCCGCTATCGGCAGGGGATCTCAAGTTGATTACGTATTTCTAAATTTCCGAAAAGCTTTTGACACCGTTCCTCACAAGCGACTTCTAATCAAGCTGCGGACCTATGGGGTATCGTCACAGTTGTGCGACTGGATTCGTGATTTCCTGTCATGAAGGTCGCAGTTCGTAGTAATAGACGGCAAATCGTCGAGTAAAACTGAAGTGATATCAGGTGTTCCCCAGGGAAGCGTCCTGGGACCTCTGTTGTTCCTCATCTACACTGCTGGCCACCGTAAATGCAACACCAAGAAAGACAAGAGGTAGCACAACAAAATTTATTTTGTAGATAAGATGTTGACCAAGTATCAAATGATTACGTTTACAGACGTCTGTGACATGTGGTTCCTGCCAGAATCAGTAGCCAGAGTAGCCGCCATTGTTGGAGATCACCGCTGCCACACGTCTCGGCATTGAGTCAAAGAGACGTTGGATGTGTTCCTGGGGTACAGCAGCCCAAGCAGCTTCCACACGTTGCCAAAGATCATCTGGTGTGGCAGCTGGGGATGTAATCTGGGTCACTCGTTGAGCAACCATGGACCACATGTTTTCTATCGGCGAAAGATCCGGAGTACGAGCCGGCCAGGGAAGCAATTCAATCTGGTTATTGACGAAGAACCTTTGGACAATGCGTGCCACGTGTGGTCGCGCATTATCCTGTTGAAATATGGCTGTGGCCGAGCCCTGAAGGTAAGGAAGGACAACTGGCTCCAGCACCTCGGATATGTAGCGCCGGCTATTTAAAGTACCGGCAATGCGTACTGGAGGCGTGCGAGATTAATATCCAATACCGCCCCATACCATAATACCCAGTGCAAGACCAGTGTGGCGGTGCATAATGCAGCTGTCCAGCATCCTCTCTCCACGGTGTTCCCACACTCGAATCCGACCATCGTGGTGCTGCAGACAGAAGCGTGCCTCGTCAGTAAAGACAACGTCATTCCATTCTACCGTCCACGTCCGTCTGTCATCACACCATTGGCGACGGAGACGTCTGTGGTTCTGCGTCAATGGTAGACGAAGCAATGGACGTCTTGCGGACAGACCACTCTGCTGTAAACGGCGTCGAATGGTACGCGCAGACACTGGATGATGCGTTACAGACGCAATGTGCTGTGCTATGGTTCGGGATGTCACTGAGCGATCCGTCACTGCCATGCGCACAATTTGCCTATCAGCACGTGCAGTGGTGCACCGAGGTGAATGCGATCGACCACGTCGGTCCGTCGTACCCTCCTGCATCCAACGGTCACATATCCGCATTACAGTTGTTTGGTTTCGTCCAACACGACTAGCGATTTCTCTGCATGATAATCCACAATCTCGGTAAGCCACTATCCTGAAGTTCGCTGTTGTCTACGAGGCATAACTGATCGTCCTGTGAAACAACCACAAGGTAAACACACGTGCCGAACGTACACTCGTCGAAATCACCAAGCCTTAAATGGCGCTATGAGGTGGCGCCACAGGCGCGCGTGATGTGCGTCTGCGCTGAAATTCTAATCAGTTGCATATCTCATTTCTGCAAACCCATGGTGTAAATTTCACTTGATTCGGATGCTTCCTTCAGGGTATTGCATTTACGGTGGCCAGCAGTGTATATAAATGACCTGGGTGACAATCTGAGCAGTTCTCTTAGGTTGTTCGCAGGTGATGCTCTAATTTACCGTCTAGATAGGTCATCCGAAGACCAGTATCAGTTGCAAAGCGATTTAGAAAAGATTGCTGTATGGTGTGGCAGGTGGCAGTTGACGCTAAATAACGAAAAGTGTGAGGTGATCCACATGAGTTCCAAAAGAAATCCGTTGGAATTCGATTACTCGATAAATAGTACAATTCTCAAGGCTGTCAATTCAACTAAGTACCTGGGTGTTAAAATTACGGACAACTTTAGTTGGAAAGACCACATAGATAATATTGTGGGGAAGGCGAGCCACAGGTTGCGTTTCATTGGCAGGACACTTAGAAGATACAACAAGTCCTCTAAAGAGACAGCTTACACTACACTCGTTCGTCCGCTGTTAGAATATTGCTGCGCGGTGTGGGATCCTTACCAGGTGGGATTGAAGGAGGATATCGAAAGGGTGCAAAAAAGGGCAGCTCGTTTTGTATTATCACGTAATAGGGGAGAGAGTGTGGCAGATATGATATGCGAGTTGGGATGGAAGTCTTTAAAACAAAGACGTTTTTCGTCGCGGCGAGATCTATTTTCGACATTTCCGAATGCGAAAATATTTTGTTGAGCCGAACCTACATAGGTAGGAATGATCATCAAAATAAAATAAGAGAAATCAGAGCTCGAACAGAAAGGTTTAGGTGTTCGTTTTTCCCGAGCGCTGATCGGGAGTGGAATGGTAGAGAGATAGTATGATTGTGGTTCGATGAACACTCTGCCAAGCACTTAAATGTGAATTTCAGAGTAGTCATGTAGATGTAGATGTAGATGTAGATGTAGATTCTACTTTCTGTCGTCTATGTGTAGTTTAAAAGTCTGTAGCGTACTGTGTCAGATGTTGCTACATTTTATTCCCAGAATGTACTAAGATTCGACTGTCCTCCCACATAAGTTACAATTACATTAAAACTCACCACGCACTGGTACAGCACAATGATGTACAGTGTGATATTTAAGACAAAAATTATTACAATTATCGCTTAATAATGTACTGAGTCATCCATAGCGCACATGTGCCAGACTATTATTGGGCTGAAAATATTACACTGAAAGTTGTTTTATTAATATCTCTAATTGTATAATTACAACCACTAGAGAGTCATCATCGCATTTGGTACATATGTGAGATTCACTGTGAATTACCAGAACAGTTTATATTTACACTGGCGATACTGGTTATGCTCCACAACTGCTAATATATATGGGAATTGAATATACGTAGTAATGACTTCCTCCAAGGCTCTGTCCATCTCCTCCTCTACGTCTCTTTTTCCTTTTTCTCCTCCCCTCTGTCCATCTCTTCCTCACCTCTTGCTCAGTCCATCCCCTCCCCACTCGTTACTCTGTCCGTCTCCTCATTCCCCTTCTTTATGTCTATTCCCCCTCTACATCTCTGTACATCTCCTCTTCCCTCACTCTTCCTCACCTTCGGCCACGTTTATTGTTACACCGTAAACAGGTTCCATAATAGCTTCCACTCATGGGACGATAAGCCATAAATACAACTTTCCAGTTTTCTACGAAAACCAAGTGTGAGGAAAAAACAGCACGTTGCTGCGTATAGAATTCTTGGTTAAAATATGTATAATGAGAAACAATATTTATTGGAGAAACAGTCTGTCTAATAGTTTGAATGTCCTGCTATCGTATTTGAAACTGACTACAAGAGAGAAAACGGAACCACATATTTTCATAACAGATCATGATGTAGCATTTTACTTTCGCATTTGGTTTCACCAGATATATCAGAATGTTTATTCGAGTACTGCGTAAAAGTATGATGTAATGCAAGACGGTGAAAAACTTTTCTTGATCTTTGCTGACAAGTTTTCCTATTGTATAAAATCAAATGGTTCAAATGGCTCTGAGCACTATGGGACTCAACTGCTGAGGTCATTAGTCCCCTAGAACTTAGAACTAGTTAAACCTAACTAACCTAAGGACATCACAAACATCCATGCCCGAGGCAGGATTCGAACCTGCGACCGTAGCGGTCTTGCGGTTCCAGACTGCAGCGCCTTTAACCGCACGGCCACTTCGGCCGGCCCTATTGTATATTCCTTATGTATATACTTAAACATTATATATTTTAAAACTATGTAATTTATTTCTGTACAAATGTTTATTAGAGTTTAGCGCAAAATTTAAAGAAAATTTCTCAAAAACTTTTCAAGATTTTTTGAAACATCGTTTCCACTTTATATGTTACATACATTAAAACAAGATACAGCCTATGTCTGGCCAAATTTTCATTAGAGTGTAGTCTAAGAATTTGAACTAAGCTGGTACAAAATTCGTCGAGATTTTCTGTATCTACATTCCACCTTCATACATTTCATATAAATATTTTTATTTTATTTATATTTTATTTACGTTTGTGTATTACACATACTGAAAAATTATACTCGTATAGCTTATATCAGTCTGGATGTTCATTAGAGTTTGTGTAAAAGTTTCAAGTAAATCAGCTAAACAATTTCCGAATTTCTTAGTAACAGCTTCAAATAACGACTTGTCTTTATATGTTTTAATTAGTTTTCCATAAAATTCTGACAAAGTATTTGGCAAGTAATCATTATTATGTGCATGAACTTTCCATAACTGTTATATATAAATTTTCTAATGTAAAATTACTTCCCTATGGTATAAAACACCAATACTGTGGAACCTGTAGGGGCTTAGAAAATTTTATTACTTACAGCGATGAAAAAAAGACCCGTAGGAATAAAATACTGACTGTCCCTCATTTACGCGATAAATATTACCCTATATTCAATGGAGAAATAACAGAAAACAGCATCACTGATCTTTACGAAAGGTACTGAGATTACAGTGCTGCCTTCTTTTAGATTATAATAAGAACAAGACAATTTACAATACAACATCAAGACAATAAAGAAACATCTACCCAGTGAAAGACTCTGGAATGTTATAAATGTTGCTGCTATCGTGTAACCTATGCTGTACAAAGATCGCTCACGCGCAGATGACTTTTCAGACAGCTCTTTCTCTTCTCTGCCCTCTAAGTTCGTGTTGGCGTCTAAGAACTACTCTCAAATGAGAACCACCACTACATTTCATATTACAAAGTAGTTTGTGCGGTCATCACATGTAGCGCTAGGAACATGTTCCCCAGCGGTCGTAGTGAAGTATTCATCTTAGAACTAACTCGTGCATATTTCATCAATATGTTAACAGAATGTTCAAACTCAAGAAAAAATATGATTTTGGTGGGACTCGAGAAATTTTCTGCTTCGAGTCAAACGAGACTTAAAATTTGTTGTAGTTTTAAATTTATGTAGAAATCTTTGTAGTAACTTACGAGATTTTACCTGTGAGTTTCCTTATTAACTTTCAAATTGTAAGGCATAGTTTGAACATGTCACTAATGTACAACGTAGTTTACAGGTCTACAGTAGATTATAATCAACTGAAAAACAAGATTTTGCATTGAACGTGTCATCATAAAAACTGTTTTCATTTTCTAAATGGAACTCAATGTTTATGACATTATGTCAAAGGACACATTTTCCATTGATAACAAAGTTTATCGCGTCCATGAAAAATGAATTCCTTCCTTTTAGTAACAATGTAAATTTCTTTACTTACTCCAGGAACATGGTTCAAATGGCTCTGAGCACAATGGGACTTAACAGCTGTGGTCATCAGTCCCCTAGAACTACTTAAACCTAACTAACCTAAGGACATCACACACATCCATGCCCGAGGCAGGATTCGAACCTGCGACGAGGTACATGACTTGCAGCTAGTTTTCCTCAGACAAACTGACCCACAGCTGTTGTAGCTGGCTCTTGCTGTTTTTGATACTGGCTCTGTGACTGCTATGATGTCAGAACTGATGCAGCACACGTTCTATAGCAGAGACCTTTGGGTAACTTTCTGGTCGTGTGAGTACCTTAACAGCACGGAGATATGATTCTTAATTTTCTCCAGGTATGTTTCTTGCTCAAACAGTCCACAGGTGTACTGCCATTACATAGTGTTCAACAGGGACAATATTTCAGAGATCAGACATGTCGCGCTGACGAATTGAGCTCCTGAGGGCGGGCGGCCATCTTAAATCCCCTCCCCTCTCGAGGTGTTCTCTTAGCGGTCCGCGCCCGTACGTCAGCGGTCGGTGAGACAGATGGCACCTTGGGCCATGGTGTATACAGGAAGAAAACGCACACCGACCTATATTAATTGTAAGCGGATAGCTGCCATCACCCTGTGCAGAGGAATGGGGTGCTAAAAACACTGGTGCACAGGGCGTGCACTATTTCTGACACAGAGAGTCTGCCGCATGAGCTGTAATAACTTAAAACTGTATTCTGGAAAAACGGATACTCGGTATGTCAGATCGGACTCGCTCTCCACCCAACCTCTACAGTACAGCGTGTGGAGATCGAAGAAATCACGAAGAAAGAGATAGGCACTGCATATATACCGTGTACTGGCGCATTGTCAGGAAAAATAGGACGAATATTGAGGAAACACCGAGTAGGAACTGTCTTTTGCCCACAAAATAAAACGCGAGCCTTATTGGGAAGAGTCTAAGACGGTTTACGGAAGGCCGGCATATACTAGATTATGTGTCAATGTGTGAAGACTTATACTGGACAGACAGTGTGCACCATCGAAGACCATTGCCGAGAACATCACAGGCACACTCGACTTGGGTACCCCAACAAGTCGGCGGTCGCAGAGCACTGTTTGTCCGAAAATCACGGAATGGACCGGAATGGACTACCAACAGACCAGGGTATTGGCACAGACATTTAATTACTGGGACAGTGTCGTTAGAGAGGCTATCGAAATTCATACCAGGGACGGACTCATCAATCGATTGCTGCAACAACCTCAGCAGGGCATGTGAACCAAACCTTTTTTTTTTTTTTTCCACTACCTGCTTATATTTTATGACCCACCGTCTAATTTCTTATGCTGGGTCGTACGTTTCCACTTAGCCGCTGTGACTGGGTCCGGGGTCCGGAGTGACTGAAAGTAACACCACACCGGCTCCCGTCCCCACTCACACCGTTGCCCATGTCCCGCCACGTGGAGGCGGGCTCTGTTTATATCCATTTGATATCTTTTTTCTTTTGTGCAGCATTAGAAAAACTTATAACTAATACAAAATCAAGTAAGATATTAATAAACAAAACGAAATTAAATATTTAGAAAGAATGAAGGAAGAGAACTGAATAGAGAAGGGATAGGTACAATATTGCCCGTCACCTGGTTGTGGGCGGCGGCCCGGGTCTTGGAATGTCCCTCAAGACGCTGGCCATTGCTCACCATGCCTTTAACATCTACCATCCTAAAAACTACCTTAACTAGAAGAGATTAGGGTACGTTAAAGCTAGAAACTAAGACTAAGACCTCCATGTCCAGCCTGCTAAACTATGTACGATATACAACAGAGAGGTAACTGATTTTGTGCTTGGCTCAAAGTTGCTAATGAAAGAGTACTTGTGGTAAAAGTAATAAGGTAATGAAGCTAACGGTTTGTGTTGAGCCTACAAGGCTCCTAGTAGAGTACATCAGGCGCAAGCACTTCCCGGCCCCGCCGACAACACGACCTGAACGGTGGTTTTCCCCGATCTACCATAGGTATCCGTCGGGTTGGGCTCAAAAGAGAGGGACCACAATTAAGATCCTTCCATCCAGACTGTGCGCTGCCTCTTAACGGAAGGCGTAGGTCACTTGAAGAGGTACCTAGCTTTAAGCTGTTATTACACATGGAGATGCTGTTAACTATTTACATATAAGGTGCAATCTGTTTTTAGGATTGTGTGTGACTTGTGCACCTCTTGTCGGTTGTTCCACTCTGTTCTTTGAATTTGACTTGGTTGACACTATGGATCATCCGCGCTGGACGCTTCAATATCTGTGTTGGTGCCCTGGTCTGTATCTGTTTCTTCTTCATCACTCGTGGTGCTAATCATATCTGTGTCCCCGTGGGCATCGTGACGTTTGTTTGGACCGACTTGCCTTCGGTAGGGTCTGTTGCGCAAGTATTCTAGTTGTTGGATCTTCGAGATTTCGTCCGTTAGATTGTTGAGTTCAGTCCACCTTTCCGGGTCGCGTATTATGGCATGTAGTTCGTTCTGTGTGTTAAGGCGACTTATGTGTACTATGTGTCTCATTTTCCTGCGTTGTCCGCAGAAGAAGACAGTATGTTCAGGGGAACCTTCTTCCCCGCATGTGCATCTATTAGTCTACTGCAGACTCACGCGGTACAGGTGCGTGGGATAAGGGCCATGTCCTGTGATTAAATGTACCATACCGCGACTGGGATCAATATGTTTTAGTTTCAGTCTCTCCCGGATGTCAGGGAAGAAGTTGTATACACGGCGGCCCTTATCGCTGTTGGCACACTCGCTCTGCCAGGTATCCACTCGCCATGCTCGGAGTTGGCGTGTTGTCTCAATCGGTACACCAGTGATCTGCCGAACCTGGTCTATTCTCCCCATCCTAAGCCAGTACATTGCTGCGCGGTACCTGATGGTGATATCTATGGGGAAGATTCCCATGACGACACATAGTGCGTCATTTGATGTTGTGTTGAATGCCCCTGTTAGTCGAAGTAGAACACTTCTTTGGCCTCGACGTACAATGGTTCTGTTGGTTGAGAGATTTAACCTGTGGGCCCACGTACTGGCAGTAAAGCATAGTACTGACTCGAAGAGAGCGCAATGGTATGTTCGTGTCACTGACAGGGGTTGTCTGAATTGCCGACCGAAGTGGCCGTGCGGTTCTAGGCGCTGCAGTCTGGAACCGCGAGACCGCTACGGTCGCAGGTTCGAATCCTGCCTCGGGCATAGATGTGTTGAAACGTCCCCTTAGAACAATTTTACAAGACTGTGCTTAAACTGACACACAATATTTTTTAGCGCAACGCAATCTGACTTTCAAAAATCCCTACAAAAGAATGGCCCTGACTAACATTAACCAATACCTTTCACATATCACTTACCTCACCAAAAATCTTCGTTACTCGAACTACTGCAAAACAGCGAGCGCCACTATTGCCAGCTAAATAAAAGATTCAAACTATGGAAGGCACTAACTACTGATAGGCATAGTTAGGAAATGAAAGATTTTAGTAGAGAACAAACAATGTATTTACCTTAATAGTGTTGAAATATCATAATATACATAACAGATCATGACATCCAGTCTTAAAAATTTCCAAACTCCGCCATTTCTCTCCCCACATCCACCCCTGCTGGCGGCTCACCTCCAACTGCGCAACGCTACGCGCTGTTCACATCCAGCTGCCGCTGCCCAACAATACAATGGCAGACAACAATGCAAACTATTCACAGACTGCACACAGCACAGCCAGTGATCTTCATACAGAGCGCTACGTAACGTTGCCAATAAGAAAACATAAACAGCCTACTTACATAGCCCCCATGCTCCCCACAAAAAATTTTACAAATTGTTTTGGGCAGTGGCCAATAATGATTTGATAAAATTTTTCATAATTACAAAAGCAAAGATATCAAATGCACACACTTATTGATACAATGTTGGTCAAAAGCTAAAATTTTCTCACAGTCCATAAAGACAGTCCTGATCATTCATCACAGTAAAATTGCAGTGTTTTTCTCAAAGTCTGAGCTGTAAAAGAAAATGCACACGAAAGTAATGGATTTCCAAGCAGTCCTGAAGAAGTAGTGTTGTCCTTCCAACAGAAAGACAATGCCGACTCTTGACATGCTGACAGGTAATGGGTCACAACAGAGCAAACCCACAGGAGAGCCAGTCGAAGTTTTGAAGAATATTGGTAGGTAGGTCATCACAGAGCAGACCCACTGCAGTCCTGGTAGAGATTATGGTATTGGTGGGCCACCAGAGGTGCTGACCCACTGCAGTCCTTGTAGAAATAATGGTATTGGTGGGTCATCAAAGATGCAGACCCATTGTAGTTCTTGTAGAGATGGCCAGCAGCCATCTGTTTTGACTGTGCAGGTGCACAATCACCATCGAAGGGTCTTGCGGAGAATATAGCAAGTCCATAAACCACCACCTGTGCACTCAAAAAATTTTTTTTTGAAATGTCCTTAGAACCAGCAATGCTGTTATCCAGTCCCTTGCTGAATTATTAACACACGTGCAAACACTATCAGTCTCTACTTCTCACATATTGTCCATATACTATGACCAACAGAAATGTGTGCAATGAAATGTAACTTACAAGTTACTTAATTTGATGAACTGGTGTCAATTACAATTTTAGAGCATAAGAATACAATTACAAAGGTACAAAATACATCATTAAAGAACATAACAATACAGATAACATTTGTAGTACAAGCTTTACAAAAGAATCGAAATAACATATACATCAGTGTTACAGGAATTATGACATAAGTTCATACATAAAAGATCAGAATAACTTTTGAAACATCAACTTCACACATGAGGATAAAAACAAAACAGAATAAATAATGTCTAAACATCTTTACAAAGTAAATAACATATTATTAATGCCAATTATATTTGAGGATAACAGTTTCCTCATCACAGTGAATGTAGCTTAGTATTAGAAGAGAAAAAAATTCTATAAAACAGTGCACAGAGACAGGAAGAAAAAAAATATACAAGGGTACACAAACACATAGGGGGATAACACAATGGAAAGGACAGGGTTCGTTTTCAGTGTAACATTTGGTACTGAAGTATTTTGCGAAAAAAACCTTTTTTGTTCTTGGATATCTCCCTTCGTTCATCATTATTCCCAAAAAGTCCTATCTATACCTCTTTTCTGTATTCTAACCATATTTCTTTCAAAATAATTATGGATCATTGTGCAATACTCATTTTGGCCCAAATCGTTTTCATATACCTTCTCAATGCATTTCTTCCAATTCATCATAGTTAGTTTCTTATATAGTCTACCCCCTCTTAAGCTAACTTAAATCTACTGAGCTCAGATGCTAAACTAAGGGACGAGGCAATGCAGCAGCACAAAACAATTAACACAAACAGCAATGAAAAAAATGGAAATTGTCAAAGCAAGCTACGTTAAATCTAAATTACCAAGCAATGCAACATTACAACTAATATGAGCCAATGTGCAGCAACAAGAAAAATAAATCAGTAGTAAAACTAGCTTAACAGAGTAATACAAAGTGAAATTTAGTAGCACTATACCTGGCAAAGAGCAGCCAATGCAAAAACTTATATCTAAACATGACATAGCTCAAGCAGAAAAAATATTACACTAAAAATGGCCATGTCTAATACCTATGTCACATCTTAACACTAGAGTGATGCATCACAATTTATTCTAGAAAATAAATTACAAACTCATTAAAAATAGTATTAATGCAATTCCTGTGAAGGGAAACGTCTATTTGTGCTCTCTTTACTAAGAAAGTTTATCAGAAACGTATTCTTTACTGGGTCTGTAGACTGAAAATAGTGATATTAGTACATCTATTAAATTTTATAATAACCAATGCTGCAGTGCAGCTAGAAACTAGATATTAAAGAAAATGAGCAAATATGTACAAAGGAAGACATGAAACATCATTCATGAGCCATATGGCATTTCATAAGGCAGTAAAAATTCTCTCAATTCTCGAGAAAGACGCTTGTCATAATCGGGTGTGCAGATGTAAGTATCTTTCCAAGTAATGAGCGTGTCGTATTTGCGGTGCTTTCGACAAGGAATGTCAATAGCGAGGATAATGGCCTCCCTTTTTTTTTGCTTTTCTACCTGTGCCTCTGAAAAGGCACGCACTAATGGCTTTTTCTCCAGGCGTCTGACACAGCTGGGTGCCCACGACACATTACGTGCAGGTGGTCACTTAACATTCTTACGGAAATATTTACGACAGCAGTTTCTGCTACAGTGGCAGTCTCATATAAAAAATTTCAGAGGTCGAGAATTTGCGTTGCAAATGTGTAGATACAAAATCTTATGAATATAACAGTGTCCAAAAATTTTTCGCCGGCATTGTGATACATTCACGCATTTACACACATTTCATACCTCTTAAAGTACGATTCTTGGTTTCCAACATCCTTTTTCACAAGTCAGAGTCCCTAACCACTATTCATTACTCCTTACCTTATTACACATATACATATTCGTCGACACTTCTTCAATATTTCATCATAATAAATACATAGCATAATCAAATTCCTCATATAGCATCAGCTTATTGATCATAAACATACCTCAGCAGCATAATACACATCGTCGTCGTAAAAATAACATCATAACACCTCAGTCAAATCTCAAAAACGTCGTAGCTTTCTGCAATAATTTCAAAACCTAAAACAAAATCCTCTGCTCATTTCAATAGTGTCATCTACCTCAAACTTACTTTAAAATCATGCTCCCTTACCAAATACATCATTCAAAGCTCTCATAGTATCACAATTTTCCGGAAAAATATGAGCATTTCACAAAGTACAGACAAAATACAATTTCATAAGTGTGAAGTTATCCAACTGTGTAATTACGTAAACATGTGTCACTGATGTAGTAAAATTGATATTTGTCTCTCTCAGTTAAATGATCAGATAGCTGTGTAATTTGTGAGTTTGAGAAATATGGTACCTATGTGTAAAGTTGTGTAAGCAAATACCATATCAGCTAGGGCTCCTTGTGCTTGCCAAACACATGGTACACAAAGTGAGCGTGTACCCCCCTGAGGATTAATGTAATTATACCCTCAGGTGTTACAGATTACAGCAATGGAATGAAATGTATCACGGAAAACCTTCTTTGTAATTCAAAAATCTTGAAAAATAAATGGCTTAAGTACAAAATTAATCTCTCAAATGCGTGTCTTGTAGTGCTAAATGTGCGTCTTGCTGTAAGATAATTCTGTGGAAGTGTCGTAGTTATCGTCCTCTGTAAGCAAAGTTCTGCTGAAGTCAATGTACTTACCTCATCATAAACGAAAGTGAAATGCTTTGCGTATAGATATCTTAGTTATTACGCTTATTGTTGTGATGAAGAAAGTACTGTACTGGAACGTATTGTTGTGCTACGTAAAAGGCTGTCTCATTGTAGCTATACCACAAAAGTTGCTACGAAAACATGTTTTACTTTCCAGAGTAATGCAGAAAAACTGTGCAGATATAAAACAGAAACAGTGCAAAAGCAACATTGTAAATTGTCACTCATTAGTAGCGTCGTGATAAAATCGTGTAGCTGTCGCATAAACTAACCACTGTGTCATCTGGTATTTCACAGAAAGTACTTTAAATCCAGAATGTATTTTCAAGTAAACCAAAATGTTGCATTAAAATCTCATTAGCAGTACTGGTAAATGTTGTAAGTATGTGAGCCTTATAGTCGTTACGTAATCGTGTAACTAACAAGCAAGAATATACACACACAATAACACTGTGTCGTCTGTTCACAATAACAATGCATTCGTAATTTCTGCTTAAAGAAGTTCTCTTGGTTCTTGATTGGATATATAACTTCAAACATTGTTGCATGGTAACAGTTTCTAAGTCTGAAAATGCATACTAGAAATGTGAAGTGAAAAGTTTTATGGCAATGACAAAGTTAAAAAGCAGATTATCTTTCAATAAACGGTTTTACATGTGAAATGTGGTGTAAACCTTTACTCTTCCTAGTACGCAGAGTTTCAACTTCAACGCAATTATCATGTGGTATACGTCGGTAAGGAATGCTAAATATTTTCTCAAGGTTAGCGTCTGTGTCATTTTTCTCTGAGCCAGCCGGCGCAAGCGGCTGCCTGCGGTGCGAGTCATTGTCTGTCTCTTTGTTGGCGCGCGTCGTTATTGGGATTAGGAGACCTAACTTCTACAAATTCACCTTGCCGAGAAGGCCCTGCCCTGTTTAAATCCCGCCAGTTCTGATGCAATTCAGGTCTGTCGTTACGATCATATCGTCTGTCGTCATGTCGGTAGTTCCTGTAGTTTCTTTCTTGTCGGTTAAGTGGTGGAGAATTTCTCCCTGAATCGTAACTGCGCGCTGAACCGTTGCGCCTAAAGTTATTCTGTCTCCCGTAATAGTAATTGTTTTGGTTCCCATATTGTCTGTTCCTCTGATCGTCTCTGTGATAGTCATTACCGCGGAGAGGTGATCTTTCCCTGTAATTATTACTACTCTGCCAACGGTTGTCATACGGGTGGTGTCTGTTTTGGTCACGATTTATGTTGTGAGAATATCCTTGTCGCGTCCAGTTATTATTTCTTTCATCGCGGAAATGTGACGGATGTGACCTGTAATTGTTGTGCTCCTGTTTTCGCGTTCCGCGATTGTCAGTGTCAATTTCCAGTTCTTGTAAGAGCCCCTGAAAAGCTTCAATGTCGTCTTTGCAACGTCCAGCCAAAATAATATGTCGTAAATGTTTAGGCAATTTGATTAAGCAAATGCGGGTGAGTTCTGAGGGGCTGTATGGGTTTGACAGGTACTGATTCTTGTGCAACATGTCTTCAAAATATTTCACAAGACTGGAAAATTCAGATTGTTGAAAGTGTATCATCATCATGATGCTATGTTTTACTCGGTCTTGTGTAGCTTGAGACCAATATGCTGAGAGGAACGCATGGTAAAATTCTCCTTCACTGTGACAATCGTGAATGACCGATCGCATTCTTTCAGCTGGTTCATTGTCTAAGTAGCCACACATAAATTCTAATCTGTGCTCTAAGGACCAGTTGGGAGGAAAACAATGAGAGAATTGATGGAGCCATGCTTGTGGATGTATGTCGTTGCCAGAATTCTTAAATGTTTTGAATTTACGTGTAGTAATGAACAGCTTATAGTCAAAATCATCATGTCGGCGAGTCGCATATCGGTCATTGTTACGTCGTGTCGGCGGTTCAATCTCAAAATTCGGTGCACATTGCCAATTCCTTTCATAACTTCCGAAATGCCCTGTGTTATTATTTTGTGGTTGTTCCGTATTTCTAAGTCCCTCTTCCCGTGTTGGAGCGCGAGTGTCCTCTGAAATATGTAATTTTTGTATTACTTGTGCCAACTGATCTTGTACTTCCCGGATTTCTCTTTTGTGTTGCGTATTAATTTGATTCTGATTTTGTTTGAATTTCTTAAATTGTTCATACTCTTCTGTGTCAGTGATAGCTACAGGTCTTGTGTCATTCAGATCATCATCTACCTTTGTAGATAAGTTAGTGAACTGATCTGAAAGTTCGGCTACTTTATCCGTTAGTGAAATTTTTTCCTCTCTGTGTTTTTCTGAACCAAGTTTCAGAGTGTCCATTTGTGTTGAAATCGTATCTACTGTGTCCTTTAAGTTTTCCTGGGTTTTTGCGAGTTGCATAAGCGAATCGGTAGATGCAACTGAGTCAATTTTACCCTGCAGGGTGTCGTGATTTTCATGAACAATAGTTTGCAATTCTTTTATGGCTGCTTCGTGATTCTGTAATGCATTTTCATGACGCGAAAAAATAGGTTTAAAATGCTCACAAATTTGTGTTTTTACGTCATTACAGACTTTTTGACATTTCGATTCAATGTTATGTAACTCAGTAGTTATATCTTCACGTGTTTGTTCAAGCGTGGTGTCTAACTTTTGAAGATTTTGTTCCACTGCGTCTAACTGTTGCTGTGTTTGTCTCTGGTGTTGTTCCATTGTGTCTAACTTTTGAAGATTTTGTTCCATTGTGTCTAACTATTGCTGTGTTTGTCTCTGGTTTTGTTCCATGGTGTCTAACTTTTGAAGATTTTGTTCCATTGTGTCTAACTTTTGAAGCTTTTTCTGTGTTTGTCTCTGATTTTGTTCCATTGTGTCTAACGTTTGAATCTTTATCTGTGTTTGTCTCTAATTTTGTTCCATTTGTTGCATTAATCGCAATAATAATGTATTAATGTCTGGAATATGTTTCTCTATGATTTTTGGCAGTGAATTTTCACCGGCAACATTCACATTTTGACAAGCAGAAAATGTGTCTTGACTTATTTGAGAGAACGGTGAGGACCCAAAACCTGAATCTGCAGTATTTGCAAGATTGTGTCCTGTCATTTCGTATTCCTGAGGCGAGCTGTTGCCGACCGATCGATCGATAATACTTCCCTGTTCACTACTTGTTTCAAAAAAATGGCTCTGAGCACTATGGGACTCAACTGCTGAGGTCATTAGTCCCCTAGAACTTAGAACTAGTTAAACCTACCTAACCTAAGGACATCACAAACATCCATGCCCCAGGCAGGATTCGAACCTGCGACCGTAGCGGTCTTGCGGTTCCAGACTGCAGCGCCTTTAACCGCACAGCCACTTCGGCCGGCACTACTTGTTTCACTGTCTACACCATTATTTGCCACCCGCTCCATTTCCCTATGCACAATTACCAAATTACTACTTTGAATATTAGTTAATTCATTACACGGTGGCGCTAACACACTGCTTTCGTCTTCGCTGTCATTTCTCAGTTTACTTTGGAGCCTAGTGTTACGTTTTTCACACGCCATTATAGTCACAATATTTCACACGACAACACAGAAAAACACAATTTGAAGGGCGAAAATAAGAGAACACATTAACATAGTACTGAAAATAATATCTAGTTAATTGCAGCTGCGAAATACTTGGTGCAAATCTACATGCGTGCCACACCTGTTTTACTGTACAACAATGAAAGACTGCAACAACAAAGGAGATTCTCTCTACAATTACGCGCTAGCAATGAACAAAATCTACACTAATAACACAAACTACAAGAAAAAATCAGAAGATTCCAGTGAGGTATCCTCGGCTAAGGGTCGCCATATGAAACGTCCCCTTAGAACAATTATACACGAGACTGGGCTTAAACTGACACACAATATTTTTTAGCGCAACGCAATCTGACTTTCAAAAATCCCTACAAAAGAATGGCCCTGACTAACATTAACCTATACCTTTCACAAATCACTTACCTCACCAAAAATCTTCGTTACTCGAACTACTGCAAAACAGCGAGCGCCACTACTGCCAGCTAAATAAAAGATTCAAACTACGGAAGGCACTAACTACTGATAGGCATAGTTAGGAAATGAAAGATTTTAGTAGAGAACAAACAATGTATTTACCTTAATAGTGTTGAAAAATCATAATATACATAACAGATCATGACATCCAGTCTTAAAAATTTCCAAACTCCGCCATCTCTCTCCCCACATCCACCATTGCTGGCGTCTCACCTCCAACTGCGCAACGCTACGCGCTGTTCACATCAAGCTGCCGCTGCCCAACAATACAATGGCAGACAACAATGCAAACTAGCCACAGACTGCACACAGCACAGCCAGTGATTTTCATACAGAGCGCTACGTAACGTTGCCAATAAGAAAACATAAACAGCCTACTTACAGTGTGTGATGTCTTTAGGTTATTTAGGTTTAACTAGTTCTAAGTTCTAGGGGACTAATGACCTCAGCAATTGAGTCCCATAGTGCTCAGAGCCATTTGAACCATTTGATTGTCTGAATTGTTCCGAATGTAGCCTAGCCAGTTTGTGTAGTATCTTTTCTGCTTTGTTTGTGCATATTCGCATGTGGTCGTGGAAGTTCAATCGTTCATCAATGTATACTCCTAGATAGCGTGTGACTGCTAGTCTTTTTATGTTTGTGTCCCCGATTATGACTATTGGGTTCCTGCGCAGGATACCCTTTAGCAATGTATAGGTTGTTTTGTTTCCTGCTATCTTTAATTTATTATCTGTGCACCATTGAGTTATTGTCCTATGTGTTCCATTAGCTCTTTCTTCTGGCTGGGCACGGTTGTTTGCTGAAACTACGACCAGTAAATCATCAGCATAAGCGACGACTCCATCTGTCAAAATGTGCTCCTCTAGTAACTGTAGGAGCGGTTCTATAACTATGTCCCAGAAGATGGGGCCGCAGATAGATCCTTGTGGACAGCCTTTTGTAATTCGTTTAATCACTTTCTGGTTGTCCATTTGCCAAACTACCGTTCTGTCTCTGCAGTAGTCCATGAAACTATTATACAGAGACTCCGGTACTTGCAGGTGTCTGAGCCTCTTGAACAAGGCCGGCCACCAGAGGTTGTCGAAGGCACCTGAGATGTCTATCATAGTTGCAAGTGTGTATTTGGAGGGTGTGTCGTGTACTATTTGGAGTGCTCTGTTAATTGCGTCGTCTATAGATTTCCCTTCCCTGAAGCCATATTGGTGTGGTGTCAGTCCCCGTAGTGTTCGGTGTGCTTGTAGTCTTTTGCAGAGTAGTTTTCCTTGTACTTTACCGACTGTATTGATAAGGCAAATTGGTCTGTATAACTTGGAGTCTGATGGGTCTTTGTCCGGAGCCTTTTTGATGATAACCGCCTTCGATGTCTTCCACACTGCAGGCACACGGCCCAGCCTTAATGCATCGTTTAACAACGTTGTGAGAAACGGGGTGATCTGCGGTGCAATTTGTTTCAGTACCTCAGAGTGGATACCATCCTGTCCAGGCCCCTTTTTGTTTTTGAGTTCTGAGATCGCTGTCGCCACTTCTTCCTGCGCAAATGGACAGGTGACGGTTGGTGTGGTGTATACTGTGTCTACTTCGCGTCTCAGTGCTGCATGTTGTGGTGTGTCTGTGTCTGCGATGTCGTCGGGCATGAGTTTGCTCAGCAGGAAATCCGCTGTGCATCTCCAGCCCTTAGTCATCTCACCATCCTCCTGTCGCAGCGTTCCCAGACCCAGTGCACTCTTAATTTTCTCTGTCACGATTTTGTATGGTTCCCCCCAAATGTTTAGTTGTGGTTGTGCTGCTACATGGCTGTTCCAATGGTCTTTCCTGGTCTTATTCAGCTCAAGTTTATATTTGTCCTTGGCAAGCCGGTAGTCGTGTAGTCGTAATTGTCTTTCTCTATCTGAAATTGCTCGTTGGTAAAGCTTACGTTTACGTTTTGAGTCTTGTTTGAGTCGTGTTAATTGTGTAGTCCAGGGAATATTTTGGTGTTTTGTCATTCTTTGTGTGGGTATGCAGGTGTTCTGTGTGTGTGTGATGATATCTGTCAGCATGTGTGCTCTGTAATCAACACTGCCGGTGATGTCTTGCGGTATGTGCTCATGTATTTTTGTCTGACCCTGTCTCAGTCTGTTTTGTCAAATAATTGTCTTTTTGGTAGTGTTTCTGTGTTGACGTTTGGTGTACCACTTAAGGTTAGTGTGATGATGTTGTGGTCGCTAGCAGTGATCTGGTCATGTACGGTCCAGTCTCGTACGTGGTTGATGGCGGCATTATTAACGTGGGTGATGTCTATGTTTGATGAATGACCGTTGTGTCCGATGTGAGTCGGGTGATGTCCTTCCTTGTTGAGTACGTGTAGTCTGTTTTCTTGGATGATGTCATTTATTATTCTACCTCTGTCGTCAGTTCTGTCTGAATGCCACAGGGTTGATCTGGCATTTATGTCTGCACAGATGAGAACAGATGAGAAGTTTTTTGTGGCCAGCGTATTGCGCAACATCTCTGATGAGGTCTGCGTATGGTTTGATGCAATGACAGAATTGGGCGTACAGCGACGCGATGATCCAAGTATCCCCCTTGTGTGTGACTTCAACTGTAACTAGGTGCTCGGAACAGAGTTCTGTAATTTTGACTGGATATATTTCTTTGTTTAGGATTATGACAGATGCGATGCAGCCTGTCCCCTCCGCAACTGTCACCGCACTTGGAGGAAAGTTGGGGATATGCCCTTGTCTAGTGTAGTTCTCCTGTATGCACAGAATGTCACTTTTTAGTTCACGTAGGACCCGTGGGAGCTCCGAATTTACAAGTATACTCCGCATAGCATTAAGCTGTGCTATTAGCAGTTTGGGTGTTTAACTGTGGCGTAGCACTTGCTGCCAGTTTGACTGTAATCGAAGTATGTTCTCCCATGAACCCTTACGTGATCCTTGTAAAGCTTGTCCATATCGAATGGTTCCTCCCTGCGGGCGCACACCTGCATGAGCAGGTCTAGTAGGCTGCTTGGATCTGTTGGAATATTCTCCGTTTTGAGAATCAGTCTATCGGTTTGCTCCGATGTACGGAAACAGATTGGACGTACGGGTGTATGGTGCGGATGAGCATCCTCTGTGCAGTCTCTAAGACGTCTCTTTTTTCTAGCCTACTTAATTTTACATTTATATCTAGCTTGTCGTAACTAAAACTATCGGTGTCGATGGCGTGTGTTGGCGTCTTTGCAGCCGTGACGTGTCGTGATGGTGTAGTGGCGTTGTTGTGCACCTCCGCGGGGGGCGCTGGATTGGCTTCCTCGTTGGTTGCTGTGGGGGTTTCCTTGGGCGTCGGCATTGAGGTTGTTAGTTGGGGGGCTGCGAAGGTGTTGGTATCATCAGGGGTATGCACTTTCGTATCACTAGGTTTTGAGGCAGCCGGCGATTGCCGCGATTGGTCGTCACACGCTTTCACTTTCTTGACTCTCTTTTGCTGTTTGGGTTTTCTATGCGGTTTTAGTTTCCTAAACGCTGTGATGATTCGTTTGTTTTTTGTGTGTGTTTCGTTTGTGCAGTGTTAATGTGTATCAGATGTGTTGGTTGTTTGAGCCTCCATTCTGCATTGATTTGACGTGATTTGGTTCCCACTTCACTGCTCGTCTACGCTATCTGTGACAGACATAACAGCTTTTGGTATGTTATGCGCACTGTCGCCTCTGTTGCCAGACCCTCCGCAGACGTTTGTTGCGGTTGTTGCTGCGGCATTTTGTGTGGCATTCGTGGTGTCTGCCGGCGCTGTGGCCTGTTCAAGGTCGGTATTACGGTTTCGAATATCATTGTTATGAACACTACAATCTCTGGCGTAAGGGCAATAACAGACGCCATCTTCTTTCTCTGTCAGTGAGTCAGAGAGTCTGAGGTGTCTGATTTGTCCATGTTTTCCGTTTGGGCTCCAGTTGTGCTGACTTGCGTTACCGTTGTGTTTAGCACAGTTGGATTCAAGGTCTCACCTTGTATGAATTTGATTGGTTTGATGTGTCCATCGCATTTTGTAGTGTCGTATGTGCGTCGTTGTGCTGGAGTGGATGGGTAATCTTGAGTCGTTATCAACGCTATTTTGTGCAGTTTCTTTGGTTGGTCATGTGTGGTATGGTTTTCTGGTCTGTCGGTATCAGGATTTGGGGTTATCATGTCTATTCTCAGTAGTTCGTCTTCGAGTTCGTTTATCCTGTTCATAAGGGTCGTCTGGAATGTCATCCAGTACATTATTTGTCTTTTGATTAGTTTGGCGGCTTCTGGTGACATTTGTCCTGTGAGTGTTAGGTCGTCTATGTATTCAGTGATTGCATGATGGCTGTCCTCCAGGTTTGTATTGTGTATCAAGCCTGGAATGTGACCATTGTTGGGGTAGTCGTCAGGTAATAGTTTTTGCCTCTTACGCCAGGGTATTGCACGTAGATGGTTTCTGTGCCTGGTGGATGATGACTTGTATGATCTTGTTTTTTCAGGGGTTGATTTGTGGAGCATGTTGGTTGACTCAGGGGGGTGTTCAGTTTCCATAGTCAGTACTGTCAATTAGTCTATCAAGCAGCTGTTTGTAGATCTGGCAGACGCCACCCCTGCTCTTATTGCAAATTCGGTTTCCGTTCATGCACGGAATGCAATCGATGGGCTCTGATGCTCGACAGTCCGCGCGTTTGTGGACCTTTTTGCCACACCTTGAACAGGTCGTACCTGTGTCTGCGCAGACTTTGGTTGTATGGCCAAGGTCACAACAGTTGTAACACTGGCTCACTGACGTAAAGTCTTTGACAGAAAGGGATTGGAAGTCTGTGTACACCCTTCCTTTTTTGGTTAGGTACCAATAAATTCTGGGTGTGACTTCCAACACTTGATTCTTGTATCCCTTTCCTTTGGGCCCTGTGCGGAATCTCATTTTCACGTCTTTGTCGAATTCGTCTTTTGTGAAATCGTCACTGAGATTTTGGTCGTATAGACACTCAAGAAATTGTCTATCCGAGATAGTGTCTGTCACTCGGTAGACTATCACCAAAGGTTGCCGCTTTCTGGGCCCCTCACACGCGATATTCTCAATATCTTTCGTCTTTTCTATTATTTTCCTACAGTCCTCCTGTGTTGCTGCTTCGACAATCACAGCTGTCTTCGTGTTTCTTATTGACTTAATGTGTAGGTTGTCTCGTCTTGGGTTGATGTTTTTTGTCAACGTTTGTTTTATTGTTTTCGTGTATTGGTTGTTGGTAGACTTTATGAAGAGAGTGGTTGCCTGCTTGGCTTTTGCCACCTCAATGCGTTTGTGTTCTTTGGGTGCGGTGGAGAGTGCCGCAGCGTATGTTAGTGCCTTGGCCTGTTGCTGTGCCTGTTCAGTAACCTTTCTTGTCAGATCCCTAATTTGGTCCCTGAGCTCTTGGTTTATTTCAGCGAGTTTTGTATTGTCTTCCTAGAGTTTGTTGACCTGTTCTGTGAGAGACTCAATTCTAATGTTCTTAACTGGGTCAGCTGAGTGCTGAAGTTCGCGCAGTAGATCTTTGTTCTGCTCTTGCAGCAGCTCGACCTTTGCTTCTGCTGACGTGAGTTGGAAAGCCAAAGGGAATATTTTATTCCTTATCGTATTCACTACGCTATTCGATACGTGTTTGGCCTTTAATTCCGCCCCAATGTCATTTAATAGCTCGTCAATTGCAGCGATCTTCTTGCTCGGTGACATGATGGCATATTTGTGGGCACCAGAAGCCATGCCTATAGGCGATACTTTGCAACTGGTGCTGCTCTGCGCTCTACTAAGCGTCCCTTTCGTGGACTTGGGTGTGGTGTTAGCACCACTTAGTTGGCGTGCTCGATCCAGGATTGCGGATCTGTGGTATAGTTCTTAAAGAGTGACCTTTATTTGGTGTGTACTGCGTGTGCGGCACCACATTGTGACACGTAAGTCCCAAAAGCGATACGTCACAGAGCGAGGCCGAATGTACGCTGGGTGGCTTCGCCGGCGATGTCCGATCGACACTGAACGCCGCGGTCAGCGCCGCACGTCAGCAGGCCACATGGTTCGCGGGACCAGGTGGGGACTGTGAGCTCGCGTAAGCTGCTGACTCCCGCGGTTGGGCGCGGAAACACGAGTCGTGCTTGGCAACACCGGTTCGCTGTGGTCAGCGCAATTTGGCCTACTTGGGAAACTCATGCGTAGTGCGTGTCAGCTGGCGCACTGCGACCTACTCTCGGGACTTTGCGTTCCGTAGCTCTGCGTATCGCTTTACGTTACTCGTAATCAATTTTCCTCACTTTCGACAGTTTATGACTTTTACCTATAATATGTCTATAATTCAGAATTATGCTCATTTCCCTTCACTGTACCGAGCGAGGTGGCGCAGTGGGTAGACACTGGACTCGCATTCGGGAGGACGACGGTTCAATCCCGGGTCCGGCCATCCTGATTTAGGTTTTCCGTGATTTCCCTAAATCGCTCCAGGAAAATGCTGGGATGGTTCCTCTAAAAGGGCTCGGCCGACTTCCTTCCCCATCCTTCCCTAATCCGATGAGACCGATGACCACGCCGTCTGGTCTCCTTCCCCAAAACAACCAACCAATCCCTTCACTGTATGGGTATTGTTCACACTGGTTTTCTTCATATTAAGCTAGTCTTTTCTGCGAGATTTGCTACCATATGTTTTTAGTCGAAGTCCGTTATTATCAGTTTTTTTTATTCGGGACACTTTTGGAAGCTACCCTTCACTGTTCTAACATGTTGTCGTGAGTTTGGTGGATATTTAACGTCTAATTACGGAGAAAAATCCTACCATACGCTACTTTGATGAATCGTCACACGGTAACTTTCCTTTCATATTGTTTTTAACACTTTCACAGCACTGCGGTTAGTAATGTTAGTAATGTCAAGCGTTCCTAATCGTATTAGTAGTGTTTGTGGATGTTAGTTGTAGTGAAATACCTTTGATGAATTCCGACATGCTGTAAATGTGCCCGCGAAGTCACTGATTGCACTATTTCTCTAGTCGAAACACGAGAAAATTTTGTAGGACTGCTTCACTTCACTATTATCCATCACTGATCACTGTTTCTTCGTTCACTGGCGTGAATGTTCCCGATAGAACCGACAAAGAGACCGTAGTTGCGGGAGCACGCGCGAGACAAGTCCGTACGCGCTCGTGGTTAGGACAACAGTGAGTCTAATTAAAAAGACACTCAGCAAAGGAAAGGAACGGGCGACTAGGGCTGACGAGGCGATTACAACGACGCCACCACGACGCCGACGCCAGCGTCTCACCGACCGCTGACGAGCGGGCACGGACCGCGGAGAGAACACCTCGCGAAGGGAGGGAATTTAAGACGGCCGCCCGCTCTCAGGATCTCAGAGTCACTGAGATGTGCAGCTGCGAGAAAGACGTACCTGCGCTTGCTAACGACGCGAAGGGTGTGGCAGATCGCCTTCCGGCCGCGCTTCCGCCGTCGGCGGCCCCATCTGGCCCTCCACTTACGACGACCAGTGCTATGGCTAAGGATTTGATAGACACAGCTACGGCAACTTGAAGACAGCGCTGTCTCCTCCTCTCCCCGATTCTGAAGATGAACTCCACCGCGCCTCAGCCACGCGGACGAAGCGGGAAAAATAAGAGGAGGGCAACAGCCGCGCCGTCCGCTGTTCGCAGCTCGCCGATCGAGAAGAGCGCCAAGCAAGATTTCGCCCCTGACGCCGATGGTTTTGTCCCGGTCCGGCGAACTGCAAGACGCATGCAGTCATCGACGACTCTTCCAACTGCCATCACCAACTAATTCGACGCGCTCGCTGACGCGCCGGAACAGCTGCCGCGCGATCCTGCGCCGACGAAAAACTACCATCTTTCGCCGGTGGTCCTCCAGTTTCGGCCGCCCTGTGGGGAACTGCAGAAGTTGTTGCGCAGCTGGACAACGGCAGTGTACACCGTGAAGCCTGCCGGGCGTGACCTCTACAGGGTCACACTCCGCACTGCTGACGATTATCGCCAGGTCACTCAGGAGGCGTCTGAGCGTGGTATACCACGCTTCCGCACCTGACAAGGTCTTGAAGATTGTAATACGCGACCTCCTGTTGAACATGGAAGCCGATCACCTGCATTGTGAACTCACTGACCTGTGCTTCTACATTCGGGCAGTCGTGAAGATGAAGTCGCCTAAATCACACGATGATATGCCGCTCTTCCTGGTCGTCTGCTCCGACACCGTGGAGAAGCGCAAGCTCTACCAATTGACGCGGGTCGCCGACGTTCCGGTTCAGACCGAAGATCTTCGCTCCCGGAGAGGCCCTGTGCAGTGCTTTCGCTGCCAGGGGATAAATCACGTCGCGCGTCACTGCTCTATGCCAGACAGACGTGTTAAATGCTCCGGCGCCCACGCAGGACTTGCGTGCCCCCGTCCGACCACCGAGAAGCCGTCATGTGCACTCTGTGGCGGTGCACACGTGGCCAGTTATCGTGGGTGTGAGGTGTGGAAGCGTGCCATCGCTCGCCAACGTGGCCAAACACCCGCGCCACGTCCGAAGAAGCCAGCAAAGAGACGGCGGCAGCATCAGGGGCGCCCTCCGCCGTCCCGCCAGCGTCGGCCGCTCCTGCTCCCGCCGCATCCGAGGCCGTGCCAACCCCTGAGGCTCCTGCGCCTCCACCCCAGCTGCTAGTGGCGGAGCCGGGAGCGGCCTCTCCCGGGACGTCGGCTGGACTGCGCCCCGCCAACCGCCGGCGCGGGGGTCGACACCCCGTGGGTACCCAGCACCGTCAGTCGAGCAGCCCCAGGTCGACTCTGACAGCGAAGCAGCCACGCCTCCCCCTTCCAGCGACGGGGCCGTGCCTGCTGCCTCCACCGCTTACCTGGCCTGCCTCGTCGTGCAGCTCACTGTCCTGGTGACCAGTGCCACGAGGTTTATCGAAGTCCTGTCGCAGCAACTCACTGCTGCAGTGCCGATGGCCGCTCCGGCCCCGACCGCTGTCAACCCTCACCAGCTACACCGTGGGCATCGTTACAGGGCTCACGGTCGTCGAGTGGAATGCCAACGGCTTCCGCACTGAAGCCGGCGAACTTCGCCAATTTCTTCGAGACGAAGCCGTCGACGTCTGCCTTATCAACGAAACCCACCTGAAGCCTGGGGTCGACGTCAGGGCGGCAAACTACTCCAGCTATCGCACCGATCGACTGACGGCGGGTGGTGGGGTAGCCGTTTACGTCCGCAATGGCATTCGTCATCACGTGATACAACTTCCACCACTGGCAACGCTGGAGGCCACTGGTGTCGTCGTTCATACCTCGGCGGGCGCCGTCACGTTCGTCGCTGCCTATCGACCGCCGTCTCGTCCATTGGACCCTGCTGACATCGATGCTCTGCTCTCCTTCAGGGGGGCAGGTGTTCGTCGCCGGGGACTTCAATAGTAAAGATGTCTCCTGGAACTCCTGGATCACCAATGTCCGTGGACGCTGCCTGCTCCGGGTAGCGGAACGTCACCATGCGCTTGTGGTGGGGCCTTACGACCCGACTATATTCCCTGCCCGTGGCCTCCCGGATATAATCGACATCGCGGTTGTCAAGGGTATCCCTCATCAGATCACTGCCACGACGAGGACTGCACTGTCTTCTGATCATGTCCCAGTGGTTTTTGGTATAGACCTAGACGCCCTACAACAGCCCAGGAGAGGCATCTCACTTGCTGGGATCGACTGGGACAGGTTTCAAGCAGCAGTGACGGACTCACTCGCCGCAGCGGCGCCCCCTGCGGAAGCTGGAGCGGACGCAGCACTTCTGTACTTCGCGTCAACCACGATCGACGCCGCCAAAGTAGCAACGCCACCCCGACCACGCACTCCGCCTGACTACTCCCTACAGCTGCCGCCGGACATCCTTGCGGCCATCATTGAGAAGAACCGGGTCTACCGGGAGTGGCAGAGGACAATAAATGCCGACACCGAGCGCCTCCTCAACAAGATGCGTCGGGACATCCGGGCCTCCATTGACAACCATCGCCATCGCGACTGGAATAACAAGGTCGCCATCCTCTGCCTTGACGACGGCGCGGCCTGGCGGAAGACGAAGCGTTTCCTACGCCGCACGCAACGTATCCCTCCGCCAGGTTGTCTGTGAACCAGCTGCGAAGGCTGATGCCCTCACAGACGTCTTTGAGGCTGCGTTTATGCCGATCGAAGACCCGACCGACGCTGTCCACGACGACCTGGTTGCTGACCGGCTCCCGCGCAACTTGGAGGCACGTGACGACGATGACGTCATTGAAGAGACGACGGGGGAAGAGGTGTCGTCCACCCTGCGTGTTCTGAACCCCAGGAAAGCTGCGGGCCCAGACGAAGTTTCCAACGCCCTTCTCCAGAAGTTGCCGCCGGTGGCTGTTACTCATCTCGCCGACGTCTTTAATGTAATCCTCCGGTCCTGCAGTTTTCCTCAGTCCTGGAAGCATGCAGCGATCGTAGTGATTCCGAAGATGGGGAAGGATCTGTGCCAGCCCGCGAACTACAGACCTATTAGTTTACTGCCAGCCGTCTCCGAGGTCTTCGAAAGGGTGTACATCAGGCGGCTGCACAGCAACGTTGTCCAGGAAGGCCTCCTGCGCGAAGAGCAGTTCGGCTTTCGCAGGGGCCACTCGGCAGTTCACCAACTCCTTCGGCTAGTGGAAGATGAGTTCGTCGCCATCGAGCAGCGCGAGTCCTTCAGCGCGGTGTTCCTGGACGTGTCGCGTGCTTTCGACAGTGTGTGGCACCGCGGCCTCTTATTCAAACTTTTTGAACTTGCGGTACCGGCGTCGCACGTCCGTCTCATCCGTTCCTATCTTGCAGATCGGACCTTCCATGTGCGGGCCGCGCATGGCTTGTCCTCCGTCAGCCGCATCAACACCGGTGTGCCGCAGGGCTCGGCCTTGGGACCACTCCTGTACTCGCTGTACACTTCTGATGCGACGAAGATCGACCGTGTGCGGCTCGCCCTGTACGCGGATGACACGGCTCTATATACGAGGAGCCTCAATGCCGCCGTCATGCGCTGCCGTCTGCAGCTCGCCGTTGACACCCTGGCAACCTGGGCAGTCAAGTGGCGTCTACAATTCGAGGCCAAGACGCAGTTCCTGATCGTCACCAGGCGACTCGTTCCTGCAGGTCGGCAACCGTTCACCGTCAGTGGAAGCCCTGTCCCGTGGCGTCCCACGGCGCATTACCTCGGCGTCACCATCGACCGCCGACTCACGTGGGTTCCGCACATCCGCGAAGTGAAGAACAAAGTGCGGAACAGGCTCCGCATACTCTACCCGGTGCTGAACCCCGGCTCCCGACTACCACCGCGGCTGGGCATCACTCTGTACAAGGCGCTGCTCCGCCCTGTACTGTAATACGCCGCCGTCGTCTGGGGGAACGCCGCCGACACGAATCTGAAGAAGCTGAAGACACTGCAGAATCAAATCCTTCGGCTGGCCTTACACCTGCCTGACGATTTCCCCACCGCTCATCTTCGCGACGTCGCGGAAGTCCCTCCGCTCCGTGACCTCTTCCAGACGACAGCCCGCACGTTTTACGAACGTGCTGGCCGGTCACACAACGCCAAAATCCGGACGCTGGGCCGAAAACAGCTGCGCAGCGTCACCACCCGATGGCCACACCTGCTGGCTGCCTAGCTAGCACTGCACAACTGTGCTGAGGAGACACCCAAGAAGACAACCTACACGTGAAGACGCATTACGTCGGCATGCATGGGAGGCAAAGCAATAACTGCTGCGAACTCCATCACACATCGGAGGACAAGTTATCTCCGTGCAGATCCACGCGAGACCATCGGTCAGGAGCTCAGACACGCGACGCACGCACGCAGACGCACGTTCACTTGCGCTTTGGCTGCCGAAGTGTGCGGACGCTCTGTGCTGACGTTGCCGAGGCTAACATCTCGCTCGTGATCTTGTAGCGACCGGTTGCGCGGGTTCACGCGTTGGGCTACTCGCCTTGCTTGTTCTCGATAACCAGCGTTTCTCTCTTTCTTTCAGAGTCAACAGCAGCCAGCTAGGGCCTTTAGGGACTCGTGTAGCAAAACCCACGTGGCGTGACCCCCTATCTGAGAAAGCAAAAACTGCCGTGTCTTTCTAAAGACCTAAAGTTGTGTTGGGGGTTACGACATGGAGGAGGAGCCGGTACGAAACGATCGCTCCGGCGAGACGCAGGGTGTGGCAGATAGCGGTCTAAGGGAAGTTTCCCGGACGACGGCAGCATCTGGCCCCTCCACCACCGACGAAGACGACGAGTGAGAGTGTTGCTCGCGGCCGCCGGATGGACGCGGAAATTTCCGCGAACGGGCGGCGCCGCGCCTGCACACTCTCTGTACCGAGACGACGCATCGAGCCGCCTATCCCCATGACAAAGGAGGAATTCACCGCCGCCATCGCCAGGCTGACCCCCCAGGAGTGTTTCATCTGCATGCAATGCTTGGCCATGGGCACCGAAGCGGACAGGGAGGAGGGACTGACGAGACTCCGGTCCCTGGAACATATGGGTTGCGACAGGCAATTGTCTGTCGCAGTCGCCACAGCTGCCGCGCCAGCAGTCGCACCAGCCATGCCGGCTACAGAAGCCGCCACGCCCTCACCATCGTCCAGGCTGGCAACAACCGACGAGCCTGCAGAGGTCGAGCAAACCTCACGGAAGTGCCCAGCCGCGGCCGTAGAGGACAGTCCCTCCCACAAGGCAAGTTCCGGCCGCACCAGGCGGAAAAAGAGGAAGGTACGTCGCAGGACGATGGCATCGCCGAGGAAGCCTGACGAAGAAGGCTTCATCGCGCCCTCCCGGCGCCACACAGCGAGAACCAGGTCGTTCGGACCAGTGACGCCGGAACAGGTCAGGGCTTCAAACCGGTTTGCAGATCTACCGGAAGTGGCCGAGACCGACGGGAACGGGACCACGCCGACTACGGCGACGAATCCGTCCCGCCACCCGCCGCTAATTACCATCGAGTGGAGTGAGGGCTATAGTAAACTCTGAGAGAAGCTCTACTCCATCGCAAAACCGCGGAAGATGATCGCGGGGATCGACACTTACAAGGTCAGAGCAGAGTGCATAGAGGACCACGCGAAACTCTAGCAGCTCTGTGAGACCGAGAAGTGGAACTGCTTCACGCAGAGCACGGAGCAGCTGAAGCAGCTGAAGGTGGTTTCTCGACACCTGCCGCTTAAGAAGGAACCGGCGATCCTACAGCGGCAGCTGGAGAAACTCGGCTTCCAGATCCGCCACGTCGGCCTGATGACGTCGCCCAGGACCCACAGAGACATGCCCTTGTTCCTTGTGGTTTTAGTCGACAATGTTGACAACAGAAAAATTTTTCAGGTTGAAAACATTGCCGACTTCGACGTGAAAGTCGAGTCACTCCGCAGAAAAGACACACGAGCCCAGTGCTTCAACTGCCAGCGCATGGACCACGTGGCAAATTTTGCAGGATGTCTGTGCGCTGCTGTAAGTGCGCCGAGGAGCACCCGTCGCGGGACTGCCCCAAGAAGAAGGAAGACCGACCGACGTTCTGCAACTGTAACGGGGACCACGTCGCCTGTTACCGGGGATGCGCCGCATTGAATCGCGGGAAGCGCGCCAGCCGCGTAAACCCAAGCCGCAGCTTCGTGGACGTTGCTAAGTGGAAGCCGCTCGCCCTCCCCCCCCCCCCCTTGCCCTCCCGCCGAGAGGCCATGGCCGCTTGCAGGGGAGGCCGCACCGGCACCCCAGCCGTCACAGCTGCCCTCGTCCGCGGCACCGCCTGCAGTCGGGGGGCGGGCTTGCCGGCGACCCCGGTTGTAGGGAGGGTTGCCGCCCTCGCAGGGCGTTCCCAGCACGTCGCTCCGCTGCCGTCTACGGGAAACGTCGCGAAGGAGTTAAACCTTCCCGAAACGGCGAAGGAAGACACCACCGAGCTGGCTGCGCTTCTGCGGTCGCTCAACCAGGTGATGACGCAACTACCGGTGCCCGTGGGAGTAGTGACGGCGGCCCTCCAGGCCACCGCCGGGAGAAGCCAGCCTTAAAATGGATAACGACCCGTGCTCGGGGTCTCCACCCCCAGCAGGGCGAGTTCCGCCAATTCCTACGGGACGAGGCGGTCGACATCTGCCTTTTGCCGGAGACCTTCCTCAAACCCGGGGTCGACGTGCGAGCAGAAAATTTTTGGTGCTACACAGATGACACAGCCATCAACGGGGGCGGCACTGCGATTTACGTGAAGCAGTCACTGCGCCACCACCGGGTTCAACTGCCGGCGCACAATGCGCTGGAGGCCACAGGAGTGGTCGTCAACACCACCGCCGGAAAGATCCTTTTCGTCTCGGTGTACCGGCAGCCTGGCAGACCGTTAGACGAAGCCGACTTCGACGTCCTGCTGTCACTGGAGAGGCGAGCTTTCATTGCCGGGGATTTCAATGCGAAACACACCGATTGGAACTCACGAACTGTTAACCGCAGCGGGCGCCGCCTCTCCCGCGTTCTTCACCGCAACGGGGCGATCACCGTGGGGCCGTTTGACACCACGATCTTCCCTGCACGGGGACAACCGGACGTGCTCGATATTGCTCTTCTCAAGGGCATCGGGCAACTCGCGACCGCCGAGGCGCGTAACGTCCTTTCCTCCGACCACGTTCCGTCATTTTTGGCCTCGACGTGGTCGGAGCTTGTCTTCCAGAGAGCCGTCCGAGCTATCGCAGGCTCGACGCCGAGCGCTTTCAGACGAAAGCCGTCGAACTGCTCGAGGACGCGCCAAACCCCGTTGAGGTAGGAGCAGACGCCGCCCTAGACTTCTTCACCCGAAGAATACTCCGAGCAGCAGAGGAAGCCACACCGAGACATCGCCAAGGGCCACGAGACTTATCGCGAGAGCTACCGCGCCCTATTCTGGACGCGATCACAGAGAAGGACTGACTGTTTCGTGAATGGCAGCTCACTCGCCAACCAGACACGAAGCGCCGAATGAGACGGGAAATTAAGGCAGCAGTCGAGTAACACCGGAACCAGGAATGGGAAGACCTCTTGTCTACCCTCAATCGTTAGGATGGCAGTGCATGGAGGGTGGTAAATTCCTTCCTACGCCGGCGACAGCGAATACCGCCTTTACAGGTCGGGAACGACTTCGCCAGCGAACTCGACGCGAAAGCCAGCGTCCTGGCTGACGTATTTGCTGCGAACTTCACACCGGTGGCTGACGTCATCGACGACGACCACACACGATGGGTCCACTAGCAACTACCAACCTTCCGCGCCGCAAGGGAGGATGGCGACGTTATCGAGCCGATAACGGAGGAGGAAGTTGCTGTGCAGCTTCGCTCGCTGAAACCCAAGAAGGCTGGAGGCATCGATGGCGTCACAAATCTCCTGCTGAAGAACCTTCCGCCGGGATTACACCGGCAACTTGCCGAGGTTTTCAACGAGATCCTCCGATCAGGTGTCTACCCCTCTGCGTGGAAACACTCGTAGGTCGTGGCCATTCTTAAATCGGGCAAGGACCCACGCCAGGCATCGCGCTACCGATCCATCAGCCTGCTCCCGACCCTCTCGAAAGTTTTGGAGAGGCTGTACGCGAGAAGACTGATGCGACACGTCACCCAGGAGGACATCGTCCCGGACGAGCACTTCGGGTTTCGAGAAGAACATGCCACTTCGCACCAGCTGTTGCGGGTGGTGGAACCGGCGATGAGGGCACTGGAAACAAGGGATTACTTTGGGGCACTGTTCCTCGACGTCTGCCGAGCGTTTGACTCGGTGTGGCACGACGGTCTCTAGTTCAAACTTTTTGAACAAGGCATACCGACGTCCCACATGTCGCTACTGCGGTCGTACCTGTCTGAACGAATCTTCCACGTGAGGGCTGACGACGGTACGTCCACAAACCGGCAGATACGTGCAGGGGTGCCGCAGGGGCCGGTTCTCGGCCCCTCGCTGTACTCCCTGTACACTGCCGACGTGCTGAAAATTGCAGGAGTCGAACTGGTGCCTAAATGGTGTCTTAAAATTTATTGTTTAATATTTATTTACTGTTCATGGAGATTGTTTGTATAATGAGTCTCAGATTCCAAAAAGAAAATAGTAGCTTTACCAGAGTGGGATAAGAATTTAGAACTTTACAACATATTTTTGATAAAATTGTTTTTCTGACTTCCTAAAATTTTGGTTATAAATTCTACTGATTGGAAGTAATTTTGTTTTGAAGGCAATTTTCTTTAATTCGTCTGCCCGGATTTAAGAACATAGAGAGGTGCTTTTAATGTTTAGTTTTAATAAACGTTTGAAAGCGGTGGTCTGCCTTTTGACCCATTCCTCGCTCCACTGGCCACTTGGTACCAAATGGTAGCAGTGCGTAAAGATTGGGTCTGGTAGAGCAGGCTAACAAGTTATTACTCAACCTACTGTTCTGTTTCAGTTTGACTATGGCGACAGTGAGAGGCCCCACACGCGTGGGGAGATATCAGTTCTTGTACAAAATTAGAAGCGTTATGAATTCACATGAAACAGTCGATGAATTGGTACAGCAATTAAGAGTAATTATGGAAAAAGCCGATCGTTATTAAAGTTCCCCACAGCGAGGTACGCCAGCGCACGGAATGTGTGAACGCGGTGCTTCGCGAGTTTGAAATCCAGGAAGAGCTGTTTCGTGAATCGAGAACTACTGCTGGTCGACTTAGGCGATTGCTAGTGCGTTTCAAACATTGTAAGGACAGTTTTGCTGATTTGGTTGGAGTGGTAGACAATGTTACCGGCCCATTGCAACAGAGAATGAGACTGCTCAATGTTACCAAGATATCAAGGGGAGTTTTTGACTATATTTGAAAGGTTACCTTACCTTTCACAAGAATAAATCGTACGGTGTAAAAAATTAACGCTTAACTAGGTAACTTGTATATTTGAATTTTAAAATTATTAGATGTCCAAGATCAGGGAAGGGTGACGCCCTTATCTCAAGTGGAACTGTTACAAATATTGGCCATTAACCTGAGAGGAGCCTTGGGAAAATGGATATTAGAAGTGTTAGATCACAATCGGAGTACTGATGAGCTGCGAAGGGATATTTTCGAGAGGGTGGTTCGACATAGAAACATAGAGACATAATAAAACACATACCAGAAGAGATTATACCGCCAGATAGGAGACTGGTTTTTTGTACAACATCTAGGACATTTCAGTAAGTTAACGACCTACTAAGACAAACGCACATCATAATTTGATGAGAAGCGACAAAGCAAGAAGTAACATAGAATTCCTAACACTGCAATACGCTTTCATTGTGGACAAGAAGGCCATATAACGCCGAGGTGTAACAGTGTTAAGCAACAAGAACTACGTAATTATACTAATGAGTTTAAACAGAATGTGCAGTGTTGGGTGTGGATAAAGAGGGCATGTGCAACGTACATGCAGACGCAGTGAGATGAGAGGCAAAAGTGGTTGACGGCATTTGAAAAGGGCCGCTCATTAGATTATATAATGCTTCCCTCAGATTATGACTATACGGGGAATTACTACCTGAGAACGGTGGAATCTGCTTTTTGTATATGGCGATATTAATGAAGAACTTATTTGTGCATTGCTTTATACAGGAAGTACGGTAACACCTGTGGATAAACAATGGTTTACGACAAACAGTACACAGTGAAAGTAGCCTGCCGTTAGTAAGCAAACTGTAAAGTATACGAAGCTAATAAAACGTGCATGGAAGTAGTTGAATACATACCGGGAAAAAGTAGGACAGAGCAGTAAAAGCGGAACAGTAAGGTGAGACTCACAAAAGCTATTACTTTTCCATGTATTTTAGGATCTGATTTCATGGGTAAAGTCAACCTGATTCATAATTGGGTAAGTAAAAGATTCTGGTTTAGGTTTACGCCACATTATATTTTAACCTTTTGTTAATACAACAAGAAGAAGGAGTTGGAGAACAGAATAACAAAAGGAAACCTTACAAAGAGGTAGACAGAGTAACTCAACAGAAACCGGATCCATCTGAGGACTTTCAGATGGAGGTCAAATGTAACGTTTCGCGAATATGAGTACGCCAAAATTTTCCTGGCGTACCCACAACGAAACCAGGTGTTACATACTTGCTTGAATTCACCACTGAAGACACCGACAAAATTCCTTAGTGGTAATCACCTTATCGATTGACCCCGCCTCGTAGGAAAATACTGCAACAGTTAAACTGGGAAGTTAGAAAAAGAGGAATTAATACCTTTGAAGTCACTTTACGCAGCATCAAAACAAAATGGTGAAAGCAGGCCAGTAGTAACTATAGTACATTAAATAGAAAATTATTGCCCGGTCAGTTCTACTTCCAGATTTACATTACTTTCGACTAGTTCAAAGACGCTAAATATTTTACAGAAAATGGTTCAAGTGGCTCTAAGCACTATGGGACTTAACATCTGAGGTCATCAGTTCCTTGCACGTAGAACTACTTAAACCTAACTAACCTAAGGACAGCACACACATCCATGCCCGAGGCAGGATTCGAACCTGCGACCGTAGCAGCAGCGCCGTTCCGGATTAAAGCGCCTAGAACCACTCGGCCACAGGGATACGGCAAATATTTTACAACATTAGACCTTATTCAACGTATAAACAAATTCCATTAAATGAGAAATCCAAACCTCTTGCTGCATTCGCTACGGACTGAACGTCTATGAATTTAATCGACTGCCGTTTGGACTGTCGAATGAAGGTTGTGTTCTTTCTCAGGTGATAGATCTTACATTCCATGATATATAATTTAATTTTGGACCTAACCTTTTATATGATTTGGTGATCAACAGAATGGACACTAAGACACGTATCTTAGATGTGAAAGAAGTATTTCCGCCTTTACTACAAGTTGGCCTAACTGTAGATCCTGATAAACTGCAAGTAGCCTGTTCCACCGTACAATGTCTGGGTCATATAATCACTCCCGAAGGGGTAATCATAGACCCTGAAAGAATAAAGATTATATAACACTTTAAATCTCTTAAGACTGCAAAGGAGTAGCACGTTTGCGATAAGCGCATTTTTAACAAAATGTACTTTGGATTGTGCTAATAGAGTTGCACCATTGAAAGATCTCCGAAAGAAAGGACATACATTTGAATGAAGGGAACCGCAAAAGCCGGCCGAAGTGGCCGTGCGGTTAAAGGCGCTGCAGTCTGGAACCGCAAGACCGCTACGGTCGCAGGTTCGAATCCTGCCTCGGGCATGGATGTTTGTGATGTCCTTAGGTTAGTTAGGTTTAACTAGTTCTAAGTTCTAGGGGACTAATGACCTCAGAAGTTGAGTCCCATAGTGCTCAGAGCCATTTGAACCATTTGAACCGCAAAGCGCAGCATTCGAGGACATAAAAGAAGCACTGAGTATGGCACAAATTATGATGCTCCCTGATTTAAAAATAATTAGGCTATTTAGCAAACGCATGTCTCAGTGGGTGGTATTAGAGCAGTGCTTCTGCAAGTTAGTAATGAGAAACTTCGGCCTATAGCTTGTACGTCGAGGGCCTTATTGATCTTGAAAAGAAATATTCCGTATATGAAGTGAAGCATTAGCAGTCCTCTTCGGACTAGAAAAAATTCGATATTACTTAACACACACTCATTTCGTTTAGACAAACAACCATTCATCTGGATCTAGGGCAGATCAAGAAAAATTAAATGCATTGCAAGACTGGCAGCGCGGAAACCTGCATATAATTTCGTCGTCGTCAGTGTTCCCGAAACGGCTAATTTAGTGGCAGATACCCTTAGAAGGATGTCTGAAGTTGACAGTGACTGGGAACAACAAAGGTTAACTTGATATTAACTGATGTGCCACAGCTGTTTAAGGGAATGTAGGAGTATAAGGACAGGGGCATGGAAATACCTAGTATTAAAGTGTAATGATAAATGAATGAAGTGGGTGAACTCTATTTCCTACAGAAGAACATCTTGGTTATGTTTCACGTTTCGATAAAAAAATGCGAAAGTTGTGGTTCCCTCTTTTGGGAAACGAAGTGCTAGAAGAAGTATGCTTGTCGTGTTACATGTACATAAACACTCCTCTAGCCGCTGTACAGTGCGAATTGAGAGAGGGAAAAATAGTCTAAATTCCTCTGCACGCTCCCAGACCTGTCTTACACTCTTCTTATGACCCCCATGCGACGTACATGTTTTTGGTACTATAATTGTCGCACACTCTTAGAATACAGGTTCGTTAAATGTAATCAACATGTTTTCTCGAGAACCGTGTCATCTTTCATCCAGGTTCGCTTTTCAGTTCTCTGAGCATTTTTGTTACACGTTGGTACGGTCTTCAACGATACTACCAGTGCATCTCTGAATTCCGAGATATCTGTTGCCACGCATACTTGACAGGGACTCCACACACTGAAATCATAGTCTTCAGTTGATCGAACTAGCGTCTCGTACACAATTTCCTTCCGTATAACCTTTCCGTCTAATACTAAGTTTTTTATTGGCGTTCTTTAATACTTATTTTACATGACGTTCGCATTCGCATACGTACACGATGTGGCACGCTTGACACGTAAGCCAGTGATCTTGTAATGAAATACCACATGGCTCTTTCTGTTTGTTATAATCTTTACCTTAAATATACAGTCATTTAAGAAACTGCCGTTCGTTACACCAAGAGGAAATGTTATCCAAGTCTTTCCGCAATTTCTTGCGATGGTGCAACGACGGCACATAACAGCATTATCTGCGACTAATCTTACAGTGCTGCAGATCCTACCCTATAAATCGTGGCACATATTGACAATACTGATAAAATTAGGACTAATATTACATTTACTACAACCAATCACATTACTGCATTGGGATGTATCTTCAATAGTAGTCGATAAAGTGGTACAGTTTAGAAAATCTAGAAAAACACTGTCTTCCTGTTCAGCTGTATCTATTGTTCGTAAGATGTCGTGAATGAATAAAGGATGCTTTGTTTCACACGATTGTTCTTGTTTTCTGATTCCGCGCTGATGCTTTGAACGGACCTTGCTTTCTTCCAAATGAGTAATGATTTTTAAGCTGACAAAACGCTGTTGGATCCTTCAAAAGATTGATGTTTGCGATACCTGTCCATGATCCTATGCATCCGATCTGTAACATATTTTTTTTTAAACCGGAGCGACTTGTGCTCTTCTGTCACATATCGCTTTTCACTGCCCAAGCGATTATCGGTTAGTTTGAGCTACGAAAGGAGCTAATACACAGGCATATTCAATGTAAAATATAGATTGTATTTCCTCTGGGCCTGACACCTCGATCTGTTTCATTGTTTTTCAATACCAGGGGTGCTATTGTCGATATGACTAATTTGTGAGTCTTTGCGGCGGTCAAGCCATGGAACAGTAGTCTCCTCATTCATGGAAACCTTTTAAAATGAGGAATTTGAAACTTGTACTTTCTGTCTGCAGTTTTCATTTTCGACAACAGAAGGATCTGTGGGAGGGTGAGTGGAATGTTTAAATCATTTTACTAATTATATGTATGACCAGAACTTTCATACTAATGTTATTCAACTATAACCTTCAGGCACACTTGCTTCCGCAAGATGACGAAATGTAGCATTTGAGGCAGCATAAAATTTTAACATTTGATGTTTCTTCGGTTCACTAGTCCCCTCATCTACTAGATTATCTTTGGATGTAAAATAAAACAGAAAAAATGGCTGTCACACAAACAGTCAAAAACATGGTCACGACTCTCGCGTTCTGCAACTTCAGTAATGGTAGCAGATAATTTTCACTATTGTGGACGACATCCACAAGTGTAGTATTATGTTCTTTTAATTTTTTTTTCAATGTCGTTCGATGTACATCATTTATTAATGGTCAGGGAATGTCCTCCTTTGTCAGAAGCTCACCCGTCCTCTTAACACCAACTTCAGATGTACAATTTAAATATCAAGTTATACGTCACAGTAATACTTTCTGCCACATCCAGAGCGCAGCTTAGTGTGTTATGACTTCTTGAGCAAATATCTGTCAATTTTCCCATCTGAAAGTTTTTTGAATGTTTGAGGAAAACTATTTTTGTAGTTATAATTTGACATCCGGCATCGCTAAGCAGGTCCTACCCTCCTCAGAATGTGTATTACCGTCTGTGTGAGTAACGGAGTCAGATTCTGCAACGTAATGTCTCCTATAGAAAATATCACATGATCTGTCACCCACAAAAAACGAAGAGAAGTTCTACGTCGCATTCTTATTATTATTGTTTTTGATTTATTTGTAGGCGTGGAAGAAGGAATCCGTCTGCTATGCATGTACAATGTCCCATGCAGACTTAACAAGAAGTTCTTGCATATGATAACGCTGTTTGTGGGATATTAAAATGTCTGTCACTGGGATGCACAGAGTGGATCTTATAATCAAACAAACGCCTCTAAAGACAAACACGGAAGGGTTGAAACTCTTTTCCCAACCACAAACACAACTATTGCTGCCTGTATGAGAGTCAAGGGAACATAGACATGTAGGACTTGGAAGAATGATTAATGTACGCCGCTGACGTCCTTCAAGTTCTGACATTAATATCCAGGTCAGTTTTATGAGATAAGGCAGGTTATAGGGGCAACTGCAAGGGCGAAACTGCATTTAAAACTTTTCCTTTTATCCCAGCATTACGTAACTTACATTATACACAGCCTTTGTATTTAATTCACAGCGTTTTCAGTGTTTCAGATATAGAAGGATAGGCTGGTAGAGGACGGAGAAACTAGAAGATTAACCATGAAAACACGAGGAAAATGATTGAATTACGACATTAATCGGCCAGCTTTGTTAGATAAACCTTGAATATACCTATTTAAATAATTTAATAGTGAAACAGAAGTATACTATGATGAGTAGTTTCACAGGTTATCAGGAATTTATCTGCGCTTCAAGTGCAAACGAAGAAGCAATAAATGCAGACACACAATATTTACTTAACCCTACAGTGTACAGCAAAGAGTCTCGCAAAGAGGAAACCCGTAAACGAGGAGAGCTCTGCACGAGGCAAGACAGCTGTGTCCGCTACCACCTGCCATCGGCTGCTGTCCTATTCCCGGGAGTGGTCGTCGACAGATGACGTCACTGTCATGACAACCGTCAGTCGTCGATCGATGGTGCCGCGCGTGGTAAACTGGAATAACCGCAACACACATAATATGGAGAACAAGTGCAGACGGACGCAAAACGCGGCCTACAGGCTATGTGTTATAAATGTATGCAGTCTTCGGTCATAAACACTTCTTTATTTAGAGCCTACGCACATTGTGCTTTGAGCCCAGTAGCTGCTTATTCAGAGCGTCGTCTGTTAATGAAAAATGTCTATGTTATTAAATTTATTAGGTGAGTTATAAGGTACTTTAAATTTGTCAAAATTTTTAGTTTGCAAATACATATACTGCCAATATCTAGAGCCCCAGTTCCTTGCTTCTTTTACAATACAACACATAAGCTATCACACATTTCTATTCTTATTGTAGGTATCCTATTAATATCATTTACAGTTACGTATATCAACTTTCTATTAATCAGCTAAGAAAATACTATTACCATCCTTAGCGGGCACTACCTTCGCCCTGCGACCAGTGCAAAGGTGTGTGCTGTTACCTCGCGGTACAAGCAGGAAGGTGTTGCTGGAAACTTCTCGCACGCAAGTCATAAAATGTTCTGATAATTTGAAGGGGGAAGACAGTGATCGTAGAGGGAGAGAATGTGATGTGACACGGAACATTTTTGTATAAATTTGAGTAAGTTGATGCTGAGCAAATTACAGGACGAGGTACGTGATACTTACACAGAGCAGAATAATTACACCAAAAAATGAGAAATACTGACATTAAGTATTCCATTGATTACGCACGTAAATGAGTTTTCATGTAGCACTTTATGTGGTGCCGTGAAGCATATTAAGAGATACTCGCTCTCCGAAAAGCTCACCTCATTTGTTTCATCGAACTAAATTTCCGATTCAGCAGAGAAAGTCACAGGGACATACGCAATACAGATTTTGAACAAAGGACTGTATTTGGGTCGTCGTATGTGAACGACAAAGCACCGTTAAAAATAATGTATATATTACATTACATTTTTTCAAGGAATGAAGAATCAGAGTTTAAGAGGTCAATACGGAAATGTCCCGATCAGTGATTAATTACATTACTAAACGAGACGGGGGCCCTCGCCGCGGCTGAACCAGTTGTCTGTTAGTAATACATCCGCCTGCTTCCTTCACGCCACAGTCACAAACTGGTGCCGGCCGCGGTGGTCTAGCGGTTCTAGGCGCTCAGTCCGGAACCGCGCTACTGCTACGGTCGCAGGTTCGAATCCGGCCTCGGGCATGGATGTGTGTGGTGTCCTTAGGTTAGTTAGGTTTAAGTAGTTCTAAGTTCTAGGGGACTGATGACCACAGATGTTAAGTCCCATAGTGCTCAGAGCCATTTGAACCACAAACTGGTGAAGCTACGAGCAGTATTCGAAAATTGTTGTAAACCATGGAATGACAAGTGAAAATAAACTCTCATCTCCTCAGCTTTGTTCGACTGTAGAGGGCGTGTTTCCGTGTTGATACCATCCAATTTGTTCATAATTATTGTCATTAAATAACTGGAACTGTGTGGAACTGAAGCATACAAGGTAGGAGATATAAGCAAAATGAAATGCAAAGTAGCAGAGTATATACGTATCTAAGTAGAAAACAAAAATCCGTCTCAACAGAACAGCAAAATAGCGAATGTTGCTTCATGCAGAACTTTGTTTCTGGTAAACAGTCTGAGTAGAAGGAAGCGAACTTCTTGGAAATGTAGAGTGTTGATCGAAGAGATGACTTGGCCGTGTGCGTCTTCTGTCCATAATAGGCAACAATTTTTACCGGTGGACAAAATTATTAGGCTTGTTCGTTCTCTATCTTTTACATCTTAAAGAATGATAACACACTCACAAAGAACTGAACGCCATAACTAAGAACTATTGTGTGCTTCACAAACTATTGAAAAAAGATTTTCCAAATGAAAGGGGGACAGTAACGTATGTCGGCGATAAACACAAAACGTTCAACAGCACACAAAATTAGAAAACTATGATATCGTTCGAAAGACCGGAAAATATTGTAACAACAGCCTTTATCACACAAACTGAAAACCTCAAACCTCTTATTAAATACATTCTGAGATATCTGTCTTCCCAAAGCAATTCACTGAGATAACGCAAGGTGGTCGCGAAAACTGTTCAGCTTTCATAAAAGGAGCAGTGTGGCGACAATGTACACTCGACAGCAAAGAAAGGGGGTCACGCCTGAATTCCAAGGTGTATGCTGCACCGGAATATATGCAACCAACATAGCATATCTGTGTTGCACATCGTCGCAACCCTCCACAGTACAGTCGTTGTAAGATATACAATGGGTAGCGCTAGAGACTACTAGAGAGCACCGGTATTCATGACAGTCCGTTCAGATGTAAGTAACACCACGATAGTGCAGAAGGAATCAAACTGTCCTTAACGTTTGTAAACTATACTTAATTACAGTAAGTGACATTTCAAACGTTCTGGGACAACTAATTTTTTCACATAAATCGTTCAGTAATCCTTAGGCACAATTAAATATTTGAGACAGTATATGGATTTGGAAAGTTGTATCGCAATTGGAAACACATTCTTTGCTGTCTAAAAGGTTTACCCAGAACATGCTGAACGTCGTTCAACGTTCAACGGGGAGTGGTTTCGCATCAACTTTATGTAACACTAAGCAGTTAAAAGAAAACGTGATTAACAGCGGCAACCACTCTACGGAAATCCCAACATTAACAGCGAATCACAAGTAATATCATTGTCGACATTACTCATCAACAGTTACTTGTACACAAAGTTGTACTTGAAATGACATGACCAACGTCTTCGTTCTGGATCCGGATGCAAACCCAGAACGTAAGGCCATTGTTAACCAAGCAAAGCTTTGTGCCTTATCGAGACTCCATCACAAGCCAGGAAGAGACGTCAAATATTGACGTTTGCACCAGTATTAGTTATCAATTCTCAACTTGAACGTAAATGACGATAATGTTTGTGCGAAACCAGGAACCCTAACATGACAATTCCCCTCTTGATAATTACCTTCGAAAGGTATATTGTTGCATTGTCAAGGAACAAAGGATGCACATGTTTACAATTGAAATGCCATCATGTAATGCATGTGACAAGGATGCGAACCCAGCACCTAATCAGATTGTCGAATAAGTTCGTAAAATCAGAATGTTGATATCATAGTTTGTCACCAGTAGTGTGGTTGGAACCTTAAATGACGACTGAAGTTGTATTGCCTGAGCGGGATTCGAACCCGACGCCTACCGCCATCGTTGTCTATCCAGGAACAGACGAAAAATTTCAAATGTTGTTCCACCAGTAGCGAGATGTGCGGACGTTTAACTCGGAATAAAGTGACGGAAACGTCTATGCTGACTGAGAGTCGAACGCCGCACACGTGGTTATGAAGACACGTTAATAATCAAATTCTTATTCAGTAGTAGCTAGGAGTAGCAAGCTTAGTTGCAAACCTTAAGGCCTTTCTCATCCCTGGTAACGTGTTACCTAATATCTGCGATATCATGGTGTCAATTTACAAGTGGAGACTGCCGTAAAGAGCCATGTTCCCTAGTAGTCGTGAATCATTGAGATGTAAACGAAGAGCCTCAGCAGAAAGTAATTTCCGTCGTGCAGCAAGTATTGTTTCAGAGACACTGAGTACATATTATTAAGTGCACACAACGTGTATTATATACTACGTATATACTGTTATTTGGGGAATCTGCCGCCAAACCTGTTTACTTTTACATTCCGCTTAGTTGTCGTGGTTGAATACACGTTTTCTTAAGGCTACATCTAATGCGGAGCGCTTACAAGAAAGAATAGTTTCCTGCGTCATGTTATTGCTGGGAAGATGAAATATTTTGTGGTAGCTATGTTTAAATTGGCTCTGAGCACTATGGGACTTAACATCTGTGGTCATCAGTCCCCTAGAACTTAGAACTTCTTAACCTAACTAACCTAAGGACATCACACACATCCATGCCCGAGGCAGGATTCGAACCTGCGACCGTAGCAGTCGCGCGGTTAGCTATGTTTAAAATGAATGTATTTTTGAACGTATTGTACGTAAAATATTTGAATGAATCGTCAACTGTAGGTGTGCCTGCACATGTTATAGCATAATAGCTGTAGCTGCGTTAGTTTATACTTCAGATTAGTGTAGGTTAGGTGTAACTTTTGGTTCTTCAAGGGCTGATCTTCGCCCTGCGGCCCGGGTCTTTACTAGCCGCGGCTCGCAAACTACCGGCCAGCCAGGCTAGCCGAGGCGAGACGGAAATGAGCTAGCTGGCGGTTGCGTTGGTAGGCTAACAGCCGGTGACGAGCCAGCACGGCTGCGCCGCATGCCTCTGCCTCTGCTGCTTCGTTTGAAGTAAATATGTTTACCTCCTCTCCTGGCATCAGTATAAGAGCGGCAATCAGAAATACACATCAGGGTGTCTGCCGTAATGCCTCACTGGAACAGGTCTATTCGAGATAGAGTCGTCGCTCTCATTGAAGAAGGAGGATGTTCCATCAGAGAAGCTGGCAGACGGTATGGCGTACCACATTCCTCTGCAACGAGATGTTGGAGGATCTACCTCGTTATGGACATTAGTTACAACACAGACCTACCTTCTGATGCTGCATACTTGTAGTACAGCTACACATACTTGACCTGTTAACCAACACGCCCTTACCTGTGATGCTAACGCTTTTACACTGCGCTCCCATACATAAAACCCGATTCAACTTGTATGATTACAACAACGAACACTGGAAGTGGTCAGTTCACCATTAAAGAAATAATAAACCAGCCTGGCAAGATCAAATTGTTATTGAGGTCCTTTGTCCTCGAATTAAGATGGTGTATCTTCATTAAACATTTTTGGGAATCTGACTACAGCACTCATCAGAATTTAGAGAACTTGCATGACTGAAACTAATTCCGATTGCCTAGAAATTCTAAACTACGTAATAGCTCATCAGACGTACTATCACAATCAGTAATGCAGCTGTGGCACGTGGGACTTACACAAGAACCGCGTTTACAGCTTCAACATACAAACACGGATGAAATATGAATCGAAATAAGCATGTATAAAATAAAATAATTGTTAAACGAATCTTTGAAAAATAGAACCAACCGAAATGGAGTCGTTACCTATGCTCTCTGATGTTTCTTAGATTCATTAAAATGCAAAGAAAAATATAACCTGTAACACATCCAGGCGAGTCCTTAGGCACTTGATTAACAGTTCTGTGGTCTTCACTTCATGAGTCACGGTCACATCAACGGGGAAGGACGTGATAAACACTAGAGTGAGGACTGCTGCCCTCCACTACGGAAGTTACGGCAAATCGGGAGTGAGTCAGCTGCTCTCCCTTAACCAGTGACTACAGAGAATAAAGGATAGTCGGTTGTCAGTTGCCCTGCAGTGCATACGTCAACACAGCGAAGGATTTGCCAGCTGAAATGGACGCCTCCCATTGGATCGTCGCATATCTTCTTTTCACCGGTAAGTATCTTTACAACATGACTAAGGTCTTTCGCAGTTTTAATATTTAATTTTCACCGTTTTATTTGAAGTCCTGCTTTGTAAGATATATTGTAAGCAATCTGAATTTATTTGGATCCTTGTCACGACTCTAAATCTCTCCCGGACTAAGCTGATATTGTTGTTTCAACAACGCCGCTACGTATTTCCTTCCACATTATTATTTACAGTAGCTTTTCTCTAACAGAAGTGATTTTGATGTCGAAGATATGTTAAATTCACTCATATATTTCATAACTTCCAGAAATAGTGAGGATATTGAATTTAATTGCAACCAGTTTACCAAAGTACACTCCTCATCAGATTAGTATTGTAAGAAAATATGATACCTTGTAACTAGATTCATGAGTGTTAGGACTTGAACAACTGGTTACGTACCAACAACCTCTTTTTGTACTCTCTCCTTTCTGGTGCTACGTCTGAAATACATTCGAGACTATTATTTTAAATTGGTAAGACATCGGCCACAAGATAATTAGTTTATTACATCCTTGCTATCCTTGTAGAATGAAGATTCTGTTGGTCATATCTGCACTGGACTGCCCCTCTCTACGGTTATAGATATTAAATTTGCGAGAATAACTGTTCAGTAACACTGTGCAGCTATAGTCCACTTTTATTTCACTGGCGTCATATAATCTATATCATCAACAGACAAATAACTTTATCATTCTGCAATGCGATCGTTTGAAAGAAGGAATCACAGGATTCACCATCCTATCTACGACGAGATAATTAAATCAGACGCATAAGGTCGGATTGATCATGGCTGGGACAAGAAGTATTATGTGGCCTTTTCAAAGAACCCAGCCTTCTATTCGTCTGCGATATGCAGACACCATGGAAAACTCAAATGTACACGAGCGGACGAGAATCTGAGTTCAGCTTCTCCTGGGTGTGACTAAACTACCGGTCGTTTGAATTGATCTTCCTTGCACGACACCGTAGCTGCCGGACACGCACACGCGAATTAGTCATGCCTTGCACTAATGGGAGGTGGAAAACTGCCTGACAAAACCGGTTAAGCGTGCAGATGCATGGGAGCAAACGAAATGATACTTCACATGTTGAAAGGGTATGTGTTGTAATTTCAGCAATTAAAAAACAGAGTCAGGTTCAGATAATATGAAGCCACATGTCGGTATGATGCTGCACCCTCTCTGCCCTGGATGCACGCCATGGTTAGTCTTGGAAGTACTTCGTAAAGCCGTTCTATCACCTCCTGTGGGAAGGTGACCCACGACTGTTGCAGGTGGTCCTTGATATTCTGGATACTGGTACTGGGACAGAGTTAACGCCTGAGCTGCTCTCACACATGATTTATTGGAGACAGGTGTAGGAGTCTTGTAGGCCGCAAGGGTACCTCATCATCACGCAGACTGTTCATAGAGATAGATGCCATGTGTGGATGCAAATTGCAAAATGACGCCACGATACTGTCGCATAAGATATAACAAATGAAGACGCAGGATATAAATAATGTACCGTTGAGCCATCAGAATTTCCTCAATCATTTGCAGCCTTCCATCTGTGACCTGAGGTAATACCTGACGGCTCCTCACACCATGACGCCAGCAGTAACACCGCTGAGCCGCTCCAAAACAATGTAAGAATGAGACATCGCCTCAAGTCGCGGCCATATGCGGGATCGTCAAGCGGGCCAGTGCAGAACATGGTTCATCGCTGAACATAATTCAGTGCCATTCATCGGCTGTCCATGCTTCCTGCCGACGGCACCACTCCAAAAGCAGCCGTATATTTTGAAGTGTTTACTACAGCTCACGTAGTAGACAGTAGTTCCCTTCTCGGCTGCAGATAATTTCCGGCTAATGCCGTAGGATGAAACAGGATGTTGCAGAGAATCTATTACTTGTTCTCGGATAACAGAAACAGATGTGTATGGGTTACGATGTGCTTGGTGCGCAGTGCGACGTTCCTCTCCTATAGCGATCAGACGTCGTTAACAAGAACATTGGCGGCCAGTATGCTTGCCCTTAGGTTTTCATGTAATCTAGCATAGAACAGCAGTCACATACGATTGCCCCACAAATCTGGATGTTGTGCGTTTCTACCCGATTGAAGTTAGCCGGCATTTTGGTTTATTTTACAGAGAAATTTCAATTTCAAGTGGTCATTTCTAGCACCTAGTCTGCTTATGAATTACGCTAGGTACCAGGAAGAACTCTGAAGCACGCTGAGATTTTGAAGTAATAGTGCACGTACTTCTCTGAATTCATTCTCGATCCCTCATGGCAAAAGAGGAGCACAGCATGCAGCGGTATTAATTTTAGTGGCTTTACTTTTGATTATGCTTCCACTATATTTATTTCCAGACACCAGTCGACTGATGATCTCAGATGTGAAGTCCCATAGTGACTAGAGCCATTTGAAACATTGGAACACCAGTTCTATTTCTGTCCGTTACTAACCAATGAGAATACCGATTAGCTGCTGCAGTAAACCCTTTAAGTGGGTAACGTATCTTTGAAAGATCCGTTGCTTGATCGGAAACCAATACATTTCAGAGAGCTAAATATCCCACTACTGGTGATGCTAAATATACATCTTATTATTTTAGGACATTATTCCGGTGTAGTACGTTGCTTTGCTTACAGACGGAAGGATCATATTCTCTTAGGCATGAAGACTAAGCCTAAAAAAGTCATACACATGTTTACTTGGTAACTTCTAGAGTAAATTTGAGATCGACGTTGAAGTAGCGTCTACTTTTAACTGGCTAGTACTTGGATAATCTGAGTGATCTGACGTTGCGAATTATGCTGCTGGAGTATCACACCAGGGCAGATTTATGGAAAAGAAACTGCTTGTGTCAATAAACATAGCTACTGTAGCGCTGAGTGGTAAAATATCTATCCGTCCGAATCAGGATGTTTTCATTAACAACTCCATGAAGGCCAAACAATAAACTGTAACCTAATACTCGAGTATTACATTACAGAATTCACGAATCGGCTGTCGCTCACCACGAAGCTCTTACTGATGTATGATTTGATAATGCGATTAGAGGTTATTGGCGTAAAATATGAAAACAGAGTCTCCAATCAAATGATTAATGTCGTTTTTCGAGGACCAACAACATCTGTGAGTGACGGTGTCAGAGGATCAGTTCTTCAAGTAAGTGTTTTGAAACGCAGTCCTTAACAGGTGACGATAGCTTTCACTGCTACCAGTAATCGCGTGAACGGTGACTATACTTTACATAGAGCACGTCCTCCTTTTCAGTCATACACTAATACTCGTTTCTTACAGTTGACCTGACGACTCGTGCTATATACATGAACTATCTGATCCAGACAGCCCTATTTAACGCGGTATTGACTACTAGATGTCACGAGAGGCGGACCCACCAGTATAGAAGAACCCAGGAGTATTCTATCGTCAGTAGAGGAGCAGCAACAGCAGGGTGAGTCGGTCAGAACAGCTCAGTCACTTCAGACGTGGACTAGTTGCGGGGTCCTGCCCACTCGTCTCTTACAAGGTGCCTAAAGGTTGCTGGATTCTCGGATAGGTTTACAACAATTCAAACAAATCACATTAATAGTTTTTAATACAATGAAGATGATTGAGAATACTTAACACTAGATTAGCGAGAACGTGTCGCAAGCGATGGGCGACATGAAAGTAGTCAGTGTCCTTTGCTTTACGCAATATTCATGCAGGTGTGTCACACAGTTTGTGGATCACTATTAACGGCTATCGCAGTGCTCTCTTCTAACGCGTGGTTTCCACTAGGGTCCGTCTTGTACTGTCGCTTTACTGTCCGCCGAGACTGTCAGGAGCGACGCTTATATTCTCTTCGTAAAGAGGCCGCTCCTGTCATCGTGCTGTCCTAGTCAGTGGGCTGTTGACTGACGTTGTCTCACAGCCTTTTTCTGCTCTTGCGTTCTTCGTCTACGTGCCGACGCTTGTCGTTAGGCCGGAACACTAGTGACTGGATGTCACCTGAGTAACAGATCCATCTAGCACACTTCAACACTTCCAAAGCTTCCCAAGTCGCCTGTTGATGCTACGAATGTGAAGCAGAAAAGGAAAGGAACAATCGCAGTTAAACTAAGACCCAGTGAACCTTGTATAGTCACAGACAGGGACTGTTGAGCATTGCAGTGGGTGCTTGTGGGGAATCGTATGAAATAAATGGGAGGAATCATTCATGAGTTCCAAAGTACTGTCAGCGCTCCATCTAGCACAGAGGCTGTGAGTAGGGAATTAAAAAGAATGGGATACAGTGGTCCAGCAACCCCTCATAAGCCACACATATGTGTAGTCAGTGTTCAGCGACGCTTGTCGTGACGTTACGATGGACGCCAGTGGACAGTGGATAAATGAAATGAGCGAGTTGATGTAATGAATCACGATATACCCTGCGACTGTGCAATAGGTTTGTCGTACGTCTAGCGAATATTTCCTCCCCGTCGTGAATATTGCCAACAGTGAAGTACAGAGGAAGTAGTGTTACGGTACAATGGTGTTTTTCGAGGTTAGGGTGTACTTATTGTTCTTAAGAAAATACTAAATGTGGAAGCAGCTGAACATAATTTACAGCACTGTATAATGCGTACAGTAGAGAAACAGTTCGGAGACAATGATTGCTTGTATCAGCATGAAAACGCATGCCAACCTCTGTGGCCGAGCGGTTCTAAGCGCTTTAGTCTGAAACCGATCGACCGCGACGGTCTCAGGTTCGTCTCCTGCCTCGGGCATGGATGTGTGTGATGTCATTAGGTTAGTTAGGTTTAAGTAGTTCTAATTTCTAGGTGACTGATGACCTCAGATGATAAGTATCATAGTGCTCAGAGCCATTTGAACCATTTTTTGTCATAAAGCGACATCTGTGAACAAATGATTTCTCTAAATACTACTCCTGACGTGGACTGACCTGCTCATAATCCCATCTTGAAACCAATAGAACACCTTTCGGTTCTCGAGGAAGAATGGCTACCATTCCTCCCCACTTATTTAATCACCTCACTGAAATTGTCCCAGGCAGAGTTTAAGCATTCATAAAGGTGAAGGGTGGACACACCCCATATTAATGTTCCTTGTTCGGATACATTATATTAGAGAATGTAGGTACATAACACTGTACTTGTCGTACCAAGTCTGTCACTCCCCTTTCCAAGTCACCTACTTGTTTCAAAAGCTACCTCCCTCTGCGTATAAGTTTGGTGAGCCACTTCCGTAGACGGAGTATTTGAATTTTACGGCCGTGTAACTTTAAGAGCAAAACGCCACGATATGGAGGCTGTTCGGTACATAGCAACGAAAACCACACGGCTTTCTAGAGCAGATAGTTACGAGAATAATTCTAGCCAAAGGAGTCAACGTCATTCATAAGAAGGCACAGTGACAATGCAATTGCATAAGACAAAGACGGTAAGACCAGTTATAAACTGTTCACTCTAATAGATAACATAAATGAAAGTGAAACAGATACAGATGGGAAAAGTAAGTAACTATTTATTTTTGCGAAGGTAATGGCTCTAATTTTAATACATTTATTCCTTGTGAGACAGAACGGTCAATACTCTCATGGAAAAATGTATGCTGCTGCATATGGAACCATGACTGTATCCAAGGCTTGTACCTCTTCATCCGAAGCAACTCGAAGGGTCTGATTTCTCTCTCTCGCTCTCTCTCTCCATTTTTTTTTTTTTACTGCCGCTTGTACATCAGAAGTTTTGGGAGACTCTACAGATTTTCATGAAGTAAAAACGAAACAATTTCTTTCATTTACTGCTCTGAGGTCACTTAACTTACCTGACAACTGTGTGGAAACGCTTAGTTCACTCCTTAATGGCAGACTTAATATTTCTCTGAAGTTCTTTTCTCCATTTGTTAGTCTGATGTCACATGATGTCATTGTTTTCAATAGTGAGTACTTTGTTTTACTAGCCAGATATATAAACGCGACGAAAAAGCTGTAGTTAAGATTTTGCTTTCTTCATACAGTAAAGCGACAAGCAGAACAGATGAATTCAGAAGTAGAGGTGAACCACAACAAATATTCGAAATGTCCCCCAAATGTTACGTTACTTCCATGTATTTCGAACATGAAACTGACATATAATTTACGAACTTGCTACCTACAACGCTTTCCTGGAGTTTATTCTCATCGCTACTCACTATCGCATACAATAAGGACTCTCAATCACCCCACATATAGAAAAACGCTGAAGTCGCACAAAAAGGTAAGCAAAATTGTCATCCGTTGTACTAAGTACGTTGACAGACAGCTCGATGTCCGAGTGATATTAAGCAAATAGCAGTATTTGTAGTTTATGTTCACTGTAGTTTTCTCCAGAGTGGTATTTCAGGGTAAGGAATTCAACCATATGTCAACTGGCACTATGAAAGTATATGCCATACTCCACAAATGTTAGTTTCAGCTCATTTTTCTCAGATACTTAACATGATGCCCATTGTAATTATCTGCGCAGAGATGCCGGTGATTTCTTCCACATTAAATAATTTTGCACTTACCGAGCACGATTTCCGTTCACTATGCAAGTACGACTTCTCCCAAAATATCAGGTAAAGGCAAGTTTCCTTCTACAAAGATAGCTCTTTTAATTTGCAAAATATATTTGTGCTATCAATGGCTGAAAGGTATTTTTTATTTTGTTCCAGCATCCCAAGGAACACAACAGCGCCCTGTCGTTGATGATAAAGCTCCATTTTTTGATGACTTCCCAGGTGACCGGTCCATAGATGACGTTTCGATGTGAGTATCCTCATGATGACACCAATCGATGACCCGGTACTACCTTTCATTCAACAAAGTCACGTATAAAAAATGTTGTCACATGTACACTGAGAAAGTTTACCTATGAGCACAGATAAGGCGCTGAGATATTCTTGTCGGCGGCTGTGGCCGAGCGGCTCTAGCCGCTTCAGTCCGGAATCGCTCTGCTGCTACGGTCGCAGGTTCGAATCCTGCCTCAGGCATGGGTGTGTGCGATGTCCTTAGATTAGTTAGGTTTAAGTAATTCTAAGTCTAAGGGACTGCTGACCTCAGATGTTAAGTCCCAAGGTGCTTAGAGCCATTTGAACCATTTTTCAGAAATTCTTTTCAGTTCCAATGTAGTATGACTACTTTCAGTAGCAAGTATTAACGAAGACACATTTGTCTATTTTGGAGATTCGGCAGAATCAGTGCAAATAGTGGGATCTCAACGAGTTTGTGCAACGATTAAGGACAATAGCCGATGTCTTCTAACACCTTAGCCATGTATGAGAGTGACGAACTGAATTACATACACACCTATAGCATCAATGGCACACTCTTTGGCCATAGCGACAGGCGCAAGTGATCGTAATGTGGACCTACACCTACAGGGTGTCCTAGAAATGTTACAACACATTCCAAGGATTGTAAAAGTTGCTGTGAGGAACCAGTCGAGGACAAGAACCCGTGTCCGGAAACTTCATCAGCGCAACTGAGCATCCCATTCATAGGACAGAAGGTCAACGGCTTTCTACGCAGCCGATAGCTCCATCTTCTCCACTGGCGATCATGGCAATCAGTCGCGATCACTGAATAACAAACAATACACTGAGACGTTCCGCCTACAGCCCGTCAGCCACATTTGCGGTCGAAGGGGTGGCTTAGTGGCAATCTCTGACGACTGTAATCTTCGAGGATCTGAGGCGTCATCGAATGATGTTTCTCGATACGGGTTCCAATCCTCGATTTGGCCCTCAAGAGAGCCTTTACAAGCTCTTGAAGTTCGTCGCAACATTTCTGGATCAGCCTGTAAATCTGTATTCAGAAAACCACTGTGAAGTTCATGGCTGAGTGTATGTCCCACTGTACCAATTATTAAGATTTAGAGATAAAACTGCAGCCTTGTTAGAGGAGGTTTTTAGTTTCAAATTTGGATGTGGCATTTAGTCTGTGGGAGGCATCGTCGGATTATAGGTACTGGTCACGGAGCGAATGCTCTGGCAAAATGCGATTAGGATATCAACAAGTTGAAAACCCCCAATTCCTGTCAGTCACAGAAATTATTACGTTGCCTAAAGTTCTTGCTTCTCATACTTTTCAAAAATTTATATGCAAACCAGACGACGGATTGGAACTGGGCAATTGCCTCGGGGGCTTTTTGCCTGATGTGTCTGTTCAATCTTGCGCAAGAAAATTTTCGTTTACAAATTATACGTTGACAACATATTGATTCTTTTCAGTGACCAGTCTTTGGAAATGCAGCAACTTTCCAGTACATAGATGACTCGGGTAAAATTAATTACTTAGCTCTCCAAGTACTGGTGATTGAAAGTCAAAGAATTTTTTAGGTCTACGGAAAGCAGCCATTCCATCATACAAGCTTCATCATGCCATCCAAGGCATTATAAACTGAGTTTTTTCAGCTTCATGATTGATCTCGTCCTTGGTCTGCCTCTCAATGAAGCTACCATCAGTAAAGAACTGAATAACTCAGAATTTATTGCAATTAGAAACGGCTGCAGTATTTCCTTAGTCCAGAAGCTGTGCTGATAAAAGGAACTGAAACTGAATACTTCATCTACAATCGAGCATCCTAAAACAGAGGTAAAGTGCACTCCCTTTCCTCTCTTAGGCTATATGTCCAATCATTTAGCCAAGCTATTTCGGTTACAAGAGCACATATATCTTTCACTGGTGGTACCAACATATGACATCATGTTTTTCATAATAAAGGGTCACAGAAAAACATTTATACTGAAGCTCTAAAGGAACTGGTAGAGGCAGGCATATTCAGATACAGAGATTTACAAGGGCTGCCCAGAAAGTAATACACCGCAATTTTTCTTCAATAATTCTTTAATCAACATAATGAGAATTAAACACAGGAGAGAATGGTGTTTTATCTACACCCCCTTCTTTTCCACGTATGGCCTTCCTCCAGCGCGAAACAAGAGCGTTTATGCCCTGTCGGTACCAATCCTTTACCAGATAGTTGAGCAAGTGTTTCACTACGTGAACCATTTCCTCAGATTCCTCTAAATGTCTTCCACGAATGGCACCCTGTAATGGCCCGAACAAGAGGACGAACGAGGGGGCTAGGTCAGGTGTGTAAGGTGTGACAGCCGTGGATGGTCTCCCCGAACGCTGCAAATAGTGGAGCTTCGTTGAAAGGCCTTCTGATGACCTCACCCTCAGTGCCCAGCAACTAACTGTACTTCTGTCGACAGCAGATGTTCCATAGACTTCGCAGAAACGTTTGTGAATATTCCCACAGTTTCTTTCTCTGCAGTGAGAAGTTCAATAACGGCACGTTGCTAGTAACGTAAATCACGTACAGACCCCATTTTGAAACTGTCCTGCAGCTACGCTATCTGTCGGAAGTGACTGAAACTTCTCGCGCTCACTCAGGAGATTTCTAAAAATACAACTTCATCTACATCTACATACATACTCCGCAATCCATCATACGATGCGTGGCAGAGGGTACCTCGTACCACAACTAGCATTTTCTCTCCCTTTTCCACTCCCAAACAGAACGAGGGAAAAATGACTGCCTATATGCCTCTGTACGAGCCCTAATCTCTCTTATCTTATCTTTGTGGTCTTTCCGCGAAATATAAATTGGTGGCAGTAAAATTGTACTGCAGTCAGCCTCAAATACTCGTTCTCTAAATTTTCTCAGTATCGATTCACGAAAAGAACGCCTCCTTTCCACCAGAGGCTCCCACCCGAGTTCCTGAAGCCTTTCCGTAACACTCGCGTGATGATTAAACCTACCAGTAACAACTCTAGCATAGAATAAGGGTCGACCTGCGACAGCAATCGCACAACTTGCGTACGGGCCGCTAGACGCCGCCGCGAGCGCTAAGAGTGCATTGCGATCGCAGGCGCGCGTGTTGCGTACGGGCCGCGAGGTGCCGCCACGAGCGTAATCGTATATACGTGCCGACGGAGTTCGGCCAGCTCTCATTTTGTTGGCATCTCGTTTTTACTTATTCTCTTATTTGCTTAGCTGCCTAGCTCTTATTCGTTTATGGCTCATGTTATTGTGCTCTCTTTCAGCCATTCTGATTGTTTTTATTTACTCCCAATTGAGAAGTGCTCATTTTGGCATGTCACTTTTGCATGTTTCTCATTTTGCTAATAATATGCTCCTTAGCTTTTTACAGTTGAATTGATTAACATAGTCTCATGGACTGTTTGTTCATTTCAGCCTGTTCATATTTTGATTTCTTTAAATACTGTAATAATTATCGGAAGCATTTCTTCCCTTAAACTTGTGTAAAGCATTCTCGATGTAGGATTTGTTCTGTGACAGAGGTGTAAGGTTTTGAATATAAATTATATACGAAACTGTGCTTTAAAAGAAATTTTTTTTTCAATTTGTACTACATCAGACGACAATTTTGTGATATGAGGGAGAAATTTGAGGGGAGAACCCATGGAATTAGTCTTAAGTGATCCCCTTTAAAAATAAAAAAAATGTGTGACACTGAAAGACGTGACACTGTAGCCACCGAAAACTTATATATTTAAACTTATACGTCACACCACCTCTGAATTGCTCCTATGTCCTCCCTCAATCCGACCTGATAGGGATCCCAAATGCTCGAGTAGTACTAAAGAATAGGTCGTATTAGTGTTTCATAAGCGGTCTCCTTTACAGATGAACCGCACCTTCCCAAAAGTATACCAATGAACCGAAGACGACTATCCGCCTTCCCCACAACTGCCATTACATGCTTGTCCCACTTCATATCGCTCTTCAATGTTACGCCCAAATATTTAATCGACGTGACTGTGTCAAGCGCTACAGTACTAATGGAGTATTCAAATATTACGGGATTCTTTTTCCTATTCATCTGCATTAATTTACATTTATTTATATTTAGAGTTAGCTGCCATTCTTTACACAAATCACAAATCCTGTCGAAGTCATCTTGTATCCTCCTACAGTCAGTCAACGACGACGTCTTCTCGTACACCACAGTATCATCAGCAAACACCCGCACATTGCTATCCACCCTATTCAAAAGATCATTTATGTACATAGAAAACAACAGCTGACCTACAACACTTCCCTGGGGCAGTCCAGATGACACCCTCACCTCCAATGAACACTCACAATCGAGGACAACGTACTGGGTTCTGTTAGTTAAGAAGTGTTCGAACCACTCACATATTTGGGAACCAATCCCATATGCTCGTACCTTAGTTAAGAGTCTGCAGTGGAGCACCGAGTCAAACGCTTTCCGAAAGTCTAGGAATACGGCATCCCTCTCATACCCATCATCCATGGTTCGCAAGATATCATGTGAAAAAAGGGCGAGTTGCGTTTCGCAGGAGCGATGCTTTCTAAAGCCGTGCTGATACATGGACAGCAACTTCTCTGTCTCAAGGAAATTCATTATATTCGAACTGAGAATATGTTCGAGAATCCTGAAACAAACCGATGTTAAGGATATTGGTCTGTAAATTTGAGGATCCGTCCTTCTACCCTTCTTATATACCGGCGTCACCTGCACCTTTTTCCAGTCGCTCGGGACTTTACGTTGGGTAAGAGGTTCGCGACAAATGCAAGCTAAGAAAGGAGCCAATGCAGTAGAGTACTCTCTGTAAATCCGAATTGGAATCCCATCAGGACCTGGCGATTTATTTATTTTGAACCCATTCAGCTGCTTCACAACCCCAGGGATGTCTATCACTATGTCCTCCATACGGGAATCTGTACGAGACTCAAACGGCGGTATGTTTGTACGATCCTCCTGCGTGAAAGATTTCTCAAATGCTAAATTTAATATTTCAGCTTTCGTTTTGCTCTCTTCCGTTGCCAGGCCACACTGATCATTGAGTGACTCGATGGAAGCCTTCGACCTGCTTACCGATTTTACGTAAGACCAGAATTTCCTTCGGTTTTCAGCAAGATCTTTTGCTAAGGTATGACGGTGGTAGTGGTTGTATGCTTCGCGCACCGCTCTTTTAACAGCAGCACGAATCTCTACTAACTTTGGCCTGTCCTCATTCTCCCTATCTTTCTTGTACGGCGAGTGCAACTGTCTTTGCTTCCTGAGCATTCTCCGAATTGCGCTGTTAAACCACGGTGAGTCTTTTCCGTCCGTAACCCACTTTTTCATAACATACATCTCCAATGCGTGATTTAGAATTGTTTAATATTTGCCCATAATTCTTCCACGTCCATCTTACCGGAAGTAAATAGAGTCGATTCATTTACTAAGTGGGATGCTAACAACTGCTTATCTGCTCTTTCTAGTAAGAATACTCTCCTAGCCTTCTTGACAGACTTTGTAACTTTCGTAACCATAGTCGTAATGACAACGTCATGATCACTAATCCCTGTCTCAACACTGACACCGTCGATGAGGTCTGGTCTCTTCATGGCTACCAGATCTAAAATATTTCCATTACCCGTTGGTTGTCGATTTAGCTGCTCAAGACAGTTTTCGGATAATGTGTTCAAAAGTAATTCACACGACGGCTTGTCTGTACCACCTGTGTTGAATCCATAGACATTCCAGTCTATACTAGGTAGGTTGAAGTCGCCTCCGACTAATATAGCATGATCCGGGTACTTCTGCGATACAGAGTGTAGACTCCCTTTGAATGATTCTAGAACTGTCACGGTGGAACCTGGTGGCCGGTAATAACACCCTACAATTAACTTTATTTCTCCTAGGCCCTGTTAAGCGTGTCCAGATAACTTCATAATCACACTCTACTTCGACCTCAGTAGACACAATATTTTTGTCAACTGCAATGAAGACACCACCTCCTACGGTGTCTAATCTGTCTTTCCGATATACGTTCCAACCCTCACTAAATATTTCAGAACTTCCTATCTCAGGGTTCAGCCAGGTCTCAGTCCCGAGAATAATTTGCGCGCCACACGCTTCCTGGAGGGCAGTAAATTCAGGAACTTTATTCCCAACACTCTAAAAATTGACTGCTAATATCATGATAGCTGAAGTGTCTTTACACTGAGCGCGTTCTGATTTCCCTGCCTGCACGTCGACTGGTGATTGTTCATCAGGACACCTCGCACTACTGCTTAGCCTTAAAAAAACCCCAAGTGCACGCCACAAGTACTCTGCTACCCGAGTAGCCGCTTCCTTTGTGTAGTGCACACCTGACCTATCTAGGGGCGTCCTACAATTCCCCACCTAACAGCGACACCCCACACGACCATACATACCTAACGTTTTTCATTTGTGGGATTGTTTTCGTCTGAGAAAAAAGTGCGATGCATTACAGTCTGGGCAATCCTCGTATAAACAGGCAGAATACAGAAACTTCCTGGCAGATTAAAACTGTGTGCTCGACCGAGACTCGAACTCGGGACCTTTGCCTTTCGTGGGCAAGTGCTCTACCAACTGAGCTACCGAAGCACGACTCACGCCCGGTACTCACAGCTTTACTTCTGCCAGTACCTCGTCTCCTACCTTCCCAACTTTACAGAAGCTCTCCTGCGAACCATGCAGAACTAGCACTCCTGAAAGAAAGGATATTGCGGAGACATGGCTTAGCCACAGCCTGGGGGATGTTTCCAGAATGAGATTTTCACTCTGCAGCGGAGTGTGCGCTGATATGAAACTTCCTGGCAGAAGTAAAGCTGTGAGTACCGGGCGTGAGTCGTGCTCCGGTAGCTCAGTTGATAGAGCACTTGCCCACGAAAGGCAAAGGTCCCGAGTTCGAGTCTCGGTCGGGCACACAGTTTTAATCTGCCAGGAAGTTTCATATCAGCGCACACTCCGCTGCAGAGTGAAAATCTCATTCTGGAAACATCCCCCAGGCTGTGGCTAAGCCATGTCTCCGCAATATCCTTTCTTTCATGAGTGCCAGTTCTGCATGGTTCGCAGGAGAGCTTCTGTAAAGTTTGGAAGGTAGGAGACGAGGTACTGGCAGAAGTAAGGCTGTGAGTACCGGGCGTGAGTCGTGCTTCGGTAGCTCAGTTGGTAGAGCACTTGCCCGCGATAGGCAAAGGTCCCGAGTTCGAGTCTCGGTCGGGCACACAGTTTTAATCTGCCAGGAAGTTTCATATCAGCGCACACTCCGCTGCAGAGTGAAAATCTCATTCTGGAAACATCCCCCAGGCTGTGGCTAAGCCATGTCTCCGCAATATCCTTTCTTTCAGGAGTGCTAGTTCTGCATGGTTCGCAGGAGAGCTTCTGTGAAGTTTGGAAGGTAGGAGACGAGGTACTGGCAGAAGTAAAGCTGTGAGTACCGGGCGTGAGTCGTGCTTCGGTAGCTCAGTTGGTAGAGCACTTGCCCACGAAAGGCAAAGGTCCCGAGTTCGAGTCTCGGTCGGGCACACAGTTTTAATCTGCCAGGAAGTTTCATATCAGCGCACACTCCGCTGCAGAGTGAAAATCTCATTCAGGCAGAATACAGCTCTGCGATCTGCAACGCCTATATAAGACAACAAGTGATTGGCCCAGTTGTTAGATCGGTTATTGCTGCTACAGTAGCAGGTTATCAAAATTCAAATCTCCGACATCGCTGTGGCCGGAAATTATTATCCTGCAAGAAAGCGACCAACGACGATTGAAGACAATCGTTCAACGTGGCAGAGGTACATCCCTTCCGCAAATTGCTACAGATGTCAGTGCTGGGCCATAAACAAGTGCCTGCGTGCGATACATTCTCCGAAACATCATCGATATGGGCTTTCAGAGCCGAAGGCCCAGTCGTGTACATTTGATGATTGCTAGACCCAAAGCTTTACTCCTCGCCTGGGTCCGTCAGCACCGAAATTGCAGTATTGATGACTGGAAACATGTTGCCCGGTCGGACGAGTCGTTTTGAATTTTCTATCGAGCGGATGGACGTTTACGGGTATGGAGACTACGTAATGAATCCATGGACGCTGCATATCAGCAGGGGACTGATCAAACTGGTGGGGGCTCTGTAAAGGTGTGGGGCGTGTGCAGTTGGAGTGATATGCGATCCCTGATACGTCTAGGTACAACTCTGACAGGTGACACGTACGTAAGCATCCTGTGTGATTACCTGCATCCGTTCATGTCCATTGTACATTCCAACGGACTTCGGCAATTCCAGCAGGAGGATGCGACACCCCACACGGCCATAATTGCTACAGGGTGGCTCCAGGAACACTCTTGTAAGTTGTAAGTCTTCCGCTGGCCACCAAACTCCAAAGACATGAACATGGGTATATCATGGGTGCCTTGCAACGTGCTGTTCAGAAGAAATCTCCATACCATCGTACTCTTAAGTATTATGGACAGCCCTGCAGGATTCATAATGTAAGTTCCGTTTAACACTACTTCAGACGTTAGTCGAGTGCATGCCACGTCGTGTTGCGACACATCTGCGTCCTCGCGGGGCCCTACATGATGTTAGGTAGGTGTACCAGTTCCTTTGACTCTTCAGAGTATAATATGTGAGAAGTTTACAGATTACAATTACACAATGCAGCGATGAATACGTTGTAACATTTGTAAGAATTTCAAACCAGGCTTCAGGAACACCTGCCCATAAAGAAAGGGCAGATAAAGCGGTACTTTCCAATTGCAGAACATCTGTTGGCGTCTGGCCATTGCCCGCCTACTATCAATAATGTGGAAATTTTGCTAAAATTATTCTGTTCTGTTGTGGCAGGGTAGTACAGCAACAACGTTCGAATTATTTTTGGATAAAAATGTTGCATTTTTCCCATAAGGGACGCAAACTCGATTTACATGAAGAATTTGAGATGGTTATACACACATTTTTGAGTTTATGGCCTTCACAAGGCCCAGCTGATCAGCAAAAATCGATCACTGTTGGGTGTAATGATGTTCATTTTCAAAGAAATTTAATCTCGCTGCGGCGAAGTATGCTGGTATCTCTTTTATTTCTTATTTCATACCATTATCTTTAAGGCATGATTGAATTCTTGTTTTTTTATATAATGATGACGAATTTTTTATAAGGTGTAATTATCTCATCGGATAGATATCAGTCAACGTTAAACTTTGTTTTAGGTCTGTCATTTTAGATATTACGTACATTTTAATTTATAAGACTATTTCATCTTCCGTGTATGAATTCGGCCCTTCGTTATGGATAAGATATAGACTATGAACGCGATTTGTCGGATTCTACTCTACTACTTGCTCTCAGGGCCCGAATACCACACTTTCGCAGTCTATGTTTGTTAGCGGGGGGCTCATAGATGTTGTGTTTCCCCTCCATGATGTTCTGCAATACACCTGTCCCTAATGTGTGCGGCGTCCTTTACGCATGGTAACGAATAAGGAACCTACTTGACAGCCGTTAGAGATTTTCAGATTTTTGTCATCCTAATCGTATTTTGCCGATGTATTTGCATCGTGTAATCATTTTCATGGACGGTGTGCAACGTGACCAGTTTCTGGATTGTAAAGATGCCTACCACAGGCGATATGTGTCATTGATACTTGAAAACTAGACCTATTTTTATCTAAAATCATACATTGTTTGCTGTATGAGCTTAAATGCATCTATGCGTGCTGAAGATTATCTAATCTGGAATTCACGAGCACTACTGGACCGGTACAGGAGGGACTGTAGTAGTTTTCTAGATTTATTGCTCAGTTTTCGTTCTAGAAACATTCTAAATAAGTTCCACAGATCCTACACGCAAATAAAAACATATGCGGTCTTCACAGATATCTAGAATACATAGACGCGTAATACAAATAAATGATATACGTCATGATGTGGAATGTGTCAACTGAACAAACAAAGAACGAAATAAAGAATGTTACATGGCCACATGGAGGTCATTTAAGGGTATTTAGTAATAAATAACAAATTATTTATTTCCGACTATTGCTCTATGGTGCAGGCCGCGGTGGCCGAGCGGTTCTAGGCGCTTCAGTCTGGAACAGCGCGACTGCTACGGTCGCAGGTTCGAATACTGCCTCGGGCATGGATGTGTGCGATGTCCTAAGGTTAGATAGGTTTAAATAGTTTTAAGTTCTGGGGGAATGATGACCTCCGATGTTAAGTCCCATAGTGCTCAGAGCCATTTTCTCTATGATATAAGAGCAGTCGATAATGAGATACTTCATTAATATACGTTTTACGACTGTACTGGGCATTACACACTTAAGTTAGAATAGTTTGGCTCTGGCCCCCACGTGCTAAGGCAGGAAAATATATATTTTGTTACACTCACCTTAATTGAGTGGCCCAGAGATGTGGCCAGCCTCAATGTTTGATTATATTTTTCGTCATAGGGTGCCAGCTCACACCTTCGTGAACTCAGTTTTTAGGCTGAAATAGAATATAACAACACAATGCAGGCAGGAACTGCGGTGCAATTTAAAATATTGAGTCACTCACGTTGATTTATAATTTGAACAGGTAGTTTATTTTTCTTTAATATTCTGAGTAAACACTTAAAATGCAGTCTGAATTACTTTTATGTAAGGGCGGACGTTAATAACTGGTGCTTCAACAGTTCACTATAATATACATTTCTTGCGATCACGACACTCGGTTGTCAGTTCACAGTTTACAAAATACACTCTATCCTCCTGTCCTAATCCTCTATGCTGTGCTCCACTTGATCGCTTTCGAACGTCGCTACATACATCCTTGTCCCCGAAAGTGGCTACCAACCCACTGGTACCCCCAGATGCGTGGCACGTCCGGCTCTTAGAGTCGGTAAGAACCCACTGTCCTCAAAGATGACCGCCCTCTGCACCCTCGATACGACTGCCTAACTCAAAACAAAGTTTGACAAAAATTACGAATATTCTAAAACTAAACAGAAGAACATATATGTAATATATTGAGAAAGATGTAAATTTTCTGGACAATAACAATCTAAAGTAAAATTTTTTGGATCTGAAAACGTTTTTTCATCAATAATGGTCTTGTGGCGTGATACTGCTTTTCCCGGATTTTGATGCTAAACATAAATAAACAAATTAAAATACATACTTAATTACTCATCTACCTCATTAAACTTTAGAATGCTGCCGCTAGTTTCATCTCTTTAAATTTATTTATTACCAAAACACAGTTTCTCTCAGTCTAATCCCATATTCCGAACTCTCATTCAAGTTGGTACACGCTATGCTAAATGGTCTGTGATTGCTCGACGCAGCTATACTAGCTGCATCTGTAGACACTTCGTTCATGTTAGTCGGCCAAACCATTGCCGAAGTATTAGCTTTTGAACTTCCATAAATTTACAATTTTGTAGGTGGCAATAACTTTTAAAGTACTATATAGTTTTGTGGCGCGTCAAGATAATTTAGCTTTACATATTTTTCTGTCCATGAGTGCCAACTCGCACCTCCGTGTCACTCTTAGTTTTGTTTTTATCAACATTTCTCTGGTATATAAATTTCTCCAAGGGCGCAAACACGGTCATATGCGCTGCTGCCTTAAGTCCACTCTGGTTTTACCAAGGCAGCGTAACGCTAGCCGCTCACCATTTCCCCATACCAGCCGGCAGCCACGTGCTCTGCGGCGGGAAACTACCGCTCTAATCTCACCACACAGCTTGTGCGCTCACAATTACCCCCACTTGCTAGTCCATAAACCGAGTGCACGGTTTCGTAAGTAGCGCCAAACCTAAACTGCGCCCTCAGAAACGAATTAATATACAAAAGTAAAGTCTACATATGAACTCGAAATGAGTAAGTCCCTATATTATCTTATGCGCCAGCACGTCCTACTCTAACTTAACTAAACTTACGTTAATTATATTTATTCATCAGCATTACCGTGATGCTGATATGGCTGGACAAAAAATAGTAAGTAACAAAACATAAGGGAAGCGAAGGTGGACCAGCAACATTTCTTAAAGTCTTCCAAATATTGTCCTTTTTCTTCAGTCTTTTTCTTTCGATGCACTATATTTCTTAGTACAAATTACACAGTATGTACAGTAAGCACTACACCTTTTGTTGTCTTCTGTGGTGTGCCTCTGACCTGCATCAGTACTGCAGCTCAGACCTCAGGTGCGGTTTCTCAAGTTCTTCTGCCAGTCAGATAACCCGATTCTACCAGGAACAAACAAAATTCACCGGATCTGTTTCCTATCAGCAAAGGTGTCTGGGTACCAACAACTGGTCGGATTTATACCCAACATCTCTGCTATCCAGACTTGATACAGTTAAAGCCAAATTTCCGGGCGATAACTAACACAAACATACTGATGGTAGTGTCACTAAGAAATGCATGCTGGTTACAGAGTTTTCTTTGATCACAACAACTTGTTCCATTCAAGAACACGTATGTCCCAAATCGTTCCAACTGTACATCATTGAGACAAGGTTTCTCTAACCAAGGTGAAGCTAAGAAAATATGTGACCAGAATAGTACTCAGTACTCTAATACCTAATATATGATGGGTTCCATGGTAGGTTCCACCAACAACCCTGTTTATAGTTTTCACCCAAACAATAATCCAGCTGTTGCTCAATGGCCAAAGAAAATGACAGCACAGCAAACTGAATAAAATCAAATGTAAAAAATACCCCATGACACAACATAATACACAGATAATCATGTATTCTCTTGAAACTAAATAATCCTAAATATATTAAAAAATTTAAAAAATTATATATCACCCCAAATCTAAACATTTCTTCAATGAGTACAGGAACGTACTATATGTACACCATTCAATTCCATATTCTAAACAGTCAATCTCATGCTGAACTATCTCCACCCCCAATGCACCAAAAGAATTTGGGTGTGAGCGAATCACATTCATTATAAACAATAAAAAAATGCCACTCAATGTCCCTCTCTCACATTCACATCCTATCATGTACATACGAGTAATTATGAGAGAATTAGCTGTGTAAACCAGCTGTCTCACAGCTTCAAGTACCACTATATTTTTACCAAGATAAGTATGAAAACCACTAGGCCATCCTCAAAATTCTTAAGACTAAACACAATTTTAAACAGTATAAAGCAAGGAGTACCTTGAAACGAAAAACTTAGCTATCATACTCTTGATAAATTATCCTCTAACTGCTTCCATCTCTGGTAGTGCTATAGGCTATGGCATGACCTTAATGGATTCCTGTGGATTTACCCTGAGTGAATACTCAAAACCACTCACCTTTCCTGGTTTTTCTGAAAACACATTTTTGTTTTTAATCAGTAATTGATATAATTCTGCCTTTTCATCCTCAGATATCCCCTTTGTACCACCTAGATTATTCCTTGTCTCTTTCTTAACCTCCATCTCATCCATTAAGCACTGTGCTACATGCAAACTAGCCACCAATTCGTCATCATTGAGTGCATTTTTTAATTTAACCCTTTTTCTTCCCTCAACACTGTTAAGTTCCACAACCTGGTCCTTACAATCTGCATATGCCTCAAATTTACTCAGGAAATCAATTCCCAATACCATATTCTTGCTTAAATTTGGGACCACCAAAAATGAGTGACTATATACGTCACCTCCAATGTTTACATCTAGAAATACCTCCTTCCTCACTGGTTTACTGAAAGTTCCTGTAGCATTTTTAATTTTCACCCCTGTGACTAGAAATTCCATTGTTTCCCTGTTCTTAATATGATCATAAACGCTCTCTGCCACCCCAGTCTCAGAACTTCCAGTATCCACCAGTACAGTTTCACAGATCCCTGCCACACCAACAGTTAATATCGGCTGCACCTTTTCCATAAAATCATGCTTCAAGTCTGTTTAAGCCAACAAGTCCCCCTCTATCTCATGTATGTAATCTTTAGTTATGGTGCACACTTGCTCTTCACTAAAAGATTCAATATCCTTATGCCGTGAAAATATTAAATCAAAGGCCACTATAATACTAGAGTTTCTTACACTCAATCCCACTAGCTTTCTAGTAACTCTATACTTTTCTTCCTCCCAGGTCTCTGGTATCAACTGCTGTTACAACTTAGCAAAATTAACCCAGTCATCAGCATCATAATCACACTCATGTTTCAACATCCGTTCAGTATATAGCTCCTCATGCATGGTTCTCTTTTGTCCATCATCACACACTAGGAAATTTAGGATTTCATCAATATCCTCTACAATTGTATCATTTTTCACAGTATTATTATTACTTATATCACCTTTTCCCACCATAAATACACTTTCTTCGTGATATTATTTAACATCCTTATCCCCATTAGCTATCTCCTATAAGCATGTTTGAACACCTCACATTCCTTACATAAATCCCTCATTTGCCTGGTATAATCATGTTTTCTAATCTCCCAGTCCTCAGGTGCCCACTTCTGAAAATATTTTGCCTTGGCTATCCAATCATCAAAATCAAAATCACTTTCTGCCTTATTCTCCCATGCTTCCGTGAAAAAATGTGTCTGTCCAGCTTCGTCACTCATAGTATTAGCAACAGACAAAAACGTACCTGAATCAACAAAATTCCGCACAGTTTCAACCACAATACCAACACCAGCAGCTCCTTTCTGCACATTAAAAACTTGATCCACACTACTGCTCGTTCATCGGTTACAGGAAATACAGTTTGTTCACTGGTACATTCCTTATAATTACTGGAGTGAGTGCCTCCACATACATTAACAACACATTCTGCAGCCTTGTACCGCATATCAATATCATTACCCATGACAACACCTGATACAGGCTCTACTGCCTCCTCACTATTTAATACATTCACACTGATGGAACACATAACTTATTGTATATCTCCATCTATAACAACATCTGAATCAGGCACTGTGGCCTCCACATAATCTATACCTCTTACCACTGGCAAAAGGTCCATTGCATTCAGCACATTGCTATGTCTGCTGTCATTCACATACACACTCTCAGCATCACAGTACACATTGTCTCCCACAGGTTGCACAGCTGATACATTCTCATTACTTAACATAAGTGCCAAGCCAGTACTATCTGAATCATTATCCCCCCCATTTTGGTCGCTTTTATTTAAGAAACCGCAAACATTTGTTTATCCCTTGTGATTCCTACATTCGGTATTATTTTTACTTCTAAAGCCCCTCCTCTTATCATGCTGATTAAACCAGCCTCCAGACATTTAATAATTACCCATAATTGCCTCCATTCCACAATTCCTTTCTTCCTGCACGTGTTTATTTTTAACATGATCAACAAATCCCTGATAGTTTGCCTGTAATTCTAATTCTGCACTTTCTCTTCCCTTGTTCCATTTCTTTTGCTTTCATTAACATATCTCCCATTACTTTGCCTAAGACTATTAGTAGATCCGCCATTATTTCTCCCACAATTCTTTTCCCATCTCATGCTCCTATTTCCTACATGTTATATTGTTCCAAATTGGACCCTGTTTGGAACCAACCTAAGTTTAAAGGCTTTTGCCCCTGGGGTACCCTTGCATTAATTTCTCCTCTCCCATCTCTCTATTCTTGTATTGGCGTTTGATAATTCCTGTTTCCCTTTTCACCATGCACCTCTCTGGTACCTCGCATCATCATTATATCTTCCCCTGTTATCCCTCCAATTTTCATTTTGAATTCTGTCTCTATTTTCACTCCCATAATCATTTTGATTTCTTTTGCTGCTTGAAATATGGTGGTTATTACGCCAACTTACATTATTCCTTCCCTCTCCATTACTCCTCTGATTATTGCCTGAATTATTACCCCCTAAAGTTTGCTTGCAGCACACTGCCTCGCCCATCCTCTCAATAAAATCCAGGAAATTATCTATATTATCTGTTGAACACTGTATCAGTTCCCAGTGTACATTTTCGGGTAACCTTCTCCTTACAGTAGAATTCTCAGTCAAATCTCCGAACGGCCTGTTCATATATACAAACTTTCTTAATTCCTCCTGACAAAATTCTCTCATAGTGTGCCTACCTCCTCTGTAAACTGGCCCATTCAAAAGTCATTCTGTAATCTGCATTGTTTTGCTTGGGTCCAGTACCTACTTAGAGACCTGTGTTCAAATTATTATATGATTTAAATTGTTCACTACATTTATTTGCCGATGTCTGAGCAGAACCCTCCAACAATCTTTTTGATTTTGCTGTTGTAAATCATACCATCAATAAAACAATCCTTGAGTGCTACCAGAAAATCTACAGCATGCTACTTGCTTTCCCCAGAAGAGTCTTTCCACTGAGTACTTCTACCACAGGCCACCCCATCCTTCCATTAGCCACACATAATTCTATATTATTCATTTACTGTTAACTTTGTCAATTTCTGCATTAGTCTGGACGGTAAAAGCAGCCAAATTTTCAACATCCTTTTTTAGGTTGCTAGCTTTCCCTGCCAGCTGACCTAATAATAGAGTTCTGGTTTTATCACAAGTAGCAACAATCTGGTGAGCCTCATCAATCAACCTTGCCTTGTTTCATCATTCCTTGTGTGACACAACTGCCTGCCTGAATCCATTCTACCCCTTAATTCAACAGCAACTGCATCAATTTTAATATTAGAATTCCCTTCTATCTCATTTTTTTTTGATAAATCGCCCACTGATCATTTAATTCTCTGATTTTTTCCCCCAAAGACCTTTCCATATCCCCCATATTCGTTTTTAATTCATTCTTGAAATCCCCCATATCAGTTTTTAATTCATATCTGAATTCCCCCATTCAGATCATTAATGATCTAAGCATAGCTAGTACACTAGTTTCTCATTCTTCTCCCTGTTCGGGTGGGCTATGAGGCTCAATCCCACTCCCTGTAGACTCATCATCACTAGCTGACTTCCCTTGGACTCCATAGCTAAACTGCCAGTGAGATAGAGAAATGAGAAAGTAACGCGCCTGCTACCAACACTTAGCTGTGTTGAGACTGCTGTTGTGTAACGACTGTTGCCTGATGCTGTCGGATGCCGAGCGGTGACGTGAGGTGCAATGCGGTCTAGCGTAGACGGTCTCAGGAGTGCTGCGGCAAAGTCGGCGCGTCGATGGTGGGAGGCCAGCAGGGCTTCACCTCCCGCTTTGGTGGTCAACGTCGGACAATCGGCGAAGCGTTTCTCCCAATCTTCTCCACTTTGAAACGCAATCCCGCACTGCCTACCGAGCCTGTTCAGTTAAGACAATTACATACGAGCCCCCATATACCGACTGTATTGTGCACTGCACATTGAAGTTAGAATAGTTTGGCTCTGGCCCCCACGTGCTAAGGTAGGAAAATATATATTTTGTTACACTCAGCTTAATTGAGTGACCCAGAGATGTGGCCAGTCTCAAAGTTTGGCTACATTTTTCGTCACAGGGTGCCAGCTCACACCTTCGTGAGCTCAGTTTTTAACTGGAATAAAATATAACAACAGAATGCAGGCAGGTACTGCGGTGAAATTTAAACTATCGAGTCACTCACGTTGATTTATAATTTGAACAGGTAGTTTATTTTTCTTTAATATTCTGAGTAAACGCTTAAAATGCAGTCTGAATTACTTTTTCCTATGAGCGGCCGTTAATAACTGATGCTACATGCTACAACCGTAAAAAAACAAATAAATAAATAAATAAATAAATAAATTGTTCAAATGGCTCTGAGCACTATGGGACTTAACATCTAAGGTCATCATTCCCCAAGAACTTAGAACTACTTAAACGTAACTAACCCAAGGACATCACACACATCCATGCTCGAGGCAGGATTCGAACCTGCGACCGTAGCGGTCACGCGGTTCCAGACTGAAACACCTAGAACCGCTCGGCCACTACGGCCGGCCTACAACCGTTCACTATAAAATTCGTTTGTTGTGATCACGACGCTCGATAGTCTGTTCACAGTTCATAAAATACACTATTGACTGCTGTCCTAAGCCACCGATAGTCTGTTCACAGTTCATAAAATACACTATTGACTGCTGTCCTAAGCCACTATGTTGCGATGCACTTGATCGCTTTCGAACGTCGCTGCATACATATTGTACCCGAAAGAGGTTACCAACGCACTGTTACCCCACATGCGCGGCACGTCCGGCTCTTAGAGTCGCTAAGAACCCACTGTCCTCAAAGATGACCGCCCTGTGCACCCTCGAAACGACTGCCTAACTCAAAATAAAGTATGACAAAAATTACGAATATTCTAAAACTATACACACAAACATATATGTAATATATTGAATAAGATGTAAATTTTCTGGATCTGAAAACGTTTTTCCATCAATAATGATACATAATTAATTACTCATCTACCTATTTAAAGTTTGGAATGCTGCCACTAGTTTTGTCTCTTTAAATTTATTTATTACCAAAACACAGTTTCTCTCAGTCTAATCCCATATTCCGAACTCTCATTCAAATTGGTACACACTATGCTAAATGGTCCGTGATTGCTCGATGCAGCTCTACTACCCGTATCTGTAGACACTTTGTTCATGTTAGTAGGCCAAAGCATTGCCGAGATACTAGTTTTTGGTCTTTCATAAATTTACAATTTTCTAGGTGGCAATAACTTTTAAACTACAAGATATTTTTGTGCCGCGTCTAGATAATTCAGCTTTACACATGTTTTTGTCCATGAGTACCAACTCGCATCTCCGTGTCACTCTTAGTTTTGTTTTTATCAACCTTTCCCTGGCATATAAATTTCTCCAAGCGCGCAAACACGGCCATATGCGCCGCTGCGTAGCGTCCGCTCGGGTTTTTGCAAGGCCGCGCAAAGCTAGCCGCTCACCATTTCCCAATAGCAACCGGCAGCCACGTGCTCTGCGGCGGGAAGCTGCCGCTCTAATCTCACCGCACAGCTTGTACGCTCATAGTTTGGCCATATATTATATGTCTATGAAACAGCTTACGTTAATCGGCATATTGACAATGAGTTTTATAGCTCAGTATTTCACCCATTTCTGTGCCAAAGTTAGATTGATTAAAGGATATTGCAGATCATTAGTTTTCTTCTAGTGTTGTGAAATTGATATGGATTGTTGATAACAAATTACATAAATAAATAATTATACTATGAGGCTGTGGTTAATATTCGCAGTTTGCTAATTATATGAGGGTGAACTCCAGAAAATCTAGTTAGCACGAATTTATTTGAAAAGTAAGATTTTCGATTAAGTTCCAACGTAATTAGTCTTATACACCACCCATGGCCAACCTTAACTGAAAACAGTTATACTTCAGCACCTACATTCTACGATTTACTGTTCAGTCTAACGTGTTAAAGAAAGTAATATAAAGCTCTTCTCGCATTTTGATGCATCTCTACATTCATCCCTGCAGTAAAGAATTGCTCCACTTGTTCTACCTAATGAACTAGAGAGGAGTATACTTCATATCTGAGATGACACAAGACAGAAATATCTTGAGTATTGAAGTCAGGTTATCTCAGGGTCTACGGTAAATGACCTGCTCTGCCCAGTCATGTCAGACAACATCTTACATGAGCAGGAAAATGTCCAGGTACCCCATGATGCCTCTACCACATTCCCCACCCATTGGCCAAAAGCACATCAAATTTTAACTCTAAAAGTGATTGTCACATCGTCTTTTAATTTTTCTGTAGGGATGTACCACCACGGAACCCAGATGACACCTCGACAACGGCGCCAGAGGCACTGGTGCAAACCACCGGCGCCTTACGCCCAATGAAGGAGCATGACGCCACATCACTGCTACTGCCGGGCCGCGTCGACGTCACCACCAGAAGGAGCAACGTAAACGCGTCATTGCCAGCCATAACAACAGCAAATCTACCCGAAGATGATAACCATACACATTTTTCTATACACTTATATATCCACAAGTAATTTCCGCCATTCTCGCATGTGGCCTGGGCGTTTTCCTATTATTCCTGTTGGTAAAATGGGTGAAATACTTGCTGTGCTGTATACAGCGCTATCGCACCTGGCTTATTCCCGAACTACAACGGTTTCCACTGAGACTTCAGGACCTGATTGCAAGAGACACCCAGCATCCGTACTCCATAGAGCCATGATTTCAGATGACAGTGAAATACTCTTTTCACTGTCTTGCAGTTCTTTCTGTTTCTAGTATCACAATAACTTCTCATAACAATTAATTAATAAAAAAATCAACCTTAAGGATATGCTAGTCCTAAACATATTCCGTTATACATTATCAGAAGTTATTTTATTTTTACAATAGAAAATTACGTCTCAAATGATTCGCAAAGGGTAGACATAGAATCTTCTTTCTTCGCCTCGCCTTTCCCTCTTACTCGGTGACCACTTTCCAAATCGTTAAGCGCCACCCATCTCGATGGCAGGCATCATCTTCACTAAACCTTCGTTTCTCCACATCGCTTTGTCAGTTCGTCAATCTGCAGGTTTGTGGTCTTCCCCTCCGTCTGCTCTACATAGTCACAGAAATACACTTTCCTATGGCATGCTCATCAGATCCGTACCAACTCAGCCTTCATTTTAAAGGTTGTTCGTGTGTGGAGGCGACCTGCAAACTACCTCTTGCGAATTCATTGCGCACTTAGTCGTTCGGTGTCACTCCTTCAGCCTATTGTAACACGAGGATGTGTTTTGTGAGTCTTAATTATTTCCAGACATCACTGCCATCATCTAGCACGGTTCTTACGGTCGTTTTAGTAATTTTGTGTTTGGTTTTTAAGAATATTTTTGCATTGCATAAAACCCCAGAAAGTGTACTGCACTTGCAACCAGACATAATTCTACAGTACACAGAGAATGTAACTTAAAGTTTTTGCGACAGAAGCGTCTCTAGATAAGCCAAGTGAATATACTGTAAGAGTCTTCATGCAACTTTCCAGTTCAGTAATACTTATGTGAATCACAATCGTATTTATAAGTTTGCGTGCTTTACGAAATGTAAAACATATTTGTGAAGATATTATTCAGCCACGTCCATAGGAAATTAAAAACTTAACTGTATTGCCCGAGATGTATCCGAAAGGGAAATACAGATAGCTGAAATCAGAATGTTCAGTGAGACACAAGTTAAACGGGAAACAGTAGTCACATTTATGTCTTTCTCTTTTTGTAGTAAAGTTTGTAATAATAGAGTAGTAGGAACTAGACGGCGTAGTTGTTTATTCAAGAGACCAATGAGAGAGATAATAAGTAGTGTATTCTTTGTAATGTAAATCGATGCTGAGCTAAAATATAAAGATAGTCATTTTGGTTGGGATGATGAAACGGTGAGAGTACCGATTATTGTAAAACATACGTGAAAGTGTGGTTTCATACTTCAGAGATATTTTGTGAAATAAATCCGCCGATACAAATTATGAGATTCCTGTTTTTGTGCATTTCAATACCTAGGCCATCCTATTATGTATAGAAAACTTACCGCCCACGCCCCGGGCTGTGATTCTGTCAGATAATTTTTCTGGTTTCTGGCGAGCAAAACTGAAATTTTTCGCCAATTGTCATTAAAGATGCCGATTAACAACGTTAGTCAAAGAACATTGTAAGCAGACAGCAACTCCGTGAGGAAGACTTTCATCTGAAAAGACAAAATCGATGATCTTCTTGTCTGAATAAAACTCCCAAAGCCACTGTATGTTAAATACAACTAACAAAGATGTAGACATGCCAAACCTAGTTGTCATTAATGATACTAACGTTTAGTGAATACTTGTAAACATATTAACGTAAGTTACTTGGAGTATTTACTGCACAAAAAAGACAATAACAACATAGTAATCGACACTCTCACTGTTTTGGTTGTGTATGTGATTTACTTCATAACAACGATAGACAATCATGTAAGTTATCTATGGAATAATATTCTTTTGCAAGAATTTTATAAAAAAATGGTTGAAATTGCTCTGAGAACTATGGGACTTAACATCTATGGTCATCAGTCCCCTAGAACTTAGAACTACTTAAACCTATCTAACCTAAGGACATCACACAACACCCAGTCATCACGAGGCAGAGAAAAAGAATTTTATAAACATGTTAAACTAACTTCAAGGTATAAGTTAAATTCATTCAGTAGTACTCAAGAATACAACAGCAAATATCGTGATAGCAAACTGCAGAGAACGTGTTGATGAAAATATCGTTTCTTTTTCTTGTGGGGACCATAGCTCTAAATTTGTTGAAGGAGACTATGTAGGTTCCAGCTCAGTTTCTGTTTACATGAATTTAATAAATTTAATTCATACGATTTGCCACTTCCGGACTTGCAAGTCACTTTCAAATACTGTAGGGGACAGAGAGCCTGTTTTTGTTTATTATTATTTCATCCCCCTCGCATCATATGGGTTGACAGCGGTACAATGTGCCGCTCTTCAGCCCAGATCCTTTATAAGATATGAATGAGGACATACCAAATAAGATTTATGAACTGAAAATTTAAAAAAACTTATTAAAATCTAATGAAAAGTGACTGTAGGATGCTATTTACTAAAATAAAATCTTGGTTTCTTTGTTTAAAGTTTAAAAAACCAAGTAGAAATTACAACAGGTAACGACAGAAAGGCTAAACAGACATTCAAAGACATTAAAAAGGACGGTGACGCTCATTAAAGAGGGACACAGCACTGAACAGCTATAGAATCTCCACTGGATATAAATGTTGTGGGCTGGTTAAACGCTGGGCGTTCTGTATGGGATGGTGCCTGTACGAATACATTTACTAGCAAACTCGGCATTGCTTCTCAACTGGTAAACTTGATGTGTCCTCTCCTTGTCCAACTCCTCCAAATCCTTCCCTCTCTGCATCACCTCCTCCATCCTCCATCCTCCATCCTCCCTCTTCCCACCTTCTCATTTACCCTCACTCTCTCCGTCTCCTCCCGCCTCTGTCTCCTACTACCCCCCTCTCGATACTCATTTCCTTCTGCCCCCACCCCCTTTCTCTCTTCAACTTCTCTTTTCTCCTCTATTTTCTTAAAACCGTAGGCGTAAAAGGAAACTGAATGGTAGTGTTGTGCATACACTTTATGGTTCAAATTACACATAAGGGAAAATAATATAATTTGTGTGAAAAACGATTAGTCCAGTGATTTATATGCCCTGCTACCACAGTTAAAACTGACTCTGAGAAAGAAACCGAAACCGCAGATTTTCACAGCAGACCACAACATTCTCTTTCTCATAGTATGTTTTAAAAGAAAACCGGCTCACATGCAAATTTCTGCACCAACGAGCCAGGCGATATGAAGAAAGTCTGTGAGTTTTCCTCTGGTTTCACGTAATACTAAGTTCAGGTTGCTTATCGTATGGTGAAGGAGTGAACCACTAACCTCACCGAACATCTTATAAAGTCCGACACTCCCATCAGCACTAAGAATGGGTCGCACTAGTGTTCTATATGCGGTCTGCTTTACAAACGAACCACCTTTTCTAAGTCTTCCCAATACTCTGATGTCGAAATTCCCCTTTTCCACTAAAATTCTCAAATTCTCCTTTAATTTCAAATTGCATTGCAAATCTATTCCTAGATACTAAAGTGACCTAACTGTGTCAAACAACACACTACTATTACATAATGGAACTAATTTTCCCATTCATCTTAATTAACTTGCATTTTTCTATGTTTAGAGCTACCTGCTATTCATCACACCAGATACAAATTCTGTCCAAGTCATCATGTATCCTCCTACAGTCACCCAACGACAGTACGGAACATCATCATCATCAACATGAAACAGCAGCAGATTGCTACTACATTGTCCTTCAGATCATTTATGTACATAGGAAATAATAGAGGTCCTATCACACTTCCCTGGGGAACTCTTGACACTATCCTTATCTCTGATGGACACTCGTTGTCGAGGACAACAGACTGGGACCTGTTATTTAAGAAGTCGTGTAGACGATCACATATCTCGAAACCTACTTCGTATGCTCCTATCTTCGTTAGCAGTTTGAAATGGGGCACCATTCCAATGCTTAGATACCATTGTTGTCCATGCTGTTGACGGAACAGTGTCCCACTCTGCTATGCATTTCATAAGATTTCTCTGTTTCTGTAGTATCCCGAACTGACTGAATTTTCCGTTGTTGTTTCAGTCGTTACTGTTGTACAATTAGCTGCTGTTGTTTTAACAAACTTTGCGTCAATGAGCCACTAACAATACACAGTGATTTGAACTTTTCTTCGCCACTTTTGTATCGTAGCCTTACACAAACTAGGCAGTTCACTGCTATGTACCACGTAGCGTGTGGGAACCAGTATCGACGCTAAGCGGATAGCCTAAAACCCATTATAGAGTGAATGTTACGACGTAAAGTAACAACAGTTCTAAGCAGTAGCGATGGCAAAGCCAGAACCGTAATTTAACAATTACAACAAGCGATAAAATTGAATTCAAAAGCTACGTCCAGAAAAGTGAAGTAACAGTGGTACTTCTAAATCTCCTTAAAGGAGGCTACAAACATGTGATATGAACTACTGATCAGTTCCACTGGGTCAGATACTGGCTTTATATAACGAACTAACGGTCATCCCTATGTGACGTATATACCGCTACCATGCACTGACGGCAGTCTCAACTGAGCATGTCTGCCACACAAATAATATCAGTGCCAGAGAGGTGTATTATATATCAGAAACGGCGGGGGTACCAGTCGATGGATGTGGGTTTCATACGTTGCATATCAAGGCGCTGTTCTTACATAAGAAATAACGGGCTTCCTCCGTTACCACTGTAGTTCCGTAAGCATGACGAGTCTGAGAACTGTGGTGCTGCTGTTACTTCATACTCATTGACACGTTCTCTCTTACTGAGGTATGCAGAAGTGTAAGACTAGTGACGACTTAATGTTAGTGCATAAGATCAGTGTATGATCTTGTTACTGTGCAGAAGCACTTAAAAGGCGAATTGAACTGTCAGGTTGCCGGGATCCGATTGCCATTAACGAAATGTGTTTTGGAGACGGTGGAGTGTGTAAAGCGAAAATTTACTACTGCAATGTACACCATTGCAAATGTGTTCCATTGGAGAAGGAAGTGTAGCTGCTACCATTAGGCAGTACCATGTGGTTGACTAGGGGGGCAAAATTTTAGTGGTGGAAAAGGGTGGAAAAAATTAATTTCAAATGAAGCAGCGAAAAAACTGAGCAAATGAGGAAAAAAATCAAAAAGAAGGAAATTAAAACATCGAATTGTTTTCAAAAGGATACGGAACAGTTATTTAACACGTCTTTACTTACATTGAAGGAAGTGGATGCTCAAGAAATGATTTTTTTCTTCATTCTAAAAATATTTCATTTGAAAGAGAAACGAAATAGCGCACGATTATTCAGATTGTCTAGTCTGATGCCTTGTCACGTGTCCCATCAGTACAGCTTCAGTTTATAATTCAAGGAAAAATTCATTCACACTAAAAAATTATTCCATATCTTTATTAGTACATTTTCTTGCAACTGAATAAAATAAGTAATTGATACCAGATTTGGTGTTGTTGTTATATCCAGCTGAGTTCTAGTTAAGGATGTTCAGCAGATTCTTCCTATTTCAGCTACTTTGGGAAATTTTAGACACAGAGAACAAAAATAAAAAATGGACATTTTTTGTCCTCAATCAGTTTTAAAGTAATTGAGGACAAAGTATGAAAATTGAGGTTTGTCCCCAGAAAAGAGTCGGATTAAAGGAAGACGTGAAGCAGAGTTGAGCTGCTAAATCTGTTAATAGTTGATTAGAACAATATGCAAATATTACGCCGATGCTTCGGGAACTCAGACAAAGTACTAATACACTGTTTAGGAACGTAGATAGTAATTGCCCCTCTATGATCAGTTAAAGCGAAAGTACGACGTCATTCAGATAAAAATTCCGGTAGCAGTGATAGTTCAAAAAGTGTAGCGAAAACAGGGAAATCGTGCACTGTGCATTCCTATAGTCACCGGTGGTACAGTTACCCACAGAGCAACGCTATGTTTTGTGTTTCCAACATACCTGGGCACGCAACCGCCTTCTGTCAAAGCTGCCAGCGTTTCTTGCCACGCTACAGTACCACACTGTATATTATTAGTCCGTTTCCGATAACGAAACTGGGCTCAGACGGATCACCAACAACATGGACTGGAGTTTCCGTGTCAATAATTAATGGTGAAACATACCGGCCCACTGATCCACCGCCTTTGGAGACATGTAGACGGTGTCGTAACATACTGTTATCAGTCTTTTAGTTTAATACTGACAAACTGTCAACTATACGTGTAAAAAGGTGTATAGACTGATAAAAAAATTTAACGGCTATATCAGTAGCAACTAAGGTTTTCGGACGATATGTCTTTAATGGTTTTGGTTTCCGAATACAAAAAACAGTTAACATTATAGCTAAAATTGTTTTTATTAATTTGGACTCTGTATATATAACATTCTTTGATTTGTCTGATCGTAACATGTGTTCTTCATGTGGCATTAAAATCTAATCGTACGCAGAGTCTTACAGTTTTTAAAGGTGTATGGATTCCTGTGAAGGAACATATAATACGGAACATCATTGCTGATAAGTGACACTTGATGTGACATCATGTCAATGGGCAGAGTTTGTCGTCAGAAGCAGATTTAGCCACACGAGTTCTGGGCCTTATCTCTTGGGGGGTGGTAATGACGTAGTTTATAAGATTTCAAACCTCAATGAACAGAAGTTAAGGTGTATATCCTTGGATTTATTTCCATGTTTCTCTTAAAATATCTGTTTTAACTGCTATTACACTAACATATTACAATGGTTTTTATGAAGACCCAGTGAGTCTGTTAAGAGATTACGTTAAGGTAGTATGTAGTTTAACTCTATACCCCTTTTTCTTTCCGCTTTACGACTACTGTCTAACATGCTTTCATTTCCATACTAGGCAATATGATCACCGTTTTGCTAAAATCCCACTGAACATGGCGTGAGAAAGTGGCCGAAGTAATTGGCTTTTACCCCCCTTTTCCGCAATCTCACTTACACTGTGTGACGGAGAGAACTTCTCCGGTTCCTGTTCCAATCGCTAATGGTACGTGTGATGAATATCTAATCTGCACCTACAAATGAGCTAGAATCTTTCATATTTTTCCTTATTGGCCTTTTCGCTAAATCTGTTAGGGATACGCAATAGGTTGAGTTATTCTTCTAGTAACATAGAGTCTCAAAATTATAGTAATAAAGCAAATCTTTGTGTCTCTTTAAATACCGGAACATGTTGCAGGTGTTCAGAACCTTGCTGAGTGCATTGGTCCACACGAAAATTGTTTGAGGAGCGTCTGGTTTCATGCCTGTCCTCATTTCAGAAGAATTAACACAGATGCTATTGTACTATAATGAGGGAGAGTCACGCTGAAGTGAACCAACTATACATCGTACTAGTCCATAAAAAAGCGAACAACAGCACTTCGTGCTCGTCTTCTTGCCAGTTGTCCGCTACTACGAAGCAGTATCCCAATGTGACTCAGACGGAAGTTGTATAAGCTACCGCTTTCCTGAATGAACTACACTTCCTGCGACCTCTGAGGTATTCAGCGATTCAAGAAACATATATCGAAAAGACAGATTAGACGGCATAGGAGAAGCAGTGTCAGTTGCAGCTGACAAAAAACTGTCTCTGTTGAGATATTCGTCGTCGGAGATACAGACAGAGTCTTGCAAAATACTTTTGAACACATTTTCCAAGGACTGTCTTGAGCAGCAAGTTCGACAGCCCACATGCAATGGAAATATTTTAGACCTTGTAGTTACAAACATGCCTGACCTTCTCGACGGCGTCAGAATACAGAGAATGATTAGTGACCATGATGTCATCACAGGACAATTGTTACGAGGGTTCATAAATAAATTAATAACGCTAGGGGAGTATTTATGCTAGAAAAAACAGATAAAGCTTTATTAGCATCCTACCTAGACAATGAATGGACATCATTTAATTCCAGTACGACGGACGTAGAGGTATAATAGGCAAAGTTTAAACTTGTTGCAAATCGTGCTCTGGAGAAGCTTGAGCAGAGTAAGTGGATTACAAACCAAAAATACTCACTGTGGTTTGGCATCGAAATTCGGAAAATGCTGAGGAAGCAAAAGAGAACGTGCAAATGGCAATTGGCAAAAGATAGTAGAGTTCCGTACGTCTCTACAAAGATGGAGATCAAAGACTACCACCATCATACTTCAGCAAAAGGTCTTACCGAGGACCCGAGAAGATTCTAGTCCTACGTAAAATCAGTAAGCCGGTCTCATTTTCTCATCAGTCACTCATTTACCTGTCTGGCCTGCCAATGGAGGATAGCAAAATGAAAGCCCAAGTTTCTAACTTCACGTTTAAGAAATCGATCACGCACGAGAATCGTACAAACATTCCGTCGTTTGAGCATCCATCAGATTCCTGTATGGAGGTCACAGTAATAGGCAACCCTAACGTAGAGACAAAACTGAAACAGTTAAAAGCCAGGACCGGATAGAATCCCAGTTCTATTTTACGAAGAGTATTCTACGATACTGGCGCTTACTTAGTTTGCATTTACCACGAAACTGTAGCCCAGCGCGAAGTCACAAGTGACTTCAATAACGCGGAGGTGACTCCTGTAGAAAAGAAGGGCAAACGAACGGACCCGCAGAATTACGGACTAAAATCCTTAACGGTGGATAGCTGCTTAATTCTTTCCCTTGAGACGGAAAAACTCCTGTCCACACATTAACACTGCTTTAGAATGAATCTCTCCTGAAAAGCTCAGCTTCCCCTTTTCTCACATGATACCCTGCGAACAATGGATGAAGGGCAACAGGAAGTTTACCTATTGGCAGATTTCCGAAAAACATTTGGCACAGTGTCTCACTGTAGACTGTTAACGAAGGTACGAGCATACGGAATAGGTTCCTTGATATGTGAGGTGTTCAAAGAATTCTTAAGTAGCAGAACCCAGTACGAAGTCCTTGACGGCGAGTGTTCATCAGAGAGAGGGTATCGTCAGCAGTGCGCCAGGGAAGTGTGATAGGACCGCTGTTATTTTCTGTATACATAAATAATCTGACGGACAGGATGACCAGCATTCTGAGGCTTTTTTAATTGATTCTCCATGCACGGCTCATTTATTTTGCTATGACCATTCGTTGTTTGAATGGCGTTTGGAACGAGGAAATGTACTGAAATATTTCACACTGAAGCGATTTCGGAGAAAGTATTTCAGTATTCGGCATTCTGTCATTGTAGTTTTCTGTGCCATACCGTCACTGAGGTTAGCTCTAGATGCCTTTGATCTGTTTCTTGATTTAACGTAGGAACGTAAATTCTTTTTACTTTCACTTTGATAGATAGAATAATACTTTCGATTTCGCTGAACTCTCCACGCATGGATTTCCTAGTGCTAATTTTGGCTTCGTCCCGTTATATTTGTGCATGAGTCTTTGGCTACACTGAAGTCTATGGTGAGGTTCATTGCTTTCCGAGGACTTGCCACGGTTATTTAAGCACATTCGGACCTTCTAGTATCTCACATTTCTCGTCGATACATATCAGTATAAGTCATACTGTACAACATTCTTGAATGTGGTCCATTTACACCCAACGTATAAGACCCTATGGAAAGGTAATCTCAAATGCTTCTGTCACACCTACAAAGCAGAAACATCTTTCTACGTCTATTAACATTACATTTGAAAGGGCACGGCCGACTTCCTTCCCCATCCTTCCCTAACCCTGTGAGACCGATAACCTCGCTGTTTGGTCTCTTCCCCCAAACAACCAACCATCTTAACATTACACTTGCAGTTAGTTATGCTATGTCCTGTTTATCACTGATCCTCTGGTGTTTGTTGAGTGAATCGAAAATTTTACATCTATTTGTAAATACAGAATTAGGACATTACTATTATAGGTCGATCTCTCCGTAGCCGCTCAAGGTAATACTCGGATGCGCATTTTAGAGCACTGTCACACTAATACAAGTACCTATCACACGCCATAATCACTTGTGTCACCCACTCCATAGCTTGAAATCTCTCCTCTATTACTAGAACATGATCAAGAAATTTAAAAGCCACATTTTCTAAGTTTTCTTTGCAAATGTTCCGCCACTATATCATCTAAGACAAGGGCTGTTTCAATATAATGGATTATCATGTTTGATCCAAATTTAACGCTTAACTTCATTCACATTATTCAGTAGTTGGAATCTGATAAAGCCGCGCGGAATGGGTGCGCAGTTTGAGGCCCCATGTCACGGATTGCGTGACCCCTCTTGCCGGAGGTTCGAGTCCTCACTCGGGCATGGGTGTGCGTTTTGTTCTTACATAGGTTAGTTTAAGTAATGTGTAAATCTAGGGACCGATGACCTCAGCAGTTCGGTCCCTTAGGATTTCCCACACAGTTGAACACTTTTTGAATCTGTTAAAACTTCACTACATATTGCTGTCGTAGTTACAGCCGTAAACAAGACTCCACCACCGCAGTTCAGCATATTTTTGCGAAGTACAGCCCAATCGTAACTGCACATTTTCTTGCTATCCATTCCGTGCTTTAACCAGCTTTCTGTTCCAAGTGCTAAGTGGGCGTCATTGTTATTTATAAATGAAACTCTTTCTGGTAGCTTCTCGTGGATGCTCCAGCAGTTAACTGATACTGCACCATTTTCTGTCTTCAGTCTGTAATGACGATTTCTACCCTCTGCAATGTATGAGGATGCCATTCTCCTCTGTGCAATTTTTATCGTGATTATGGGGTGTTTCCTCTTCTTAAAATGAGACTTATCTGCTCTCTCATACCCTATTAGCTGCTTCCTGTCTGTAGTATACACATGGCTTTTTAAGGAGAGTATAGCGACTCTTCGCTTTAAATAGTCAGGGTCGAAAGCTCCGTATAGAAAGTCATCACAGATTCATCTGAACCTTTGATTTAAACCCTCCTCTTGACTTCGTATCAGAGGATCACGATTTCTTCAGAAAAACTGTAGCTAAGCTTCCAAACCGCATGTGAGGCGAGCTGTCTTCACCATTTTAGGCATTTAACTGTAGGAACTGAGGATGGCCTCTGAATCGGGTTACAAGGGTCATTTCTGACAACATGAGCCTCGATTCGTATCCCACTGCACCCATTTTGCTCCATAGACACCGGCAGGGCCTGATCCACATCTAGAGAGAGACCTCGCAGTTAGCATAAGTAATGGATACTGACCTCCCTTCCCGTTCTGGTTCCTATGCCCCGGCCGGACTTCATCACCCATCCGCCCCAACGTTGGAGCTCACAGTGCCCAAAAAACTACATAATAACGTTTTTTATATGTAAATTGACGGTCCTGGAGCCAGTACCCTCTTTCCCTCCTCCGGCTTCTTCTAAGAGATTCGCGCCCCGACCCTTCACGATTCACTGCCAGGTTAGTGTGAATCTCCCAAGTCCGACCTATCGGAAGACTCTGCAACTTCGAAGGCCCAGGCAATACTAGACGTAGCACAAGTGCCAACAGCTTTCACCGTAGGTGCCTCAGCGTCATCGCAGCCCATGATAACATTCTGAAGTCTGTCGACCGTAGTAAACGCAGTTTCGTCCAGTTTCCAGACGATTGAAAATTCGCCATGGATCCACAGGTAAAAGACGCAGACCTTATCCATCTGTAAATGCGTTAGACTGCTGAAGAAATAAGCTTCTAATCCATGTAGTTGCCACACATTCTAAGAACCGTTTCTCACTCACTCGTCATGGACTGGTGCACAGTGACATTTTGCACTGACTGATAATTAAAAAGATCTCCCCACCGAAATTTTTTTGGTACACGAGAAACTTCACTACAAAGTCTGATAACGCTACACTAACAATCGTAAAATACCCAAAGAAGCAAAAAAAAGGAAGAAATATTTTACAGACAAAAATTAAGCATATAAAAGTCATTTCAGTGTTGGACGTAACAAAACGACTAAATTCATCCCTGTACACAAACAAAGTGCTGCCGTTACCGCAGACTCGAGCTTTAGTGATCAGCTCACGTAATACTAGCTCTCACAAAATATAAGATATTCAAAAACTTAATCAACGCTAGTCAACACAGCGTTACTAATTACTGTGTCATAAAAGCAAATGAGAAAACAACTAAATTGAAACCTACATTCAAAGTAGTTACAGCTGCTGCTTAAGGCTGCTCGTTTATCACGACTGGACCACAAATTCATCGCTAATAACCTCAAAGAATAAACAGCAAGCACCGAACTTCAGATACATTGCATGGATATTCTCTTCTTAAACTACTATTTGACAAACGTCCTATGTCCAGCAACACAAGTCCGTTTATGCTAGTGAGATAACGAGCATTTCACTCTCATTTAAGTATGCCGACAGAGTCAGCCGTCAGGAATTGTGAAACGAACCCTGTCGTCCAGAACTGCGTGCCACAAAGAGCGCAGATTCACCACGAGGTGGGGAGACTCACAGGCATCTATTGTCTATTGACGCTTAAGCACGGCAGTGTGCAAATGAGACAGACGAGAACCTATGTCATACAGAAACCAAGTAGAAGGCGTTTGTGGCCAATGACACACAAGAATGTTAAGTATGGCGGACCTAAGATCAGCCAAAAGGGCAAACATTTAAGGAAACTATTTAATTACGTAGTAATGCAGGGAATGAAGCCACAGTAATTTTAATCTACTATCTTTCATTAATTTTTCATAGTGATCCCAATAAAACTTGAATATTGATCATATCTATAATAGTTTAGGATTTACTGTTAAAGTGGAATTCACAAGTTTTGTAACAAAGACCTGAATTCTAAAATCTGAACGCTTTAGTCGATCTTAACGATCGACATTTCTTATAGAAGAGCATCATTAAAATGACAACTGATGTAAATATCAACTCTGTATCTTTATTTGTTTAAAAGATAGTAAATTTAAATTATAGGTATTTTCAGTTAAGCATCAGATCATCATTTCCTCCACACAAAACGCACTGAACGATGACAGCATGACACCTTATTTAATCATTAGGTAATAGCATATTTATTATAAAGTTTAGTGCATAGCCCTTACTTTCTTTCTTTATTTATTTATCAGAAAGCACAATGGTGCAAGGCTATTGGCCGTGACATTCATAGTTAAGAAGGAAATTGTATTGTTTTTATGTAGAAGAATCTGACGTTTAATATGTAATGGATATTATTGTTACTTTATTCAGAACGTGAAAGTGGTAAAGCTTTGACTATTTAAATATGTTAAAACTTAAAATAATGTAGAATAAGCTGTAGCCAATCAGATGGATAGCTTCAGGAAAGGGAACTGCCCTAGTCAGTTCAGCGAGGATATTCGGCGCGCGCGAAACGCGACCGGGGGCGGGCAGAGGGACAGTGATGGTGCAGATGCAAAAGCGGACAGACAGTTCGGCTGGAGACACCAAGGAGCACATTTCGGATTGGGACGCGAAAGCAGACAGTCAGTCTTTAGACAGCTAGGAAGTAAAATGACTTAGAAAATTTCCCGTTGTGTGGTATGGCGGGACTTAGTCTCTGAGCTGTGAGGAGCCGCGCGCCTGTTGTGAACTCGTAACTTTTCGTGTAAATATCGAGGAGGAGTACTGGACTTGTGTTTCGCGATGAGATTGGGAATGGTCGCACTGTATCAAATGGATATGCACTCGAATGTAACAGTAAATCGAAATACTACCATTTTCGCTATTAGTTTGCTATCTGAATAAACTTCATTCTAACCAAATCGCAACGGAGTGGCTTACTTCATTTATGGGTCACTAATTTAGTTCTCAATATTATTATTACAGTTATTACATGTTATATTAACCTTGTATTTCGTAAACTTACCTTCAGCCACACAAATTAACTTAAGGGGTACAAGTTTCTCATTTACCAAGTGTAATGCGACCCTTGAGGTTTAACCCTTAGGTGAGTTTGAGCCAAGACATTTAGATGAAGGGGAAACCCATGTGAAATCGAGTATCTCTGGGATGATAACTAGCATGCTGAATTTGGGAATCGACACTTTGGCTTGTCATGTTCGGAAACTTCAGCACTCCAGTTGTTATATATAGCTAACCGAGAATAAAGTAGGCTTTGAAACTGTTTGGTGAAAATCGTCTATAGGACATAATCTACCAAAAAGTCAAGAACTAAATTATTACAGAAATTGGATTTGGAATCCTGCACATTTATGTTCTACTATTAGTGTAAAATTTTATGTTATTGATATACTATATTAAGGGGGCATTAGCTCTGCACACTACAAAATGATATGTACTGTAATGACGCCTAATGTAATGCAAGGTGGACGCTAATGGATGAACTAGTGGATCCTGTTCCAAGCTGGGACAGCTGCTGAAAAGAGTAAGTCTCAACACTTCATAATCAAATTTTAAAGGACGCAAAACATAAATATTAAATAATTTTCGTTTCAACATTATAGCTAACATGTACACCATCATTCATTCATTTACTTTATTTAGGGGTTCAGGGAATTTATGCTACTTCAGTTACCCCGAACGACCATAGTCCGCCAATACGTATGAATGTAGTTACATTTAAAGCACAATTAGGAACTGTAGCCATTTAAAATATCTATCAACGCCCATTCCACTGCAGAAATGTAGATCGGCGATCAGAACAACTACCAGTTGTCAGGTGATGATATGCATTCTAAGACTGTTTATAATTACCTGCAATCACCCGTACATGTGGAAACAAAGCTTCTCAAGGTGTTCATATCGCATTCGAGGATATAGCGCTATATTATTCTGCTTTCCAGTAGACCATAATACTGTAAAATCATGAATTTGGCGTGTTACAACTATCAAATGTGTATGTTACATACTACAGTTTAATCAAACCATTGTTTTCCATTTGTAGTAAATGCCGCTGTAATGGACCAATATCAACCTTGCCTCTTTTTGGAATTAAGAACCCCTCATTTGATTCTACATTTCATTTACGTTGTTAATGTAAGCCTTTTTGTTCCAGCAGTTGATATTTTTGTGCGAAATTTTCTTTAGTGTTGCAAATTTGATTGTGCAGTATAGTACGGTTAGCTACTTCAATTTATCGTTAAAACTACGTCTAGCGTGATCCAGGAACAATTATGTGGATACAATAGCTTTCTGTTCCTATCATAATGCTTGTTTTCGGTGCGTACCCTTGCCTCTCACAATAACTGTAATTCACAGTAAATGCTCAAACAGACCTCCTTCGATTTCGATACGTTTATTAGTTCGTGGACGGTATGCACGTACACAACTTAAAAGCATGTCTGGTGGAATATTAGAGCAATAGCGTTCTGCCAAGTGGTTGGTACTACTGCATGCACTTTTCCTTTAGATAACCCCACAAGAAAAAGTGCGGCGACGTAACGTCAGGTGATCCGGCAGGCCACCTTACCGGTCCACTTCCATCGGTCCACCGACCATTGGAATAGCGGTTCAATGCTTCCTTGGATGTTGCGGAGTAATGCACCGGACAACCATCACCGTAGCTGCCTCATGTTCTGTCGCAATACGGGGGTACACCTTTCAACAGAACGGGTAACCCCTCTTTCAATAACTTAAAATATATTTTCCCTTTCAATGTGCTTTCCACGAAAATGGACCCGATTAATTTGTCGCCTAAGTTACCGCTCCAAACGTTAACAGACCAAGGATGCTTACGAGTAAGCTCACGTAGCCGTTTTCGATGTTCCACATTCCAATAACAAATTTTATACCTATCAACTACGCCGTGGTTCCTAAATGTTGCCTTGTCAGAGAGCATAACCTGACAACAGAGTTGCTGGTCTGGCTGTATTTGCATCAGTGTCCAACATAAAAACCGATCAGATTCTGATAATCATTCCCACGAAGGTCTTCATGCATGGAGATCAATTTCATTATTGATTTTCTCCGTGACAGTTGCTCTACAAATTCGTTTTTTTAGAGTCACATTTTCTTGTGTAATAAAATGTTGTATATCTACATCTAGATGGATACTCTGCAAATCACATTTAAGTGCCTGGCAGAGGGTTCATCGAATCACCTTCACAATTCTCAATTAGACTACTGGCCACTAAAAGTGCTACACCAAGAAGAAATGCAGATGATGAACGGGTATTCATTGGACAAATATATTTTACTACAACTGACATGTGATTACATTTTCACGCAATTTGGGTGCATAGATCCTGAGAAATCAGTACCCAGAACAACCACCTCAGGCCGTAATAACGGCCTTGATACGCCTGGGCATTGAGTCAAACAGAGCTTGGATGGCATGTACAGGTACAGCTGCCCATGCAGCTTCAACACGATACCACAGTTCATCAAGAGTAGTGACTGGCGTATTGTGACGAGCCAGTTGCTCGGCCACCATTGACCAGACGTTTTCAGTTGGTGAGAGATCTGGAAAATGTGCTGGACAGGGCAGCAGCTGAACATTCTCTGTATCCACAAAGGCTCGTACAGGACGTGCAACATGTGGTCGTGCATTATCCTGCTGAAATGTAGGGTTTCACAGGGATTAAATGAAGTGTAGAGCTACGGGTTGTAAGACATCGGAAATGTAACGTCCACTGTTGAAAGTGCCATCATTGCGAACAAGAGGTGACCGAGACGTGTAACCAATGGCACGCCATACCATCACGCCGGGTGATACGCCAGTATGGCGAAGACGAATACACGCTTCCCAGGTGCGTTCACCGCGATGTTGACAAGCACGGATGCCACCATCATGATGCTGTAAACAGAACCTGGATTCATCCAAAAGCATGACGTTTAGCCATTCCTGCACCCAGGTTCATCGTTGAGTACACCATCGCAGGCGCTCCTGTCTGTGATGCATCGTCAAAGGTAACCACAGCCGTGGTCTCCGTGCTGATAATACATGCTGCTGCAAGCGTCGTCGAACTGTTCGTGCAGATGGTTGTTGTCTTGCAAACGTCCCAATCTGTTGACTCAGGGATCGAGATGTGGCTGCACGATCCATTACAGCCATGCGGATGAGATGCCTGTCATCTCGACTGCTAGTGATACGAAGCTCTTGGGATCCAGCACGGCATTCTGTATTACCCTCCTGAACCTACCGATTCCATATTCTGCTAACAGTCATTGGATCTCGACCAACGCGAGCAGCAATGTCGCGATGCGATAAACCGCAATCGCGATAGGCTACAATTCGACCTTTATCAAAGTCGGAAACGTGATGGTACGCATTTCTCCTCGTTACATGAGGCATCACAACAACGTTTCACCAGGCAACGCCGGTCCGCTGCTGTTTGTGTATGAGAAATCGGTTGGAAACTTTCCTCATGTCAGCACGTTGTAGGTATCGCCACCGATGCCTACCTCTTGTGAATGCTCTGAAAAGCTAATCATTTGCATATAACAGGATCTTCTTCCTGTCAGTTAAATTTCACGTCTGTAGCACGTCATCTTCGTGGTGTAGCAATTTTAATAGCCAGTAGCGTATTCCAAGCTCGTATAGTTCGCGGAAAGAACGCACATCTGTATCTTTCCGTACGAGCTCTGATTTCCCTTATTTTATTTTGGTGATCGCTTCTCCCTATATAAGTCGGTGTCAACAAAATATTTCCGCATTCGGAGGAGAAAGTTGGTGGTTGGAACTTTGTGAGAAGATTCCGTAGCAATGAAAAACGCCTTTGTTATAATGATGTCCACCTCAAATCCTGAATCATTTCCGTGACACTCTCTGCCCTATTTCGCGATAATACAAAACGTGCAGCCCTTCCTTGAACTTTTTCGACGTACTCCGTCTAACCTATATGGTAACGATCCCACATCACGCATCAGTGTTATAAAAGAGGACAGACAAGCGTAGTATTGGCAGTCTCGTTAGTAGATCTGTTACACAATAATACGCAGCCTTTGGTTAGCCTTCCGCGCAACATTATATATGTGTTCCTTCCAGTTTACGTTGTACGTAATTGTAGTTCCTAGGTATTTAGCAGAATTTACAGCCATTAGATTTGACTTATTTATCGTGTAACCGAAGTTTAACGGACTCCTTTTAGCACTCATGTGGATGACTTCACACTTTTCCTTACTCAGGGTCAGTTGCCAATTTTCGCACCATACAGATATCTTTTCTAAATCGTTTTGCAGTTTGTTTTGATCTTCTGATGATTTTACTAGTCTTTATACGACGGCATCATCTGCAGACAACCTAAGACGGTTGCTCAGATTGTTTCCCAAACCGTTTATATAGATAAGGAACAGCAACGGGCTTGTAACACTCCTTTGGGAACGCCAGAAATCACTCCTGTTTTACTCGATGACTTTCCGTCAATTACTACTAACCGTGACCTCTCTGACATGAAATCACGAATCCAGTCACATAACTGAGAAGATATTCCATAAGTACGCAATTTCACTAGAAGCTGCCTTTGTGGTACAGTGTCAAAAGACTTCCGGAAATACGGAAATACGGATTCAATCTGAAATCCCTTGTCAATAGCACTCAGCACTTCAAGCGAGTAAAGAGCTACTTGTGTTACGCAAGAACGATGTTTTCTAAATGCATGTTGACTGTGTGTCAATAGACCGATACTTCGAGGTAATTCATTATGTTCGAATACAATAGCCGCGCGGTGTAGCCGCGAGGACTTGGGCGTCTTGTACGGTTCGCGCGGCTCCCTCCGTCGGATGGTCGAGTCCTCACTCAGGCATGGGTGTGTTGTTCCTAGCGTAAGTTAGTTTAAGTTAGATTAAGTAATTTCTAAGCTTAGGAAGCGATGACCTCAGCAGTTTGGTACCATAAGACGTTACCAAAAATTTCGAATACAATATATGTTCCTAAATCCTGCTGCATATCGACGTTAATGATGTGGGCCTGTAATTTAATAGATAACTCCTACTACTTTTCTTCAATAATAGTGTGACCTGTGCAACTTTCCAGTCTTCGGGTACGGATCTTTCGTCGACTGAACTGTTGTATATGATGGTTACGTATGGAGCTATTGCATCAGCATATTTTGAAAGGAACCTAATTGGTGTACAGTCTGGAACAGAAGACATGCTTTTATTAAGTGATTTAAGATGCTTCATTACTCTGTAATTGGATGACCGGAGTGGGTGACGTGGTCGGAGTTGTAGGACGTGGCTGGGTAGAGGAAGGTGGATGTTTTTAGCAATCTTAATCTTTATTGTTGGTTCAAAAAATGGCTCTGAGCACTATGGGACTCAACTGCTGTGGTCATAAGTCCCCTAGAACTTAGAACTACTTAAACCTAACTAACCTAAGGACAGCACACAACACCCAGCCATCACGAGGCGGAGAAAATCCCTGACCCCGCCGGGAATCGAACCCGGGAACCCGGGCGTGGGAAGCGAGAACGCTACCGCACGACCACGAGATGCGGGCTATTGTTGGTTCTTCCAATACATTTTCCGGCAGCTCAGCCCCACCGTGTCGTGGTGGAGGCGCGCTAATGCGGGCAGCCCGGAGAACGCGACGCCCTGTTCGGTCAGCAGCTGCGCAGGTGGTAGGAGGTTAGCAGCATGAGGCCTGGCCTAGCTCGCCTCCTGCAGACGCGGCGGCTCGTGACGAAGTCGGGACTCGCCGGTGCAGCAGAGGGGAACGCCCTCCGCCGGCCGGTGCTCGGAGACACCGTCACTGATGACGACGACGTAACAGCGACCGAACGCCCAATTGGTCGAAATGCGGCCGACGCCCAACCGTGGTGCCCTTAAATAGTGCAGACCACTGCTGAATCCGCCGGTTACGCGGCGCCGTGTTTATTAGAAGGTTCTCGATGAGTTGGCTAACGCAACCGCGCCACACGCGGCCCGCGCCTGCTTATTCTGTTAACGCTGCGTTCTGGCGGTCGATGGCTGCCGCGCACGTACACACCTACCGACGATCGTTGCAAAACTATGTCACCTGCATAACGCGCTGGCCAGCCTCCGTTCGCCGTCTGCCGTGAGGCAGGCGCATCGCGCACTGAAACACACTAAATCACAATTTCACACCATATTTCCTAAAAATAACCCCTTGTCCTCTACAACTCCGAGGATATTTACTTCTGCGCTACTCATGTTTGCTCGGTCTATGGCGTCTTGCCACGGTTTGTGTGGTTGCCCCCATCGTAGGTTCGAGTCCTACCTCGAGCATGGGTGTTGTGTTGTCCCTAGTGTAAGTTAGTCTAAGTTAGTTTAAGTGGTGTGTAAGACTAGGGACAGATGACCTTAGCAGTTTGGTCCCTTAGCAATTCACAGACATTGGAACATTTTTACTCATGTTGTCAGCTGTTCTTGGTTCGAATTCTGGAATATATGCTTCGTCCTCTTTTGTGAAGGCGTTTCTGAAGGCTGTGTTTGGTACCTCAGCCTTGGCACCACTGTCTTCGATAGTATCTCTATTCCTATCGCGCAGGGAAGGCACTGACTGTGTCTTACCATTAGCGTCCTTCACATACAACCAGAATATCTCTAGATTTTCTGCCAGGTTTCGAGACAAAGTTGCATTGTCAAAACTGTTTTAAGCATCTCGCATTGAAGATCGCCAATCTTGGGGATTTTGCGTCTGTCTAAATTTGGCATGTTTGTTTCGTTTTTTTCTGCAACAGTGTTCTGACTCTTTTGGTGTACAAAGAAGGATCAACTCCGTCATTTGTTAATTGTTTGGTATAAATCTCTCAACTGTATTCAAGCCACATCTGGTCCACCCTTAGATTGTGAATTTGGAAGGAGGGGAGATTGCTTCTCATGGAGGCATTACGTACATTTTTATCTGCTTTTTTGAATCGGTATATTTTTCATTTCCTTTTAGAGGATTTGGGGTTTACAATATTCAGTCTCGCTATGACAGTCCTGTGTTTACTAATCCCTGTATCCGTTTTGATGCTCGTTATTAACATAAGATTTTTGTTGCTAAGTGGTCAAGTGTTTTTTCATAATCGTTTACTATTCGCGTGGGCTTATGAACTAACTGCTAGAAATAATTTTCTGAGATGGCATTAGCATAATTTCGGATGATGTTTTATGCGTACCTCCGGAATTAAACATGTATTTCCGGCAACATACCGAGGGTAAATTGAAGTCACCATCAACTATAATCGTATGAGTAGGGTACGTGTTTGAAACCAAACTCAACTTTTCTTTGAACATTTCAGCAACTGTATTATCTGAATTGGGAGGTTAGTAAAGGGATCCAGTTATTATTTTATTCCGGTTACCACAAATGACCTCTGCCCATACTAACTCACAGTAACAATCTACGTCAATTTCGTGACAAGATAAACTACTTCTAAGAGCAACTAACACGCCACCGCCAACCGTGTTTAGCTTAGCCTTTCGAAACACCGTCAGGTTCTTCGCAAAAATTTCGGCTGAGCTCATCTCCGGTTTTAGCCAGCTTTCAGTGCAAATAACGATTTGAGTGTCATTGTTTTCTATTAGTGCTTGGAGCTCTTGCACTTCCCCAACACAGCTACGACAATTTACAACTGTTATACCGATGGTTCCTCTATCTACGTTCTTCCTGTGTTCGGCCTGCACCCTTTGCGACTGAAACCCTTCATGTATTTTTTCCGAGACCCTCTAACCTAAAATCCACCCAGTCCTCGCCCAACAGCCTCTGCTAAACATGTAGCAGCCTCCTGCGTATAGTGGACTCCTGACCTATACAACGGAACCCGAAACCCAACTACCCCTTGGCACAAGTCGAGGAATCTGCAGCCTGCACGGTCGCAGACACGTCTGAGCCTCTGATTCAGACCCTAACCTCCACTCGACTCTGTATCAGAAGTCTGCAATCCGTCCTGGCGACTAATCGGCAAATGGTCAGCTCTGCATTCATCTTGGAAGCAACATTGGCAGCCTTTTCCACTTCTGTTAGTCTCTCAAAACAAGATAGTATCTCTTCTGATCCAAAGGGTCACACATCATTGGCAACCACATGCAGTTGGCTGCACTCTGTGCTCTTCATGGCATCCGTTAGGACCTGTTTCACACCTGGAATGACTCCACCCGGTATGCACACGGAGTGCACATTGGTTTTCTTTCCCTTCTTGGCAGCCTTGTCCGTAAGGGACTCCATAACGCGCCTAACGTTGGAGCTCCCAACTCTCAATAATCCCACCCTCTGCTATTGTCCGAATCTTGCAGGCTGAGAGGTTTCCTCTGAAACATGACAGGTGACAGCATCTACCTTGGCGACAGTGTCAGACAGTACCTGGAACCTGTTTGTCAGACTGACTGGGGGAGATCTTACGTGCGGCCCCCTGGGAAGTCTCTGTCCGCCTGCTATGCCCCGGGGCGATCTCCCACTTGACCACAGGTGAGGAGTCAACCTCAGTGCGAACAGTAACTGGGCTGGCACTGGTTAGGATCGATCGGAGGTCTCGGATGTGCTGGACGTCTGTTGGAGCCCCAGGGCTGGCCCACAACAGTGGTGGCCATCCACTGCAGCATCAGCCAGTGTAACCTAAACAATCACAGCCTGGAGCTGAGAGCAGAGTGTTACCAACTCGGCTTGCATCTGCACACAACTATCACAGTCCCTGTCCACACTAAAGACCGTGGAAAACTAAACTACTCAGATAAACGGACAGTCGGCTCGTGATGCGGAACTCTACTGAAGACACAGACGAAAATGCAGGAACCGTGTCTAATAAATTGGATCAGTACGCAGATATTCAAAAACCTAACTTCCATAGCATTTGTCACAAAATCAGTTTACTTTCCAAAGGAAACGCTAAATTCAGAGATGTGGCTATTAGATATTAAATTAACACGCAGAAACTGAAGAAACTAAAGTAGTAAAGCACACAGATGATATAAAATTCGATCCTGGTTGGGAGCTCGTAAAAGTCACGATATCGGTTACTTCCCTGATGCTGTGTCTGTCTCGTCCGGCTGTCACTAGGTTTAGGAGCAGCAAAGTCCAACTTTCTTCTAGTCTTATCATAAATTGAAATTGTTTCGATTTCCTCTGTAACATATGCAACATCCATTACGCCAGCTGTAGAGCAGACTCCAGGGAGAAGTGCTGCCAAGCCAAGACGTTCAGTGTTTGTGTTTGTAAAGGCCATGGCTTGGCAGGGGGGGGGGGGGGGGGGACGGACTTGCTACGTGGTGGGGCACTCAGCTATGGAGCGAGCGTGTGAATGTCTACACGATATGTGTGTGTCCTTGGCAGGTGCGCCTGTCACTGTCACTACCTGGACATTTGGCCTCATTACAGTTTTTGTGGTTTGTACGTCGCCGTAAGTTACATATAGATGCACACTCTGGCAGCTCATTCATGCAGAACTAATAAGGGAAAAGAAGGCATTGATACATATTTTAAGACAGAGCACTAGTTCAAAAATATTGAGATAGTAGTTTTTGCAGTGGTCAACACACCAATTGTGAATTATTACTGAAAAGTAGTTCACTTTTAATTTTAACTGTATATATTTCCCTGTTGGGCAATTTTGAACTGTTTATGAAGGATGTGGCTTCTTTACTGTGCTATCTGTCAGACAGCAGCAAGCTGTTAACAGCCTTTGGCGACTTTACTATATATTTTCTAAATAACTCTGATAGGAAAAATTATCCGGAAACCTTTGTCAATCCTACGGTTTGGTCTCAGTAATTAAATATCCAACTCAGGTGGATAAAAACAGTAGGACCCTAATTGAAAATATTTTCTTTCCTGAAGCATAAAGGAGGAAAATAATTATATACGCAGAAACAAATGTCCCATGATGTACTGTTCGTTAGTATAAATACTACTTTTTTAAGAATAGTTAAAAAGAGATGAACCGAATGCTAACACGAAATTGAATCTGTTCCATGACAAATTCATATCATTTAAAAACATCTTTCTACATTACCTAATCCTGGAGGACATTAAACAACCATGTAAAAAGTTTTGCTTTAGGGGAGGGACTAAAATAGCTGGTGAAAGGAAAAGCGAAAAGTGCCTGTTGCAAAGAATAACTAGGGATCCTCCAGTAGTTACACACTAAAAAAACTTGTCATAATTACGAAGAATGGTTGTTAAATATCAAGGAACATGCACATTACGTCTGGAATCAGTAATTCCGACAACAGACTTAAGGGTGTATAGAAAGTAGTGGCATGGGAGTCAGTGCAACCAGCCACTGGACAGGATAACATCACTACTTAAATGCATAGGACAGCCATAAGTGATGAGTCACTAGTAGCAGATAAATTTAATAATAATTTCTGAAATATACTAGAAAGCATAAGGACAAGCAGTTCAAGAGAAAAATCACAGCAGTTTCTTGAAAAAGTAACTCTCCGAAAACTCAGCCATATGATTGCATCACCAGCTTCTCCTTCTGTAATTAAGAATATTACACATTCAAAAAGAAAAGCTCATATGGTCTTGATGCTAGTTTCAATAAGGTATTAAATATTTCTTCTCACGTTATAAGTCCGGTCTTATCTGAAATATGTGCTTGTCATCTGTCCATCCTCGAACGATGGTGGTGTAGCATATATGGTTCAGCATCTGCAACGTCTTCTGTGGCTGAAAAGTCTCACTCGGGTGTGGCAGTCCCTTCTGCAGTCTGGGCACATGAAATGTGTCTTCGAACAGAAGCCGCCATCCATTTCCGTATTGTCGTCTTCCATATATGTTCTTGTGCTCGATGATCCTCCGTAGGCTTGACTCCATTTCGCACAGTTAGTTGCCACTTGATACAGTCATCAGAAGCGTAGATTACTACTGACAGTGATCAGGTGTCTCCTGCAGACATGGCTGAAGCGAAGGTGCGACCTTCACACAGGCCTCATATCCTCCTGAAGTTCTATATATAGCAGTTCTTTGCAAGCTAGCCTATGGTTGCGGCAGTTCTCAGTCTGCCAAATGACTAAAAGGTCGTAACCGCCACACCCAAGAGGTGCTACGTTTATCAAAGAGCAATGTAGTCTGTCACTCGTGAAATAGTGTCCCCTGAGAGGATCAACAAATGAGCTGACTAACTTGACATAAAATTAATTTCATTCCTTCAAAATCACAGCAAAATAAATGACATCGTAGGGAATGAGAATGGGTGTCATTGAGAAATTAATAACAAGGACCTAAGAGATTTATTGACTAATATTAAGGTCAAGAGAAATCAAACATATGAATAGAAACTTCAGCTGTATAGCATTTCATTAACAGGAACTCAAGTTAGTTGGCAATAGAATTGGGGAACCTAACTGCAATTTACGTGGAGAAGAGACTGGCTACTGTAAGTGGATGGATCCCAGTCTAGGCAGGCACACTCTGCTATATCGTTCCACTGATTGGTCTCTCACGTCAAAATATAATGAAGCTTGCTATGGACGCTGGGAGTGACTACTGCCAGTGCAAGGACGCTATAAAAAAAATGGCCGTGAAAACGACTGATAAGCTTCTGCGCAACGTTGCCGATATAACCGGTGAAAGACAAGATGTTGACATCTACGTGCAGGCATTGGCGAAGCTGCTAGGTTCTGTGGCACGTCGTAGTGTGGGAGATGAACCCACGTCTGCCAGTGATTGTCTCACGTTCGCGAAAGTTGAAAGTTTCGCTTGGGTATCCAGACGTGTTTACAACTGCTCTCTCTCCATATCAACTGAAGACCTCTAGCGACTGTACTCCGCAGTGGTCGAGAAGCAAGTCCCAGCCTCTACCGTTGTTGGAAACATTCCGAATAACAGCCGCTCCCCCCAATGTTCTTAAATGAACGTATGATGGCCCAGCATTGGTTACCGTGCCAATCATGCTTTCAGCAAGGAGACCCGATCTTCCTCAACCAATCACTGCAGAGCAGTAGATATTCTATTCTCTGAGAAAACATCACACAATGCCTGGAGGACCTGCAGCCAAACCCCTGGCGCATTTCCCAAGACGAGGGAAGCTTCCTAGTGAAAACAAGTTTCATCTTGTCCATAAAAACGATTTAGTGGGTGCCGATTTGGTGAGGCACGACGCGATCTAAGAAACGCGACATCCGGAGAAATTTGTCGTCCCGTCTCACATAGTACGCTGTTCTTGTAATAGACAAATTAGCTGGGCGCCAGCCTGACGCCGCTTTACCTGGATTCACACATGGGATAATGAGACGAGACTCCCACACCATGTCTACTCGCTAACAAAGCTGTTATGTCGTCGCCAGGATGCCCGGCGCCGCCAGTTTCTAAAGATGTGTCACTTCGCATTCAGCCATGGCATTCCCACCCTCTTGCTTAGCCCGCTAGCGGAACACGGCCGATCGCCAGAATGGCGGGCCATAAACCACTGCCCAGCTGGGCCCGCGGACACTTTCGGTAACTACAAAGGAAGCCTTTTAATGAAAAGGTTTCACAAACTTGCTTACTGCTCGGGAAACCTCTAAAGCTGCCCCTAATGCAGTGTTCATCTCCAGCGTCCAAAAATATGTCTCAATACCCGAGTTTAATTCTACCACTGCTACTAAAGTCATGCAAGTACTGTGAGATCAATTAGTGGTTTACCCTAACCCTGAAAGTCCATCACATTAATATAAAAAAAATTGTTCAAAGGAGTCTGAGCACTATGGGACTCAACATCTGTGGTCATAAGTCCCCTAGAACTTAGAACTACTCAAACCTAAATAACCTAAGGACATCACACACATCCATGCCCGAGGCAGGATTCGAACCTGCGACCGTAGCAATCGCGCGGTTCCTGACTGAGCGCCTAGAACCGCTAGACCACCGCGGCCGGCTCATTAATATCTATCAGGTAAAATTTAGATACATCAAATACGAACGGAATTGTATGATAATCACCAAAACAAAATCAAAGGGAAAATGCCTTTCCGATATTACCACGGCAGTGGACTCCTTGAGAGGCACCGCCATTTTTCAACTTTTTTTCGGATTTGCTCAGAATCCATGCACATGACATGTCCCAGCCACCTTAGACATCAGTGGCTGAGGAGCGCATGAATGCTGCTTGCGTTTGCGAGCTTCAGTGTTGGGTACTCTACATCTCCAAGGTAACTGAAGGATCATCCAGAGACAGCTGAGATGGAACCTGATCAGTCGAGATTCGTACTTAAGAAGAGTTGTCCAAGTCTCACAACTATAGAGAAGGGTGCTGATAACACAATCGTTGTTTACAAGTAATTTAGTCTTTATTGTGAGCAGTCCACGCTTCCATACTACGTTTTTCAATGTAGTCGTGATAGACAAACCTTTCCAGATTATGTTAGTAATCTCAGGGTCTACAGATAAGTTGCTACATATTGTAGAACCCAAGTGCCTAAAGTCATCACCTACCTGATGAGAATTGCCGTCAATGTTGATGGATGGAAGGTTAGTGGTGCCCTGCTCCATGGACTTAGCCTTTTGGAGGCTTATGGTAAGACCAAATTTTTAATATCCATGTGATAATTCATTAATTAGATACTGCAGCTCATCTCCTGTGTTTTCAACCAGACTTGCATCATCTGCATACAACAACTCACAGTGTGACTGACAAAGGCAAATCTCAGCAGAAGAGGAAAGAAGATCCCAAACTGAGCAGGAACTAGTACACACACTGTTTTATACCGCCATTATTCTCATGGAAAGAGACAGTTAATTATAGTCGTTTTTCATGGATGTCCAGTTTTCTACAACAGTTGAAGAGTCCATTTCCGCTCCATAAGTCAAATGCTTTAACAAGGTCAGTGAAAGAAATATAAAGGGGCATCTGGTGCTTACGGCATTTCTCTTGTAGCTGTCGTAGAGAGAAGAGTACATCCACGCTGTATCGGAGATGCCTGAAACCACACAGAGATTCAGAGTAGATTGTGGAAGTTGATATTTTTAACCGCATTAGGATGACGTTTATCATTCTGGCTACACTTAGAACTGAAATGCCTTGGTAGTTTTAGTAGTCATTTCTTTCCCATTTCGGTTTATGCAAAGTAACAAGTTTCGAATATTCCGTACTCAGGGGTACGCAACCTTCTTCCCAGTTGGTTGTGAGAAGTGAGTGTAAGTGTTATAAAGCAAGAGACCTGGTATACTTAATAACCTCGGCAGGGATACTATCTTCACCTGGAGCCTTTCCTTTAGCAAGGACCTCTATTGCTCTACTGAGTTCTTCCATAGTAGGCATTGCATCTAGCTTTCCCATAAGTGGCAGTTGTTTGATAGCATCAAGTACATTACTGTTAACTTCAATCTCAGCTACATTAGCTCCAGGTAATGTTCAACCTGGCATTCAAGTTGCTTGGCTTCATTAGTAATGCCTTCGCCTGTCTTGGACTGTTTTTATGACAGTTGGACCAACAGATTTTTTTATACTATCATACATTGCCTTAGTGTTGCGTGAATGGGCGGCTTTTTGTGTACCTGCACATACATTCAGACCATAGTTATTTACACATCTCCTAGATGTGTGCTGTGCTCTGTTCTTTGCTTTTCCGTAGTTATCCTGAGATTTTCTATTGGGATTTCCTTTGTAAGCAAGCAAGGCTTTTCGTTTAGCCACAATGACTTGCCACTCTCTTCCAAGTTTTGCTCGTATCAGTCCACGTTTCTATCTTCTTTAACTCCATAGGACCATACTGCCGAGTTGTAGATGGCTCCAGCAAAGTTAATAGCAAATTCATATTTTCGTTGTGAGTCATGAATATGATGTGTTTATCCGGAGCTGACGCCTTGGTTTGATGTGGTGATATTCCTTAGGCGTGCATACCAGCAGGGCGTGGTTAGTGTTGCAATCAACACTATGACAGCTTCGTGTCAGTAAGACATTTTTGAGATCTCTACGCCAGGCTGTGACAAAATCAACTTGATGACAGTGATAAGAGCGGATTTATTTCCAGGACACCCTGTGTCGTTCAATAAGTTGAAAATAAGTGTTTATAATGCACAGTCCATAAAAGCAGCGGACTTCCAGAAGTCTCTGGCTCCTTTTATTCATTTTTCCCACTCTACTATGATCCAGACAAGACGGGCACATGTCGTTATTTGATGTAACTAGAACACTGAGGTCCCCTACAAGTTATAATGATTCGGAGCCAGGTACTTTCGCTATTCTGTCGCTGAGTAAATCATAAAACAGACCCTTCTCTTCCATGCTGGATGATAATGTGGAAGTATGCACTTTCAAGATGTTGATAATGCCACTTGAAGAGCAAATTTGTAACGTAAGAACACTCTCTGTTACACCAGATTGCGGAGCAGTAGAGTCGAGGAGGGTGTGATCAACTGCGAATCCTACGCCGTGAAGTCTTGGCTTGTCTTCACGCTTCGCTTGACAGAAGAATGTATTGTTAGCTTCTATGATAGAGCCCTTGTCTCAACCTGCGTCTCCTGCAGTCCCGCGTTGTCCAGATTCAAGCGATGGAGCTCTCCGTCAGTTGTAGCAGTATTACGAAAGGAATCAACCTGTTGGGTATCGTCAGTGTACCTTGGACACACGATGCTAACATGCCAGGAGGCAATATAAAATGGTGATTTCATTATTATTTTCTTTAAGATTATCATCCTGCTTGTCGAACATTACTTCCAAAGTCCGCACACCTCATGAAGCAGACGGGCAGCGGAGGGACAATACATTATTGGCTGGGGGCTACCCAGCTGGAGAAGGGCCGCAGCTGTCCAATGAGTCACTACGATCTCTCCCACTGTCCGAAGTGGCCGCTGCCGCTCGAGTCTTATGCCAGTCAAACAGAGCTTATGAACGATAACTACCCCTTCCGTGTTGTGCCGATGTCCTTGGAAGTCGCTGAAGTGTCCTCTCCAGGATGCTACATGCTTGAGCGATAAATTTCAAGACTCGTGAGTCGCCCAGTCATCACGACCTCTCTCTCTCTCTACTTAAATAATAATTCTGAAAGGAAGGGCAAGCCAATATGTCTCTCATCATTTCTGTTGCAGGAGCTGTCGGGAGGGAACCTAGTATACCTTCCAGCCGCCTTTGGGACCCCGCTCCAGATTTTCTTTCAGGATTTTCTCCCTTAGCCGTCGTACCTCTCGACACTAATCGCGAGATAGTGGTGTGTAAGGCAGTTAGAGAAGAAAAAAAATAGTAATTGAGGAAAGGATAGGGAACAGGATATGTAGGATATAAGATGGGTCGTTGTGGCTCTTCTTCTGAGATGTGCCCAGCTAGGTTATACCTGCCAGTAGCTACGCTACCGCCTATATAGCTCACAGCTTCCCGAGACAACACAAATTCTCCCACTCACAAGGTCAGTGCTACCTATGACAAGGCGGTGGCTCTAGGGAGAGTCTGAAATATGTAATGCTTTCTGAAATATGTAATGCACCAATTACTCAAGGCATTTTTTCAGAAAAAAACTCGTGAGAGGAGAGATGTCAATAACCACCGATCTGTTTCACTAGTCCAGTTTCCCAAATTTTTACGAAGGTGGTGTACTGTGGAACAGTACCCAACTTTGGCAACAATAATATCCACAGCAAATCACAGATTGGATTTCAGAAGAGTTCCTCTACTGACAGTGTCATCTACATGTTCATACCCAAATTTAACAAGCACTTAATAATGAAATAGCGCCGGCTGTTATTTTCTGTGACCTACCTAACGGAATTGTGTGAATCACAGTATTCTCCTAGATAAAGAGAAGTTTTTAGGGACTGATGATACAGACCAAATGGATAACGTCATATCAAACGAAAAGAATGCAAAAAGTTGTGCTTAGTAATTCAACCAATATAGTCTGATGACTGAATTCTGACTGGTGTCATATTGCTCCTCATATATGTAATTAATCTTCCCTCCAATGTACATCAAGCAGAATGAGATCTTTCTGTAGATTACACTAGTATTGCAATCAGTTCAAGCGTACATATAGAAACAGAAGAAATGGTAAACTATGTTCTTGACTGGTTTCAGCGAATAGTCTCACCCTCAGTTTTAAAAAGACACTCGATATTCACATCTGCACATCTAGGTTGACTATACCAATGATAACTGTAATACACGCTGAGGATATAATAAATAAGGTGGAAACTTCAAAATTCTTTGATATGATGACAACGTAAACTTGAAGAATCTTATTTCTGAATTGCTAAAATAACTTAGTTCAGCCTCATTTGCCCTTAGACTCATTGCAAATCCTGGGGAGAGACAAATCCATATGTTGACATACATTACACATTTTTATTCAGTAACGTCATATTGAACAATATTCTGGGGTAATTCATTTTTAAGAAACTCTTCGATGCTCAAAAATATAAGAATATTATGTGGTGCTCATTTACGATCATCTTCTAGACATCTCATAAAGGAGTTGGGCATTCTGACTACTACTTCACAGTATGTTTGTCCCCTCATGTAGTTTTCTGCATATGATCACAGCAGTCCAAAGGGAACAATGATGTACATAATTACAAAACCAGAAGGAAAACTGGTATTCATTCCTGAGTATGTCTTTATCCACAAATCGGGGTGCACAATGCTGCAACTAAAATTTTTCCAGATTGAGAATTTTCACTCTGCAGCGGAGTGTACACTGATATGAAACTTCATGGCAGATTAAAACTGTGTGCCGGACCGAAACTCGAACTGGGTACCTCTGTACAAGTGCTCTACCAACACAGCTACCCAAGCACCACTCACGCCGCGTCCTCACAGCTTCACTTCCGCCAGTACTTGTTGGTAGAGCAATAGCGCGCGAAAGACAAAGGTCCAAAGTTCTAGTCTCGGTCCGGCACAGAGGTTTACTCTGCCAGCAATTATCAACTAAAATTTTTGATCATTTGTCCAGTGATATCAAATGTCTAACAGGAAGCAAAGTTAAGAGTAGATGAACTTCATAGAGATATAAACAGTATACACAAGAACATTCAATTCACCATGGAAACAGAAACACAAAGACAAATATATTTTATAGGTATAACAATATAGGCAGATAGTAATAAACAGCCACACCCACAATTATAAATACCAAGTCCAATTACCCACAAAATTCCACATCGTGTTTTACATCTGGGTGGAGATTTTAATTTGCCGGATATAGACTGGGAGACTGAAACGTTCATAACGGGTGGCAGGGACGAAGAATCCAGTGAAATTTTTTTAAGTGCTTTATCTAAAAACTACCTTGAGCAGTTCAACAGAGAACCGACACGTGGTGATAACATATTAGCCCTTCTGGTGAAAAACAGACCCAAACCATTTGAAACAGTTAACGCAGAACAGGGAATCTGCTATCATAAAGCCGTTAATGCATCGATGATTTCAGCCGTAAACAGAAATATTAAAAAAGGTAGGAAGATTTTTCTGTTTAGCAAAAGTGACAAAAAACAGACTTCAGAGTACCTGATGGCTCAACATAAAAGTTTTGTTTTAAGTACAGATAGTGTTGAGGATCAGTGGACAAAGTACAAAACCATAGTACAATATGCGTTAGATGAGTATGTTCCAAGCAAGATCGTAAGAGATGGAAAAGAGCCACCGTGGTACAACAACCGAGTTAGAAAACTGCTGCGGAAACAAAGAGAACTTCACAGCAAACATAAACATAGCCAACGCCTTGCAGAAAAACAAAAAACTACGCGAAGCGAAATGTAATGTGAGGAGGGCCATGTTCTATGTACTGACTTGGCAGAAAATCCTAAGAAATTTTGGTCTTATGTCAAAGCGGTAGGTGGATCAAAACAAAATGTCTAGACACTCTGTGACCAAAATGGTACTGAAACAGAGGATGACAGACTAAAGGTCGAAATACTAAATGTCTTTTTCCAAAGCTGTTTCACAGAGGAAGACTGCACTGTAGTTCCTTCTCTAGATTGTCGCACAGATGAAAAAGTGGTAGATATCGATATAGACGACAGAGGGATAGAGAAACAATTAAAATCGCTCAAAAGAGGAAAGGCCGCTGGACCTGATGGGATACCAGTTCGATTTTACACAGAGTACGCGACGGAACTTGCCCCCCTTCTTGCAGCGGTGTACCGTAGGTCTCTAGAAGAGCGTAGCGTTCCAAAGGATTGGAAAAGGGCAAAGGTCATCCCCGTTTTCAAGAAGGGACGTCGAACAGATGTGCAGAACTATAGACCTATATCTCTAACGTCGATCAATTGTAGAATTTTGGAACACGTATTATGTTCGAGTATAATGACTTTTCTGGAGACTAGAAATCTACTCTGTAGGAATCAGCATGGGTTTCGAAAAAGACGATCGTGTGAAACCCAGCTCGCGCTATTCGTCCACGAGACTCAGAGGGCCGTGGACACGGGTTCCCACGTAGATTACGTGTTTCTTGACTTCAGCAAGGCGTTCGATACAGTTCCCCACAGTCGTTTAATGAACAAAGTAAGAGCATATGGACTATCAGACCAATTGTGTGATTGGATTGAAGATTTCCTAGATAACAGAACGCAGCAGGTCATTCTCAATGGAGAGAAGTCTTCCGAACTAAGAGTGACTTCAGGTGTGCCGCAGGGGAGTGTCGTAGGACCGTTGCTATTGACAATATACATAAATGACCTCGTGGATGACATCGGAAGTTCACTGAGGCTTTTTGCGGATGATGCTGTGGTATATCGAGAGGTTGTAGCAATGGAAAATTGTACAGAAATGCAGGAGGATCTGCAGCGAATTGACGCATGGTGCAGGGAATGGCAATTGAATCTCAATGTAGACAAGTGTAATGTGCTGCGAATACATAGAAAGAAAGATCCCATATCATTTAGCTACAATATTTCTGGTTAGCAACTGGAAGCAGTTAATTCCATAAATTATCTGGGAGTACGCATTAGGAGAAATATGAAATGGAATGATCATATAAAGTTGATCGTCGGTAAAGCAGATGCCAGACTGAGATTCATTGGAAGAATCCTAAGGAAATGCAATCCGAAAACAAAGGAAGTAGGTTGCAGTACGCTTGTTCACCCACTGCTTGAATATTGCTCAGCAGTGTGGGATCCGTACCAGATTGGGTTGATAGAAGAGATAGAGAAGATCCAACGGAGAGCAGCGCACTTCGTTACAGGGTCATTTAGTAATCGCGAAAGCGTTACGGAGATGTTAGATAAACTCCATTGAAAGCCTCTGCAGGAGAGACGCTCAGTAGCTCGGTACGGGCTTTTGTTGAAGTTTCGAGAACATACCTTCACCGAGGAGTCAAGCAGTATATTGCTCCCTCCTACGTATATCTCGCGAAGAGACCATGAGGATGAAATCAGAGAGATTAGAGCACGCACAGGGGCATACCGACAATCCTTCTTTCCACGAACAATATGAGACTAGAATAGAAGGGAGAACCGATAGAGGTACTCAAGGTACCCTCCGCTACACACCGTCAGGTGGCCTGCGGAGTATGGATGTAGATGTAGATGTAGATGTTGACGTAGAAAATCCTAAAATTAGTTGCTATAAGAAACTTGCTACACAGACTAGGTAATACCCCATTTAGCAGAGAAAACTATGAAACAGAATTACAAAGAAATACAACTCATAGCCACAGACAATTGTTATAATACCCATAGAGCACAAAGTCTCAACCACAAAACACAACTGAAGAGAAATCGAAACGAGAGGAGTACACACACACCACAGATCTCCACAAACTATACAGATACTTGAATATACACCAGAACAAAAAACAAGAAAACTCATGACATGACTAAAAGGAAAAAATGGTACACTTTAATATAGTATAATATAATATTATATATAGCACTAATCAACACACTGAATAGCAAATACACTAAATAACTAAGGAATTCACATTCCTTACAGAACAAGAAACACATTCCAGTATCATTTACAAACAACAATAGACAAACCAGATAAACACCAAGGAGCAAGTGTAGACCACTCAGAACATCAAGAATTTGATTTAGTGTATCGCTAAATGACACGCAGAAAGTTCCTAACTGTATATAAAGAACATACAGGAAGCTAAATGTATGATAATAGCCATTCTACGCTTGTTCAACACCTGATAAAACATGGACATGAACAAGTGACAGGGCATGAATATTATTAGAGCGAACAATTGTAGGCGGTGGTCAAATGAAAACCGAACACCCACTACAATGACCATGGAAAGGTTTCACTCAAAAGTAATCGCCACACTTGTTAAGACATTTATCCCACTAGTAGACGAGACGATCAATTTCTGTTTCGTAGAACGCGGTCGGCTGCTGACGGATCCACAACAGCACCCACTCTTACATTTCCTCGTCCTACTGAATCCGATTTCCACGCGTGTATTTCTTTAGCTCGCTATAGGTGGGAAAACAGCAAGGTGGATATTCCAGTCTGCATAGAAAAAGTAGCAGTGTTTCCCAACCAAATCACTGCAGCCCTCGTCCGATTGGCAGCGTGGGGACGGGTATTAACTTGCAGCAGTAAGATACCGTGTGACAGCATTCGAGGGCGTTTTGGCTTATGAAGCGTCGCAGATTCTTCAAAGTGTCTTCATAGCGCTGTGCATTCAGGCTGGTTTCACGCTAGAGGAACTCGACGAGCAAAGGGCCCCTCCTATCGAAGAACAATATCGTCATGAACTTACCTTTGTGAACAGCTCCGGATTTCTCTGGCGGAGGAGATTTGGAATGCTTTCATTGTTGGCTTAGCCGACAGCAGCATAATATAGATACGAAGTGAGTTTATTACACAGCCAGCTAACTAATTCTGGGTACTTTCAAAAGTCATCCAACCGTTCTCTACCAACATCCGAAATACATTCGTGTAGGTCATCGTTTTTTAGGATACTGGCGAATAAGGCAAGAAAATATTGTTGTACAAAAACTTTATCAACTTCTATACATTTACACACAAATACAGCTCTTTCTTTGCCTTTGCCAGGTGTAGTTCTAACAACATCCAGCTTAATTTCTAGCTTATAATTTTTTATCTGTATTGGAGACTTCTAATTCTTTCTTTATCCAGTAATATTAAGATACAAAGGAGTTATGTTCTCGAAATCAATACGTGTCTACCTTTTTCCTGTAAAATACCTGTTTTACAGCTTTAACAATTAGTTCAGTTCCTTCCCGCTAACATTCGAAGTTTAATGCCACGTCCTATCACCTGGATAACACTGTGGTTATAACACTCCTTGTCGTCCTGGGTGTACACTACGAACTTGTCTGCTACACATTCTTCTTGAGTTTTAGTATAGAGGTTTAAGTTGACACGTTTTGTAGACCAAATACCATTGAATGTTGTTATTCCGTTGTTTTTAAGCCCTGGAAATGGTTATTGTGCTGCTGGGTGTACAACATCCAGACCAGCACATTTAGATACACTGTAACCATCATTTTTAAGCAGATTCGCTTGGGAATAGTGTTTTATAATAAGTGAAAAAAATGATTTTTTTGTGAAAATTAGGGTATGTTGGACATTCCACGACTATTGGATCAGAGTTGGTCACTTTGTGGAAAATATTGAAAGAATTTTTGTAATCAGCTATTGTTAATGTTAAATCTAAATTCATGTAAAATGTAATTAACTGGCGAATGCGTTTTCGAGCTCACATCTGAAAGTAATTTTTTGGTGAAACTTTTTATCATGCGTCCATTCATAGAACTGTTTCTAATACTTGATCTGATGGAAATCTCGAGTCTGAGATTAATTGGCTTAACACTATTGTGGTCAATAGTGGACACAAGTTAACAATAGTGGAAAATATTTTCAAAAATAAAACTAATAACACGAGCACCTCTGTTGTCGTTTCTCCTAATAAAATACGAAATTAAAAGAAAGAAGTTCTATACCATTTTTGTTACCTTATATTACAGGATTCTGCGACTCCTCCAAAATAAATATTCGTATGTCTGTAACGTAGTAGTATCTGCTAACAGTAGCTTAAATGATGGCTTTATTCATAATTTGAAACCGGTGAAGGCTCCCTTACAAAACTCAGGTGTCTATAAAATTAGCTATGACTCACGTGCAGCCTGTTACATAGGACAAAAAGGAAATGCAGTTTCTGTTAGACACAAAGAAAATTTCTTAGGGAAAAGAGTACAAACGGATATATAACTAGTACTTCGCCGATCATTTATTGATTTCAGGTCATAAGCCAAAGAAGTTAATGACGTCAGTATCCTGCACATAAACAAGATAGGCTTCAGACTTAATATCCTTCAGAAGACACCTTTCCTTTAACTACTGTTTCATTCTTAATTACTAGTTGCACACACATAATAAGAAAAAATTAAGTGGTATGGAACTGTTGTTACAAATGTCTTAAGTTCACTCACCTTTCCTCCCAGGGTTGTTGTACTTGTTGTTGTCGTCTTCAGTCCAGAGACTGGTTTGATGCAGATCTCCACTGTACTCTTTCCCGTGCAAGCTTCTTCATGTCCCAGTATCTACTGCAACCTACATCCTTCTGAATCTGCTTAGTGTATTCTTCTCTTGGTCTCCCTCTACGATTTTTAGTCTCCACGCTGCCCTCCAATACTAAACTGGTGATCCCTTGATGCCTCAGAACATGACCTACCAACCGATCCCTTCTTGTAGTCAAGGTGTGCCACAAATTTCTCTTCTCCCTAATTCTATTCAATGCCTCATCATTAATTATGTGATCCGCCCGTCTAATTTCAGCATTCTTCTGTAGCACCACATTACTAAAGCTTCTATTCTCTTCTTGTCGAAACTATTTATCGTCCACGTTTCATTTCCATACATGGCCACAGTCCATACAAATACTTTCAGAAACGACTTCCTGTCACTTAAATCTATACTCGATGTTAACAAATTTCTCTTCTTCAGACACTCTTTCCTTGCTATTGCCTGTGTACATTTTATATCCTCTCTACTTCAACCATCATCAGTTACTTTTGTCCCCCAATAGCAAAACTCATTTGCTACTTTAGGCGTCTCATTTGCTAATCTAATACACTCAGCATCACCCGATTTAATTCGACTACGTTCCATTATCGTCGTTTTGCTTTTGTTGATGTTCATCTTATATCCTCCTTTCAAGACACTGTCCATTCCGTGCAGCTGCTCTTCCGGGTCCTTTGCTGTCTCTGACAGAATTACACTGTCATCGGCGAACCTCAAAGTTTTTATTTCCTCTCCATCGATCTTAATTCTTACTCCGAATTTTTCTTTTGTTTCCTTTACTGCTTGCTCAATATACTGACTGCAGAGCATCAAGTATAAGCTACAACCCCGTCTCACTCCGTTCTTAACCACCGCTTCCCTTTCATGCCCCTTGACACTTATAACTGCCATCTTGTTTCTGTACAAAGTATAAATAAGCTTTCTCTCCCGGTATTTTACCCCTGCCATCTTCAGAATCTGGAAGAGAGTATTCCAGTCAACATTGTCAAAAGCTTTCTATAAGTCTACAAATGCTAGAAACGTAGGTTTGCCTTTCCTTAATCTATTTTCTAAGATAAGTCGTAGAGTCAGTATTGCCTCACGTGTTCCAACATTTCTAAGTAATCCAAAGTGATCTTCCCCGAGATGGGCTTCTACCAGTTTTTCCATTCGTCTGTAAATAATTCATGTTAGTATTTTGCAGCCGTGGCTTATTAAACTCATAGTTCGGTAATTTTCACATCTGTCAACACCTGCTTCTTTGGGATTGGAATTATTACATTATTCTTGAAGTCTGAGTGTATTTCACCTGTCGCATACATCCTGCTCACCAGATGGTAGAATTTTGCCATGACTGGCTCTTCCTAGGCTATCAGTAGTTCAAATGCAATGTTGTCTATTCCCGTGGCCTTGTTTCGGCTTCGGTCTTTCAGTGCTCTGTCAAACTCTTTACGCAGTATCATATCTCCCATTTCATCTTCATCTACATCCTCTTCCATTTCCATAATATTGTCCTCCAGTACATCACCCTTGTGCAGACCCTCTATTTACTCCTTCCACCTTTCTGCTTTCTCTTCTTTGCTTAGAACTGGGTTTCCATCTGAGCTCTTGATATTCATACAAGTAGTTCTCTTTTCTCCAAAAGAGTCTTAAATTTTCCTGTAGGCCGTATCTGTCTTACCCCTCGTGAGATAAGCCGCTACATCCTTACACTTGTCCTCCAGCCATCCCTGCTTAGCCATTTTGCACTTCTTGTCGATCTCATTTTTGAGACCTTTTTATTCCTTTTTGCATGCTTTATTTACTGCATTTTTATATTTTCACCTTTTATCAATTAAATTCAATATCCAGAATATAATTTTCACTCTGCAAATGAGTGTGCGATGATTTGAAGCTTCCTGCCAGATTAAAACTGTGTGTTGCACTGAGACCCGAACTCGGAACGTTTGCCTATCGCGGGTAAGTGCTCTTGCCCCTCGAAAGCCATAGGTCCCGAGTTCGAGTCTCGGTCTAGCACACAGTTTTAATCTGCCAGGAAGTTTCAAATTCAATATCTCCTCTGTTACCCAAAGATTTCTACTAGCCCTCGTCTTTTTACCTACTTGATTCTCTGCTGCCATCACTATTTCATTCCTCAAAGCTACCCATTCATGTTACTGTATTTCCTTCCACCATTCCTCTCAATCGTACCCTAATGTTCTCCCTGAAACTCTCTACAACATCTGGTTCTGTCAGTTTATCCAGATCCCATCTCCTTAAATTCCCACCTTTTTGCAGTTTCTTCAGTTTTCATCTACGGTTCATAACGAATAGATTGTGGTCAGAGTCCACATCTGCCCCTGGAAATGTCTTACAATTTAAAACCTGGTTCCTAAATTTCTTTCTTACCATTATATAACCTATCTGAAACCTTCGAGTATCTCCAGGCCTCTTCCATGTATACAAATTTCTTTTATGATTCTTGAACCAAGTGTTAGCTATGATTAATTTACGCTGTGTGCAAAATTCTACCAGGCGGCTTCCTCTTTAATTATTTACCCGAATTCCATATTCACCTACTACGTTTCCTTCTCTTCCTTTTCCTACTATCGAATTCCAGTCACCCATGACTATTAAATTTTCGTCTCCCTTCACTATCTGAATAATTTCTTTTATCTCATCATAGATTTCATCAATCTCTTCATCATCTGCGGAGCTAGTTGGCATATAAATTGTACTATTGTCGTAGGCGTGGGCTTCGTGTCTATCTTGGCTACAATAATGCGTTCACTATGCTGTTTGTAGTAGCTTATCCACGTTCCTATTTTTTTATTCATTATATTACCTCCTCCGGCAATACCCCTACATGATTTTGTATTTATAACCGTGTATTCACCTGACCAGAAGTCTTGTTCCTCTTGCCACCGAACTTCACTAATTCCCAGTATATCTAACTTTAACCAATCCATTTCCCTTTTTAAATTTTCTAACCTACCAGCCCACTTAAGGGATCTGACATTCCACGCTCCGATCCGTAGAACGCCAGTTTTCTTTTCCCTGGTAACGATGTTCTCCTCAGTAGTCCCCGCCCGGAGATCCGAATGGGGGACTATTTTACCTCCGTAGTATTTTACCCAAGTGGACGCCATCATCATTTAAGCATACGGCAGAGCTACATGCCCTCCGGAAAAATTACGGCTGTAATTTCCCCTTGCTTTCAGCCGTTCGCAGTGCCAGCACAGAAAGGCCTTTTTGGTTAGTGTACAAGGCCACATCAGTCAATCATCCAGACTGTTGCCTCTGCAACTACTGAAAAGACTGCTGCCCCTCTTCAGGAACCACACGTTTGTCTGGCCTCTCAACAGATAACCCTCCGTTGTGGTTGCACCTACGGGACGGCTATCTCAATCGCCGAGGCACGCAAACCTCCCCACCAACGGCAAGGTCCGTGACTCAGGGGGGAAGCCTCTCAGGGTAGAATCTAAATTATCGTTTCCCCTCTCATCCCCATCTATTACATTACACTAGTATCGCACAAAAATGTGACTATAGCTGACGAAACCTAGTAAAACCAAAATTTTCTTGCAACCGATTAGCTGTTTTATACCTCTCATATTATTCTACGGTCGCTGTTTCACAGCCACTGCTAAAATTGTAAGATAATTGTAAGGTAACATTAATAAGTGATATGGAAGACGTAGATCTGTGAGACGTGTAACGAAGAAGTACGCTGTGTCAGTAAAGGAAATCACAATTAAACACTAGTGTGACCAGTTCTAGAGTATAATGTCAATCCCCGATTCCTTGTTGTTGTTGTTGTGGTCTTCAGTCCAGTGATTGGTTTGACGCAGCTCTCCATGCTACTCTAACCTGGGTAAGCCTCGTCATCTTCGATTACCTACTGCAACCTATATTCTTCTGAATCAGCTTAGTGTATTCATCTCTCCGACTCCCTCTACGATTTTTACCCTCCACGATTCCCTAAAATAATAAATTGGGGATCCCTACATCATTTATGGGTCGTTAATTTAGCTCCCGATATAATTATTACCTTTATTATATGTTATACACTCCTGGAAATGGAAAAAAGAACACATTGACACCGGTGTGTCAGACCCACCATACTTGCTCCGGACACTGCGAGAGGGCTGTACAAGCAATGATCACACGCACGGCACAGCGGACACACCAGGTCCCGCGGTGTTGGCCGTCGAATGGCGCTAGCTGCGCAGCATTTGTGCACCGCCGCCGTCAGTGTCAGCCAGTTTGCCGTGGCATACGGAGCTCCATCGCAGTCTTTAACACTGGTAGCATGCCGCGACAGCGTGGACGTGAACCGTATGTGCAGTTGACGGACTTTGAGCGAGGGCGTATAGTGGGCATGCGGGAGGCCGGGTGGACGTACCGCCGAATTGCTCAACACGTGGGGCGTGAGGTCTCCACAGTACATCGATGTTGTCGCCAGTGGTCGGCGGAAGGTGCACGTGCCCGTCGACCTGGGACCGGACCGCAGCGACGCACGGATGCACGCCAAGACCGTTGGATCCTACGCAGTGCCGTAGGGGACCGCACCGCCACTTCCCAGCAAATTAGGGACACTGTTGCTCCTGGGGTATCGGCGAGGACCATTCGCAACCGTCTCCATGAAGCTGGGCTACGGTCCCGCACACCGTTAGGCCGTCTTCCGCTCACGCCCCAACATCGTGCAGCCCGCCTCCAGTGGTGTCGCGACAGGCGTGAATGGAGGGACGAATGGAGACGTGTTGTCTTCAGCGATGAGAGTCGCTTCTGCCTTGGTGCCAATGATGGTCGTATGCGTGTTTGGCGCCGTGCAGGTGAGCGCCACAATCAGGACTGCATACGACCGAGGCACACAGGGCCAACACCCAGCATCATGGTGTGGGGAGCGATCTCCTACACTGGCCGTACACCACTGGTGATCGTCGAGGGGACACTGAATAGTGCACGGTACATCCAAACCGTCATCGAACCCATCGTTCTACCATTCCTAGACCGGCAAGGGAACTTGCTGTTCCAACAGGACAATGCACGTCCGCATGTATCCCGTGACACCCAACGTGCTCTAGAAGGTGTAAGTCAACTACCCTGACCAGCAAGATCTCCGGATCTGTCCCCCATTGAGCATGTTTGGGACTGGATGAAGCGTCGTCTCACGCGGTCTGCACGTCCAGCACGAAAGCTGGTCCAACTGAGGCGCCAGGTGGAAATGGCATGGCAAGCCGTTCCACAGGACTACATCCAGCATCTCTACGATCGTCTCCATGGGAGAATAGCAGCCTGCATTGCTGCGAAAGGTGGATATACACTGTACTAGTGCCGACATTGTGCATGCTCTGTTGCCTGTGTCTATGTGCCTGTGGTTCTGTCAGTGTGATCATGTGATGTATCTGACACCAGGAATGTGTCAATAAAGTTTCCCCTTCCTGCGACAATGAATTCACGGTGTTCTTATTTCAATTTCCAGGAGTGTATTAGCTTTGTTTTTCTCAAACTTTCTATCAGCCAGAAAATTCAACTAAAGGGTCAGAAGTGTCTAATTTAATGCGTGTAATGCAACTCGTGCTGTTCAACCCCTAGACGAGTTTGAGCCAAGACATTTCGACGAAGAGGAATCGCATGTGAATCCTGATGTGTCGGCAGCTGGGCCAACACCTTGTAAATAGAGGTGGCTTAAGGCACGCTATGACTAACGCAGACGGGCGTGAAGTACTGGAACAGGATACGTAATTAATGCTATGAAGAAAAGTATGTAGCTGGTTTAATACTTATCTTTACTCAGTCATTGTGGTACATCTCTAGGGTGAACACAAGTGAGACTCTAATTACAATCACTGTAAGGCTAATGGCGCCTTGCTAGTTCGTAGCCATTAACTTAGCTGAAGGCTATTCTGTCTCTCGGCTAATGAGAGAGAAAGGCTTCGTACGTCTAGTCGCTAGCTATGTCGTCCGTACAACTGGGCTGAGTTCGAGTCAGTCTCTCGAGACCTGCCTTGTGGTGGCGCTAGGTTTGCGATCACACAGTGGCGACACGCGGGTCCGACATGTACTACAGGACCGCGGCCGATTTAAGCTACCACCTAGGACGTGTGGTGTCTGGCTGTGACACCACAAATCCAAACATCATTGGGATGTTTGTTCGCATACTATAACTAAGATTCTCAATACGCCTTTCAGTAAATCAACTAAGACAACTTTTTACACAAAAACTATTTAAATGGTGCCTCTTTATATTAACTACCCACTTCATAAGTCAGTAAAACTAAATAATCGGATTAACCAAACACCGGGAAGGAACCCTACATACGTGTATGATTATGATGAAATAACAGGGTACACTAGTTTCTTTAAAGTTCAAGAATGATTGTTCACTAATAATAAAGTTTAAATTAATGGTTCACGCTGTACAAAAGTAAAATACCTAACAATCTTATCTGGTCTCTGTAGACTTGGGTGTCGTGAGCAATTATGACGGCTACACTACCCACAGTACGGCCTGCAAGTATCTTGCTGTATGGACTCAATTTCTCTTCTTCACGTTGTTCAGTTTTATATACAGTAGCCCAAGAAGCTATGCCGTAAGCCGTTTCCAGTCTTCATCCGAGGCATTTTTGTTCAAATTTGGAGGAAAAGCTTCTCCTGCTCCACAAGGTTGTTGCCTCAATCAGTGCTGCCTACAGACTGTGTGACTTACTTCACGCACTTTCTCTAGGTAGCGCGCCAGTTCTCACTTGCCACCTTTTCCTCTCCCCAGAGGTACTTCCGTTTCCAACAAAAGCATATTGGCTTTTACGTAACACCTATTTCTTACATTGTTCCTAAGCGTGATCATTTCTTACAATTGTAAAATTTACATCAATATGAACAGTTTATACACACAAACATTTTTAAATAAGAAATGTCATCAGAATATCGTCTAAGGTAATGAACAATTTACATCGTATTTTACGTATGTTACTCACGTACAATGCAAAGAACTTCAACCTCCAGCATAGCTCACTTTACTTTACATATACAGAAAATATAGTACCAATATACGAAAATTTTAAAGCAAAGAATTATAAAAATTTAAATGAACTATAAACAAATAGTGTTATAACTTCTCCTCGTTCAGTGCACGCATAAAGTAGAATGTTATATCCATAATAGTGGTCGATGTACACTCCGAGTTACGCTGTGCAGAATCTTCTAGTATATACTGGGTGTCTCAGAAGGAATAGTAGATATTTTAGAAGGCGGTTGTTTAAATTAATTCGAAAAGAAGTATTTCCAGTAAACTGTTTCATATAACGTGTAGGCACTCCAGTTGCATCGCTTCATTCTTATCTTGAAGCTCTAATTGTGAAATTGTGCTTATGTTTACGTTTTTACTCGTATATACCCCTTAAGCATATCATTCGGTGCCCCCTTATCGAGACTTCCTTGAAGCCAAGATTATAGCACTATTGGAAGAGATTCCTGATTACTAGGATGACCACGTTCTTCCAGCATGACTGGGGCTGTGCAAATTGTTGCTGTCAGGTCACACAGCCACTAAACCTAATATTCAATAGAAGATGGTTCAGCGGAAATGGTCAAGTTTTTTTGGCCACCAAGGTCCTCAGACCATACGCTTTTAGATTTTCCTGTGAGACTCGTTAAAAGGGAAATTCTTTATCGGGAAAGTAAACGTTAGAGACAGACTGTTCGTTCGGATTATGAATAGTGCTGCCTTATAAAACTCGTGTTGTCACGGGAATTAAAAATTCGTTGAAGTGCAACTTATGATAATTAACTTTGAACTTATTTATTTGCCTTTCCCTCAACTCTACACCTTCTGTGAATATTTGGGTTACATTCTGAAAGCTGTATCACCCTAACCAGTAAAAACTATACACACTTTAAATGGAAAATTTTCTGAAAATGGTCTACACTGATGATGATGAGGTCCCATACTCCGAGGAGAGTAGGGGACGATTTGGGAGACCCTCACCGCCGTCTAGGCAAGGTCCTGGCGGAGGTGGTTTGCCATTGCCTTCCTCCGACCGTAATGGGGAGGAATGATGATGATGAAGGCGACACAACAACACCCAGTCATCTCGAGGCAGGGAAAAGCCCTTACCCCGCCGGGAATCGAACCCGGAAGCCCGTGAGCGGGAAGCGAGAAGGCTAGCGCAAGATCACGAACTGCGAACGGTCTAAACTACCACCTTCTAAAATATGGGCTCCTAGAAGAGTACCCTGCGTTGCCTAGGTATTTATTTATTCCAGTTCTATTAGCGCATCCCCTCATTTCCCTTCTCTGCCCACTTTCTCCTCTCCTTCTACGTCAATCTCGTTCTATCCCTCTTCCAGTTTATCTTCTTCCCCCAGTCACTGTACATGTCACCTAGCCTCTGTCTGTCCCTATCTTCATTCCCCTCCCTCTAACCACTTATTCCTTTCAATCTCTCTTTTCATCTCCTTCTCATTCCTCACCCAATCCATCTCCTCCTAACCCTCTCTCTGTCTTTCTCCTGATCTTCCCCTTCTCTGTCATTCCCCTCTCTCTCCTCTCTCTCCATCCCTTCTCCCCCATATTTGTGTACTTCTCTTCCTTCCCACTCTCCCTCTGTGCATCTGTTCTTCCCCCATGTCACTCCGCATTAACAGCCAGAGCTCAGCAGGAGGTTCCTTGTTCTTAACCCCACAGTATTTCTTTCCACATAGTAAGGGGTATATTTACTAAGTTTGACTGAAATCGATACAGGTGTTTAGCAGGAGCTTTTTACCCATAGTTTTGCCCGCACGCACACCTGCCATATATAATTAATACATTTCATACAGATTTGTACACATACGAGGGAAGGTCAGGAAGTAGAACACAATAATTTATCTATCAAATTGGTTAACAAATAATAAAACAGAAAGGTCACAGATGGATTTAAATCTCTTACATAGTTTTCGACATAGTCATCAAAGTTCTCAAACATTTCTCCCATCGTGGTACTAGTTTTAACATGCCCTATTCGAAGACGTTCATTTGCTTGGAGTATAACCATATGTGGACAAGTTATTTCACTTCTGCATCTGTCGTATAGCATTGAATGGCCAGGAATTTCTTCATGGGATCAAACAGATCAAAGTCAGAGAACGTGAGGTCCCGACTGTATGGTGGATGCTACTTCACCTACGACACAAATCTGGTGATTTTTTCACGAAGGGCAGCAGCATCATGGGTTCGAGCTTTGTCACGAAGGAGTTTGACACTGTCAGCACTAATGTTGTGGCGTTTGTCACGACACACCATAACCAATGTTTTAATGTAGGCTGAGGCATACACAGCAGTCCCATGTTCAGCTAACTCCACCATTAACTCACCATGAATATCCCAGAACACTGTCACTGGCACTTTCCCAGGAGACTGAGTCACTTTGAAGTTCTTAGTACTGGGGAACGAGAATGTTTCCATTCTATAGAAACTTGCTTGATTTCGAGTCTGTAGTGGTACGCCCACCACTCATTACCAATGACGATTTCTTTCAGAATGTCATGTCCTCCTGTGGCATACATGTTAAGTTACCCAAGCTTGTCATCATTTGCTGGCACTTATGGAAGTGTTGAACCACTACGATAAGTTTCGCATTTGCACACGCTGGTAGTGGCAAATTGTTGCCTCAGTGGCTCCGACATTCCGTGGAGTTGCAGCTGTAACCGGCTGCCTGGAGCGTGGCGAAGCACTAATGTTCACACAGGCATCTTGGAAAAATTTGTGTCAACTTGACACATTGGTATGTTCCATAAAGTCGTCTCCATACACGTCACGCATGTCACTGTGACGTTCACTCAGTTTACACCCTTTTTCTCAAATTCGTCGAAGAACACTTCACTGCTCTTCACAAGTATGACAGTAATATGCGCGCCATGTGAGTTTCGTGGTTCAGGCTTTTCTCGCTGGAGCTGCACATGAAAACAAAATACCCTCTGCCGGCCGGTGTGGCCGTGCGGTTCTAGGCGCTTCAGTCTGGAACAGCGTGACCGCTACGGTCGCAGGTTCGAATACTGCCTCGGGCATGGATGTGTGTGATGTCCTTAGGTTAGTTAGGTTTAAGTAGTTCTAAGTTCTAGGGGACTGATGACCACAGATGTTAAGTCCCATAGTTCTCAGAGCCAATTGAACCATTTTTGAAAATACCCTCTGTATCGGAAACTCGTCGTGAAGTTTCAACGTTCCAGCTTCGATATCGAGGGAGAAAAAAATTATTGGGCGTCACTTACCAATCCTCCCTCGTAGTTCATCTCTCTCCCTATTGAATTTCGTCCTGAAGTTTCATTTTCACGTGGCTCAATTTTTATTATGTCATATCTAGTGAACTGTGCGTCGTACTAGGATATTGTTATTTTCCAGGTATATCTGGCAGTACATGTAAAAACAGTGTGCAAAATAGGTTACTAATACAGCTCTTAGAAATAAGTAAGAAACAGAAAGCTCAGCCTGATCCGGCAGTTTATCGAGTGAGCAGCGAAAATGTAGGAATGCATGAAGTCATTTTATTTCATCATTTTGCGGGTGTGTGAGTAAGAGGCTTTTCTTGTGAAGCTTTGAAATTCTGTGTAAAGTTTGTTGCAAGCCACCACTAAGTGATCTCATTCTCATGTACAGAATGATTCAAATGGCTCTGAGCACTATGGGACTCAACATCTTAGGTCATAAGTCCCCTAGAACTTAGAACTACTTAAACCTAACTAACCTAAGGACATCACACACACCCATGCCCGAGGCAGGATTCGAACCTGCGACCGCAGCAGTCCCGCGGTTCCGGACTGCAACGCCAGAACCGCTAGACCACCGCGGCCGGCTACAGAGTGATTAAATTCTGGCTATTTGAGAGTCGTGAGCTATGCTACCGTTTCAGTCCCACTCCCCACACCTTTATCAGATAGGTGGTTCTTACTCCCAAAGTCGTTCATTCCATACAGCAAGTGATATGTGTCTCATGTTCAGTTGAAATCGATCAAGTGGCTTATGGAGAGATGGTGCAATATATACATACATTTTCTATAATACGTATGGATACTTTCTGAAACACCCTGCTAGTACTGATCAGCTGGAACATTATGACCAACTGCCTAATAGCCGGTATGTCCACCACTGGTATGGATAACAGCGGCAACGTGTCATGGCATGGAAGCAATGAGATCTCAAACCTTGTTAGGTGACTGGAGGGGGTTGTCAGGACATTAGTACATACTAGGCATCTAAATCCCTAAAATTCCAGAGAGGCGAGTGATGAGCTCTGACGCCACATTCAATCACAGCCTAGATGAGTTCGATCGGGTTCAAATCTATCGAGTTGAGTCGGCCAGCACATCAATTGGAACTCGCCTCTGTGTTTCTCGAATCACTCTATTACGCTCCTGGCCTTGGGACATGGTGCTTTGCCGGCCGCTGTGGCCAAGCGGTTCTAGGGGCTTCAGTCCGGAATCGCCCTGCTGCCTCGGGCATGGATGTGTGTGATGTCCTTAGGTTAGTTAGGTTTAAGTAGTTATAAGTCTAGGGCACTGATGGCCTCAGATGTCAAGTCCCATAGTGCTTAGAGCCATTTGAAAGATTTTTGAACATGGTGTATTACCTTGTTCAAAAATGCCACTTCCGTCAGTATGAAAGTGTGTACATGGTCAGCAACCAGTGCACGATGCTCCTTGTCTGTCATGGTGCCTTGCAGGAGCTCCGCTGGACCAATGCATAGCCTCATGAATGTTCCCCAGAGCATAACGGAGTCGCCGCCAGTTTGTCCCCGTCTCACAGCATAGATGTTAAGGACCTGTTCCCCAGGAAGAAAATTGTTTCACGTCTTCCCATCGGCATAATGAAGAAGGTATCGGGATGCATAAGACCATGGAACGTTCTACCACTGTGCCAACGTCCCGTGCTGATGGATACGTGCTCATTTTGTAGTTACCGACGTCGAATTGATAACACTGCCACATGTATGGGCCGTCGTCTGTGGAAGCCCGCCGTTAGGAGTGTTCGGTACACTGTGTGTTCAGACACAATAGCACTCTGCCCAGCATGAGAGTCTGATATCATTTCCGCCACTGTTCGCCGCCAGTCCTGCTTTACCAGTCCACCCAGCCTGTGACGTCCGACATCTGTAATAACGGTGGCCGACCATCCCCATGACGTCTGGACGTGGTTACACCTTAGTGATGCCACGAATTGAAGACACTCACCACAGCACTCCTCGAAAATCCGACCAGTTGTGCAGTTTCTGAAATGCTCGTGCCGAGCCTCCAGGCCATCACAATCCGCCCTCGGTGAAACTCGGGTAGATCTCGCACCTTCCTCAATCACCATACGGACAGCTCGCTCACTGGTACTATATGCACCGTGAGTGGTCATAATGCCGGTGATCATAATCTTCTGGCTGATCAGTGTATGTAGATGAAGATTTAAATTTATGATCGCCTAAGCATCATCAACAGCTTATGAGGATGGACCAAGCTATATTCAAGGGTCCACAGTCCATGGTGTCCCAAGTTCTACATAACTATATAGTATAGGACACATGCCCTTGCGTTAGGAGTTGAGGTGGAAGGGGAGGACAGCGAATTTTCTTGCCGAAGTTACAGGTTACCGGTAGTGTGCCACCACTTTACGAAGGGAGATCCACGATCGAATAGTAGGTTACACCATCGTATCCTTGTGAGAGAAGATTTCCCGTTCAAAACACAATAACCACCCCCACCCCTCCTCTCCACCGCTAAGGAATAATACCCCCAGCAGCTATCTAACCTGTGCCCTGCTGAGAAACCGATTTCATTACCTGTTATGGTTTTAGTTTTACTTATACCTAGTCATCGGCGCTTCCATCATGTACCATTACTTACCTACCCAGGCGGCGTTTCTCTGCAGACTTGCTCGTGGGTGGATTCTAATACCAGCGCCTGTGGAGCGCCACAAACAGAAGTTTACATGTGCAACTGTGATGCATTGTTCTATTTCATTCGGACGTTGGCTGCTTTTTTCCCGAATCTGAGAATTGAGACTTCGCCCTTAATAGAGAGGACATGAAAACCGTAGTGCCTACAAGGTGTCAGACGTGAGTGTTCAATGCACGAATTAACCAGCATCAGGCCGCGTTAGAACGCAATTATATCGCATTCGATGCCGCCGCAGATGGTCGGTATAAGGCCTAGCCACATAACAATACACGCCCAACTATTCAACCCTCCCCTCCCTATTCCCTTACCCCTCTGTCACCAATGCAGCAGTTCTGAATGTTTCAATTTGTCATTGCTTTATTTCTAAGTGTGGGAACGTGATGGAATCCCGAATTGTGCGTTCAGTTTAAGTACAATCGGTTATGAAATCAATGTTCTGTAGTTTAGGACGTGATCTTACTGCTCTTTCAGTTGCATCAACAATGAGAGACAAATGAAATAACTCAAAATTGCAACGGAGTATGGGCGTTAGTATAATGTATGTTTTCCATATGAAGCAGAACTAATGTTTTCAACATTGCTCTCAATATTTAGATGACATACAGAAAAGACTTTTTCTTGCATTCCTACATGTGGTCTCATTTGCAGTACCCGCCTCAGTCATATCAGACTCAATATTAGTATTAATCTCACATAGTAAACTAATCTTCTGGGAGTACTGATTCAATGAAAAGTAGTGAATTAGTAATAGTACATTATTAAATTGTCACCAGAAGAAACTGAGCAGATGAGTATCCGTTTTAGACATTAATTTATTCAGTATTGTTTGCAATTATCGATCACAAAGTTTGATAAAACTTGTTTAAAATCAGGCAATGTCACACTGTAGTGTTTAAGACGGTGTGGAGATAGGTATTTAGAAATAACAAGCTCAGTCGCTGCAGGACACAAGATAGTGGAGAAGTCCGGAGAGTGGACCTACCTCGTACGGCCTTCTGCTCCTCTGGCACCATTTGGCAGAAGAAGAAAGACAAGTGTCTCAGCCAATGAGGTGTCCTTATTCCCCACTTTATTTAGTGGGCGGAACTAGGAGTGATCTGGGTGTAGCTTACATTTGTTGACCTTCTGAGATGTCATGTTCTCTTAACAGCTACCCGCGTTACATCCCATATGCATAGCTTGGCACATGCCCGTTAATCCGTTATTTAACGAAGTCAACATTTCGAATGAGGAATCAACAACTAAGTTAAATTTTAAAAAAAGTTAACGGACTCTTTGTCTTCTGTTAAGTTCCTCTGAGTTCGTTAATTGCTTGTACTACTTACTACAAAAATAACACCGGGCCGCCCTTGGAAATCGTGTTCTGACAATCTCAGGTTACGTAGGTCTGTGGCTACGTCAGGGTGTGGGCGATTGATATAAATAATTAACTGCGAGCGAGAGTAACTAGGTGTTGGCTGTTAATTGTTTTTTGTTTAGTAACTTCACGTTGAGTAATACATTTTAATATAATATTGAGTCCTGATCGGGAGTACAAATACCTTTCGATCGTAAATAGTGCTTGATTAAAAAATTAACAATTATGGTTTACATTCGAGCCTTAACAATTTGAAACAAGACATAAGGATACAATTGGAATCATCGTAAGTACAGTTTGAAGAAACGACGAAGGCAGTGTTCAAGAAAGGCAATAGAAGCAATCCACTAAATTACCGGACCATATCATTAGCATCGATAGACAGCAGGAGTTTGGAACATATATTGGGTTCCAAGTTCATGAAGTACCTCGAAGAGGGCGGTGTAATGAGACACAGTAAACACGGATTTAGAAAACATCGTTCTTGTGAAACACAACTAGCACTTTACTCACACAAAATGTTGAGTGCTATTGACAAGGTATTTCAAATTGATTCCGTGTTTCTTGATTTCCTGACGGCTTTTGACACTGTAGCTCGCAACCAACTTGTAATTTATATACATGCTTATGGAATACCGTCTCAGTTATGTGACTGGATTCGTGATTTCCTGTCACAGAGCTCACAGTTCGTAGCAACTGAAGGAAACTCATCGAGTAGAACAGAATGGATTTTTGGCGTTCCCAATGTAGTGTTATAGGCCCTCTCTTGTTCCTTATCGATTTAAAAGATTTAGGAGACAATCTGGCCAGACGTCTTAGGTCGGTTGCTGAAGATGTCCTTTACCGACAGACATCTGAAGATCAAAAAAAATTGCAAACCGATTTACAAAATTTGTCCATGTGGTGCGAAAATTGGCAATTGACAGTAAATAATGAAAAATATGTCATGCACATGAGTGCTATATGGAATCCGTCGAACCTCAGTACACGATAAATTAGTCAAATTCAAAGTCGTTAATTCAACTAAATACCTAGGAGTTACAATTACGAACAACTTCAACTGAGCCGGCCGGAAAGGCCGTGCGTTTCTAGGAGCTTCAGTTTGGAACCGCGTGACCGCTACGTTCTACTTAAACCTAACTAACCTAAGAACATCACACACATCCATGCCTGGGGCAGGATTCGAACCTGCGACCGTAGTGGTCGCGCGGTTCCAGAATAAAGCGCCTACAACCGCTCGGTCACACAGGCCGGGTCTTTGCTTATTATTGTGATTGTGACAACCATATGTTAATAAATTAAAGTCCCGATTGCTGGAAGTCGCCTGTGTTGTTACATAATACACTGCCTTGTTTTTTTTTTTTTTTTGGTCTGCTAGCCACTTACGTAACATTGACATCTCGAACGGTTTAGGTGTCGATATGAAATGCAAGTTGTGAGATTTGAGACACTTATGACAATGGTTTATGAGCTTAAAATCTGCGTATACGCACTTGGACTTCGTACTGCGTGGTGCTACGTCCTCTGGCCCCGAAGGTGTCTGCATATTTGCCAATTAGCGGGCAGGACAGGACAGGCTGTACACGCCATTGTTATAAACTGATCGTCGTGCGGCAAAAATGAGCAACAATAACACATTTAAAAAATACTTGCAGTGCAGCTTAGCAGGTAAAATTTTTACATCACAGTTTTTGGTGTGTTCTTCCTACGTATAAAATTTCCGTGTAGGTTTCGACATGTCGGATTAGACCACTCCCTAGTAAATCACTCTCCTCTTTCCCTCCCTCTCCCCATCTCATCCTCCCCCTCTCTAACCATGCATCTCCTCCTCCCTCTCTGTGTCCACTTCCTCCTCCCAAACTCTCTTCCCATCTTCTCCTCCTCCCTCTCTCTGACCATGTCATTCTCTTCCTTTTGTCTGTGCATTTCCCACTGCCCCTCTCACTGTCCATCCCTCCTGCCCCAGATCCGTGTCCACCTCCTCCTTCTCCCTCCCAGTCTGCCAACATTTTTCTTCTCTCTTTCTCTCTTTACATTATCACCCCCACCCTAAAGGAGGCTGCTGGTTCTAATGCCAACATAGTTAGTAATACGTGTAACAAGTGTAACTGGAGTCGATCCAGCAGTTTAGAAGGACGTTTCTATCTGATGTTTTGTCCATGTAACTCACACGTATATATATTTAGCATATTTCACACCTATTTGTATACATATCTCTTCAATACCTCCAGCGAGTTTCACCATGCAGTTTCGTAATACGCTGCTCAATGTTTATGATGTCGTATCTTCTGATGGTTCAAATGGCTCTGAGCACTATGGGACATAACATCTGAGCTCATCAGTCCCCTAGAACTTAGAACTACTTAAACCTAACTAACCTAAGGACAGCACACACATCCATGCTCGAGGCAGGATTCAAACCTGTGACCGGAGCGGTCGCGCGGTTCCAGACTGAAGCGCTTAGAACCGCTCTGCCACACCGGCCGGCGTATCTCCTGAACTATGAGTTGCACATTGATATAATTTTGCAGGCTCATCTAGTGGAATATGGGACTAATGTTTCCAAAACATGTTGCGAACAGAGTTATTAGTAAAGGAGTAGTAAATTAAAAGATCATGTCAGATGTTCTACTGCATGAACAAAGGGAATTAGGAAGAGAAAAACATTTTTTCTTTCATAATTTGATGGGGAGTGTGAATGAGAAAAAGTATTGTGTCGGTTAGAAATTGTGTTTAAAGTTTGTTGTACATCACTAAAGGCTTTCATTATGAAATACTGGATGAATAAGGCTGGCTATTTGTGTGTCATGAGCTACACTCTTTTTTCAGCCCTGCTCCCAATCCCTTTCAGAACTATGTTGTTATTACCCCCACGTTTTTTTCCTTCTAGACAGTAAGTAATATGTGTACCAAGTTTGGTTGAAATCGATGGATAGCTTTAGGTGGATATGTGGAACATATGTACGTACATTCACTTTTCTAATATGTAGGAATTTTTTGTGAAACTACCAGCGTATGCAAATGTAGTCCTAATTAAAGATCGCCAGAATGTCGTCCACAGCTTACGGTGATCGACCAAAGTTGTCTCCAAGGCGCCACATTCCATGGTGTCGCAACATGTGTTACATAACGTTTTGGTTATAAGTCATTGGATTACTGGTGGTGGTGTGAAGCGGACGGGGAATACGCACAAGCAGTCTAGCTTCTGTGGTGTGTTCATCATACCATTCTGGCAAATTTCGAAAGGTATGGGACAGTATATCCCCTAGAGATGTAACAGGTTGCCGATCGAGGGCCGCATGGTTTATGAAGGAGGCTCATGAACGGATAGTGGGTTTGTTCGTCGTGTTCCCTCGACAGACGAATTCCTATTCAAATCCTCATAAATATCCTCTACCACCTCACCCCAGAGAAATACCTCCAATTGCTGTGTAAACTAAAACCTGTTGACGAACGGGATTCATTACCTGTTGCGGTTTTCGTCTTGCTCATGCCTTGACATCGGCGCTTTCATCATGTTCCATGACTTACCTATCCAGCCGGCCTTTTTCTGCGGACTAGCAGCTGAGTGAATTTTAATGCCTCCGTCCAGTGAAGTGCCTCATGCAGAGGTTCAAATGTGTGACTGTGGTTGAATCACATATAAATGACGCTCTTCTGGAAGATAGTTTCCTCGGTCGTTGTTGCTCTTCAGGTTATACTGAGGAGTGATTGTCTGCTTTGTGACACCTGCCTATTAGTTATAACAACCAGCGAGAGACTACACGACTCTGTTATGAACATGTTGTTGCCTGTAATTCTGGCAGTGTCTGTTCATCCCGAATCAAAGATCTCACAGTTCACCCTTAATACAGTGGAGATGAAAAGCTTAGTTCCTACAAGGGTTCAGACTTGAGTGCGTCATGCACAAATTGTTCTGGCCGTGATATAACGCAACTATATCGCAATCGACTTCGCCGTCGATTGTTAGTGTATGCCTAGCCACATCGTGAAGACACGACACATCCAACTGTTCCGATCTCCCTTCACCACCACCGCCACCCCCACAGTGCCTCCAATTCAGCAATTACAGATGTTTCAGTTTCTCATTGCTCCAGTTCGAACTATAAAAACGTGACAAAATCCCGAATTCTACTTTCAGTTAAAGTACAATTTTTAATAAAATCAATCTTTTGTACTTTATGATGTGATCTTCAGCCCTTCCAGTTATATGAACAATGAGAGACAACTGAAAAATTCAATATCACAATGCAGTGTGGCGTTACTATGAGAGATTCCAGGGCACTCTCACTTTTGATATGGTGTCATGCTGCTTAATGTTCTTAGGGAAAATGATCTATGTTACTTGGTTGCAATATGTGATAAAATATGACTTCATTCATATGATCAAATGACTGGCAGTAGTTTATGCTCTAGTGCTCTAGTGATGATATAGTGGTAAACCTTACCTAAATTCAAAGGAAGCGGGTGCTTAGTTAATCGACTGCAGTGAAAGCGAAAGGTGGCTGATGGCCGAGGGGTGCGTTTTTTCTGTGGATCCTGGGTGAAAACGTTTGGCGACAGCCAAGTCCGGCCGGTCTCATTGAGCAGACACATCGCTGGCGCTGGTCGGTCGGCGGTCGCGTCCATGTAGGCTGACTGGCACACAGGAGTCGCTTGAACTATGAGCAGAGCTTTGTATGAACTGACAACCGGCAATAAAGCAGAGGATGTGCCCTTCTTAGGTAGAGAAAGTGGATGAGACGGGTGTGAGTTTCTACGAATTGCCGAGGTACAAGGTAGTGGCACCCAGGCGTCCAGACTCTGCTGCAAAACATATTTGTGAAGGCACGAGGCTTTTAGCGAGTGTATGGCCGTTATTTGGAAGTTAGAAATAGACGCAACACGAAAGATAACGATCTTTTAGTGGAAGACTGTGGTTCCATCCAAGTCATGCTTTTAGCAAAGACACAGCGTAGACATGTGGGAAACAGACCGCGAAGCTGAATCTTTTTTCCTTTTCTCCCAATTAATTTTTGAATTCACTGATTGGTCAAATCTGTGTATGCAGAGCAAGGGGCGGTCTCCCGGTTTCGAATGCCGAGCTCCAGCTAGTAATGGGCTTGCGCCAAAGTGGGAGTAGTCTAAGCATGTAAATGTGCTATGCTACTGAGCTGGGGAGGGAAGCTGTAGAGAAAGAGAACACATCCTTGTACTGGCACTTCGTTAGTAAAGAATGGCATGTCTTTACCTAAATGATGAGACTTGTGTCCTCTACTAGTGTCCCACCTAGAGCCTGCGCCAGTCACAATCTGAACCGTCAGAGGCACTGCTTCTTGCATCATGCACGCAACGAGTGATGTGTGGGTGTACTTATTTGTTTTAGGTCGGTCGTCTAAACGTTTGACATGTTCCGTCACCCATAGTCATGTCATGGAGTCAAACTTGTTTGGCAGATCAACAAACGTATCCACCTGCACACTGGAATCCACTGGGGTTTCAGAGGCTCAGAGGGAAGTATCTGAGTTCCGAATCAGCCAAATGCGAGACCGCGTACTTTCATTTTTTTTAGTTTTTTGGGCGCCCGCCGTTGAAAACAGATTGGCGCCATCCATGACTGCAGTCGCCGAGCGCATCGAGGTGCGCCACCCTGAACTACTGAAGGGTAAAGTATTCGCTGCTACGGCACAGGGCTCCAATATGTGCTTCTAGCACCATGTTCTTTGGAACCATTTCTTCTTTATGAAATAGCAGAGTATATATCCTTGAAAATAAGGTAGTTTTTGAGCCATACCAAGCATTAACATTTATGCAGTCAGATAAAGCGATTAGTTCTGGTTAGTGTGGTGTGTTGATCCCCAGGTGATCACTTTGGTCGCCTTAAACCGCATATTATTGAAAGCGTTTGTCTGGTGGAAACGTTTGTGTGGCGTTTCTTTATATATCTTTTGTCATGAGATGTTATTAATGAATAAATCAATTGTTATTTAGGCCACAACTCCTCTTACTATTCCGATTAGCAATGCCTTTGCCATTTTATTTAAGTCTTGATTGCAATAGAAAGAGCAGAAGCTTGGAACTATACTGTATGATCTCGATTTAAAGTAGCGGTAATAGTTTTAACTTTGCTCTTAGTACTTTGAAGACATACAGAGAAGGCTTTTGCATGCGATGCCGCATGTGGCCTCACTTGTATTAGTTGCCTCTATCATATCAAGCTCTATTTTGTTGTTAATTTTACATGTTAAACATTTCTTATGAAATATTTCTTTACTGAAAACTGTTAAATTAGTAATAATCTGTTATTAAATTGTCACTAGAAAAGACGGAGGAGGTGAGTATGTATTTGAGCCATTTGTTTTATCCGCTATTGGCTGCAGTTATACCTAATCGAGTTTGATAAAACGTTTTTGAAATATGCCTATGTTTAAGATTGCGTGGAGAACCGTATTTAGAAATAACAAGCGCTGTCGCTATGGAACACAAGATAGTGTTGAAGTCCGCGTAACTTAGCTTCGATAAAGCAGCCGCCGGAGTTTTCTACCTCCTACAGCCTCCTGCTCCTCTGGCACCTACGTGGCAAACGGAGGAAGACGAGTGTCTCAACCAATGAGATTTTCTTATTCCCTACTTCGTGTAGTAGGCGGGACAGGGCGTGGTCTGGGCGGAGCTTACTAGCTGTTGACCTTCTGAGACGTTATGTTCTCCTAACACCTAGCTGTGTTCCGACCGCTTGTCGGTGTGACTTGTTACCCCAGTTGCATATCCTCAAGGAGATGCTACTTACTACTGGAGACGTCACAGCCTCATTTGCTCTTTTCGAGACGTACTGAATGTAAACGTTGGCCATTCAGTACTCAGTGAAAAGTGCAAGTCAAATGCTGAAATAAAAGTCGTCGAAAAAACGCTGATAATCGGGCATCTGGAGAATAGGATTGGAATAATTACATCTCCAGGTCAACACACATAGACAAACAACATTGGAAATCGGCAGTGAAGGTGCTTCATACATAAAAGAAACAAGTCTCGTATGGGAAAAAACAAAGTGACTCAATTTAATTGCAAAAACAGTACATATTTCCATGAAGTTTGAAGCAACTGAGCAACGACGGAAAACGAAAGAAATGACAGTTTCTCAATCTTCATTGACTTAAAAGTTAATGATTTCCGGACTGATAGATATAATGCGAATTGATACACACTTAACATGCCTGAAATGTGCCTGCATCTATGTACTCAATACACCAGAACTATGCAGTTAAATTCGGAGCACGTGCAATTAAATATTTTAAAGTAAAATTATATCAAGGATCCACTGCAAAGCAACTTACTCATTGATTCTTGTATTAGGTAGGAAAACCAATAGATTCTGTCTATGCGTCAAAAATAAACTTAGTTAATACACATGTCATCCTGTTTCTGCTCCTGCACAGACTTTCAGCGGTTATCTGTTATTGGGGCACTGTCTGAGTAGCCTAGAAAAGACGAAAATTTTTGAGTACACATTAATACAGTTCGTTTTCAATTATATTTACAATTCAAACTGTTCAGAATACCACACGAACCCAAAAGCTGCTAAGGGCATCTATGTTTTTCGAGATAAGTCAGATACTTATCACGTTACTCCAGGCGTTAGAGAGTTATCATTACATGTCATCATGATCTCACCGCCAGTGTCACAAATAGGAGTGGTAATGGTGTTTTGTTCTCATAAGAATTCTCTCCTGGTACTATGATATGCAGGTACCGAATCTGATTGACACTGATCCAGGTGTACCAGAACTATGCTGGATCAGACCCACACTAACTAAACATTATAATTATGCATATATTTTATTAACTTTTTCACTCTAAATAAAGCCACTAATTATTAGCACGGTGTACTGATGACTGATTTCTCTCTTTTCATTGCAAAAAGACTAGTTCACACTTAACATTGATAAATATGATGGAATTTTTTTTTTACTTACCTCAGTTGAGGCTTAAGTTGCATCTTAGTTTATTTTGTAAATCGGAAAACTACCAGTTAGCATGACCTTAGATTTGTACAGTCTGGCATGGCTTCTACAATATTTCATGGTACTACTAGAAAAGTATGGTCCTAACATTTTCTGGGTTTCCGCACAACGGTAGCTCCTTGAAAAATTTTGCTATTTAAGAAGCTTAAACACCTTACAGAATTCGCTTCACGATGCACAATCTGATGACATTAACTTCTGTGCCAAACAAATCACATGCAGTATTTTGAGGTAGGAAACCTCGAAAACATTTCTTCTGCGTTATTAATATTTGCTGATGCATGTGTGGCCAAGGCAAGGAGCTATTTTCCATTACCTCACAAAACTCCTAAAAATTAAAATTCCGATAACGTCGTTCACGCTTTCTTTTATTGCAGTTTTACTGATACCTGACTATAATTAAGAAAGAAATGGACTTGTGTAGTCCAGTACTCTGTTACGGATTAGATGATGTGTTCCAGCTTCATCTGCAATCATTTAGCAACGAGCACTTCACAATTTTTTGTTTCATAAAAATCTGAGGTCATCAGATGTTAAGTCCCATAGTCCTAAGAGCCTGTTTTTTAAATCTGAGGTCATGTCAGAAATAGGGGAAGTAGGAGGATCGTCAATGCCGCCCATAATGCTATAGATCATCAGCTAATCAGAATAGTGTAATAAACATCCGAGAACTGAACTTCACTGAAGGTTTTCCTTGCGTAGGTATTTAGCATGTAGCTGTTGGCTAGTGAAGCGGAGGTACGTCAGCCTCAAGAGAACCACGTGAAAGAGGCCACTAGATGGACTGGCTGGAATCCTATGGACGGTGACTATCAGACCAGCTGCCTTAACTGTAGCTTCCTCTCGCTGTCTCCAGGTAAACAATAAGTTATCTGAAAGATCCTTCTGTCTCCTTGACAGTGGTGGCCTTGGAGTTCGAAACCAACAACACGTGTTTCAGCGAGAAAATGTTGCAGAATAAGGGACATATGGAAAACTACAATCAGTGAAGAGAGACGCATAAAGTTAATTAATTTTTGTATGTATTGATACATAAACACAAATATAGTGTAAGGAAGTTTTCGTACTATGTTTTCTATACATGCACGCAATCAACCCGTAATTGTGGTCACTGGATTCAGTATCTCCTCTTCTGTATGTATCGGTGATTGGATCCCACATTAGATGAATAATTCGACACTCTTTCTTTGAAAGGCCTGGACGAAACGGTTACTAATGCATCTCTTCGTGTGTGTGAAACACCCAGAACAAACTTCAGGTTTACAAGCATATTCTGTACTGTTAATATTAGGTTTCCTCATTAATCTTGTCAAAAGGCGGAAACACGTTCCCGGCTGTGTGGACTGTAAACGTGCACACTTTTCCGTACTTCCTGCCCAGACCACGCCTGAAGTATCGAATTCATCTCCCATTACAGAGGTTATTCAACTTTGCCTTCACAATCACAACGGCCAGATTAACCCTCGCATGGTATCAGATCTGGAAAAGCATATTGTATGGCTGGGGTCTTTTTTGACCCCAAAATTATTCAGATGACTTTATGCCGAAAAAATTTGAAATGTGTCCACAAAAGTAATTATAATTGATTGGGAAACATGTACGATGTTGATAAAACAACTCCACAGTTTCTTAGTGTAATTAAGTTACATATAAGTTGTAATTATTCACCAAGTGTTTGAGATATGAAAACATATTTTGTGTAGATGTTTACTTCCAAAAATTATTTTAACACAAAATATTCGTAACCCATAAGGTATGTACCGATACTGTAATTGACTGATACTATGTGTAATATCACTTACATGGAATTTTATTAGAAATACACTCCTACTCGCTCTCCGTCTCATACGAAGAGCAGTCATTACTCAACACACATATCCTAGTATGTTCCTTACAAACTTGTGATACCCATCATATTGTTGATTCACTTTCTTGTCCTTTGACCTTGGGCAGGAGTTACACCATTTTCTTTTCAGATTTGAAACATTAACTTCCTGGTTATCATGGTGTTTTTCCCTTAGAATATCCTTGAAGCCTTAAGATATGTATTGCTGAACGAATGCGTTGTATTCTGCACTAGGCAGACAGGGTTCTTAATTCAATGTAAAGTTTGACATGTTCTTTTCCTAGTTCGGAGAGGAATACTCTTTTTGCATTTTCACTTCTCATATCATGTAAAAATTTACAATACAGAACGTAAGCATTGAGACAAGCTAAATGTAGTAAATCAAAAATACAGCAAGGGGCCACCCTCTTGTTCCACATTTCACTGATTAATGTCTAGCCATCTTATTAACTGTATCAACTTCTGACGTTTTTGAACTGTAGAACATTATTATTTCAGGTTTTTTGTGCTCATGCTCACTTATATCAAATGTCTGGTGTAAAGCAGACAACAAAATTACTGATTTATTTAGTGCAGGAACATACGAAGCTAAAACAGTATTCTTTGCATACCCAAAAGTGGTCGATAATGGACGCCTCTGTTTTGATGTCAACATTTCTTTTGGTATCTCTTTTTGGTCAGCCCGAAGAGTTCTGGTGAGTGTGAGGTTTATCAACAAGAAGGTCTTGTCCTCAATCAAAACTTGTAAATTTGTTATCAGTGGTAATGTTCCCACCACTTCCCTTCAGGTGATTAACTTAATCATGCACTACTTGTTTCCCTTGACTTATTTCCTTTATTTCCCTTGACCTATTTCCTTTCCTCCCGCAAATTTCCCCGTATACACTTGTGCATTTATGATATAATTGGTCCCACAATCTAAAGCAGCTCACACTTTTATCCCATACTTTCCAGGTTTCGAAGGAATGTAAACCTTGAACCGCCCCCTGAAAGTACGCAGATGCACATCAACTGTGATGTAGTGTCCAGGAACATAAGACGAAATGCATGCATCAACGAACATTTTAGACACGGCTATTATAGGTTCAACATTTGATCCAGAAGTAACTTTTCTTTCTTCCCTTTTAAGTTTATCATAGAACTGGAGGCACATCAAAAGCTCATTGAGGCTCGAAAAATAGGTAAGAAATACTCTTCTGACCAAAATTCACTCAAAGGCTTCCCACGTGCCTTCTGCAACCAAGCTGTTATTAGTTGATCACAGAACGGCAGCAGCTCTGAAGAATGAAGTTCAACCCAGGGTTCCGGAGTTGGGTGCAGAATTTTATTATCTTTTGCATGTTTATTAGAATTCATTACTATTACACTCTTCATGTGATTGGAGATAATAAGTCTGAAACAAACTGTCCTTGTCTATAGTTGTGGTCTATGGTGACGTGGAACATACTCAGTTTCACATATTACATTCCCTGAAACCTGCTTGCGCGCAACAGGTGGTACTGTGTTATACGTTATCAGTCCACTTCTAGGCACAAAAGTAGATGCACTCGTTACCTGAATAACCTTATAAATTTCTTCACAGTCACTCATATCGACTTCATCTCCGACCTGTATACCTTCCTGTATCATATCTCCATCACACCTACAACGTGCTGACATGAGGAAAGTTTCTAACCGATTTCTCATACACAAACAGCGATTGACCTGCGTCGCCTGGTGAAACGTTGTTGTGATGCTTCTTGTAAGGAGGAGAAATGTGTACCATCACGTTTCCGACTTTGATAAAGGTCGGATGGCAGCCTATAGCGAATGTGGTTTATCGTATCGCGACATTGCTTCTCGCCTTGGTCGAGATCCAATGACTGTTAGCAGAATATGGAATCGGTGGTTTCAGGAGGGTAATACGGAACGCCGTGCTGGATCCCAACGGCCTCGTATCACTAGCAGTAGAGATGACAGGCATCTCATCCGCATATCTGTAATGGATCGTGCAGCCACATCTCCATCCCTGAGTCAACAGATGGGGACGTTTGCTAGACAACAACTATCTGCACGAACAATTCGACGACGCTTGCAGCAGCATGGACTATGAGTTCGGAGACCACGGCTGTGGTTACCCTTGACGCTGCATCACAGACAGGAGCGCTTGCGATGGTGTACTCAACGACGAACGTGGGTGCACGAATGGCAAAACGTAGTTTTTTCAGATGAATCCAGGTTCTGTTTACAGCACCATGATGGTCGCATCCGTGTTTGGCGACATCGCGGTGAACGCATATTGGAAGAGTGTATTCGTTACCGCCATACTGGCATATCACCCGTTTATCATCTGCATTTCTTCTTGGTGTACCACTTTTAATGACCAGTAGTGTATGATTTCAGTGGGACACGAGAAATTTTTTGCTTCGAGTCAAATGAGACTTGAAATTCCTTGTACTTTAAACTAACGTAGTTATCTTTGTATTAGGTTACGAGATTTTACCTGTGAGTTTCCTTGTTAACTTGCATATTTCCAGGCATAGTTTGAACATGTCACTAATGTGCAACGTTGTGTACAGGTCTATAGTAGATTAAACATAGCTGAAATGCAAATTTTTTCATTGAACGTGTCATCATAAAAACTGTTCTAAATGGAACTCAATGTTTGTGACACTTTGTCAAAGGAGAGATTTTCCATTGACAACAAAGTTAATCGAGTCCATTCGAAATGAATTCACTCCTTTTAGTAACATTGTAAATTTCTTTATTTACTCCAGGTATATGTCTTGCAGCGACTTATCCTCAGACAAACTGGCCCACAGCTGTTGTAACTGGCTCTTGCTATCCTTGATGCTTTAACGTTCGAACTAATCCAGGACACGTTTTATATTAGAGAGCTTTTGTAATTTTCTGGTCGTGGGAGTACCTGAACATCACGGAGCGTACCACGCTGTGCCGATGAGTGACACATTCTCCAATTATCCCCCCTTCGCCCTCGCTGGTAGCGGCATCGGGAGTCGTAAAGGGAAGGTGTGCGCAGCCAGTGAGAAGTCTGCTGGTGGAGGCCGGTGCGGTAACACAGTGGTGTCCCGGTAGGCCTATACGAGTAGTGCTGGCTATCTAAAGTAATTATTTGGCGAATAACACTGGTTTGGGTTTAAGACTACCTAGTGCTTACCTGGACTAATGGCATGCGGAGATGTCTCCTTACAGGAGTAATACGATCCTATACGCGTAGCCAGAATAGGATTGATTTGGTAGGTCAACTTCAATACTCCTACATCTAATACCTCTGCTGTGTTGATAATCGTCCGTCGTTAGGTAGTTTAAGTTATTCGTGTATTAAACGTGAATTCTGGTTAATGCTGTCATTGTAATTACATTGTAACTCGGGACTCGTGGTGGCTATCAGTTGTGACACTTTTGTTTTCCAAGTGTTAATAATTGTTCGTTTCAGACCGTGTAAACAAACGTCTGATTTATATGGTGTTGGGTGATCGTTGGAGGTCCAGAAAATGTTTGGCTTGAAATGATCCGATATCAGTCTAGCATCGACTGGGAAGCCACGGCTGTTGGCAATACCAGGACCGCAGCGAACTGGGACCCCTTGATTGTGTTGAATGAGGTTCGGTCACAGGAAACTACCTTTCTAGGGCAAAGTCATGCATTTTATAACAGTTTACACTACTGTCATTGCATTTGAATCTGTTGTAAGTTTTGAATATTTTCTTGCTTAAGGGGCGTAAATGGTATCTTAAAATTTATTGTTTAATATTTATTTAATGTTCATGGAGTTTGTTTTTATGATGTGCCTCAGATTCAAAAAAGAAAAGGGTACCTTTATCAGAGTGGGATAAGAATTTAAAATTTTTACAACAAGTTGTTGATAAATTTGTCCTTCTGACTTCCTTAAAATTTTCGTTATAAATTCCACTGATTGGAAGTAACTTTACTTTGAAGGGAATTTTTTTTTAATTCGTCCACTTGGACATAAAAACCTAGAGAGGTGCTATCAATGTCTAGTTTTAATAAATGTTGGAATGTGGTAGTCTGCCTTTTGAGACGCAGTCCTCACTCCACTGGCACTTGGTACCAAATAGTAGGAGTGCGAAAAGATTTGGTCGGTACAGCTGGCTATCAAGTTATTACTCATCTTACTGTTTTTGCTGTTCTGTTTCAGTTTGACTATGGCTGCAGTGAGAGGCCCCATACGCGTGCGGAGATATCAGTTCTTGTACAAAATTAGGAGCGGTATGAATTCACAAGAAACAGTCGATGAATTGGTACAGCAATTACGACTAATTATGGCAAAAGCCGATCGTTATTACAGTTCCCAACAGCGAGGTACGTCAGGGCATCGAATCTGTGCACGCGGTGCTTCGCGGGTTTGAAATCCAGAAAGACCTGTTTAGTGAATCGAGAACTACTGCTGATCGACTTACGCGATTGCTAGCGCGTTCCAAACATTATAAGGACAGTTTGGCTGATCTTATTGGAGTGGTTGACAATGTTATCGGCCCATTACAACAGAGAATGAGACTGCGAAAGGTTATCAAGAAATCAAGGGGAGCTGGTGACAATTTTTGCAAGGTTACCTTAACTTTCACAAGAATAAATCCTACGGTCTATGGACTTATCGCACAACTAGGTAACTTCTATAGTTGAATTTTAAAGTTATTAGATGTCCAAGAGCAGGGAAAGGTGATGGACTTATCTCAAGTGGAACTGTTACAAATATTGGCCATTAACCTGAGAGGAGGCTTGGGAAAATCGATATTAGAAGTGTTACATCACAATAGGAGTACTGATGAGCTGCGAAGGGATATTTTCGAGAGGGCAATTCGCCATAGAGAGATAATAAAACATATACCAGATGGGATTAAACCGCAAGATAGGAGACTGGTTTTTTGTACAACACCTAGGGCATTCCAGTAACTTAACGACCTAGAAAGAAAAAGCAAATCATAATTTGATGAGAAGCGACAAAGTAAGAAGAAACACAGAATTTCTAACATCGCGGTACGTTTTCATTGTGGACAAGAAGGTCACATAGCGCCGAGGTGTAATAGTGTTAAGCAACAAGAATTACGTAATTATACTCCTGAGTTTAAACAGAATGTGCAGTGTTGGGTGTGGATAAAGAGGACATGTGCAACGTACATGTAGACGCAATAAGATGAGAGGCAAAACTAACTGACGGTATCTAAAAACGGCCGCTCATAAGATAATGAAATGTGTCTCTCAAGTTATGTCTGTATGGAGAATTCCCACAAGAGACGGGTGGAATCTGCCTTTTGTATGTAGCGATAATAGTAAATAACTTATTTGTGCATTGCTTTATTTAGGAACCAAGATAACACCTGCGAATGAACAATGGTTTAAGACAAATAGTACACACTGAAAGTGGCCTGCCGTTAGTAAGGAAATTGTAAAGTGTACAAAGCTAATAAGACTTGCATGGAAGTCCGCACCTCGTGGTCGTGCGGTAGCGTTCTCGCTTCCCACGCCCGGGTTCCCGGGTTCGATTCCCGGCGGGGTCAGGGATTTTCTCTGCCTCGTGATGACTGGTTGTTGTGTGATGTGCTTAGGTTAGTTAGGTTTAAGTAGTTCTAAGTTCTAGGGGACTGATGACCATAGATGTTAAGTCCCATAGTGCTCAGAGCCATTTGAACTTGCATGGAAGTAGTTGAACACATAACAGGAAAAAGTAGGATAGGGCAGCAAAAAGGGAACAGTAAGGCGAGTCTCATGAAAGCTCTTAGTTTTCCATGTATTTTAGGATCTGATTTCATGGGTAAAGTCAGTCTGATTCATAATTGGGCAAATAATATATCTTGGTATCGCTTTAGGCGAGATTGAAAATTAACCTTTTGTTAACATAATAAGAAGAAAGACTTGGAGAACAGAATAACCGAAGAAATCATTACAAAGAAGTAGACAGTGTAACTCAACAGGAACCGGATCCATCTTACAGATGTATGTCAAATGTAACGTTATGCGAATATGAGTACGCCAAAACTTTCCTGACGTACCCACAACGAAACCAAGTGTTCCATACTAGCATGAATTCACCACTGAAGAGCCGGCCGTTGTGGACGAGCGGTTCTAGGCGCTTCAGTTTGGAACCGCGCGACCACTACGGTCGCAGGTTGTAATCCTACCCCGGGCATGGATATGTGTGATGTCTTTAGGTTAGTTAGGTTTAAGTAGTTCTAAGCTATAGGGGACTGTTGACCTCAGATATTAAGTCCCATAGTGCTCAGAGCCATTTGAACCAGTTTGCACCACTGAAGACACCGGAAAATTTCCTTAGCGGTAACCACCTGGAAAGTCAGGTAAGTCAGGAAAAGAGGAATTATGACCTTTGAAGTCACACTACGCAGCATCAAAACCTAATGGTGAAAGCAGGCCAGTGGTAATTATAGAGTATTAAATACAAAAATTTTGCCCACTCAGTTCCACTTCCAGATTACCTTCGGCTGGTTCAAAGACACTAAAGTTTTACCACATTACACCTTATCCAGCGTGTAATCATATTCCATTAAATGAGAAATCCAACCCTCTTGCTGCATTCGCTACGGAGTGGAACATCTATGAATTTAATCGAGTGTCGTTTGGATTGTCGAATGGAGACACAGTTCTTCCTCAGTTGATGGATCTTATATTCCATGATATAAATTTTAATTTAGGACATAGCCTTTTAGATGTTTGGTGATCTACAGAACGGCTACTGAGATACGTATGTTAGATGTGAAAGAAATATTTCCGCCTTTACTACAAGTGGACCTAACTGTAAATCCGGATAAACTACAAGTAGCCTATTCCACCGAATAATTCCCGGGTCATATATTCACTCCCGAAGGGGTTATCACAGGACCTGAAAGAATAAAGACCATATAACACTTTTCATCTCTTAAGACTGCAATGGATTAGTAAGTTTGGAACTGGCGCATTTTTAACAAAATTTATTTCGGATTTTGCTAATATAGTTGCACCATCGAAAGATCTCCGAAAGAAAGGAAGCAAGCGCAAAGCGCAGCATTCGAGGACATCAAAGAACCACTGAGTACGGCACAAATCATGATGCTCCCTGATTTAAAAAAAAAATTATTTTGCAAACGTATGTCTCAGTGGGTGGTGTTGGAGCAGTGCTTCTGCAAGTTAGTGATGAGAAACGTCGATCTACAACTTGTGCGTCGAGGGCCCTTATTGATCTTGAAAAGAAAAATCCGTATAGGAAGTAGATGCATTAGCAGTCCTCTTAGAACTAGAAAAATTCCTGTAGTAGTTGGTGTTAGAGCTGCACCTTTTTTAGACTGAAGTCAGCTGATAGGTATACCTGCTTAAAGGAAGTGCCTCTAACTACGGGCTCACCTCCAGAGGATGTAATGTTTCCAAGTAGAGAAGGAATTAGCATATTTCATCAAAATATGAGAGGTATTAGAGATAAAGTTAGTGAACTGCTAATAGATGTTAACTCTGAAATTATTGGTGTATCAGAGTACCACTTAAATAATTTGATAATTCACAGGCTTCCTTTACCAGGCTACAGATTAGCTGGCTGTTTCTCTAGGAGTTCCTTGCGGGGTGGGAGAGTGGCTCTGTACGTAAAAGACAGTGTTTCATTTGAGTCCATAGACGTATCACGACACTGCACTGAATAGATATTTGAAAGTTGTGCAGCATTAGTTGAATTTAGTGAAACTAAACTTCTAATTGCTGTTGTTTATAGGTCCCCTAACTCCGACTTCAGAGCATTTTTGCTTAAGCTAGAGAGGGTTCTTGATTCACTTTGTAGGAAGTACCAGAAAGTAAGTTATATGTGGTGAATTCAATAATAATTTTGTACATGATTGTGCAAGAAAAAGGATGTTGGTAGATCTCCAAAATTCTGATGCAAACTGTGTTTTTTCCAACTAGGGTGCAGGGGAACAGTAGCACAGTCACAGACAATATGTTTATTCTTACTTCATTACTAGATGGGCATTCTGTTAGTAAAAGGGTGAATGGCCTTTCAGACCATGGTGCACAAATTTTAACACTAAAAGGTTTTTGTACTCAAACCAATGTCGTATTTAACTACAAACTACGTAGGAAAGTTAATCCAACAGCAATTGAGAGTTTTTCAAAACTTTTCAAGGAACAAGAGTGGCAAAATGTTTATAGTGCCGATAATATAGATGACAAATACAATGCTTTCCATAACACATTTCTCATGCTCTTTGAGAGTTGCTTTCCATTAGAACATTCTAATCGGGGTACTAGCAGTACTGGACAGCCCGGTTGGCTGACTAGTGGGATAACGATATCATGTAGAACAAAGCGGGAATTATATCAAAATGTTAGAAGTAGTCACAATCAAGCTACAGTAGCCCATTACAAACAGTATTGTAAGGTGCTTAAAAATGTTATTAGCACGGCAAAAAGTATGTGGTATGCAAATAGAATAGCTAATTCACAGGATAAAATTAAAGCCATATGGTCAGTACTGAAGGAAGTGTCTGGTCAGCAGCACAAGGTTGATGATATAAAGTCAGTTCGCAGTTATAATACTTCTGTTACTGATAAATCAGATATATGTACAGTATTTATCAACCATTTCCTGAGCATTGCTGGTGAATTAAATAAATATTTAGTTTCTACAGGAAATCATATAAATTTCTTAGCAAATGCCTTTCCGAGATAGACGTCTGAGATACTCCTCTGTGATACAGACAAGAGGGAGATTGAGTCAATAATTAAATCACTGAAGACTAAGGACTCTCATGGTTGTGATGGAGTGTCTAGTAGAATATTAAAGTACTGTGCTGCACATGTTAGCCCTGTATTTAGCCTTATTCGTAATTTTTGCTTTAGGAATGGTCAGTTTCCTGAGCGATTTAAGCACTCAGTAGTAAAGCCGCTTTATAAAAAGGGAGAAAGGGATAATGTAGATAATTTTAGACCTACTTCTATGCCATCACTGTTCCAAAAGTTATCGAAAAAGGCTGTGTATGTAAGGTCAATTGATCATTTTATATCACACGATTTGCTATCAAATGTACAGTTTGGCTTTAGAAGCCGTTTGACAACTGAAAATGCTATATTCTCTTTTCTCTGTGAGGTACTGGATGGGCTAAACAAAAAGCTTCGAACGCTTGGCGTATTTTTTGATTTAACAAAGGCATTTGAGTGTGTTGATCTCACAATATTGCTCCAGAAGTTGGACCATTACGGAATAAGGAAAGTAGCTCACAATTGCTTCACCTCTTACTTTAGCAACAGGAAGCAAAAGGTCATTATTCACAATGTTGATAACGGCTGTGATGTGGGATCTAAGTGGGGTGCTGTCAAGTGGGGGGTGCCCCAGGGATCAGTGTTGGAGCCGCTCCTGTTCCTTATTTATGTAAATGATATGCCTTCTAGTATTATGGGTAACTCTAAAATATTTCTGTTTGCTGATGACACTAGCTTGGTAGTAAAGGATGTTGTGTGCAACAGTGACTCGATTTCAAGTAGTGCAGTACATGACCTCAGTTCATGGCTTGTAGAAAATAAAATAACGTTAAATCACAGTAAGACTCAGTTTTTACAGTTTCTAACACATAATTCAACAAAACCTGACGTTTTAATCTCACAGAACGGGCATATGATTAGTGAAACTGAACAGTTCAAATTCCTCGGTATTCAGATAGATAGTAAGCTGTCGTGGAAAGCCCTTGTTCAGGATCTTGTTCAAAGACTTAATACTGCCATTTTCACTATTCGAACGGTATCGAAAGTGAGTGATACTTCGACATGTAAATTAGTATACTTTGCTTATTTTCATTCACTTATGTCGTATGGTACTACGTTTTGGGGTAACTCTTCCCATTCTGGAAGGATATTTTTGGCTCAGAAACGGGCCGTTCGGGCAATAAGTGGTGTGAGTTCACGAACCTCTTGTCGACCTCTGTTCACGAGTCTGGGTATTTTGACATTGGCCTCTCAATATGTATATTCTTTATTGTCGTTCCTCGTAACCAATATTAGTTTATTTCCAACAATAAGCAGCTTTCACTAGGTTAATACTCGGCAGAAATCAAACCTCCATTTGGATTGGACTTCCTTAACTCTTGTGCAAAAAGGTGTGCAGTATACTGCTGCATCCATTTTCAATAAGCTGCCACTCGAATTCAAAAATCTTAGCAGTAATCCACGCGCTTTCAAATCGAAACTGAAGAGTTTCCTCATGGGTCACTCCTTCTATTCTGTCGAGGAGTTCCTTGAAAAATTAATCTGATTCTCATTTTATTGGTGATAGCGTTTGCTTAAACTTATGGACTGATTTTCTTTCAGGTTCATGAACATTTATTTTTATCTGTTATTACTTCTCTGTTAGCCGGCCGCGGTGGTCTAGCGGTTCTAGGCGCTCAGTCAGGAACCGCGCGACTGCTACGGTCGCAGGTTCGAATCCTGCCTCGGGCATGGATGTGTGTGATGTCCTTAGGTTAGTTAGGTTTAAGTAGTTTTAAGTTCTAGGGGACTTATGACCACAGATGTTGAGTCCCATAATGCTCAGAGCCTACCATTTGAACTTTTCTGTTGTAAGTTCATGTACTGACACGTTCCATGACCTTGGTGATTTGCTCCTCAATTTGGTCCTACGGAACTTGACATGTAAATAAAATAAATAAAAAACACTCATTTCCGTTAAGACAGAAAATCAGACATTCATCTGGGTCTAGGACATATCAAGAAAAACTGAACGCATTGCAAGATTGGCAGCGCATTTAATCTCGTCGTCGTCAATGTTCCCGAAACGGCTAATTTAGTGGCAGATACCCTTAGAAGGATGTCTGGAGTAAACAGTGATCAGGAACAACAAAGACCAACAAAGATTAACTTGACATTAACTGATGTGCCACAGCTGTTTAAGGGAATGTGTGAGTATATGGAGAGGGACATGGAAATCCGTAGTATGAAAGTCTAAGGACAAAGGAATGAAGAGGGTAAACTCTATTTCCTACAAAAGAACATCTTTGTTGTGTTTCACGTTACGATAAAAAAAGCGAAAATTGTGGTACCCTCTTACGGGAAACGAAGTACTAGAAGAAGTATGCTTGTCGTGCTACATGTACGTTAACACTCATCGTAACTGCCGTCTGCTTCACATTGCTGTGCAGCGAGCTACGTTAATTTAAGTATTAACTGTATTTTTCTTACTTGTCACTTCTTCTTCCATGTGTTTTTGCTTTTAGGAAGCTTTAATTGTCGAGTGCTAGTAATTGTGTTCCATAGATTTCGTGTTTGTTTTGAATACAGTCAAATGGTTCAAATGGCTCTGAGTACTATGGGACTCAACTGCTGAGGTCATTAGTCCCCTAGAACTTAGAACTAGTTAAACCTAACTAACCTAAGGACATCACAAACATCCATGCCCGAGGCAGGATTCGAACCTGCGACCGTAGCGGTCTTGCGGTTCCAGACTGCAGCGCCTTTAACCGCACGGCCACTTAGGCCGGCGAATACAGTCAGAGATTCCCTTTAGTCAGCTGTAGTGCCAGTAGTGCTAGCGTTTGTTTTGAATACAGTCCAGATACAGGTAGTGCTTATTTTCATTGTTTTCAACAAGAAGCGTCTAGTAACCACAGTTAGGCAGCTATCAGTCGCTTTTAGTGAATTAGCAGTCAGTTAAAAGTTGATTAACTCTCTACAATAAACTGATTTCTTAGGATGGATAGGATGTGTGACTGCTGTGTACGGACGCAGAAGGAGCTGGCCACTGTTCGCGAACAGCTGAACGTGTTGATGGCCGCGGTAAGCCGTCTTCAGGCTGCTGCCTCAGAGTGCAGCGGCATTGGGGAGTCGGGTGCGTCGCATGGTACACCCCAGGTGTTACATGCTTCACCCACTGTCCCTGCTGTCGAGACATCTTCTTGGGTACCGGGCGCGGTTGGGTCACCCTCTCCCCAAGGGGAGTGACGGGTTCAGCGGCGTTCGCGGCGCACGGGGCGGAGGGTAAATGTGGAGGCTGGCCGTGTGGCATCGCCCGCTCTGCCTGTGAGTGGACATGTGGCCGCTCCTTCAGCAAGGTCCGAGCAGGCATACGGGGGGAGAGGTTTAGTAGTTATTGGGAGCTCCAAGGTTAGGCGGGTGATGCAGCCCCTTAGGGAAATAGCGGGAATGTCGGGGAAGAAGGCCAGTGTTCACTCTGTCTGCTTGCCGGGGGTCTCATCCGAGATGTGGAGGGTAGCAGAGTACGTGTGGAGTGCACATGTGGGTTTTTTTAGGTTAGAGAATTCCCTCCCTAGGCTCGATAAGACGTCTCCTGAGACGCCGCAAGGTAAGAGTAGGCAAAATGCAACGGGGAATAACAATATTAATGTGCTAATAGTAAACTGCAGGATGGTCAATAGAAATGCCCCAGAACTGCTCTCATTAATAAACGGTCACAATGCCCATATAGTACTAGGGACAGAAAGTTGGTTGAAACCAGACGTAAACACTAATGAAATCCTAAACTCAGATTGGAAAGTATACTGCAGAGACAGGCCGGACAGTGAAGGGCGAGGCGTATTTATAGCGATAAGAAGCGCAATAGCATCGAAGGAAATGGACAGAGATGCGAAATGTGAAATGATTTGGGTGAAGGTCACGGTTAAAGCAGGCTCAGACATGGTAATTGGATGTCTCTATAGGCCCCCTGGCTCAGCAGCTGTTGTGGCTGAGCACCTGAAGGATAATTTGGAAAATATTTCGAGCAGATTCCCCTGCCATGTTATAGTTCTGGGGGGAGATGTTAATTTGCCGGAAATAGACTGGGAGACTCAAACGTTCATAACGGGTGGCAGGGACAAAGAATCCAGTGAAATTTTTTAAGTGATTTATCTGAAAACTACCTTGAGCAGTTAAACAGAGAACCGAATCGTGGCGATAACATATTAGACCTCCTGGTGACAAACAGACCCGAACTATTTGAAACAGTTAACGCAGAACAATGAATCAGCGATCATAAAGCATTAGATAAGTATGTGCTAAACAAGATCGTAAGAGATGGAAAAGAGCCACCGTGGATACAACAACAGAGTTAGAAAACTGCTGCGAAAGCAAAGAGAACTGCACAGCTAACATAAACATAGCCAAAGCCTTGCAGACAAACAAAAATTACTCGAAGCGAAATGCAGTGTGAGGAGGGCTATGCGAGAGGCGTTCAATGAATTCGAAAGTAAAGTTCTATGTACTGACTTGCCTGAAAATCCTAAGAAATTTTTGTCCTATGTCAAAGCGGTAGGTAGATCAAAACAAACTGTCCAGACACTCTGCGACCAAAATGGTACTGAAACAGAGGATAACAGACTAAAGGCCAAAATACTAAATGTCTTCTGCCAAAGCTGTTTCACCGACGAAGACTGCACTGTAGTTCCTTCTCTAGATTGCCGTACAGATGACAAAATGGTAGATATCGAAATAGACGACAGAGGGATAGAGAAACAATTAAAATCGCTCAAAAGAGGAAAGGCCGCTGGACCTGATGGGATACCAGTTCGATTTTACACAGAGTACGCGAAGGAACTGGCCCCCCTTCTTGCAGAGGTGTACCGTAGGTCTCTAGAAGAGCGTAGCGTTCCAAAGGATTGGAAAAGGGCACAGGTCATCCCCGTTTTCAAGAAGGGACGTCGAACAGTTGTGCAGAACTATAGACCTATATCTCTAACGTCGATCAGTTGCAGAATTTTGGAACGTATTATGTTCGAGTATAATGACTTTTCTGGAGACTAGAAATCTACTCTGTAGGAATCAGCATGGGTTTCGAAAAAGACGGTCGTGTGAAACGCAACTCCTGCTATTCGTCCACGAGACTCAGAGGGCCATAGACACGGGTTCACAGGTAGATGCCGTGTTTCTTGACTTCCGCAAGGCGTTCGATACAGTTCCCCACAGTCGTTTAATGAACAAAGTAAGAGCATATGGACTATCAGACCAATTGTGTGATTGGGTTGAAGAGTTCCTAGATAACAGAACGCAGCATGTCATTCTCAGTGGAGGGAAGTCTTCCGAAGTAAGAGTGATTTCAGGTGTGCCGTAGGTGAGTATCGTAGGACCGTTGCTATTGACAATATACATAAATGACCTTGTGGAAGACATCAGAAGTTCACTGAGGCTTTTTGCAGATGATGCTGTGGTGTATTGAGAGGTTGTAACATTGGAAAATTGTACTGAAATGCAGGAGGATCTGCAGCGAATTGACGCATGGTGCATGGAATGGCAATTGAATTTCAATGTAGACAAGTGTTATGTGCTGTGAATACATAGGAAGATAGATCCCTTATCATTTAGCTACAAAATAGCAGGTCAGCAACTGGAAGCAGTTAATTCCATAAATTGTCTGGCAGTACGCATTAGTAATGATTTAAAATTGAATGATCATATATAGTTTATCGTCGGTAAAGCAGATGCCAGACTGAGATTCATTGGAAGAATCCTAAGGAAATGCAATCCGAAAACAAAGGAAGTAGGTGACAGTAGGCTTGTTCGCCCTCTGCTTGAATACTGCTCAGCAGTGTGGGATCCGCACCAGATAGGGTTGATAGAAGAGATAGAGAAGATCCAACGGAGAGCAGCGCGCTTCGTTACAGGATCATTTAGTAATCGCGAAAGCGTTACTGAGATGATAGATAAAATCCAGTGGAAGACTCTGCAGGAGAGACGCTCAGTAGCTCGGTACGGGCTTTTGTTAAAGTTTCGAGAACATACCTTCACCGAAGAGTCAAGCAGTATATTGCTCCCTCCTACGTATATCTCGCGAAGAGACCATTAGGATAAAATCAGAGAAATTAGAGCCCTCACAGAAGCCTACCGACAATCCTTCTTTCCACGAACAATACGAGACTGGAATAGAAGGGAGAACCGCTAGAGGCACTCAGGGTACCCTCCGCCACACACCGTCAGGTGGCTTGCGAATTATGGATGTAGATGTAGATGTAGCCGCTGTACAGTGTCGTGCTACATGTACGTATACACTCCTCTAGCCGCTGTACAGTGCAAGGCGGAAGATATGCCATATTAATATTTTTCTATTCCATTCGCGTACTGTGAGAGGGAAATATTGTCTAAATTCCTCTGCACGCGCCCAAATCCGTCTTACCATCTTCTTATGACCCCCACTCGACGTAGATGTTGTTTGTACCATAATTGTGGCACACTCTTCGAATACAAGTCCGTTAAATGTACCCAAAAGGTTTTCTCGAGAACTGCGCAGTCTTTCTTCCAACGATTCCCTTTTCAGTTTTCTGAGTATTTTTGTTACGCTTGGTACGGACTACTCCGGTACTAGCAGCGCACCTCTGAATTCCTTGATGTCTGTTGCCATGCATAATTGACAGGGACTCCAAACACAGAAATAATGTTCTACAGTTGATCGAACTAGAGTCTTGTACACAATTACCTTCCCCATAACCTTTCAGTCTAATATTAAGTCTTTTACTTGTGTTCTTTAATATTGATTATACATAATCTTCGCATTCATTATCGCTTCTGAGTAGTACCCCAAAATACGTACACGTTGTGGTATGCTTGACACGTAAAGTAGTGATCTTGTAATGAAATAGTACTCGGCTCTTTCTCTTTGTTATAATCTTTACCTTAAATTTATAGGCATTTATGAAGAACTGCCGTTCGGTACACCAAGAGGAAATGTTACCCAAGTTTGTCTGCAATATCTTGTCATGGTTCAACGATCGCACACAACGGCATTATCTGCGACCAATATTACAGTGCTGCTGATCCTATCCTATAAATCATGGCACATATTGACAATACTGATAAAATAAGGAGTCATATTACATTTCGTAGAACCAGTCACATTACTCCATCGGCATGTATCTTCAATAGTAGTCGATAAAGTGATACAGTTTAGAAAATCTAGAAAGATTCAGCCCCCTGTTCAGCTGCATATATTGTTCGTAAAATGTCGTGAATGAATAAAGGATGCTTTGTTTCACTCGATTGTTCTTGTTTTCTGATTCCGTGCTGATACTTTGAGCGGACCTGCTTTCTTCCAGTAGAGTAATGATTTTTATGTTGAGAATACGCTGTTGGATCCTGCAAAATATTGACGTTGCGATACCTGTCTGTGATCCTATGCATCTGATCTGTAACATTTAAAAAAAAAAAAATAACAGGAGTGACCTGTGCTCTTCGGCCACACATCACTTTTCACTACCAAAGCGATTAACTGTTAGTTCGAGCTACGAACGGAGCTAATCCCGTGGCATATTCAATGTAAATTGTAGCTTGTATTCCTTCGGGGTATGACTCCCTGATCTCTTCCATCGTTTTTCAATACCAGGTGTGCTATTATCGATATCACTAATTTGAAAGTCTTGGCGGCGGTCAAACCATGGTACGGTAGTCTCCTCATACGTGAATCCATTTTTAAATCAGGAATTTGAAATTTGAGCTATCGGTCTGCAGTTTTCATTTCCGACACCAGAAGGATCTGTGGGAGATTGAGTGGAGTGTTTGTATCAGTTCACTAGTTTTATGTATGACCAGAACTTTCATATTAATGTTATTCAACTATAGGCTTCAGGCACACTTGTTTCCGCAAAATGACGAAATCTAGCATTAGAAGCAGCATAAAATTTTTACATTTGATGTTTCCTCGGTTCACCAGTCACTTCATCTACTATATTATCTTTGTATGTAAAATGAAACAAAAAAAAAAATAATGGCTGTCACACAAACAGTCAACAAATGGTTACGCCTCTCGCGTTCTGCAACTTCCGTAATGGTGGAAGATAATTTTCGCTATTGCGGACGATATCGACAAGTGTAGTATCATGTTCTTTTATTTTTTCCAGTATCGTTCGCTGTACATCATTTACCCATGGTCAAGGAATGTCCTTCTTTCTCCAAGGTTCACACATCCTCTAAACACCAACTTCACATGTACAATTCATATATCAAATTATACGTCACGGTAATAATTTCTGCCACACCCTGAGCGCAGTTCAGTGTGTTATGACTTCTTGAGCAAATATCTGCAAATTTTCTCATGTGAAAAGATTTTTTTAAAATTTTATGAGGAAAACTAGTTTTCCTCTGTATAAGGATTTCCCGCACCTGCTAAATGTCACACTGACGATTGGTTTTTGCATAAACTGGTCGTTAAAGGAACTAGTTAAAGAAAACGCGATAAACAGCGGTAAACTCACTATAGAAACCGCAAAATTAGTGGAGTATAATCAATAACGTCACTGTACTAATTATTCATGAGGACTTATTTGCCCACATGTTCGAACTATAAATGATATGAGGCAATTTTTTGTTCTGGATCTGCACAGAAACCCACCTGACGTAGCCACTACTAAGTAAAATACACTATCGCATCCGTCCGGGACTTGATCAAGGCAACGATCATCAATGCTGACTAGTAGTAAAGAGACGTGAAATATAAAGGTGTTCACCACTATTAGTTAACACATCTGAACTCGAAACGAAATGGCACAAATGGTTCTGAGCACTATGCGACTTAACTTATGAGGCCATCGATCACCTAGAACTTAGAACTAATTAAACCTAACTAACCTAAGGACATCACACACATCCATGCCCGAGGCAGAATTCCAACCTGCGACCGTAGCGGTCGCTCGGTTCCAGACTGTAGCTCCCAGAACCGCATGGCCACTCCGGCCGGCTGAAACGAAATGACGAAATTATTTCTACTACGTAAAACCCATTATCACCCTGTTAACTAACCACGAAAGACGTTTAATATATTCTCCTCCACAAGTAAACAAGTATACGTGTGCTGAAAACTGGAATGCTATGATTTAAAATGTTGTGACGGGATTTTCTATCCAGAATGTTATCGGATTGTTAACTAAGTAAAATCAGATGTTAGACATCGAATTTATTTACCAGCAGCGAGCTGTATCAATATGAGATAAGGCTACAATTTCTTTTACTTGACAGGGAATCGAATCCGGTGCGTACTGTCGCTGTTTCCTATCCATAAATACACGCTAAGTATCAACTGCTTGCTCACCATAAGTGAGATGCTAGCATGTTTCACTAGAAATAACGGTACCTATCGTTATTGTTGACTATTTATGGAGAAACATTATATAGGAAAATTATTTTTCGGTGGTAGATCAGTGTGCTCATGGTAGGGCGTAAAATTAAATTATGAGTATGTTTGTGCTGGACCAGGATTGCAACCCAATTACGTTCCAAACCTAGAGATCCGAATTCGAATTCCAGTAGAGGACCAAAAATTGCAACGTCTCAAGTTAAAATGAAATATGACCACTGTGAAAGAAATAACCATTCCTAAGTTAAATGAAATAAACTTTTTAGTGCTAGTTTACTGGCGACAGAGTTTGTGCCTTCGGCGGCTGCCGCCTTTGTTATGGCACAATTTAAGCAGGCTCTGTCGCTGTTGGTAGCAAAGGGATATTGTGTTTAAAGCGGATTCTGAATCACTGAGCGACCTAACACTCTGTACTTCTTGTTACCATAGGTGCATTAGATGTTTTCGTGAATGTTAAGAATTTACGCCATCAGTGAGAATCGAACCTATACTCCGCAACTATCAAATTACGATCAACGCAGCTGACGACTGTCACTCACAGTTGGCAACATCCTGATTGTGTTAATGTATCCGACGATGCACCTAAAAGGTGTGAAAACATCCGTCTCTCTCGATTAACTGGTTAATTACGTGCTAGTATATAATGTGGGTATTATTCTAATCTCATGACTGCATGGTATAAGGACTATTCTAGTCTTCATAGCTCCGATTTGATGCCAATATGAATTTTTTTCAATGACAACTAATGTTTAATTCAAGAAATACATTGTGGTAGAGCGGTTTGGCGCTTCAGTCTGGAACCGCGCGACAGCTACGGTCGCAGGCTCGAACCGTGCCTCGAGCATGGATGTGTGTGATGTCATTAGGTTAGTTAGGTTTAATTAGTTCTAAGTTTTGGGGGCCAGATGACCTCAGATATTCAGTCCCATAGTGCTCAGAGCCATTTGAACCATTCAAGAAGTACAACTGCAGCGTGTGAGTTTACCAGATAATTCGGTGATTACTGTCATGATTGCTATTATTATCTTCATTATGCTGCTACTACACATGTGGCTGAAGGAAAGGTATATGCTCTTTAATCATTTTTAGATCCATCTGCCCAAATATAGTAATTATATACTTCCTTCCATGTATAGGGAATATTTTTCGTTTTAATGTCGGAAATCTCCAATTCTTCGTTAATCACATTAAAATTAAATTAATTGCTGAAACCTTTGTTTTAGAGCTGAAATCGTGTAGCTTTTCTTTATTTATTTGCGCTTAGCAACGATGCTTGTAAAATGCTAAATCAGGAGGTAAAACACTATTCAAAATGCAGGGATGTTAATGTCTGCCGTTAAATGTTAAGAGTATGCTTTACAGATGAATTGGTCAGACTGTTGTGAATCATATGGGAGTTACATTGATGCTGATTAATATCTCCCTCATATTTGTGGCCATGTTTCATAAAGTACCTAAAAGACCCTATGCAGTATGCAATATAGTAATATAATTGATCACAACGTATCATGATAACGGTACAAAAAAGTATCCCTTCTTAAGGCAAAATACCCCAGATCATTATGAATTAGCCGTAAAAAGTTAAAATATCATTCAGTGCCACACTTAAGTCAACATTATTGACAGAAGCAGAAAAAAAGGAATTAACATGTGTGCAATTCTGTAAATGTTGTGTCTATACATCCACGGACTAGAGAATACAGGTAGCGATATAATGACGGAGAGCTTTTCATTTGATGTCTTTACTGATTGTTGATCTGCCTTCGAGATTCTATTTTACAGAGGAGGAAGAAGTATTGTCGTTACCAATACTGGAACCGACAGTAAGCTCAGTTTGCAATTTCATGAGGAATCACTTTACCCCTACGCTAGCACCCAACTGCAACAAGCCTTGCTTCCTTGTCGCCTCAACCGTTAATTCGTCAGATAAACAGCAACGTAAATAGTGAAAACAGCTATAGTTTAGTTTGAAATGAGCTTCCTGAAATCAAAAGTATTCTTTTGAAACCTTCTATATCATCCTCTAGGGGAGAATCATTCAGGATAGTTAATGATGATAACATATTAGTGAGTGAATTTAGAAGGAATTTACGGGGCCCCCCCTTTTAAGTAGCTGTCGTAGCCATTTTTGTTATTACGTCTTATAAGAACTGCAAACTTAGCAAAATTATTCTCCAGAAGCGATTAGGTTCTGTAGTATCACATGACGCCGTTAACAGAATGAGTAAGTAATATTCCTTTTGCTTTTAAATACGTGAAAATAATTTTTAATACCTACGATTTCTTTGGCACTACTGCTGACACATAATAAAACAGATGAAACCTCAACATGAAACTGATTACAATAGGCGCACATTAAAAAAGACATTTCATAAACTGCGAATAACACATTGTTTGATCTACATCTCAAAGGCCGTCTTACCGTGTGTGATAGAGGACACTTTCTACATCACTGTCATTTTTCCAATTGTTTGTTCTAGTCTCGAATGTTTCGTGGGAAGGACGTTTACTGGTAAGTATCTGTGTGCATTCCAATCTGTCTAATTTTAACTTCACAGTCTTTCTGCGGTAATAAGTAGGACGAAGCAATTTATTGCCAGACTATTCAAATTTCCTACAGTCTACGTATTAAACAGTAGACTACGTATTAAACAGTAGACCATACCGCCGTTGAGGCTGACTCTTTTGCTTCGTCTTCACCTGGAATTGAATGAGCAACTCTCTGACACTTTCGTGCTTACTAAATAATCCAGTAACTAAATGATTACTTGGATATTTTTTATTTTGGCTATCCTACCTGTTACCGATCTCAGAATGATGAGCAGTATTTAAGTATTGGTCAAGCAATTGTATGACGTCATGATTGTAAGAAGTCAAGGAACATGGCATCTACCTGGTCACCTGTGTATACTGTTTTCAGGAATCTCGTGGGCGAACAGAGCGTTCTGAGTTGCACACGATCCTTGTTTACGGAAATCGTGTTGATTCTTAAAGAGTAGATTTTGAAACTCCGTAACTTGTTTCATGTGAGAGCATGAATCATATTACGAAGTTCTGCAACAGACCGACGTCAGACATGTTGATTTACAGTTTTGTGCATCTTTCCGACGACTCTTCCTTTAAATGAGAATAACGTGTGCTTTTTTCCAATCATCACAATGTCTCATCAGGACATCTACGGTAAAATGATGTTAGGAAAGGAGCCAGTTCTTTTGCATACTTTGGGTATAATGCAGTTTGCATACTTGCAGGTGCAGTGCCCATTCTTCTGATGAGTCATTTCTGTAGTTTTACTATCCCTTGGTCACGTAGTTCTATATCTATTTTGTCGTTCATGCGGCGATTTATAGGGGGGACGATGTTTCGTTTACAGAAGTAACTGAAGGCCATATTTAGTATGCACTATACACAGAAATATGAAATACAACTTACCACGATAAAGACACAAAAAACCTCTGTCTGATTAATTCAAAGTGCCCCAAGTCGTGAAGGATTATCAACAGATTATGTAAATTCGGCAGCGAAATTATCTTTGTCTATGTACAGTCCACAGTCATACAGGAGAGTCACAGAACTACAACAAAAGTTGGGAATTTAGCAGTGTGTACAGATACATAAAGTAATAAAGTAGAAGTAAAGGAATAAATCCAAAAATTGTTGATTTGTAATGATATGGCACGAAAAAATACATTTTCTTTACCATCTGTTATCCATCTGCCTGTCTTTCCGTCTGCTAAGGGCTCTTTTTGTCATGACATGTAAAGTTGTGAAGTAGAAATTGGTGCCAGGTGCTAAGGTCTACGGTCCCGTGGCTGTGTAAATAAATTGAAGCTCGTAAGTTACTTCTCTAGAAAGATACAGCCTGGTATGTCAAACGTTCTGATCCTCGCAAACGTAATCCATAAAGACTACAGACGAATAATGGTCGGAAGTATTATGCCTGCTGGTTTAGCGGAAAAGTGCAGTCCTGCAATTAGAAAAGTCTCCGGATTGAATTTCCGTTTATACCATGGATGTTTCAGTCTTCATTTTAACCTAGTGTTCATCTCTCAATGATGTAACGATTGGCCAGAAACATCGCATGTGTCTGTTCACCCATTTACCTGTACTTGGCTTCTCCCCGCTTGGATGACTGGAGTAGTTTAGGGACACGCAAGTCACCGAAGTGGCGTCCAATACAAAAACTTGCACCAAGACATTAATTGAAAGGAATTACTGTTATCTGAGTACGTAATTGTGTTTGTACAGAACTCACGTAGTGCGAGTCATACTCACACTTTTCTGGTTATTCGCTTTCGGTATTGTGTTCTCCACTCAGTATTAAATAAAAATAATCTCTCTTTTATGCTCTCGTCGGTACTGGAGTCCTGCCTGCACAAATAACTCAAAGTAATATGCCTCCTCATTGACGTCAAACAAAATTAATTCTTTCACTTTGATGGCCTCATCGGATTTGACGTCATTTGCCATGTGCTAAAAGATATTTTTCACATAGTCGTTTTGATCTTGATCAATGATCACAAAATAATTTAAAATCAATAGTCCTTTGACTGACAAGAAAAAGTGTGAAATAGACTAATTAAGTTATGTGTATAGTATGGTCTTCTTATTTCAATTAAATGTCTTAACTGGTGATTATCAATCTTTTCGTTTTGGTTATATTGCACCTTCATTTGAAAAAAGTTTAAGAGAAACACATTTTCATTTTGTTCGTAGTAACGTAAATGCTCAATACGAGTACTCGAACGGTAAATAAAACGTTCTTTTGTCATAAATTTTCCCCCCTAATGACACAATGGATTCAGTATCGTGTGCAGTTTCCATCCTCTACAACAGCATTTAGCCGTCGGGAAACAGAGGCAACAAGTTTCCGGATGAATCTGTTATTCTGCGACAGCTCTTCCCCATGAATCATGAACAACTTCGAACAGCGATGCCTTGGTTGTTGGTGTAGATCTTCTACATTTAATATTTTTTTCCATCTTTGCCCATACGTGCACTACAGGACTGACGTCAGCACCTTTTGGAGGCCAGTGCAGGAGATCGATGCCTCCATTCATTTGAAACCACTGTTTTACACAATTCGCTGTGTGGATTGGAGAACGATCATGTTGGAATATTATACTGTCCCCCGAAAACCTCTGACGGACAGAAGGCATCCGGAGTGGCCGAGCGGATCTAGGCGCTACAGTCTGGATCGCGCGACCGCTACGGTCGCAGGTTCGAATCCTGCCTCTGGCATGGATGTGTGTGATATTCTTGGGTTAGTTAAGTTTAAGTCGTTCTAAGATATAGGGGACTGATGACCTCAGCAGTTAAGTGCCATAGTACTCAGACCCATTTCAACCATTCTGACGAACAGAAGGAAGCATGATGTTCTCCAGTATTTGGCAGTAGTAATGACTAGTAAGCGGCCGGTCCAGTTCCCACAAAACACCACAAACATCTGCTGATATCCATCCCCAACCTGTGACAGAAGTTCGGCCACCCCTTTGCCTCTGATGAACATAGTTTCTGTCCAAATCTCTCTCCACGTGGACGATATAGAAGGCCAGAACTATTTGACGCAGTAGAAAACACCTTCTCGTCCGTAAATATAACTTGTTCCAGTATGAAAGTGACTTATTCCAGTACTCCAAAGCGAAGTTTAAACTGGCAGCCCTATGTTGTTCTTTCAACAGTTCCATAACCGCGCATTTTCGTCCATACCTTCCCTTCTCGTTGAGACGTCGTCGTATGGTCGACCTGCTCACGCTTAGCTGAATGATGTTCCTTATTTCTGTAGTGGTCTTGAATGTGTCGTCATCGCTGCATTGGAGCTTCCTATTGTCTTGATACTCCGTGGTAGTCCATGGACGCCCAGGGCGACGACCGCTTTTGACGTGGCCTTCATCCGCCATCCTCTTTACCCAGAGATGAAAAGTAGATTTTCTGTATCCTAGGGCACGGGGAATTTCGCTGATACAGTATCCATCTGCATAAAGTGCAAGAATGCGACCTATATCGAATTCCTTAAGCTGAGACATTGCAGGTAAGAACCTAGTGACAAGGCAAGAGCAAACAAACTGCCATAGAAGCTAGACAGCACTTTCTTCGCCTCAGAAGTCACATTCATTCCCGTCTACATGCTACGAATAATATTTCATAAATAAGTTCATATTAAGTATTATTTTGAGTATCATGGCAATTATTTTGTCTCTAATCTTCATACATAGAAATAATGAAATCGTTTTCAGAGATTTAAAGCAACATTTAGATTCATGTAGTGAATCTGGTCATGGTGCTCACGCTAAAGCGCACCATACACTGTAACAACACATTCAGCCAGTGGCGGGTGAGCGCAGTGGCTAAAGCGCTAGGTTTGAAAACTTTTAGAATGAGGTACGAATCCTGCCTTTACAGTTATTTTTTAATCTCATGTAAACAACGAGTTATTAATTTTGATGGACAATGCTACTTTTATCGTTTACATTATTTGTAGTATTGTTTGTATACGCCTTCGCTTGTTCTGTGGAGGAAATAAAGAACATTTAATGTGTGTGTCGCTATGGATCGGAGGAAATCCTCTCTGGCTTCCGGCGGCTACCTGATCTGGTGAAGACTTCCAGTCTCGCTAGCGGGATGAAAGCAGAGCTCACCATCTGCAGCATCGTCGACAGGACTGACTGCGGACCTTTGGTACAGAGCCGAGTGGAGGGTCTGAATCAGAGGCTGAGACGGTTCTGCGACCGTGTGGGCTGCAGATTCCTCGACTTGCGCCATAGGGTGGTGGGGTTTCGGGTTCCGCGTAATAGGTTAGGAGTCCACTACACACAGCTCGCGGCTACACGGGTAGCAGGGGTTGTTTGGCGTGGACTGGGCGGTTTTTTAGGTTAGATGGCCTCGGGCAAGTACAGAAAGGGCAACAGCCTCAAAGGGTGCTGGGCAAAGTCAGAACATGAGGGGACCAAGCACCAATCGGTATTGTAATTGTAAACTGTCGAAGCTGCGTTGGTAAAGTACCGGAACTTCAAGCGCTGATAGAAAGAACCGAAGCTGAAATCGTTATAGGTACGGAAAGCTGGCTGAAGCCAGAGATAATTTCTGGCGAAATTTTTACAAAGGCACAGACGGTGTTTAGAAAGGATAGATTTCATGCAACCGGTGGTGGCGTGTTTGTGGTGGGATTAGCAGTAGTAGTCTATCCTGTAGTGAAATAGAAGTGGATAGTTGCTGTGAATTATAATTGGTGGAGATTATACTCAACAACCAAGCTACGTTAATAATTGGCTCCTTTTACCGACCTCCCGACTCAGCAGCATTAGTGGCAGAACAACTGAGAAAAAATCTGGAATACATTTCACATAAATTTCCTCAGCATGTTATAGTCTTAGGTGCAGATTTCAATTTACCAGATATAGACTGGGACACTCAGATATTTAGGATGGGTGATAAAACATTAGTAGTCATAGAAAAAATTTCATATTGGCATCAAATCGGCGCTATGAAGAGTAGAATGGTCCTTATATCACGCAGTCATCAGAATAGAATAATACCCGCATTAGAAACTAGCAGGTAATTAATCAGTTAATCGAGTCAGTTTCTAGGCGCATCACAGGACACAACAACACAGCCATGACGTTGTCAACTGTGAGTGGCAGTTGCCTGCTGGGTTGATCGTAGTTTGATAGTTGCGTTGAATAGATTCGATTCTCACTCATGGCGTCCATTCTTAACTTACACGACAAGATCTGATTCACCTATTGTAACTCCGAGTCCAGTATGATAGGTCCCTCAGTCGTTCAGAATCCGCATTAAACACAATATTCCTTCACTACCAACAGCGTCAGAGTCTGTTTAAGTGGCGGCATAACAAAGCAGCAACCGCCGAAGGCACAAACTCTGTCGCCAGTAAACTAGCACTAAAAAGTTTATTTTATGTAATTTAGTAATGGTTAATTCGTTCACAGTGTTCATACTTAATGTGAACTTGAGGCGTTGCAATTTTTGGTCCTCGACTGGAATTAGAATTCGGAGCTCTAGGAATGGAACGTATCTGGGTTGCAATCCTGGACCAGCGCAAACAGATACATAATTTCATTTTACGCCTTAGCATGTGCACACTGACCTAACTCCGTAAAGTAATTTGCATATTTAATGTCTGTTCATGAACTGTCAACAATAACGATAAGTACCGTTATTTCTAGTGAAACATGCTAGCATCTCACTACTGCTTAGCAAGCAGTTGATACTTAAGCGACAGTGTGAGGCGGGTTCGATTCTCGACCAAGTAAAACAAATTGTACCCTTATCTCAAATTGATACAGCTCGTTGCTGGGAAAGTAAATTCGATTTCTAACATCTTATTTTACTTAGTTAACAATCCGATATCGTGCTGGGTAGAAAATCCCGTCGAAACATTTTAAATCATAGTTTTCCAATTTTCAGCACATGCATACTTGGTTAGTTGTGAAGGATAGTATAATAAGTGTCTTTCCTGGTTAGTTAACAGGGCGATAATGGTTTTGACGTAGTAGAAATAATTTCATCACGTTTCAAGTTCAGATGTGTTAACTAATACTGGTGAAAATCTTTATATTTCACGTCTCCTTACGGCTAGTCAGCATTCATGATCGTTGCCTTGAACAGGTCCGGGCCGGTGTGATAATGTATTTTACTTAGTAGTGGCCACGTCTGCTGGGTTTCTGTCCAGATCCAGAACAAAATATTTCGTCATGTCATTTATAGTTGAAACTTGTGGGCAAATAATTCCTCATGAATTATTAGTACAGTGACGTTACTGATTATACTCCATTAATATTGCAGTTTCTATAGAGCATTTACCGCTATTTATCGCGTTTTCTTTAACTAGTTCCTTTAACGACCGCCAGCCGGAGTGGACGAGCTTTTCTAGGCGCTACAGTCTGGAACCGCGGGACCGCTATGGTCGCAGGTTCGAATCCTGCCTCGGGCATGGATGTGTGTGATGTCCTTAGGTTAGTTAGGTTTAAGTAGTTCTAAGTTCTAGGGTACTGATGACCTCATACGTTATGTCCCGTAGTGTTCAGAGCCATTTGAACACTCAATGACCAGTTTATGCAACAAACAATCGTCAATGGGACATTTATCAGGTCCAAGAAAACCTTATACAGAGGGAAAATACTTCCAACTGTCATTGACCTTTATTAGTCCAGACGTTGTCTCAGAATATCTTGTTCATGCAAACATTTACTTACTTTAGGCATTGCTACAAAATTAATGTGCCATAGTTAGCTTTTTCAGATTGTAATGATATGGTAACGCTTTTGAAAATCATTGCAACCTGTACAAGCTTTGGGGACTAACTCATTTCTAATTACGTGTTTTTCTACTTTTTGCAGTATCCTGATGTGGTGTTACATCGCACTGATTGCCTTAAAGTACAGTGTTGTCTAGTGGTCTCTCGTGGTATCCATTCTGTATAGTCTAACGACTGTACCGCAAACCGCTTAGAGGACCCGCTAGACAGCTGCGTTATGTTGGTTGCATGCAAATCTGGCGGATAGCAATTCCGGTCGTTCGGATACTTTTGCGCATGTCCCATGTGGTCTTAACATGAAATTCTTGCATATGATAACGCTGTTTGCAAGATATTACGATTTCTGTCACTGGGATGCACAGATTGGATCTTACAACCAAACAAACGCCTGTAAAGCCAAACACGGTAATGACTGAAAACCTTCTCTCTAACACAATCACAACTTTTGCTGCCTATATGAGAGTCAATGGAACATAGACATGTAGGACTCGGGAAAAAGATTTATGAGCGCCGCTGACGTCCTTCAAGTTCCTACATTAATATCCAGGTCAGTGTTATGAGATAAAGCAGGTTTTAGGGGCTACTGCAAGCCCGAAACTGCATTTAAAACTTTTCCTTTTATCTCAGTGTTACGTAACTTACATTATACACAGCATTTTTCTTTACTTCACTGCCTATACGGTAATTCAGATATGGAAGGAAAGGCTGATAGAGGATGGAGAAACTAGAACATTAACAAGGAAAACAAGAGGAAAATGATTGCATTACGACATTAATCGGCCAGTTTTTTAAATAAACCTTGAATAATCTTATTTAAATCATGAAATAGCGAAATAGAAGTATACCATGATGAGTAGTTTCAAAATTTATAAGGAATTTCCCTGCCGTTTTAAGTACAAACGAGGAAGCAATAAATGGAGACACACAACATTTACTTAAGCCTGCCATGTGTACAGCAAAAAGTCCCGCAACGAGGAAACCCATAAACAAGATCTCTGCACGACGCGAGAGAGCTGTGTCCGCTACCTCCTGCCATCGGCTGCTCTCCTATTCCCAGGAGGGGTCGTCGACAGATGACGTCACTGGTATGGCAACCGTATGTCGTCGATCGATGGTGCCGAACATAGTAAACTGGAATAGCCATCACAGACATAATATGGAGAACAAGTGCAGTCGTATGCAAAACGCTGCCAACAGGCTGTGTGTTATAAATGTATGCAGTCTTCGGTCATAAACACTTCTTTATTTAAAGCCTACGCAAATCGTGCTTTGAGCCCAGGGGCTGCTCATTCAATGCGTCGTCTGTTAATGAAAAATGTCTGTGTTATTAAATTTATTACGTGGGTAATAAGGTACTTTACATTTATCAAAATTTGTAGTTACAAACACACATACTGCCAATATCTAGAGCCCCAGTTCCTGGATTCTTTTACGATACAACACATCAGCTGTCACACATTTCTATTATTATTGTAGGTATCCTAATAATATCATTTTACAGTTAAGTATATCAAATTTCTATTAATCAACTAAGAAAATTGTATTATGATCCGTAGCGACCACTACCGTGGCCCTGCGACCAGTGCAAAGGTGTGTGCTGTTGCCTCGCGGTACAAACAGGAAGGTGTTGCAGGTAACTTCTCGCAGGCAAGTAGTAAAATATTCTGATAAAAAATGGTTCAAATGGCTCTGAGCACTATGGGATTCAACTGCTGTGGTTATCAATCCCCTAGAACTTAGAACTCCTTAAACCTAACTAACCTAAGGACATCACAAACATCCATGCCCGAGGCAGGATTAGAACCTGCGACCGTAGCAGTCGCACGGTTCCGGACTGCGCGCCTAGAACCGCGAGACCACCGCGGCCGGCAATATTCTGATAATTTGAAGGGGGAAGACAGTAACCGTAGAGAGAGAGAATGTGACGGGACACGGAAAAATTTTGTATAAATATGAGTAATTTGACGCAATGAAAATTACAGGGCGAGGTACAAGATACTTACAGAGATCCGAGTAATTACACCAAAAAATGAGGAATGCTGACATTAAGCATTCCATTGATTACACATGTAAATGAGATTTCATGTAGCAGTTTTTGTGCTGCCGTGAAGGTATTAAGAGATACTCGTTCTCCGAAAAGTTCATCTCTTTTGTTTCATCGAACTTAATTTCCGATTCAGCAGAGAAAGTCACAGGGACATACGCCATACAGATTTTGAACAAAGTACTGTATATGGGTCGTCATGTCTGAACGACAAAGCACAGTAACAAAGAATGTATATACGACATTACCTTTTTTCAAGAGAATGAAGTATCGGAGTTTAAGAGTTCAATACGGAAATGTCCCGAACAGTAATTAATTACAATACTAAACGATATGGAGGCCCTCGTCGCCCCGGGTGTCTGCGAGTAATACTTCCGCCTGCTTCCTTCACGACACAGTCACAAACTGGTGAAGCTACGAGCAGTATTCGAAAATTGTTGTAGACCATGGAATGACCAGTGAAAAGCAATTCTCATCTTCGCAGTTTTGGTCGACTGTAGAGGCCGGGTTTCATGGTGATACCATTAAATTTGTTCAGAATTCTTGTCATTAAATAAGTGGAACTGTTTCGAATTGAAGAATAAAAGGAAGGATATATAAGCAAAATAGAATACAAAGTAGCAGAGTATATATGTCTCTAAATAGAAAACAAAAATCTGTCTCAACAGGAAAGGAAAATCACGAATGTTGCTTGAAGCAAAACTTTCTTTCAGGTAAACAGTCTGAGTAGAGGGAAGGGACCTTCTTGGAAATGTAGAGGGTTGATCGAAGAGACGACTGGGCCACGTGCGTCTTCTGTCCATAATAGGCAACAATTTTTACCGATGGACAAAATTATTAGACTTAGACGCTCTCTTTCTTTTCCATCTTAAAGAGTGATAACATGCTCGAAAAGAACTGAACGCCATAACTAAGAACTATTGTGTGGTTCACAAACTAATGAAGAAAGATTTTCCAAATGAAATTGTGATAGTAACGTATGTTGGCGAGAAACACAAAACGTTCAACAGCACACTAAATTCTAAAACTAGGATAACGTTCGAAATACCGAAAAATATTGTAACTACAGCTTTTATCACACATACACAAACTGAAAACCACAAACCTCTTAGTAAACACATTCTGAAATATCTTTCTTCCCAAAGGAAGTCACTGAAATAACGCAATGTGGTCACGAAATCTGTTCAGGTCTCATAAAAGAGCAGTGTGACGACAATGGACCTTCGGGCGTTCTTTGACATGTTTCATAATAATATGTTGAATACAGCAGAGCGCCGTACTGTTCTGCACAGCGCTCACTTCAGCTGGACAAATGGATTGAAGGAGGCTGTTTCATAATGACACCTAATAACTTTGATTCGTTTTAGTAGGTTGATGGAGGAAGAAATTTTGGATAGAATACGTCGTCCAAGAACGAAAAACGGCAATCGATTAGCTCCTACCGAGTTCCGCTGATGTTGAATGAGAACCTCATGGACTCTTACAACCCTTAACCATTGGAATTCATTCAGATCTCTCCACTGATTCATCCTGATAAAGTATAACACAAGGTCTATGGATGCTGACACACGGTTTGCGCTTCATATCCACGGATAAGCTTAGTTTCGGATAGTTTTGAAGGCCTTAGTGTTTTTAGAGCTTCCTACAGTAAATCCTTTTTGGTATCTTTCGAATATTTATTACATACTCTGTCACGTAGCTTTGCATTATGTAGGGTACTAGAAGTCGTTATCCGCTGAAGTGCAATATCTCCCAGCCCAGCAACAAAGTTTCTTATTATTGAACACAAAGTGCACATATCTATGGCTAGTGTTTACTCCTCTATTAATTTGATATTTAGAGCTTAAGTCTCTCCTTCAGCGGAAGACAAGTTTGTAGAAGGTGCACACTAGTTCCTAAAACTTGCTTACGCACATGAAGTTTAAACTATGTAACATCGGACACTTAACACTTATCATATTACATTGTACATACATCGCTGATTCACACTATAAGCATCCACAGCTGTGTCAGTTTCTTCCGGTTTCATGCTGTCTGAGGGATGAAACTTTTTCTGACTCCCTGAAGTATTTTGAACGGCTGTGCAGAGCACTAGTTGTGCTCATGATGCCACATATGTTTCGAATCATTGGTCATGCATCTCTCGTGTCTTTTCTGTTGCCAGTCAGCAGCAATGATAGTCCATGAAGTTTGGGGACTTCAGTCCGATAACGGTGACTTCTTGCCAAGACATTTCGGCTGACAACCATTTAGCCATCTTAAGGTGAGTGTATTGCACAGGAGATTGTGCAAGAAAAGGTATGTCGACAGCTCTCCTAAGCTCATATGGTCTCATGCATACTGTGTTTTTTGCATCTAGGGTGCAGGGCAACAGTAGCACAGCCATAGACAATATTTGTATTCATTCTTCGGTACGAGATGGCATTCTGTTAGTAATAGGGTAATAGGCCTTTCAAACCATGATGCACAAATTTTGAAATTAAAGGCTTTTGTACCCAAAAAAAGTCACATATTTTTACAAACCGTGTAGGGAAGTTAATCCAACGGCAAAAGCGAGTTTTTAAACCTCGTTAAGGAACAAGAGTGGCAGGGTGTTTATAGTCCCGATAACATAGAAGAGAAATCTAATGCTTTCCTTAACACATTTCTTATGCTCTTTGAGTGTTGCTTTCCATTAGAACGTTCTAAAAGGTGCGCTAAAAATAAAAGGCAGGTTGGGTGGCTGACTAGTGGGATAAGGAAATCATGTAGAACAAAACGGTAATTATAACAAAATGTCAGAGGAAGTTCATTCAAGCTACAGTAGCCCATTACAAACAGTGTTGTAAGTTGCTTAATAATGTTATTACGAAGGCAAAGAGTATATGGTACGCAAATAGAATAGCTAATTAACAGGATAAAATTATAGTCATATGGTCAGTTGTGAAGGAAATGTCTGGTCAGCAGCACAAGGTCGACAATATAAAGTCAGTTCGTAGTAAAAATATTTCTGTTACTGATAAGTCATATATATGTACAGTACTTAACAATCACATTCTGAGCATTTCTGGTGAATTAAATAAAAACGTAGTTCATACAGGGATTCATATAACTCTCTTGGAAATTGCCATTCCGAGACTGATGTCTGAAATACTCCTCTGTGATAATGACGAGGGGAAGATTGAGTCAATAATCAATTCACTGAAGACTAAGGACTCTCATGGATATGATGGCGTGCCTAGCAGAATATGAATGTACTGTGCTGCACATATTAGCCATGTACTTAGCCATATTTGTAATTTTTCCTTTAAGAATGGCCAGTTTCCTGAACGATTAAACTTCTCAGTATAAAGATGCATTATAAAAAAGGAGAAAGGAATAAAGTAGACAATTTTAGACCTATTTCAATGCCATCAATGTTTGCTAAAGTTATTGAAAACGCTGTGTATGTGAGGACAATTGATCATTTTCTATTACGTAATTTGCTACAGATACGCAGTTCGGCCTTAGAAGTCGGTTATTAACTGAAAATACTATATTCTCTTTTCTCTGTGACATACTGGATGGATTAAACAAAAGATTTCAAACGCTAGGCATATTTTTTGATTTAACTAAGGCGTTTCATTCTGTTGATCACAAAATACTGCTCCAGAAGATGGACCATTACAGAATACGGGGAGTGGCTCACAATTCGTTCGTCTCGTATTTTAACAGCAAACAGCAAAATGTCATAATCCACAGTGTTGAGAATGGCTGAGATGTGGGGTCTGAGTAGAGTAAAGTCAAATGAGGGCGCCCCAGGGATCAGTGTTGGATCCACTCCTGTTTCTTATTTATATATCTATGATATTCCCTCTAGTATTACAGGCAATTCTACAATATTTCTGATTGCTCATGACACTAGCTTGATAGTAGAGGATGTTGTGTGCAACATTGGCTCTGATCAAACAGTGCAGTTCATGACCTAAGTTCTGGGCTACCAGAAAATAAACAAATTCTAAGTCACACTAAGACCCAGTTTGTACAGTCTTTAACTCACAGTTCAACCAAATCTAACGTTTAAGTTCACAGAATTGGCGTATGATTAGCGAAACTGAACAGTTAAAATTTCTACTTGTGGGGGTAGATAGTAAACTGTCGTGGAAAGCCCACTTTCAGGCTTTTGTTCGAAGACTTAAGGCTGCCATTTTTACTATTCGAACGGTATCTGAAGTAAGTGATCGTTCGACAAGAAAATTAGTATACTTCGCTTATTTTCATTCGCTTATGTCGTACGTATTATATTTTGAGGTATCTCTTCCCATTCCAAAAGGATATTCTTGGCTCAGAAACGGGCAGTTCGGGCATTAAGTGCTGTAAATTCGCGCACACCTTGTCGCCCCTGTTCACTAATGTGGTTATTTTGACATTGGATTCTCAACATATATTTTCTTTATTGCCAATTCTGGTTAACAATATCAGTTTACTCCCAAGAATTAGCTTTCACTCACACAATACTGGGCAGAAATCCAATCTCCATTTTGATCGCACTTCCTTAACTCTTGTGCAGGAAGGTGTGCAGTATACTGTTGCATCCATTTTCAATAAGCAACCACAAGATTTCAGAAATCTTAGTAGCAATAAACGCGCTTTCACATCGAAAATGAAGATTTTTGACTATTCTGATGCTGGTCCAGGTTTTGAGTTAGCTAATGGTCACTATGAAACAGGGTGCGATACTAATAGAGAAAAGAAGAGCCTGGTGTGATCTGTATCTCAGACAATTCCTCACAGCAAATACAGTCCCTTTATGGCAAAAATAATTTAAAATGGGAACGTTCTCAGTTAAAAGGAATAATGTTTGGACCAACAGCCAAAAATAGAATTTTGGTACAAAGGCGTACCAAATCTCAATTATGGGAGAATTTATTTCATAACAACGTATTGGAGGCATACAAAGAGACAAAACTGGAAAGAGAAAGACGTGTATGAGGCGGTCTGGGTCCTAGGAAAGGTAACCGGCGTACGAGTGCATCAAACATGGTCATCCAATTTACACGGAACATGTGTGCTTCAAATATGCAAAAGTGTTGTATTTTATATTTTGAATTCATATAATTAATACCCTCTTTCATATTTTCAGAAATCCTTAACTTATATTATGAATATCACGACCTGCGTACCAATGTTAACAACCATGTAAGGGGTGATACAATATGAACACAAATTCTCGGGGTATTCTGTGTTACTTTTAAATAGTGTTAACGGCGAAGTCCTTGTACACACTGAATAGTATTAAACTTACTTGTAATATGAAGTAGCAGACTATTTTCTTTATTTTTGTCAGTTACTGTGGAGTTACAAGACAAAAAAAATTAATAGTTCTATGAGACCACATGTTTTAAGTATACACATATGAGAGATATGTCGGTTTAAGGGTTAATAAGACCTTTTGCTAAACATATCTCCTCCGATTGCTGATTAACTGAGTCCCCGAAGGAACTCGTCGAGACCAAGATTTCTGTGACACAATAATCCACGGAATGTTCTGTGGAGATACAGTGCTGGGCTACGGTAAAATTACTTTCTTGTGAAATGTGATTGTCGCGATCATGCTCAACGTAATTAGGCACAACCTTAAGGAAACTTCGTCTCAAATTCCGCCCACCAAGGAAGACTTGTGTTTTTCTCGGTTCAGTAAAGGGCGATCTCAGATTGCAGAAGGCTGGAATCTACAGAATACCGTATCAGTGAGGCCAAACCATCATTAGTCATACTACGCAAACAGTGCGTGAAAGAGGCGTTGAACATGATCGCCACACTCGCCTGTCGTAGCCCAGTAAGTCAGCCGTAGCCGGACATCATGTCTTCACAGGACATGCGATGTATTATTCTGCCATGGAAATCTTGGCCTCGACGAAATTCGTCTAGGATTCAGTAAATACGGAATCGATGGAAATGCGTTTAGCAATCGTGATGACTGATTTCACCTGAATAAGGTGTGGGAGCTGGTGATTTCCTTAGTTTATTAAGAAAAAACATTTTATGACCGGTGATAATGTCATTTAATTAGATTAATGGAGAAGTCTGAAGTTTAACTCCGCCAGTGCGCATTCCAACAGAGAGTGCGTATGTACGAGGGCAGTTCAATAAGTAATGCAACACATTTTTTTTTCTGAAACAGGGGTTGTTTTATTCAGCATTGAAATACACCAGGTTATTCCCCAATCTTTTAGCTAAACATCACTATTTTTCAACGTAATCTCCATTCAATGCTACGGCCTTACGCCACCTTGAAATAAGGGCCTGTATGCCTGCACGGTACCATTCCACTGGTCGATGTCGGAGCCAACGTCGTACTGCATCAATAACTTCTTCATCATCCGCGTAGTGCCTCCCACGGATTGCGTCCTTCATTGGGCCAAACATATGGAAATCCGACGGTGCGAGATCGTGGCTGTAGGGTGCATGAGGAAGAACAGTCCACTGAAGTTTTGTGAGCTCCTCTCAGATGCGAAGACTTGTGTGAGGTCATGCGTTGTCATGAAGAAGGAGAAGTTCGTTCAGATTTTTGTGCCTACGAACACGCTGAAGTCGTTTCTTCAATTTCTGAAGAGTAGCACAATACACTTCAGAGTTGATCGTTTGACCATGGGGAAGGACATCGAACAGAATAACCCCTTCAGCGTCCCAGAAGACTGTAACCATGACTTTACCGGCTGAGGGTATGGCTTTAAACTTTTTCTTGATAGGGGAGTGGGTGTGGCGCCACTCCATTGATTGCCGTTTTGTTTCAGGTTCGAAGTGATGAACCCATGTTTCATCGCCTGTAACAATCTTTGACAAGAAATTGTCACCCTCAGCCACATGACGAGCAAGCAATTCCGCACAGATGGTTCTCCTTTGCTCTTTATGGTGTTCGGTTAGACAACGAGGGACCCAGCTGGAACAAACCTTTGAATATCCCAGCTGGTGAACAATTGTGACAGCACTACCAACAGAGATGTCAAGTTGAGCACTGAGTTGTTTGATGGTGATCCGTCGATCATCTCGAACGAGTGTGTTCGCACGCTCCGCCATTGCAGGAGTCACAGCTGTGCACGGCCGGCCCGCACGCGGGAGATCAGACAGTCTTGCTTGACCTTGCGGCGATGATGACACACGCTTTGCCCAACGACTCACCGTGCTTTTGTCCACTGCCAGATCATCGTAGACATTCTGCAAGCGCCTATGAATATCTGAGATGCCCTGGTTTTCCGCCAAAAGAAACTCGATCACTGCCCGTTGTTTGCAACGCATATCCGTTACAGACGCCATTTTAACAGCTCCGTACAGCGCTGCCACCTGTCGGAAGTCAATGAAACTATACGAGACGAAGCGGGAATGTTTGAAAATATTCCACAAGAAATTTCCGGTTTTTTCAACCAAAATTGGCCGGGAAAAAAAATGTGTTGCATTACTTATTGAACTGCCCTCGTAGTATGTTATTACGCAACCGCCTGAACGCCACAGATGAAACAATAAGCGTAGAGGGCTTCGAAACTCAACAGAAGTCCCACATGTAGCGGCTGCCTTTATCCATGCGTCTTCGCGCCAATTGTTTGGTGTAAGGGTAGTGATATGAAGAAGCAATCTACAGTGCAGATCACTCACCTGAAGATTACTGAACGGTTGTCAGCCGAAATATCGTGGCAAGAAGTTAACGTTATCCAGCTGCAACCCCGACACTTCATGGAATGCTCTTTACGCCGGAAAAGTTTCAAGAATCTTAGGAGAGAAGGTAAATATTGGCGGACTGCTCATATTTTCCTTTTCGCTCCTCTACCTGGGACCAGTCGGTAACACTAGTGCTTCCGTCGACACACCTCGTGTACCGAATCGCTACAAAGAACGCGGTCACTTTATCTTCAAGTAATTACCCAAATGTCATTTAGACGTGTGGCTACGTAAGGTGTCGCTGTGTGAAAATAATGTAAACTAGCCATCAGTGTGCTATTAGTAGCAGTA